>NW_024871032.1:1448081-2056162 GCF_019054845.1 Dipodomys spectabilis | reverse complement strand
CATGCTTGGCCAAAAAAACTATATATATATATATAAATTAATTATTTAAATAAATTTAAAAAATAAAGCTCCCTGGTTTGGAATTTCTGCCAGTTTTCTTTTCTAGCCTGGGATTTGAACTCAGAGTCTTGGTAAATCTGTAGCAATGTGAGTGAAGAGTTGCCATTACTTGAGTTCAAACTCCATGCCAACCAAAAATGAAAAACTAAGTCATTGACCTCGGCAGGGGGAGGTAGTTGTGGAGATGGGAGGAAAGGGATGGTAGGGGAAAAACACAGGAGGAGTAAACAATTCTCAATAGGAAATGTACTCATTACCTTGCTCCTGGAACTGTAACCCCTCTGTAGAACATTTTTACAATAAAAAATATACAAAAAAAGAGAAATAATGTAGTTCTCAGAGAAGCACTTTGAAGGGAAGGGAAGGATGTTTGAATAGCTGTACAAAACTCTATATTGCTTTTTTTAATATTCAGTATGGAACTGAGTAAACATAACTACTTCCATCAAAAAAATTAGGGAAACAAAGGAGGAGGCTACAATGCTTGATAAGAAATGTACTCATTATCTTGCCCATGTAATTGTTACTCCTCTGTACGGTATTTTCACAATAATAAAAAAAAAAGTACTCCTTTCCTGACATACGCAACCGTAACCCTTCTGTACATCATCTTTACAATAAGAATAGAAAAAAAGAGCTATTTATTGATGCTATTTGTTTCTTTGTGATTGAGCTCTGATAGACGTGACCATACTATAGCTGGCCTTGTGTTCTAATTGTGACAAGTCCTCTTCTTTTGGAATCAGTAATGCTGAAAACAAAGGCCGTCTTTCTTGCCTCCATGACACTGAATCTTCACCTTATTTATTAAAGAAGGATTATGTAACATTTAAAAAAAAATAAGTCACTCTCTTAGAACTGGGGCCAGTATTTCTGCCCTTGCTAGGTTTTGAGCTCACCGTCGAGGTAACTTTTTGCACCATGGGTGAATGCGAAGCTCATTGTCCTTGAGGAAAATAAATCCAGGATAGTGTTCCCAGGGCCTGAATGATGGCCCTGCAATGGAAGAAATATTTCTATACATGTGTAATACATGATATATACATTTATATGGATGTTAATTTCATATTATGAATTTTATAATTGATTTTGTATATTATTTTTCTTTGATTCATTTATTTATGGTATTTAGTATTATTATACACATAATATTATATTTTGCACATCTATTATAAAATTATACACAATAATTTAGGGCATTGACTCATTTTAATTAACATTTTATTAAGTGTTGAAACATGATACATAATTAAATGGAAGCACTTGTCTCAGTCTTCACATGTTTAGAGTCTCTCCTAAGTATGAGCTTTCAGTTCAAGCCCAAGTCTGGCAAAAAAAAAATTGAGCCTGGTGAGATATATTATTCTTGAACTCAGAGGAGGGCCAAGGTTATAGGTAAGAGGTAGGATAGAGGGCAGGTGCTGGAGGCTCACCCCTGTAATCTACTCAGGAGGATAAAATCTGAAGATCCCAATTGCGAGCAGGAAAGTCAATATGAGACACTTTTCTCCAAGTAAACACCCCAAAAGACAGAAGTTGAGCTGTGGATCAAGTAGTAGAGTGCTTTCCTGGAGCACAAAACCTCAGGGATAGGATAACATCCAGGCCCTGAACTGAAACCCCAGGACTGGCACACACACACACACACACACACACACACACACACATACACATACACACACACACCAATATAGAGCATTTGCCAGTCAGCCTACACAAATTCCATTTCTAGCAACTCAATATTAAAAAAAAATAAAGATGGAGAAGGGAAGGAAAGACTTTCTCCAGGAAGTTTTATACCCAGTGCCAAAATTCCACAGTAGTTCGCATATGTGGGTACAAGACAGAGAGCCTCTGGAAGAAAGTAGAGCATGGGCAAAGGTCCTGAGGTGTGCTGTAGTGCAGGTGGTGTGAATGGTATGAAGGTTTTATGGCTTCAGAAAAGTCTGGCAGGATATTCAAGGCTGGGTCAGCATTGACTTGAGTCACAGGGCAGAGGGTGGGGTCCCAGAATAGCGCCCAGGGGGAAGATTAGCTTTTCTTTTCGCCAGGGACCCAAAGTCATTTCCTGTGGCTTGAAACCTGTTTTCACAACTCCTGACCCTCAGGCCTCCTTTGCACGGAGGAGTCAGGGCAAACGCAGAGAAAAACTCTTGCTTTAGAAAAGCTTCTAGCCCAATGCCACCAGTGGCTCAACCCCTGTAAATCCTAGCTACTCAGGAGACTCAGATATAGATCGAGGGTCAAGCCAGCTCAAGAGAGGAAAGTTAATGAGACTTTTCTTGCCAATTAACTACCAAAATCCAGAAAGGGAGCTGTGGCTCAAGTGGTAAAGTGGTAACCTTGAAGGAAAAAGTTTAGAGACCAGAGCCCAGACCCTGAGTTCAAGCCCCAATACTAGCACAGGAAAATTAAAGAAAAGATTTCAGGAGCTCCTAGTCCACTGTGGTGTAAGGCCAGATCATCGAGGCACAGGTGGCTCAGCCTGTCCTCCTAGCTCCTCAGGAGGCTGAGATGTGAGGATTACCTTTCAAAGCCAGCCAAGGCAGGAAAGTCTGGGAGACTCAGATCTCCAAGGAACCTACAGAAAACCGGAAGTTGCTCTGTGGCTCAAGTGGTAAGGTGAAGAGCTGGGGGACAGAGCCCAGGCCCAGAGTTCAAGCCCCATGACCAACACCTGGCCTGCTTAGACCTTACTCTGTAGCTCTAGGCAGAGTTCTTTGCAGTGGGCCCCTGAGGGTCCCCTAATATCTAGGTGTCCTACAAGTCTTGATAGAAGCCTGTTTGGAGGCCATTGCCTACAGAGCAGGCCACAGATTCAGAGAAGTATCAAGCCGTGGGGCATGAAGTTCATCAGAATGGCATCTGTCATGGGTGCAATGTGGATCAGAGCAGTAAGTCACTGTCTCAGACCACAGTTTGGGGCCAGGAGGGGCAGGAGCTGTAAGATGTCATACCAGATAATGTCTAGTCACACAAGTATCACAAGAGTGCAAATTTGTCAGTCAGACCTTGGGCAGGTGTTGAGTTGGGCTCATGAAAATTTTGTAGGCTCAGGAATTCACAGCCAACTGGCTGCTGCTTGTAGCAGTCACTATCCCAGGAGTTCGAGGGCTCAGTGCCCTGCTTTCCTCACCAGTGCTTGGGAAAGGGGGGCAGATGAAGGTCTGCAATCATGGGCCGACAACCAAGGAGGAACCCTAGTGTCCTTCCCTTGATCCTGTAGCCCCATGTTGAGATCGAGGGGCAGGTTCCATGGAACTTACTGACATGGCCCAAACCCCTCAGCCCAAGAAGGACTTAGGGAGAAACCACTTGATCTGGCTTGAGAGTTTACTGTGACTATGACTCAGGACTGCCCCCCAGTTGTAGCTCAGCTCATCCAGGTCAAAACTAATGCCCCAGAACATTGACGTACTGTACCAGTCTCTCATCCCCCAGTTCCCTGGGCCTGGAATCTAAAGTATATGCCTCTGTATTCTGCGAATCCAGAATTGTCTAGAAGGACCTGAGAGGCCCAGCTGTTGCCAGAAGATAGATTTGCCTACGATAAGGTATGTTGACATTTCCTAGACATCGAACAATACATCCAAGCCACCTTGGCCTCACCTCTCATGTAGCCTCAGGTTATCCTTGTTTGGGAAGCCTTTAGTCAGCTATCAAGGTCGAGTTGGCCAGAGCCACTTGCAACCACCCTTCCCCCACACCACTACCAGCATGCTGGGAGTGGGAAATGCAGCCAGGGGCCCAGCTGAGAAAAAACAGGACAGAGCATGAGTCACCCTGGCCCCCAGAGGCAGGAAAGAACATATGCCAGCCTGCCCTGAGGACCCAGAATCCCCTGGATGAGGACAAAGATATGGACAGCCAGACTTGGGTCCCAAGGAAAAGCTGGAATATGCAGGTCTCTGGCAATTTGGGACTCATTGTAGACCATGATAGGGGACTAAAGACAAAGTTGCTATTGAGGAAGGGCACCATCCAAGGTCAGGAAGAGGCAGACAAGCAACCAGGAAGTGGGCAGAGAATGATGAGGGAAAAAGACACACACACAGAAACACACACACACACACACACACACACACACACACACACACACACACACGGGTAGCCCAAGGTCTCAGCAGTCCCTGAGCAAGTGAACATCCCAAACTCCAAGAATATGACACTATCATCCTCAGACCAAATGTTGACAAAACTCAGCGCCTCTCACACATCTGGAATGGCTCATAAAACAGCATGGCATTTCCTACTGTACACAGCACTATGAAGAAAACTCAGCCACAGCATTTTGGTTGTCAGTCATGGGGTTTGAACTTTGGGCCTGCCTGCTATCCCTCAGCTCTTCAGCTGAAGGTGTACGCTCTACCACTAGAGCCACAGCACCACTTCCATTTTTCTGGTGCTTCCCTTGAGTTAACGTCTCACAGAGTTTCCTATCCAAGCTGGCTTTGAACAGTGATCTTCAGATCTCAGCCTCCTGAGTAGCTAGGATGACAGTGGTGAGACACAGGCATTGCCCAGTTTCAGCCACTTTCTTACAACCAGGGGAAATCCAAATTGTCAGGTCATAAAGCACATGCAACCCTTCGCGTTCAGACTTTGACACCAGTGTCCAAAGCCATTCTTCCTTGGTTGGAGAGAATATAATCGACAGTACCCTCCAACCTTACTCCCATTCACCCACTCCCTGCCTAAGATAGGCAACAACCTCTGGAGTTCTTGGTGAGACAACGCCCAGCCTGATGTAACTTTACACTCGGGCAAATTTGGGGAGTTCTTAGAAATGGCTGTACACTGAGGCCAGAAACTGGTGTCCGAACCATAGCAACCCAAATCCTTCACCATTTCTGGCAATCAAGAGGTGTCTTTCTTTCTTGTTTTTTTGGGTGAGGGGCTTGAACTCAGGGCTTGGGTACTGTCTCTGATGATGAATTTGCTCAAGGCAGTGCTCTACCACTTGAGCCATGGCACCACTTCCGGATGGAGATTGGAGATGAGAATCTCAAAGGAATTTCCTCCTTGTGCTGGGAAACAAAACCCTCTGGATCTCAGCCTCCCGAGTAGCCAGGATGACAGGCGTGAGCCATCAGCGCATGGCCTATGGTGTCTCAGTCTTTACAATTCCCAACTAGTCTTCCTCTAGTCACTACCACCTAGACCCTCCTCTACCTCCATCAGGGACAGCAAAGGGAGGCTCAGAATCTGGGGAGGGCCATGGGCATTAAAGGGTCACTTCACATCACTACCCCTTTCTAAGCTCCCATCCACTTCCTCTGGATGGCCTGGTTGTCTGGGGCATATCAGACCCACTAGGACTTCTTAGGCCTGCCCTGTATCCCCCGCCACATCCAAATGGTACCTGAGAATTTCTGGGGCAATCTGCTCCATGTTCCAGTGGAAGACGTTGGAAGGTTGCTGATAACTGGGTCCAGGGGTGCCTAAGGCAGAAGGAGTGTCCAGATCCTCTTTGTCAAAGAAGGAGACACAAAGCGTGGATGGATCTACTAAGAGCTACAGGGCACAGCCATCCACCTGTCACCCAGGTCCCTTGGAGTGCAGTTTTACATTGACAATGCTGGGGCTTGAACTTGGTGTCCAGGCGCTATCCCTGAGCTTCTTTTGCTTGATGTGAGCACTCTTCCACACAAGCCACAGTAACACTTCTGGCTTTTTCTGTGTATGTGGGACCTAGGACTCGAACCCAGGGTTTCCTGTGTGCTAGGTGAGCCCACTACTGCTAAGACAAAATCCCAACATTGGATAGCTGTTCTTCTGTGACCCCTGGGGCCTGTCTCGGACAGTCTTGCCCAGCTTTACTGAGTTTCTAACCAGCAGCCCTGGCCGGAAAAGAACATGCTCCGCTATGTTGTCCTTTATCTATGGCATCTTTTCTCTTTATGCTTCCTGTCATATCCTCCTTGTTAAGCAAGAACTCCTTTCAACTGCTGCCTCTAAGAAACCCGCTCCAATCACCCTGGCAGAGGCGGATCTTCTCCAATCTGCAGGCTGTTGGACTTGTCATGCTCTGCCTTCCAGCAGATGTGGGTTGAGAGTGCACAAAGGCGAAGGCCTAGCTTTCACCACCCAATTTCTGAAGGCTCTGATACACTACCCAGGAACCAGTGCGGTATCACACTCTGTGAGAGGGCACTTGAGGCCCAGGCAGTCTGGGGGCAACAAATGGTGCCATTTCTTGTGTGGGCTTGAACTGAGGATCTGGGAGCTGTCTTTCTGAGTTTTCATGCTCAATCAAGGCTGCTACTCTACCATTTGAGCCACAGCTCCACGTCTGGATTTTTGGTGGTTCCATGCAGAGAAGAGTCTTATCAGCCTTCCAGCTTATGGCTGGCTTCGATCTTTGATCCTCAGATCTCTGCCTACCAAGGAGCCAGGATGTCAAGTGTGAGCCTGAGCCAGACAGGCTCCAGAACCTTTCCTTTGAGCTTCTGTTTATCTCGAGCCAACTAGCAAGCCCTAGTTAAAATAGTAATTTATAGGGGATCAAGTTCCTCTCCTAGGTCAGTTAATCCAAGGAGATAAAGTATCTTTGGAAATCGCCAGTCAGAGTTGGCCTATGTGAGTGTGTGTGTGTGTGTGTGTGTGTGTGTGTGTGAGAGAGAGAGAGAGAGAGAGAGAGAGAGAGAGAGAGAGAGAGAGAGAGAGAGAGAGAGTATGAGTTTAGGGATACCTACCTCCAATTCTCTGGTGCTTCTTTCACCCAGTGGTGAGTACATCCAGAAAAGTGGGGAGGGGAGGGTACTTAAGGTTACATCAAGTGGGATGATCTGAATTCTATCCTGCAACTGAAGACAGGGTGATAATAGTGAGAAGGAGAGCTTGAGAGAAACATCAAGGGAAGCCCCTTACCTTTGGCTACAAGTACCAGAAAGAAGAATGCATCCATCCTTTTTGGTAGTAAGATAACAAGTGCCCACTATTCATTTATTTTATTTTTTGTGAGTCCCAGGTCTTGGATTCAGGGACTCGGTGTCATCCCTGGGCTTCTTTTACTCAAGGTTGAGGCTATATCACTTGAGCCACAGCACCAAAGCTGGCATTTTTCAGGGGAGGAGGGAGTTGGTTTATGGCAGATATGAATCTCAGACTTGCTGCTGGGAAGGTAGCTCAGTGGCAGAGTGCTTGCCTTGCATGCCTGAGGCCCTGGGTTCGATTCCTCAGCACCACATAAGGAAAAAGAAAAAAAGCCAGAAGTGGCGCTGTGGCTCAAGTGGCAGAGTGCTAGCCTTGAGCTGAAGAGCTGAGGGACAGTGCCTAGGCCCAGAGTTCAGGACCCATGACTGGACCAAAAAAAAAAAATCTCACAGACTCTCCTGCTTGGGCTGGCTCTGAGTTACGACCATCAGAACTCAGCCTCCCGAATAGCCAGGATGACAGGTGAGAGCCACTGGCACCTGACCACCACCATCCATTGATAGCTCTCTAGGGCCAGTGCTGGGCTACCTGCATTGCACCCTCCTTGTTGTGAGTGGGAAGCAGACCTGGGTGTGTTTGGTACTTCAACAGACTACCTACCTTTGAGCATTGTTTTGGCTCAGTCTGATGCCGGCTTCCTCCTTATTCAGAGCAATGACTTTGCGCTGTCACAGAACAAATGTCCCCCAAGAGGTGCTGGACCTGAGGTCTTTCCTCTGCACACTGACTCTATTCCCCAAAACGACACACTACAGCATCGTGAAGTAGACATAGAGTGAATTCAGTTTCTTCTAATCAGGGTCTGGCCAGACAGGTGGCAGTGAGGATCAGAGGCTTGGGATAGTGCTGTGCAGTTGGACAATGAGATGCCTGTTCATCCACTTTCCTTTACCTGTCTTAGCAGAGGGTAGTGGGGAAGAACTCACTGGACAGACTGACAATGAGTAACCATCACGGTCTACCCCAGGCACATAGGGGCTTACCAAAGGGAGCTAGTTCCACAGTCCAAGCAAGAATGACCCTGACACACAGCCTACCTCCAGAATGAGAGGGTCGCATTGAGTCCCAGCCACATGGGGACACTGAGCCAACTCCTCCACGACAAATTCAACAAGTTACTGAGATAGAGGCAGTGAGAGAGAGAGAGAGAGAGACTTACACTTAAGCAGGCTGCCGGTGGCACAGACCTACAATGGTAACTACACATTGAGATATGAGGATCATGGTTCAGAGCTGGCCCAGGCAGGAATGTCTGTAAGACGATTATCTCCAAAGAACCACCAGAAAACCAGAAGTGGTGTTATGGCTCAACTGGTTGAGCCCTAAACTTGATCTGAGCAGCTTGTGCACAGTGCCCAGGCCCAGAGTTCAAGCCCCATGACTGACAATAAGTGGACTTCCTACCACAAGAAATGGACTGAATAGCATCCATTGTCCTAGGGAGCATGGCCGAGAAGTCAGGCCAAGCTTCTGGTCACCAGGGGATCATGAGTAGGTCACCCAGCTTTTCCGTGCCTCGTTTTCCCCAGCTGCAAAGCTGAACAGTGAAGGATCCCCTTCCTCATGGGGATAGGTTAAGGATGAGGAGAGCCATGTTTTGTTTCATAATCCCATACCTGTTGCATTATAAATAACAGGCCCCTTCTGAGTCCTTTCCAGGTATCTTCTTGTTATATGCTCACAGAATTGCCAAGAAACTTATCTGATGATCGTTGCCTCTATGCCTGGCTCTGCCCCAGAGTTCCCCTTGTATTGATCCCTTGTTTCCTCACAACTGTCCTGTGAGGAGACTGAAGACCAATGGTTCCAGGCCGAACCCCGAGCTTCAACTGTGGTCAAAAATCGGCTGCTGTGGACTCAGAGTTTTGGACAGTAATCTAAACCAATGACTGAGCATGGCGCTACATATCTACCATCCCAACTACAGAGGACCAGGCATGGTGACACCTGCCTGTCACAGGAGGACCATGATCCAGCCAAGCCTGAGCATATATGGAGTCTCTATCTCAGAGATGCCCAAGACAGAAAGGCTTGGCTCCCATGGAAGAAAACCTGATTGGAAAGCCTAAGCTCTTCATTTCAAACCCTCATATACCAAAAAGAATCTGAGGCCCGGTGCCAGAGGCTCATGCCTATAACCCTACCTACTCAGGAGGCTGAGATCTGAAGATCACTGGTCAAGATTTAAGTTAGGGTTGGCCTTGCCCATCAGACGTCATGATGAGATGACCCAGAGTCTGACCCATGCCAATAAGGTCCATACTAACAGGGCTCACAACCTTAATAAGTGCTGACCACACTCTCTGTCCCCTGGGGAGCCAACCCCTACGGGCCCCACCCCCAGGTCCTCCCGTGCTCCCTCTGCCACCAACCAGGCCCAAGTTAGTAGACAGTTCCGGGTATACAAAGATCCCGTGCTCTTATAATTTAAAGGTGCTGAGTCCCCTTCAAACATCTCACCCTTCCAAGCCCCCAGACCTCAGCCACAAAGTCCATGCACCCCCCAAGACAGCGGTTAGAAGTTACCAAAGGGTCCAGCACTCCTTGTAACAACCAACTTCTACACACACACACACACACACACACACACACACACACAGAGCCATCATGGGTGGCTCCTGTCTGTCATCCTAGTTATTCAGGTGGCTGAGGTCTGAGGATCACTGTTCAAAGCCAGCCACTGAGGAAAGTTTGTGAGGCTGCTATCTACACTGAACCACCAAATAGCCACAGGTGGAGCTATGGCTCAAGTGTTAGAGCTCTAGCTTTGAGCAAGATACCTCAGGGACAGCACCTAGGCCTTGAATTCAAGGCCCAGTTCTTCTACCTCCAAACACACACAGACACAGACACAGACAGTCTGACAGTCACACACACACATACACACATACACACACACACACACACACAAAGGATAGCCCAAGGATTTAGCAGTCCCTGAGAACAGAAACATGAACTCCCTCAATTAGGATCAGATTCCATGCCCTGGAAGGTGGCAGTACCGACATCAGACCCATGGTAGACAAACCATTGAGCCTCACACATATCTGGAATGTCTCATAGACCATCATGGCATTTCCTATCATACACACTGCTATGTGGAAAACTTAGTCACCTCTTTTTTTTGTTGTTGGTCAAGGGGTTTGAACTCTGGGCCAAGGTGCTGTCCCTCAGCAATTCAGGTGAAGTTGATCACTCTCCCACTTGAGCCAAAGCAACACTTCCTGTTCTCTAGTGGTCTATCATCAAGTCTCACAAACTATTCTGCCCAAGCTGACTTGTAACCAAGGTTCTCACATCTCAGCCTTCTGAGTACCTAGGATGAGAGTTGTGAGCCACGCGTGGCTTCCTGCTTCAGCCACCTTCATATACACAGAGGAAACCCATGTCGTCAGGCCACAAACTTTTTGCAAACCTTCACTTCAGATTTTGATACCCAGCATCCAAATCTATCCTTCAATGGAGAAAATAAAGACACAACAATCTCACACCTGCACCCCTTCACCCACTCCCTGCTTGTCACAGGACACGTCCTCTTGAAGCTGTGGCTTCAAACTGGAGCAAATTTGGGGAGTTCTTACAAATATCTGTACAGTGAGGCCAGCACTTGGTCTCCCAAACACAGCACCCTCCCCACACCCCCACACCTCCACCATCATTTGCAGGCAAAGATGTCTTACTTTCTTTCTTTTTTATGTTGTGGGGCTTGAACTCTGGGCCTGGGTGCTGTCGCTGAGCTTTTCAGCTTAAGGCAAGCACTCAATTGCTTGAGCCACAGCACAGCTTCTGGTTTTCTGGCAATTCCTTTTAGGTAAGAGACACAGGGTCTTTCCTGACCAGGCTAGCTTTGACCCGTGATCCTCAGATCTCACCTCCTGAGTACCTAGGATAAATGCCATGAGCTACTGGCTCCCAGCCAAACAAACTTTTCAATTCCTGTCATCCTCTCCCCTCAGGAGACTGAAATCTGAGGACTGCAGTTGGATGCCACTTAGCAGCAAAGCCCGTGAGAAATATTTATCTCCAATTAAACACCCCAAAAAGCTGGAAGTGGAGCTGTGATTCAAATGGTAGTGTGGTATCTTGGAGCATAAAAGACAAGATCCACGCCCTAGTTTCAAGGTTTTTCTAGCATAGACCCACCCACAAAACGGAAGCAAGTGGGCCCACGGGAGCTCAAAGCTAACACATAATATTCAGGACTCCCAGAACAGACCCCATCCAGCTTTGATTCTCTAGATTCTATGTCCTACATCATGGCAGACTTAGATGGGACTGAACATGCACCAAGTTGGGACATTCAAGTACAATCTCATACTGAAGATCCCCTGACCTTATCAAAGACTCAGGATCTCTCGCTGTCCTGCCTGAACACTGGGCATTGAGGTAAGGTCTAGTTATCCAACCACATGATATGGGAACCAAAGGGATTCCTGGTCAAGGGACTGAGACTGGGGGGATCTAGGTCCCTCTTGGGGAGGTGAAAAGGGCTGCTCTATCCCAGAAATTTTCCTATGTTGTGAGTATTATCAAAGAAACAACCATTCTCAGACCACAGTGCCCCTGATTTTCCCACAAGCCTCTACCCAGCTCTGCCATACCTTCATCCTGCCCTCTCTGAATCCCAGATCTGCCACGTATACTAAAGAGTGAGCCAGCCAAGAGACACACTTCCTGCCCTCATTCCCAGGCTGTCCTTTGGCAGTGACATGCTTACCTCAGTCTTTGGAGAAGGAATGAACACCAGGAGTGGTATTGTCAGACTGAGCCCTGGAAAGTCCTAGACCCCAAGGATGTACTGCACAGGATTCCTGCAGTGAACCTCAGCCAGGTTGTCAATTATGAATCCAAGGCACCAGGACTTATATTTGCAGTGTGGCTGGATCAAAGGCTGTTAGTCTATGTTGTCAGGCGAGGTCATGTCTCCAATATCTTGACACACGTGACCTAGGATCATTCTTCCTCTTCAAATTCCTACTTATACTTTGACCACCCCCCCATGAAACTCTCTCACTCCAATACCTCCCTAGACCTTGGAAACTTTCTTCTTATCTGATCAGAAAATAAACTCGATGAGGCTGGGCATAATTGAAACCTGGTGACCCACTCTGAGCCTTAGGATCTACCCGAGGCTGGTTCCCTCTGTAGTCGGTGACCACACAGCTCCTGGATGTCATGAAGCTTCTGAGGGGTCAGTGGCTTGGTCCTACACACTGGCTTTAGGCTCTGAAACTGTCCTCACAGAGATTGTGAATAATTGGCTCCCTTTATCCAGGGACTCCAAACCAAGGCTTGCATGTTCTCCCTTTTTACTTCCTTCCTCTTTTTCTCCCTCTGTCCTTCTCTCCTCTCTCACTTTACCTTTTTGTGTCAGTTCTGGGCCTTGTACTAGGCGCCTAGGTGCTGTCCCTAAGCCTTTTCACTCAAGGCTAGCAGTCTATGTCTTCAGCCACACATCCACTTCAGGTGGTTTTTTTTTTTTTTTTTTTTGGTCGTTAATTGAAGGCAAGAGTCTTACAGGCTTTCCTGCCCGGGCCAAAAGCCTCAATCCTCTCATCTCAGCCTCCTAAGTAACTAGGATGACAGGCTTGAAGCACTGGCATCCAGATCAATCCAAGGATTCTTCATGGGCTGTGGAACCAGTCCTGGAACTTTTCGTTGTCTATGACCCCCAAGAGCCTGGTGCACACTGTATTGGTTTGTTGGTTAAATAAATGACCATCTGTCTATGACAATACTACAGAAAATTCCCATCTGATCCAGGTAAGAATCCTCTGTGGGGGAGTGGGGACGAAGCCTGATGTAGCTCTCCAACAGTTCTCCCTCCTCCTTCTTACCCACTCCTGGTGCCACAACACTTAACTGTTTTGGCTCTGAGGGTGTGAGCCACTATGTACTCGCTACATTCCAGGGCCTCTGGGATGCCTATCTTCTCAAAGATCTCTGTCCAGCAGCTGACCAGCTCTGTGGCACTCAATTCCCCATGGAGGTGTGAATGAGTTTGCTGTGAGCTGAATGCCTGGTTCAAGGAGACTCATGTACTCCCCCTGGGGCCAGCCAGGATCATCCACCACATCTGGCCCCTAAATTTCATGTTGGAGAGGAAGGATTCTTGAGGCAGCCTGGGTTCTCTGAATCTCCCAGAGTCCAGTACAGGTTCTGGGAATCATCTCTGGTTTTTGCTGGCATGCTGGGGATGGCAAGGTCACAATCTCTGCTCCCCACAATGTCCTCGAGTGGGGTCGTCACCCTAGAGAGATGCAACAGCTGCCAGGGAAAGGCAGTCAAGGCACAACGTTCAAAGCAGGAGACAATCTGGCTTGGGAACTCTGCCTGTGCCGCTTTGAACATCATTGTTTGATGGCTGAAATCATCCATCTACTTTGATCCATAATCCCAGGCATTAGTGGAAATTGCCAGCTTAAATTACAAAAACCTGGAAAATGTGGTATTTAATTTGTCCCAATCAAACTTAAAGGTTTCCAAAGTCAGTGGTCCCCTTTTCCTTCCACACAGCCTATAGCAGTTTACAGAAACTGGCATTCAGCGAGCCCTAGGTAACTGCCACCTCTTGATACCGAGCGGGCTCCAGCAGAGGGAATGGACTTGCCTACCACTGCCCAGCTGGAAACAGCCCAGGCGGGAACACAGATTGGATTCTGCAGGACTCCAGGGAGAACTGACACTGGCACTACCCCAGGAGGGTATCCTCACCACCAGTGAGGGCCTGCATCCCTGTGCCAGGATTCCCACAGAGACCATTAATGCCCTAGATATTGTTCCCCTCATCCACTGTCATGGTGAACCATCTGCCATGTCACACCATACGCCAGTGCCCAAAACCTCATTGCCTCACAGCCCCTGCCTTATCATTTCCCTCATCTTGTTCCCTAATTATGTTGGGCAAACACATTCGCAACCCTTGAATTACCTCCAACTAAACACACAAGAGCAGAGTGTCTGGCTGGAAGAATGTGGCTGTGATCTCATTCGCCTCACCAAACTTCTGGCAGGGGATAGAAGGACAGGCTTCCACTCAAGTCCAGGGTTCACACAGTTCTTCTAGGGGAGGCCCACTCAGGCTCAGCAGCTACTGTGGGCTACAGGAAAGGGCGAAGAGAGAGGTGGAACGGGGAGGAAAGTAATGTCTACTGAAATCTTCCATAAAGGAGCCATGGAACTGTGAAGGAGAAGACAAAAATTGTGGCTGGGCTTGTACTTGGTATTGATGAATAAAAACAACAACAAATGCACACACACACAGAGAAATAAAATGCGTTTGCTGTTTTTAGACATGGTGACTTATATATATTTTCATTGTTCTCATCTCTCTGCTCTCCCAACACACACACACACACACACACACACACACACACACACACACACACCTCCAGAATGGTGACAGATGACTCTTCCATGTAGCACCTACAATTTGCCAACTCATTACTCACTTGAGGACAGTCAGACTGTACAAGGAGAAAGATTCTCTCTCTCTCTCTCTCTCTCTCTCTCTCTCTCTCTCTCTCACACACACACACACACACACACAGAGTCATCACGCGTGGCTCCTGTCTGTCATCCTAGTTATTCAGGAGGTTGAAATCTGAGGATCACTGTTCAAAGCCAGCCACTCAGGAAAGTTTGTGAGGCTCCTATCTACACTGAACCACCAAATAACCACAGGTGGAGCTGTGGCTCAAGTGTCAGAACTCTAGCTTTGAGCAAGATATCTCAGGGACAGCATTTAGGCCTTGAGTTCAAGGCCCAGTTCTTCTACCTCCAAACACACACAGATAAAGACACAGGCACACACACACACACACACACACACACACACACACACACACACACAGATAGCCCAAGGATTCAGCAGTCCCTGAGAACAGAAACATGAACTCCCTCAATTAGGATCACATCCCACCTCTGAGAAGGTGGCAGTACCGACATCAAACCCACGGTAGACAAAACATTGAGCCTCTCACATATCTGGAATGACTCATAGACCAGTATGGCATTTCCTACCATACACACTGCTATGCGAAAACTTAATCACCTCTTTTTTTTGTTATTGTTGGTTAAGGGGCTTGAACTCTGGGCTTTGGTGCTTGCCCTGAGCTCTTTAGCTTAATCAAGCACTCAATTGCTTGAGCCACAGACTTGCTTCTGTTTTTCTGGCAATTCCTCGGAGATAAGAGTCTCAAGGTCTTTCATAACCAGGCTGGCTTTGACCCATGATCCTCAGATCTCACCTCCTGAGTACCTAGGATAAAAGCCATGAGCTACTGGCTCCCAGCCAAACAAACTTTTCCATTCCAGTCATCCTCTCCCCTCAGGAGACTGAAATCTTAGGACTGCAGTTGGATGCCACTTAGCAGCAAAGCCCGTGAGAACACTTTATCTCCAATTAAACACCCAAAAACGCTGGAAGTGGAGCTGTGATTCAAATGGTAGAGTGCTATCTTGGAGCATAAAAGATAAGATCCATGCCCTAGTTTCAAGCTTTTTCTAGCATAGACCCAACCAAGAAAGGGAAGCAGGCTGTCATATGGGAGCTCAAAGTTAACACATAATACTCAGGACTCCCAGAACAGACCCCATCCAGCTCTGATTCTCTAGATTCTATGTCCTACATCATGGCAAACTTAGATGGGACTGACCATGCACCAAGTTGGGACATTCAAGTACAATCTCATACTGAAGATCCCCTGACCTTATCAAAGACTCAGGATCTCTCACTGTCCTGCCTGAACACTTGGCAGTGAGGTAAGGTCTAGTTATCCAACCACATGATATGGGAACTAAATGGATTCCTGGTCAAGGGATGGAGACTGGGGAGATCTAGGTCTCTCTTGGGGAGGTGAAAAGGGCTGCTCTATCCCAGAAATGTTCCTATGCTGTGAGTATGATCAAAGAAACCGCCCTGCTCAGTGCCCAGTGCCTCTGGTTTTCCCACCAGCTTCTACCCAGCTCTGCCCCACCTTCACCCTGCCCTCTCTGAATTCCAGATCTGCCATCTAGACTAAAGACTGAGCCAGTCAAGAGATCCATTTCCTGCCCTCATTCCCAGGCTGTACTGTGGCAGTGGCATGCTTACCTCAGTCTTTGGTGGAGGAATGGACACCGGGGGTGGTATCATCAGTTTGAGACCTGGACAGTCCTAGTCCCCAAGGATGAATTGCAGAGGCATCCTGCAGTGAACGACAGCCAGGTTGTCAATGATGAGACCAAGGTGCCAGGACATTTAATAGAAGCGTGTCTGGATCAAATGCTGGTAGTCTATGTTGTCAGGTGAGGTCATGGCTCCAATTTCCTGACACACCTGACCTGGGTCCATCCTCCCTCTTGAAATTCCTGCTTATCCCTTGCCCCCCCGCCCCACGTTGAAACTCTCACCACCCTAGCCCTTGGAAACTTTCTTCTTATCTGACCAGAAAATAAACTCGATGAGGCTGGGCATAATTGAAACCTGGTGACCCACTCTGAGCCCTAGGTTCTACCCGAGGCTGGTTCCCTCTGTAGTCGGTGACCACACAGATCCTGGATGGCATGAAGGTGCTGAGGGGTCAGTGGCTTGGTCCTTCAGTTCTGAAACTGTCCCCACAGAGATTCTGAATAGTTGGCTCCCTTGACCCAGCGACTCCAAACCAAAGCTTGCATGTTCTCCCTTCTTCCTTTCTTTCCTCTTTTTCTCCTTGTCCTTCCCTCCTGTCTCTCTCTACTTTCTTTGTGTTAGTCCTGGGTCTTGTACTGGGACCATATGTGCTGTCCCTAAGCCTTTTTATTCAAGGCTAGCAGTGTACGGCTTGAGCCACACATCCACTTCTGACGTTTTGTTCTTGGTCATTAATTGAAGACAAGAGTCTTACAGGCTTTCCTGCCCGGGCCAAAAGCCTCAATCCTCTCATCTCAGCCTCCTAAATAGGATGACAGGCTTGAAGCACTGGCATCCAGATCAATCCAAGGTTTCTTCATGGTCTGTGGAACCAGTCCTGGAACTTTTCATTGTCTGTGACCCCCCAGAGCCTGGTGCACACTGTAATGGTTTGTTGGATAAATAAATGAGCATCTGTCTATTACAATACTACAGAACAGTCCCATCTGATCCAGGTAAGAATCCTCTGTGGGGGAGTGGGGACAAAGCCTGATGTAGCTCTCCAACAGTTCTCCCTCCTCCCTCTTACCCCCTCCTGGTTCCACCACACTTAACTGTTTTGGCTCTGAAGATGTGAGCCACCATGTATGTACTCACTACATTCCAGGGCCTCTGGGATGCCTATCTTCTCAAAGATCTCTGTCCAGCAGCTGACCAGCTCTGTGGCACTCAATTTCCCATGGAGGTGTGAATGAGGTTGCTGTTAGCTGAATGCCTGACCCAAGGGGCCTCCTCTCCTCCCCCTGGGGCCAGTCAGGATTACCACATCCGGCGCCCAAGTTTCATGTTGCAGAGAAAATCTCCTCGAGGTATCCCTGGTTTCTGAATCTCCCAGAGTCCAGTGCAGGTGCTGGGAATCGTCTCTGCTCACAGCTGGCAGGCTAAGGATGGTGAGGTCACAATCTCTGCTCCCCACGACATTTTTGGCTGTGGTGGTCACCCTAGAGAGAGCTGGAGGAGAATCAACAACTGCCGAAGAACGTCTGTCAAGGCATGAGGTTCATTACAGGAGACCATCTGGCTTGGGAACTCTTCCTGTGCTGCTTTGAATGTCATTTTTTGGAGGCTGAAATCGTCTGTCTAATTTGACCCATCATCCCAGGCGTTAGTGGAAATTGCCAGCTTCAAGAAAAAAACCTGGAAAACATTGCATTTCAGTTGTCCCAATCAAACTTGAAGGGTTCTAAATTCAGTGGTCTGCTTTTTCTTCTAGACAGCCTACAGCAGGTTATAGAAAGTGGCATTCATCAAATACAAGATCATGTCATCTGCAAACAGGGAGAGTTTTATTTCTTCTTTCCCTATTTGGATCCCCTTTATGTCTGCATCTTGTCTTATTGCTGTAGCTAGGCATTCTAATACTAGGTTGAAGAGAAGTGGGGAGAGTGAACATCGCCATGGTTTCCCTTATTTGCAATATCTAGTATATATATGAGTCAACCAGAAAAGGTCAGATAAGTTGATGTTAGGAAAATGAACCCTAAGATATGTATTTAAATGTATTTTTTTCATTCATGCATTTGTTTCTAAAGCATTTATAAGATTATTTCTTTGTTGCTTTGTATGTCCCTCCCTCACAGTATAATCCCTGCTTTCACTATATTTGATGTCGGTATAATTTGTGGAGGGTAAGGGGAAAAACAAGTCGTTTAAATAAGGATATAGGTGGACCCGTTGCAACAATGAGAAGTACAAGTGGTCATGTTGAAAACGAACTTTACAACTTTGGTGGGGGGAGAGGATTAGGTGGGGGTGCGGGGGGAGGCTGGGAAGGGATGGGAAGGGTAAACAAAGGAGGAGGCTACAATGCTTGATAAGAAATGTACTCGCTATCTTGCCAATGTAATTGTAACCCCTCTGTACAGTATTCTCACAATAACAAAAAAAGAAAGTGGCATTCAGAGAGCCCAAGCTAACTGCCAGGGCAGTTAGCAAGCAGGCTCCAGCAGGGGGAGCACACTTGCTTACCACTGCCCAGCTGGAAATGGCCCAAGCTAGACACAGACTGGAGTCTGCAGGACTCCAAGGAGGACTGTCCACCAGTACATTGCCCCTGGAGGGAATCCATGCCACCAGAGGGGGCCTAGAATACCCTGCCCAGATGCCAATGGACACAGTCAATGCCCTGGGTAAGTTTCCCTCTCAGTCTCAGTCGTGGTGAACCATCTAACATTTCACAACATTCACCACTTCCCATACCCTCCTAGCCTCACAGCCCCTGCCCTATTCTCCCCTCCCCTCAATCTGTTCCCTAATTACGTTTGGCAGACACATTTCCAACCCTTGAATTAGCTCCAACTATACACACTAGAGCAGACTGTCTGGCTGGAAGAGTACGGCTGTGGTCACAGTTGCCTCATGAGCCTTCTGGCTGAAGACAGAAGAACAGGTGTCCATTCTGGTCTGTAGTTCACACAGGCCTCCTAGGGAAGACCCATACAGGCCCAGCAGCTACTGTGGGCTACAGGAAAGGGAGAAGAAAGAAGTGGAAAAGAATGTGTACTGAAACCTTCCCCAAAGGAGCCATGAAACGGTGAAAGAGAAATCAAATTAACGCTAGACTCTTACTTGGCATTGATGAAAAAAGAACAACACACACACACACATACACACAAATAAAAGGCTTTTGCTCTTTGTAGACATGGTGCCTTAAATATATTTTCATTGTACTCATCTCCCTGTTCTCCCAACACACACACAGAAACACACACACACACACACATACACACACACACACACACACACACATACACACAAATAAAAGGCTTTTGCTCTTTGTAGACATGGTGCCTTAAATATATTTTCATTGTTCTCATCTCCCTGTTCTCCCAACACACACACAGAAACACACACACACACACACACACACACACACACACAAATCCAGAACTGTGACAGAAGATTAGTCCATGCAGCACCTGTAATTTGCCAACGGATCACTCACCTGAGCACAGTCAGGCTGTATAAGGAGAAAGATGATCTGTCTGTCTGTCTGTCTGTCTGTCTGACTGTCTCTCTACCTTCCCCATCTCTCTCTCTCTCATGCTCCTTCTCTCTCTGTCATGCACACACACACTCACACACACAGACTCAGAGCAGTGACTCTCCTGAGTTTGTTGGTTCCTCCTTTTGGACAAGGTACAAGCTTGAGCACGGGGGTTGCCTGGTCAGAACAGGGGATCCAACCAAAGGGAGCACCACTCTAATAATGCAGAACAACCCTGCCTATCCCTTTCTCCCGGGCCAGACACTTTCAATTGGGAACAACCAGCCTTGACTCCCCATTCACAAAAACCCTAGGCCAGGACACTTGGTGAAGGTGTCCAGAGATAGGTGGCTTCTCAGAGCCTGGGGTGAAAACAAGCAGAGGGTCATGGTGCCGCAGATGGTTGTCTGACCTGTGTTTGGGACAGTGTTGGGGAAACGGATGGGGTCTTAAAGGATACATACATGGATGGACTCCCTACTTCCAGCCTAGATGCTTCTGGGTGACTTGGTGGATTCTTGGGGGGGACGAGGAGACCAGATGGAAAGGGAGCACCAGCAGATGCTGGGAGAGCTGGGAAATGTGATCACACTGTGAGTACTGTTAACAGCTGGGATGGGGGGTAGGGCAGACAGGCTGGGTGTATGTGAGTCTGAGTGGGTATATACCTCTCAGATATTCATCTTCTGTATGACTCCAAGTGTCCTCACATACCTAGTGGGCTCTTCTGGGACCCTCTTCAGGTGAAAGGGTGACCGAGCACAGAAGACAAGGGCTCACACAACAAGGAGGGCCTATCTTCTGCATCCAACACCCACCACCCCCAGAAAAAAGAAAAAGACTCAAAAAGGCAGGTGTGGAGATGCTATTCCCCACCTCTGATTAAAGCCACCAGGTTCCCACCAGAGAGAGGAAGGATGTAGATGTGTGGCTGTGTGGCTCCCACTGCTCCAGGCCAGGTGCTCTGTGGCACCCCTCCTCACCCATTCCTGCATTTCCCTGTTTCCTGGGACATGGCCACTAGGGATGGGGGTGGGATCCCCAGGTCAACACACACCGCTACTCCTGACCCCTGGGGCACGTTTGTGAGAGGGCCATGGCAGACTGTGGGGTGGGGGAGGGTGGACTCGAGGAGGAGACAGGAAAGGGGAGTCAGGAGGTGCAGGTCCGGGTCAGTGGTTGGTTGGCCGGAGTGTTTCCAGGCTGTGGGCCCTCAGAGCCACCACACATGTGTACTAATGGGAGAAGCTGTAGGCGGTTGCTCCGGGTGCACATGGGCCCAGAGTCTTAGGACCAGGGGTGGCGACCAATTCAGGGACGCAAGCCGGCCATGGGTGTGCCATCTCCTCTGGGCGACTGTGAGAGGCAGCTGGTCGGAGTCGAAAGTGCCATGTTTAAAATGCAATGCTGCTGGGAGGGGGGAGGAGCATCTGCGGGTGCATGGCAGGACTGCATGTGGCCTCTGCTCCTCTTCTTCAGCCTACACCACCCCCACCTCAGCCGCTCCTGTGCCCCCCTTGCGGGGATCTCAGTCTCAGGGCCACCATGGCCACCGTGCCTCGGCGTGGCTGCCCGTGGCGATACGCCTGCTGCGCCAGCTCCATGTGCTCTGTGCTCCCCACCAGAACCTGCAATATGATCAGCGAGGCTGCCAGCTGATGAAGCCACTAGCCCTTGTGTATACTCGCTCTTCTCTCTGCTCTCTCTCTGCTCCCACTCCTCTCCTGGGCTGTGTTGCCCCCGCCAGGCATGCCCACTGAAAGATTAAAAATTAGAGATACATTTTACAATTGCTCACTGCTGATTTTGCTTTTGTAAACTTGCTCGCCCTAGCACTAAACCCCCTCCCTTCTGGAAATAAGGAATTGAGTAAAGAGTCTTGGAGCCCAGATGCCGGCCCCTGGACAAGGTCTGTGGTCATAAATAAAGAACAAACAAGTAAATTCCCCAAGTGGTCAAATGGGACCTAAGAATGGGACCCAAGATAAGGACCCAAGATAAGGGCCCAAGATAAGGACCACCTGGCAAGTCCAGCAAACTAGGCCAAACGTTAATCAATCACAAGCCTGTAAGTATGTAAACTCCCCCCCCCCCAGGGTGACCGCTCCCCCTAGACTTGCCCTGAGCCACTGTTTTAAACTTCCCCGTGTAGTAAAAATGATTGCTGGAGTACATAGTTACTTTTAAACGGGCCAATCCTGGGGACACCTGGTGTTATATGCTAATCTTGTGGATTTTGCCTTTAAGAATGCCTGTAACCTCTTCTCCGGGCTCTCTCCTGTGCCGAGGCAGAGAGACGTTTGTGCAAACACTGAATAAACTCATGCTTGTTGCATCTACTGGTTTGGAGTCTTGGTTTCTGGGGCGCCCTCCCATTGAAGAAAATATCCCAGGAGTCTGGGGTCTTTCATTTGGTGCATTGGCCAGGAAGCCGGCGCCCCCAGACCCCAAATTCCAGGACCGGTAGGAGGTAAGATAGAGCTTTTACATTTTGCATCTTCTGTGTTTGTTATCTCTGTTCTGTATTCTGCACTCTGGGATCCAAAGAAAAGTGCCTGTACAGGGTCTGTATTGAGGTCAATGGGGGAGGCAGACGTGTCCTGAAACCCCTGGCCCGGCTCGGGCAGACATGCCCTTGAGGTTTGCTCGGGCAGACGTGCCCTTGAGGTTTGCTTGGGCCTACAGGCCCTTGAGGTTTGCTTGGGCCTACGGGCCCTTGAGGTTTGCTCGGGCCTACGTGCCCTTGAGGTTTGGGGGGGAAGAGGGAACGTGGAGTCTCTCTCCTTCCCGTGTAGAAGGAGGGGACGTGGAGTCTCTCTCCTTCCCGTGAACTGGAGGAAGGGGGAACGTGGAATCTCTCTCCTTCCCGGGGAGTTTAGCCGTGGTGGGCCACTCCCATCTGAAGTTGCTTTCTCTGTTTGCAGTCGTTCAACTGCCGTGCAGCACCTGTCTGGTTTCCTCTGTTTCTGTTTAGTATTAATTGTCTCTGTTGACTGTTTTGTTGTCCTTAAAGGGATGGGGAAGCAACTAACAATCCCCTTAAGTCTGACTTTAGGTCACTGGAAGGAAGTTACAGCCCAATCCCAGATTGTCAGGTTTTAGGAACTTGCTTGTTTGTCAATTATGAAATTGCCACTGACCACCTGCGAGTGGCCCCAGTTAGATCTCAGGCTCGGGCCTTGGCTTGGGGGGTCTGAGCATGGGGGAGAACCTGTCAGTCTGAGGGGACGGCTGCTGGGGACTTCTTTCCCTTGCCCCAAGATGACTGGCAATTCTCCTCCACCTTGGAAGGCCCCTGGGTCAACGCTTGCAGGAATCTAAAAAAAAAGAAAGAAAGAAAGAAAAAAAAGAAAAAAATCCTCCGGAGGTGAGTAGGGGTGTTGAGTTCCCTGCTAAGTGAATGGTGGTGAGATGTCGTCCCATTCACTGAGACCTGATTTTGTCTTTGTGGCCACTTGTCTGTCTTGTTTACTTTGGTGTGTTTGTTTTATGTTTTCTGGGGTAGGGAAGTTCTGGGTGAGTGTGGCAGGCTCACTCAGCAGACTCTGGATTCAGCTTGCTGAGTGGGAGCAGCACAGAGTTCCGGTAGGGATAAACTGGGGCCCATTAGTCCCCAACTCAGCCTTCAGTTCTTGTCTAGTTCTGTTTTAGAATTGGTACCAGTTTAAATGTGGATCCTTGGTTTTTGTGTTTATCTGTGTTTTTGTTATTTTTTTAAACATCTCTGGGAGAATAAAAGTTCCAGCTGGGTTCAGTCACAGACCTGCTATGCCCACCCTCCCTGTGAGGCATGGAAGGTTACTGGGCTAGTTTGGTTCCCTTCAAGCCTCAGGCTGCATTTTTTTCCTTGTGCAGGATGCCAGCAGGGAGGGTGTAAAAGGCTGTGTGCCTGGTTTGGACTTTTTCAGCTAGTCCTGACAATGTAACAATTTGTAAAGTGCTCTTGTCTAAAATTGGATTAAAAAAATTCTGGCCAGTTTAGTTTTAGGTGACCCCCACCCCCAGCCCTCCTCCAACAGAAGGGATTCAAAAGACTAATTAGTGACTTGCCTTGCTAGATAAGCAAGCTCTGGGAAAATAAAGCCCAACATAGGTACCTAGTTTAAAAAAAACACTATCCTAAATTTTTGTTTAAAAACTTTAGAAGGTGTACATACGACTGATTTTGATTTTTACGTGCTTTAAGATCGGTGTGAGTGTTTTGTGTGTGTCTGTGAACGTGTTCAAAGATAAGAATTGTCAGCATGCTGTAACAATTGGGTGAGTTTTAATTTAAAAATTCAAAAGGTTATGAGGTTTGGACATTACCAAAAATTTTAAAGAATCTTCACATTGTTTTAAATGGCTTTTTAAAGATTCTTTAACTTGCAAATTACAAAATCTGGTATTTTAAAATGCATAAGACTGTTTATACTGTAATCAAGTTATCTGGCTTAGCAAAAATGCATTGGCAGTTTGGGATTTAGTTCCCTTGGCTAAAATTTGGGGATAAATATTAGAAATTTAAATGTAAAGGTTAGTTTAACACTGTCAAAGACAGTACCTGTTTTGCTTAAAACTGTGTATTTCATTCAAGAACCAAGAGAAGAGATGGAGAAAAACTTAGAAGCCAAAAGAAGACCTATCTTTAGGGGTAAGGGGTGAACAAGTCGAAGTGCAGTTCAGCTGGTCATGCATGGTGGGACAGGCCCTAGGAGGAATCCACGCATGGTGAAAGAGGGCAAGCTGGCACAAATGCAGTTCATCTAACCCTAGAGTCGGATTGGGTGTGTGCCCATTCCATAGAAGGGGCTGAGTGGCCCATCTTTGTTCTCTCTTTTCCCTGCAGACAGACACTGAAAACATGATGGTTAAAATGAGTGATGTGATGATCTGATTAGTATTGCTAAAACTTCCCCTTGGATGTGTTAACATTAAAATTAGAAAGGCTTTAAAAAGAGAGTTAAAAGGTTATTTGTATAATGTGACTTGTTTTTAATGTTTTACAATTAAGATGTTTTTAAAAGTCATAAAGATGCTAAGTCTAGCTTTTTGATTCAGTTATGATGATTGTTATTTGTGTGTCTGTTTTAAAACAAGCAGTCAAGAGGCAATGAGTGACACTTGGCCTCAAGATTTCAAGGGATCTTTTCAAAATGAAAATAAAAACTAAAGTATACAATATTAAAAAAAAGATTAATAGGAGACTAAAAAAATAGGGAATGGATTTTTGGATATAAAATTTAAAAGTAAAGTTGTTTTTAACATTGGCTTCAATGTGCACAGAGGAAAAATTAGGATTACCAAAATAATTGCTATTCCAGTTTGCTCTTATAGCTTGTTTCTTAAGTTTCCAGCAAGCCCAGAGCAAAGCACAGAGAATTCTTACAAGTTTGTCAGATGTAACTTTAATAAGTTTCAGGTAAGAGCATGCTTAAAAGCTACTTCTATGTTGACCACCTTGTTGCTTTTAATTGGAGTAAAATGGCCTTTTATAAGATTCATTGATCTGGAACTGGTTCAAAGCCAGTGTGGGCACAAAAAGGTCCCTGTGAGACTGTCACCTCTATTCAGCCAGCAGGGTACTAGCCCTGGACTAAAGAGTCAGGGGACAGTACTCAAGCCCCAAGCTCGAGACTCACAGTGGCAGAGTACTAGCCCTGGACTGAAGAGTTAGGGGACAGCATTCAAGCCCCGAGTCTGGGACTCAAAGTGGCAGAGTGCTAGCCTTGAGCTATAGAGCTGAGGGACAGTGCTCAGGCCCCAAGTTCAAGTCCAGCAACCAGCTAAAGGGAAATGCCAATGAGGCATTTATCCCAATGTGAAGAATACACTCCTGGGACAAAAGCAATGGAGGAGCATCCAGAGGCAGTAAGCCACTGCTTGGATGGCAGAAATGTCAGATCCTAGAGTCATTTGTGTATGGCCCTTCAAAACTGGTCAGAGCCGGGAGGTCATAAGAAGAGTTTGTAAGCATGCCTAATGTCTATGACTATCTACCTTGTGAGGGACAGGAACTTGCCAGTCCTCTGTGATAGTAAAAAGCTAATGTTATAAAACGTGGGGGATAGTTTAAATCGCAACCCCTTTATTTGCCAAAAGCTCTAATTGGCAGCTCTAATTGAGCTGACACTAGTTACATGAATTTCACCTGCTCAGGAAAAATACAGAGAATGTATTTCTATTGATATCTGTCTCAGGCATTGTTGGGATCATTAGAGATCACATTCCTAAGCCATCTAGGAAGATGCTTTTGCAAACCAGAGTGAAAAACAAGCTATACTGCTGTAGCCGGAGAAAAGGTCTGTGCAGTTGTCAAAAGTTAAATATTGTTCTTAATGACATCTAACCCTGATGGCCTCTTTGTAAAATAGGCTAAGGTTATAGGTTCCTGGCTAGGTAGGATTAACGTCCCTGAAGTCAGCTTGAAAAAGTTACAGAAGATGGACGTTCGCCTTTCTACCCCCAATTTAAGATCAATGGTCCAGAGTCAGTTTTGGAGAAATGAGGCAAAATAGATAAAATAATTTTAAAAAAAGGCATAAAGAATAGTGTTAACTGTTGTAGGTGTTCAAGGTGTGGAAACTGCATCTGTCAGAGATGGCTACAAGACTAAGCCTTCTGAGCCTTCTGTGTCTATTTACAAAATATCTGGTTAGTAAAAAGTTGTGATTTTGGTAAATTGTCCTGGGCTATTGTTTAAAGATCTTAAAAACCAGCAGGATCAAAGCCTGCCAAGCCTATGCAATGTATCCTTAACTAGTCTGTGTAGGAATTTACAGCCCAGCATGAGGTGTGACAGTCCCTTGGAGCCACTGAGAAACCCTGCTGCTGCTGCTGCTGCTGCTGCATTCAACTACGGCCTGAAAGCCACCTGGAGGAACTCCTGCCTGATTCCATCACCTGAGTCTGCTTCCTGGTTGACTGCTGCTAAATCTAAGATCTTGTGGGACATTCTTTTGGGTGATATCCAGAAACCCTCTCTTCCCACAGTGGATATTGGGGACAAGGATATCGCTGGGTTGCTTGTCTTAGGTACTTCAGTGCATAGTGACTAGAAATCCTCTCCATGGTCACAGCCTAGTTTGGCTCTGGTATGGTAATAACCTGAGTGTGTTATCAATGGAGGTAATACTCTTAGCCTTAAAATCTAGCAAGTTTCTGCATCACAGTGGTGCCTTAAGGCTGTTCTAAGATAAAGGTTCCACAAGCCAAAGGAAAATTGGGCAGTTTTAAACTCCAGCCACAAAGATGCTCAAGGAATTTAAAAAAAAAGAGGGTAGTAAAGAAAGCCTTGGAAAAGGAATTGGGGAAATTTGAAAAGTAAGAACTGTCTTTAAGACAAACCTCAGAAAGTTTAAGTACGTAGCAGATGGTATGAGTATGTCTTAAAATTGGAGATTACAAGTAAAGCTAGTATAAAATTAAGTTAACTGTGATACACGGAGTCAGGACTGGTGGGAAAAAAAATGTAAGTGGCCCTGGTACTGTTAATTTTGTTACAATCGGACCTTGTATACTCAACAGACTGGTGTCTTTTCTAAAAGAAAAAGATCAGCGCAGTCCATTTATTAGTTCTGAGATCCAAATATCAAGCATTGAGAACAACTGACACCCCACAAGATAATATAGAGACACCCTAAATTTTAAGATTAAAGTTAGCCCAAAGAAAAAGGAGGGAATGAAAGATTAAAAATTAGAGATACATTTTACAATTGCTCACTGCTGATTTTGCTTTTGTAAACTTGCTCGCCCTAGCACAAACCTCCCTCCCTTCTGGAAATAAGGAATTGAGTAAAGAGTCTTGGATCCCAGATGCATGTAACTGCTTCTCCGGGCTCTCTCCTGTGCTGAGGCAGAGAAACCGTTTGCGCAAATGCTGAATAAACTCTTCTTGCTTATTGCATCTACTGGTTTGGAGTCTTGGTTTCTGGGGCGCCCTCCCGTTGAAGAAAATATCCCAGGAGTCTGGGGTCTTTCAACCACCCTGTTGCCCTACCCTGAGCCATGCCCTTGGCCACTGCTGCCATGGGAGTGTGCCTTGGGCCAGGCTCCCTCCTCCTCATGCCCCCTCCCCCACTTCCCCTCGGGCCTGGCCCTCAACCCTGGCTGCAAGCCAAGCCCTGACTGGGACCAAAGGCATCCAGGCCATGGAAATTATAGCCTCACCTCAGCTCACCACTCCCTCTCAACCCCAGTACCTGCCCAGGGTATCAAATCTCCCCTTAGCCCCACGGCTGGAGGAGACTCTCTTCCATGCCCTTCTAATCCACACACCAAAAAGGTGGTGCACGGTGACCCTTGTGTGTATGTTTGTGTATGTATGTTTGTTAGTGGTTATGTTTGTGTGTGTATGTTTGTTTGCGTGTGTTTGCATGTGTGTGATTATTGGGGATAACTACCTCTCAATGACTCACAACATAGTACCCTTTTAGATGAGTCAGCACACAGTACACTTCAAAAAACAGCACAAAGCACCCTGTGTAAAGGACTCAGCACACAGCTCCCTTTGAAGGACTTAGCATATAGTAAGTACCCTGTGTAGAGTACTCAGCAAACAGCATCCTTTGAAGGAGGGAGTCCATAGCCCACAAGGTAATGGACTAAGTGCATGGCATGCTTTGAAAAACTCAACGCTACCATTCTTTCCCAGGGACTCAGTGCATAGCACCCTGTGTTGAGATCACACACTGCCCCCTTTGAAGGGCTGAGTATGTAGCACACTGTGTAAAATAGTACACAGCACCCTTCAAAAAACTCAGCACATAGCACAATTTTGAAGGACTCAGCACATACTACCCTGTGGAAGGACTCAGCACATAGCACCATTTGAAGGACAGTACAGAGCACCCTGTGTAAAGGACTCGGCACAGAGCACTTGAAAAATTCACCTTATCCATCTCTTCTCAAGGGCTCAGCACACAGCAGTACCCTTTGGGATGAATTAGTACACTGCATCTTTTGAAGGACTCAGCATACGGTAGCTGTGTAATGGACACAGCGCACAGCACCCTTTGAAAAAACCACCAGGGCCCACTCTTCTCAGGGATTCAGCACATAGCACACTTTGGGATGACTCAGCAAACAGGACTTTTTGAGGACTCACACAAAACCCCCATGTCGGAAGGACCCAGCAAACAGACCTTGTGAAGGACTCAGCACATAGCTGTATGTCACAAGTTCAGCTTTCATTAGAATTAGGATGCTTTCTTCAGTATCACCATTCTTCAGAAACACTTGACAAATCCTACTAGTTCATATTTAGCTAAACTGGGGGAGGGTCAGTTGAGGGTCTTGAACTAAAAGCTTGGGGGTCCTGTCCCTGAGCTCTTTGGTTCAATGCTAGAGCTCTAGCACTTGTAGGCACACCTACAATTTTCTTTTGTTTATTCTTTGACAGTTCTTACGGTGATTAGGAAGGCCAACTTGGGGTATCCGTGAGAAAAGGCTCTTAGCTCAGCCTGGAGCTGACCTCTCCCTTCCTTGTGCCTCTGGGAGCCAGGCCTCCTGGAGCTCTCTTGGCCTAGGGTGGAACATACCTGCTCTGGCATCAGCACTCAGGGTGAGCAAAAGTCAGCTTGGCCCTGGTCACTTCCCCCAATTGAATTCTAGAGGACGATGACACGGGGCTGCATGTCCCGCGTCTAGCCACGAGGAGGCAGGAGTCACCCACTATAGGGATTGTACCTGTGAGTTATGTTTACTCTTACTGCCCTGGGGCCCCCGTCGTGCTATGAAGCCATCTTGGACAGGAAAATCCTTGAGACTCTTATATAAAATTAACCATCAAAAATCAAGTGGGGTTGTGGAACAAGTGGCAGAACACTAGATTGAGCAAGAAAACTCAGGGATAGAGCCTAGGCCCTGAGTTCACACACACACACACACACACACACACACTCACACACACACACCACATGCATGCAAAATCAGAGATTTCTACAGTGCAATCTTTGGGTATTCTCCACGTTTTCCCCACTAAGCCTCACGGGGGTTGACCTAGGTGTTGGATGCATACAAAACCACCTGGCATCTTTAATTTTGGGAAACAGTATGGCTAGAAGGTCAGCCTTCCCCATCCCAGCTACTTGATTGGGTTGTGGTCTATCCAGGCCCTTTGGGGCTCCTTATACAGACTCGCCAAGATTCCTTCAAAAGGCATCACATGCTGGGCACTCGTGGCTCATACCTGTCATCCTAGATACTCAGGAAGCTGAGATCTGGAGGATTATGGTGCCAAGCGAGCCTGGACAGGAAGGTGTGTGAGACTCTTATCCTCGATGAATTATCAGAAAAAAAGAAGTGTCGCTGTGGCTCAATTGGCAGAGTTCCAGACTTGAGAAAAATAGCTCAGGGACAGTGCTCACAACCAACAACAACAAGGAGAGGCATTGCATGTTGGCTTTGGGATTGATATGGGTCAAATATAATTGGAATTTTCAAGTGCTCCAAGACAAAGCAGTACCTCCTTTAGTCCTGTGTTACTCTATCTCATCTCACACTCTGGCCTTGGCCATGCTTTGGTTAGCATGACTCTGGCTTGACAGGAGGGCTCCAAGGAGGAAGATCTCAGAGCAATCATCCCCACCACATCCTTCTGCCCTGCTCGCTCTGTTGCTTCTGCTCTTTGCTACAGAGCATCTTCTTGGAATCCATACATGAGGTCATGGCCACCAACATTATGGTGAGTGTGAGTCTGGCCTAACTCAGAGCAGTCAGAGATGGAAGTTGGTCTGGGACTAGGAGCTTCTACCCTGTGTGTGGGCTGAGGCCAGGGCCTACATTTATTCATCCTGAGCATTGAAGAGGTGATGAGAAAGTGTAGAATCCACATTGAGTCAGTTAAGTTTGGAATCTAGAGGATCACTTGTGTGAGGTAGGCTGTGGTGTCAGGGGGCCACTGTTCTTGGTTCTCCTCTCTCGAGACTCCCCCGTCCCTCTCTCATCCCTCAATGGTAGAAGAGAAACTTCAATTAAGTGTGTCCAAGAGGGGGCAGGTGAGTATTTCTGTGTGAACCAGACTGTGCTTCATATTCATCCTAGCTCCTACTTCCTATTTTTCTGAGGAATGGCCATATGGGTTTGGGAGGGGGGGGGGGGAGGAATTATCCTAACTGAGAATGTGGCTCACTGCTAGATGGTCGCCTAGCATGACTGACACCCTGAGTTCAATTCCATATAGAAAAAGCTGGAAGGGGAGGTGGGGTTCAACTGGTAGAGTGCCAGCTTTGACCAAAAGAGATCAGGGACAGTGGCTAGGCCCTGAGCTCAAGCCCCAGGACTGGAAGAACAAATCTTTGTTGGAGGCTTTTCTTCCCTTTGAAAACAATTTATTCTTTGTGATAAGCATAACATGAGCCTCTTCTCTGGCCACCAATGGGCCATTAGATGTCCCTTGAATTTGGACCGCTTCCTGGCAGCCTCTGCCCTACCTGGCCCATAGTTTACCCCCATCTTGTGGCAGATGGAGGCCTGAGAGAAGGCCACCTGCCACCTAATTCTGGTGGCTGCCGAGGCTTTTGAGAGTCAGCATGTCACATAGAGAGTTATCATCCACATCAGTCTACAGAAGAAAGGGAAGGAGTCCTCCTTGCCTGAGACCTCAAGCTGTAGGCGGCTCTGGATGTGAGGCATCTGCCACAGGATGTGCTCCATGGGGGAGTCATCTATGGGGTTGGAACCCCGACCTCTCCTCTGGCAGTTTCCAAGCTGACTTGAAGTTACAATTCTTCAAAACCTTTCTGCTCCTCCCTCATTTCGCCCACCCCAGAGCCTGAGGCATCTGAAGCAGTGGTGGTGGGGGCAGGAGCTCAGCCTGTGCTTGCTTCTGGAGCCGCTGTCCGTGCCTTCCCCTGCGAGGACCCACAGCAGTTCCTGCAGCTCTCTCTTCTTCTCCATCTTCTCCTGGGAGAGCCAGCACACATACTCGGCTTTCTCCTGACACAGCTCATCCAGGACAAACATCTGCTCTTTACATGCCATGAAGGACTCCTCGATGGTGCGGATGTGTGCCGACAGCTGGCTACATTGATGGTGGAGCTCATCCACTGGACTCTGGAAGTCCACCTCATCAGACAGGTCCTGGATGAAGCAGATTTTCTTCTCGGATGCACGTGTCCCACTTGCCATCCCCACGCCAGCTGTGATGGCAGCTTACAGTGCAGGGGGCCTGTGGCTCCAGCTCTGTCTGGCACTGAGCTGCAGGTGGGCTGGACACCTGCAGTAAGGCCGCTGCCCCTGCAGCAGAAGATTTCCCCTGTGGATCTCAGCCTCTGAGAGGGCTCGCAGATCCATGTCCCTCTAGGTCTGGGGCATGTCTCAATCCTCTGGGATGGTCATGTCGGGGGGAGTAACCTCCTCTCCTTTTCTTCCCCAGGACTCACACTTTCCACTTCCCCAGGGAAAGCCAGGAAGCTCAGCTGGACTTGGAGGCACTCCTCCTATGGTCTGGTCACTTCCAGGCACTTGAGAGTGTACCGCCACTTTGGGGGCACCACCTGGCCCCCCCAGTTGTTCGGGCCCTACATTTGCTTCAGCAGCTCCAGCAGCTGGGTCTGCCTCTGCAGGTGCTGCTTCAGGGCCTCCTTCTCAGAGTTCAGCCGCTCATTGGAGGTAATGTGCTGCTCACAGGTGTCTCTGAGCACCTGCAGCTGGGCCAGGGACTGATCCTGCTGCTCCTGCAGCTCCCATGATGCTTGGCCCTGTCTCTCTCTCTCTCTCTCCCTAACTCTTTCTCCCTCTCTCTCTCTCTCTCTCTCTCTCTCTCTTTCTCTCTCCCTCTCTCAGCCACCTCTTTCCATTCTTCTATCTTCTCCTCTGAATGGTCTAGGTTTCCCACAGTTCTTTCTTCACCTGTTGCTCTGAGTCCAGGATGCTGGTGAGCGCCTCCTTCTCACCGCTCGCCTTGTGGAGAGTGTTCCACAGCAGGGCCAGCTCTTCCTCTGTCTATGGGTCACACACAAACACATGCACCTTGTGGGGGCTAGGGTATCTCCTGCAGATCCTTGGCCTTATCCTCCAGTCTCTGCAGTTGCTCCTGCTGCTCTGTGTTCTGGAGACAGAGCTTCTGGTTTTCCTGGACTTGGATGTGAAGTTGTTGCTCCAGTTTTTTCAACGCCATCTGTGTGCCGTAGGCCTAGGCCTGGAACTGCAGCTCCACCTGAGATGGTCCTGCGGGGGGCCATGGCTCTGTCAGCTTCGTTCTCAGTTCCCCCAGCTCATTATCCAGCACCTGCCTCGTCCTTCTCTCCTCCTCTATCATTTGGTTCACCTGCTCGTTCAGCCACTGAATCGCCTCTTTCCATGCGGACCTCTCAATGCTCAGGTCCTCTGTGAACGTGTCTCTCACCAGAATTGCTGAGGTCACCATCCAGCTCAGGTTGTCCAGTAGTCTCTTCAGTAACTCATGCGCCACCAGCACTAGTTGGAACTTGCAGATTCTGTTCTTCTGGTGCTGTTCTCTGTCCAGAGCACTTCCAGCTTCTCCTGCAACTCTGTGTTCACTTGCTGCAGGTCATCGAAACTTCTGGTCTTTTCCTCAAGCTGAAGGGTCACATCATTCAGCCGTTCAAAGAACATTTCAGTCTCCTTCTGTGCAGCAGTGTCCGTAGAAGCCACCATATGCAGCTCTGCTACACACCACTCTGCAGCCTGCAGGTGGCTGGTAAGAGCTTCGTGCTACCATTATTTATCATTGGCCACCTGCTTCACTTGGGCTGGTGCAGATTGTAAATCTCTTTCTGGTGAAACCAACCTCTGTATGGGTGACTTGTGGATCTCTAGCTCTGTTTGTGGTGCTTTATGTAACTGGGCTATCTTCTCCCTTTCTTTCTCTAGTTGATCCTGCAGGTCTGTCTTCTCCTGCTTCAGTGGTGGAATCTTGGCACTGAGTGCCTGGTTTCTTCTTTTGCTGCAGTCCAGGGTGAGCACCACGTGTCACTAGCACATCTGCAGATCCTTGATGGTATCAGGACCCTTGAAACTATGGCCCCTGGTGGCTGTGCCTGTGTCCAAAGGCAGGGGAGGCCCACGGTCTGCATCACATTTGGCCAGACCCTCTGTTGAATCATGCTCCCCAGTGGTGTTTGTCTTGGGGATCCCTCCCTTTTCTGTGTTCTTTTTTTTCTCGAATGTTGCAGGTCTGATGGGAGGATTCCTTTGCTGCTGCTCTGGAAGTAGTTTCTTGCCTGTAGCTCTTTCATGGAGTCCTGTTGTTTCAGACATCTGACCACTGGGATGGGAAAGATGGGCTGGCCATGTTCCCAGGCTCTGGGAAATCCTCTATTCTCCCACTCACTGATTAGGATGTCAATTTTCTATTCTCTTCCAAAGTCTCCTCGAGTCTCCTGCTCACCACTCAGCCACCTCTACCTTCCTCAACTGCTGGTGGTAGTGTCAAACACCAAATGGAATCCTGGTGCTGAGCATCAAGGAATGTGGGTGTGGCCACCATTCTTGTATCCCATTGGACAGAAAGAAACGTGAAAGAATGGGGGTGTGGCCAGAATCCTGTGATGCAGGCAGCATGGATGGATTCAAGATGACAGCGGCTCCCCCAGCCCCTTTCCAAGGGAACTTTGTCCAATCCAATTGGGGACAAGAGGATGGCTGCACATATTGTTTTGTATGTCTGTTTGTTGCCAGTCCTGAACCTGAATTCAGGATCTGGGCACAGTCCATGAGCTGCTTTTGCTTAAGGCTAGCCCTCTACCACTGTAGCCATATGGCTCTACTTCTGGCATTGCTGGCATTGAAGGTGGAAAGGAGTCTCAAGGACTTTCCTGCCTAGGGTGACTTTGACTATGATCCTCCTATCACAGCCTTGTAAGTATCAAGGAGGACTGCTGAGAGCCACTGGTGACTGCCTAATCACTGGTCTTGCTGATGTTCTTGGACAGACAGGTGAGTTCCCTATCCTCAGGTTTAAGTGGTGGGAGATGGAGCCTATAGTTCGAATCCTGGTCCTGCCATCTCCAAATGGGAGAAGATCCTAAATAACTCATTCGTATCCGTATGAATGCCAGTGGAATGTGATGTATGTCATGATTGAATGGGCCGTTCTTGAATGATTCTAGGATATAATTATACACAATTATATTATAAGACACTGATCAATTTTAATTAATACTTCACGAATCATTTAAACAATCACATTCATTAAATGGAGGCATAATGATATACCTAAGAATTGGGCATCACATAGTATAGAAATGCCATTTTTCTGCCAAGACATTCTTTAGTTAATTGGTATATACCATTTTCTGAATGTAGTTTGGTATATGAAACTAGGATATATTATACCTGACCTGATAATCAATTATTCAGTTTTTATCAGAAATGCTTATATCCAAATGTAGAGGGTAATCCAAATTATGTATATTTGAAGACAATGCTTGGTTAGTCCTCTTCTCACATTACCCATTCCCTTCTTGAGAAAAATACACATTGTAAGGAAATGCTTAGAATGATTTGGAGAAATTGGTTGACTTCAAACCAGTGAGTTACTCTATGCTGAATTTTGTTTACTTTATATCCAGAAAAGCTGAATTCTTGCTTTATCATCTTCCTTAGGCTTTATACTCAGATTTAATCTCTGATAGGTGACAAATAAAGATATAAATATTTTTTAACAGTAGCAAAATTCAAGCTGAGGAATCTAGGTACAATGATACTCATGCAGATAGGCCTCATCAGTCATGAGACCATGATATCAAAATGTTAAACAATGCTTACTGGTGTCATGCTTATGAGATTTTGTGTATTATAAACACTGGTTATTACAATTTTTTGTAATCAACATCATTTCATGGGATAGGAACTGAAGTGAGACAATATACTCAGAACAAAATTTAACGAGGCATCCAAAATTAGTTACTAAGATATACATCATGTAACACAATGTTTTAAAAATGCAAGCTAAAGGAAATAATTAATGAAAAAAATAAACATTTACAATAAATACAGAATCAGTATGACTGATTTTACTTTTACCCCAGTTGCAATACGGCTTACATGATGATTTTTCTGGTTATATGTTTAGTTAGGTCTTGATATTTAGTTGGAGAAGTTCTTTCATATATTCATATGTCAGATCGAAGAGGAAATGAATTCCTTGCCAGAGTTAAAACCCATAATAATTTTACAGATGTAAACTGATACTTTGCCAAAGTTTCAAATCCGCACGAGTAACTTGGGATCTTTTTTGGATCTAAATAAATAGATATGCAATTTTGTCAGTACTAGAAAGATTTTGACCAACATTTATTAAACTACTATTTTCCAGAAACTACTTCTCTCTTTTCATGAGATTTTTAATTTCATTCATATCATGAGTTGATGTTTTCCTTTAGATAAGCTACATTCAGTCTTCTACAAAGTGTAATTTGGCGTAGTTTAAAATTATGTACACTCATGTAAAATACTCAGATTCTACTATTTGCATATTTTTTCTTGTTAAATTAGTAGAAATTAGTTCTCAATACGGATACTTTTGGAGTTATTCATTACATTTCTGAATTTTTTAAGTATGTCATGATTTTGTTATTTTATTCTTTTAAATATGTGCAGATCTCACTCCGCATACAGTCACAATTGTTTTATACAATTTGATCCATTCAAGGGATTTGCTATATTAAGTTCATCTAGATGAATTTAATTACAAATTAACACAACCGTATTTCTGAGACACAGTTATCTTTATGGCTCTACGCCATGTTAACATGTGTTTGAAGTTTTTGTGCTTAAAAAAAAAACTGGGCACAACATGCTTTTGTTCCTGGGGGAGTTCTACTTTGTTAGTTGTTTTTCCAGTTGTGACTTCAACATATGTGTGCATTTTATTTCAATTGTTTTGTGTCTATATTTTGTTTTGTATAGCAGAAAGTACAAAAAGAATCAATGATTTAGAACTTTTCCAAATAGAATTCTAAGATAGACACTTGAAATTTTGTGACAACTGGGAATAGGCAGGTCTTCATACAGAGACATTGTTTGACATGATTTGAATTCTTCGTCCTTGCCGGGCACTGGTGGCTCACGCCTGTAATCCTAGCTACTCAGGAAAATCAAGGAGATCTGAGGATCACGGTTCAAAGCCAGCTCAGGCAGCAAAATCTGTGAGGCGCTTATCTCCAATAAACCACTAGAAAACCAAAAGTAGAGCTGGGGCTCAAGCGGTAGAGCACTCACCTTGAGCTGAAAAGCACAGGGACAGGGCTCTAGCCCAGAATTCAAGCCTCATGACTGACAAAAAAAATGATTGAATTCTTCCTCTTCTTGCCTCACTATTTCCAATAGTATTACTACAAAGTCATAAGTGGAAAGAAAATAATTTTCTCTGTATGAATTCAGAATTTTTGTTTCAATTGGGACACACTACACATTCATACTTCATTTTAACTTGAAAAACTTCTTTCCTTCGTTTAAAATCACAGATGTGAATTTATAATGCTAAAATAGCAGCTACTAATTTATCTGAAATGATCTAAACTATTTTAACTTCATATTATATGTAATATAGAGTGTAATAATAATAGTAAGTAATGTAGTATGTAATAATTGACGTTGGGGAAAGTCAATAACTGTGGATTTTTGTGAGATACTGAGTAATAGTAAAATTATGTATGATTCGATTAAAAAATTCACAGTTTAATCTAAAAATAAATCATACTTATAAACTAATGCTGAAAAAGTAAGATTGTTTATTGGAAAAAGAGAGAAGTTTCAATAAGCTTACTTTTTAAAAATTTTCTTAGATCTGGACTTTGTTGGCTCATGCCTGTAATCTTAGCTACCCAAAAGTCTGAGATCTGGGGATAGTGGTTCAAATTCAGCCTGGGCAGAAAAGTCTGTGAGACTCTTATCTCCAATATATTTCTTGAAAACTAGAAATGGCACTGTAGCTGAAGAGATACAGTGGTATCTTTCAGCCAAAGAGAGGAAGGACAGTGCCCAGGCCCAGAGTTAGAGTCCTACGACTGACAAAACAAGATTGACATGAATTTTACTTTATTAGTTTATGATTTTTTATTGTGAAAATACAAACAGGGGGTTTACAATTACATGAACAAGGTAATGAGTACATTTCTTTTCAAGCATTTTTGCCTCCTTGTTTCTCCTTCCCATTCCTTCATATCTCCCCTTCTACCACCCTACCAACCCCTCCGCACCAAAATTGTAAAGTTCATTTTCGACATAATATCTTGTACATGTCATTGTGGTAATTAGTCTACCTGTATAACAATTTGTTTTCCCCTTGCCATCCCCAAATTATACCAACATCAAAAACAGTGAAAACAGGGATTATACCGTGGGGGAGGGACATAAAAATCAACAAATAAATCATGTCATAATTATGGCAGAAACAATAGCAAGAACAGAAAACAATTTGAGTCCTTATCTTAGGATTCATTTCTCCTAACATCAACTTCTCTGACAGTTTCTGTTTGTCTCAGACATATACTAGTTATTGCAAATAAGGGAAACCATGGCACTTATGTTTCTTTGGGCCTGGATTACTTCACTTAATATAATTTTTTCCAAGACTTTCCATTTCCTAACAAATGGGGCAATGTCATTCTTTCTGATGGACTCATAGAATTCCATTGTGTATATAAACCACATTTTCTTGGTCCATTCATCTACTGAGGAGCATCTGGGTAGGGACTGTATCTGAGCTATGGTAAATAATGCTGCAATAAACATAGTTTTGTTGGTAGCTTTAGTATGGTATTGTTTGTAATCATTTGGTTAAATGCCCAAAAGTGTGAGTGCTGGGTCATCGGGGAGCTCTATGTAGTCTTTTGAGGAAGCTCCATATTGCTTTCCAAAGTGGTTGAACAAGTATACAGTCCCACCAATATCCCCACCAGCTTCTGTTGTTATTAGAGTTCTTGATTATAGCCATTCTAACTAGGGTGAGGTGGTATCTCAATGCTGTTTTGATCTGCATTTCTTTTATGGCTAGGGAGTTTGAGCATTTCTTCGTGTGTCTATTCCTTATCCTTATTTCCTCTTCATGGAAGTTTCCCTGTAAGTCATTAGCCCACTTATTTATTGGGGAGTTCTTTCTTTGAGGATTTGTTGTTGGGGGATATAATTTTTTGAGTTCCAGGTATATTTTAGATATAAGACCCTTGTCTGTTGTATGGCTAGTGAAGATCCTCTCCGAATCTGTGGGCTTTCTATTGATCTTGCTAGCTTTATCCTTTGCCAGGCAGAAGCTCTGCAATTTCATGAAATCCCATTTGTCCAACCTTTCTTTGATTTTTGGTGTTTCTGGGTCTTTATTAAGAAAATTTTGGTCTGTGCCAAGGAGACCTAGGGTTTCTCATATTCCATCCTGTAATGTTTTCAGGGTGTCTGCTTTGACTCGAGGTCTTTGATCCATTTGGAGTTGATTCTGGTGCAGGGTGATATATAAGGATCTAGCTTTAGTATTCTACAAGTGATTAACCAATTTTGCCAGCACCATTTACTGAACAGGCTTTCTTTCTTCCATGCTGTTTGTTTTTTAGTTACCTTATTGAAGATTAGGTGGCTATAGGTCTGTAGGTTCATTTCTGTGTTTTCAATTCTATTTCATTGGTCCTGAGGTCTGTTCTTTTGCCAATACCAAGCTGTTTTGATTACTATGGCTTTGTAGTAGAGTTTGGAATTTGGTAGTGATATTCCTCTGTTCTTTCTGTTAAGGATCATTTTTGCTATTCAGGGTCTTCTATTGTTCTGTATGAATTTTTGGATTGCCTCTTCTGTTTTCTTGAAGAATGAGTTTGGAATATTGATAGGTATCACATTGAATTGGTAGATAGCATTGGGAAGTATTGCAATTAGCACGATGTTGATGCTTCCAATCCAGGAGCATGGGAGGTTTTTCCACTTTTTAAGTTCCGTTTTGACTTCCTTTTTCAGGTTTTTAAAGTTTTCATCATAAAGGTCCTTCACTCCTTTAAGTTAATTCCTAGGTATTTCATTTTTTGTGGGGCTATTATGAATGGAGTTGCTTTCCTGATTTCATCCACACTTCTCACTGTTGGCCTGCAGAAAAGCCATTGATTTTTGAGAGTTAATTTTATACTATGCTTTTTTGCCAAAGTTTTGAATCAGCATGAGTAATTTGGGAGTGGAGTCTCTGGGATTTTTTAAATACAAGACCATGTCTTCTGCAAAGAGGGAGTCTTTTACATCATCTTTCCGTATTTGGATCCCTTTTATGTTTGTATCGTGTCTTATTACTGTAGGTAGGCATTCTAATACTAAATTGAAGAGAAGTGGGGAGAGTGGACATCCTTATCTCGTTCCTGAGTTAAGAGGAAATAGCTTTCGTTTTTCACCATTATAATGCTGGAAGTAGGTTTGTCATATACAGCCTTTATTGTATTGAGGTATGTTCTCTGGGTTCATAGTTTTTCCAGAGTCTTCATCATAAAGGGGTGTTGGATCTTGTGAAATTCTTTTTCTGTATCTATTGATATATCCATGGGGTTCTCATCATTGCTCTTGATGATGTGATGAATTATATTAACTGATTTGCACATATTGAACCAGCTTTGCATCCTGTTTGATCATGGTGTGTGATTTTTAGGATGAATTGTTGAAGGCCAAAATTTTGTTGAGAAGATTTGCATCAATGTTAATCAAAGAAATGGGTCTATAGTTCTCTTTCTTTGATGAGTCCCTGCCTGGTTTGGGATAACGGTTATGTTGGCATCATAGAATGAATTTGGTAGTGAACTTACTCTTTCAATTTTTTTGAATAGTTGGAGGAGGATTGGTGTGAGCCCTGCTTTGAATGCCTTGTACAATTCCACTGTAAATCCACCTGGTCCTGGGCTTTTCTTAGATATGAGGTCTCTTATTGCTGTTTCCATTTCTATGCTTGATATGGACATGTTAAGTTGATTTAAATCATTTTGGTTGAGTTTCAGCATGTCCATTTCTGCCAGGTCTCAATCTTATTAGCATAAAGTTTTGAGAAGTATTCCATTATAATGTTCTGATGGTGATGTTCCCATTCTCATCTCTGAGTTTGTTAATGTGGGTGTGTTCACTTCATTTTCTGATAAGATTTGCTAAGGGTCTGTCAATTTTGCTAATTTTTTCGAAGAACCAACTCTTTGTTTTGTTGATTATTTTTATGGTGTTTTTGGATGATAATTTAGTTAATTCTAATTTAATTTTAATTATTTATTTCTGTCTACTGGATTGGGGTTTATTTTGCTGATCTTTCTGAAGGAGGTTCAGATGTCTTATTAAATTGTTGGTTTCAGATCTCTCTAACTTGTTGATGTAAGAATTCAGAGCTATAAACTTGCCTCGGAGTACTGCCTTTGCTGTGTCCCAGAGGAGCTGGTAATTTGTGTATTCATTTTTGTTGAATAACATTAACATTTGCATTTCCTTTCTAATCTCTTCCATGACCCACTGGTGATTCAGCAGTGTGTTGTTCAGCTTCCATGTGTTACAGGACTGTCTTTGGGCGCTTTTCATGTTGAGTTCTAATTTTATTCGCTTAGATGCCATTTCTTGGCCATTGTCTTGTTAGTTTTCTATGTGTAGGATATCTTTAAGTACCTTTGTAGGTCTGGTTTTGTGGAGATATATTGTTCAATTTTTCTTTGCTATGAACAATTTTTATTTGATCTTCAGTTATGAAGGAGAGTTTAGCTGGGTACACTGTTCTTTGTTGTGGTTTTTCTTTAGGGCATGGCATACATCATTCCAGGCTCTTCTTGCTTTCATCATATCTGCTGAGAAATCTGAGGATATTCTAATTGGTTTCCCTGTATAGGTGATTGGTCTTTTCTCCTTGACAGCTTTAAGGATCTTTTCCTTGGTCTGAATTGATCGTGTGTGGATTATAATATGACGGTGACATGTCCTATTCTGTTCTGGTCTATTTGGGCTTCTGAAAGCATCTTTTATCTGAGTAGGCCATAGGCCTATCTTCTTGCGTGTTTGGGAAGTTCTCTGCTAGGATTCTGTTAAATAAATTTTCTAGACCATTAACTTCTGTCTCTAGGTGCTCCTCTATATCCATTATCCTCAGATTAGGCCTTCTGATGGTGTCTTCCAAATATAGAATAGACCTATCATATTTCTTGGATTTATCTTGGATATTTGTATGTTATTTCTCTATAATATCTAGGCTGTCTTCAGTCCCTGAGATTTGATCTTCTGCCTGGTCTAACCTGTCAAGAATTTCTATTTGTTTTTAATTTCTTTTCCTTTTATCTGGTCGGCTTTGATAGCTTCAAATTCCCTGATGGAGCTTTGGTTTAGATCTTGTATGAGCTTTACTTCCTTAATTTGGTGTTCAGTGTTTATTCTCAGATCACTTAGCTGATTGGTTATGGTTTCCTTGGACTCCCATTCCTTCTGGCAGGCTCTATTCTGCATTCCCTTTGTGGTCTCCCTGAATTGTTCCAGCTGTCTCTTTATAGATTTTTTGAATGCCTCTATTTCTCTCTGTCTATTCTGATCACGCTCTCACAATTCCTGTATTACTCTTTGATTAGTTTCCTCAAATTAAAGCAATTCCTGTAATTCTCTATGACGGTTCTCAGCCTGCTTATGCAATTCCTGTATTAATCTTTAAGTAGCTTCCTAATGCTCACAAGATTCTTGTAATACTATTTGGATTGCCTCCTCTTGGTCCCTATCACGCTCACACTGAGACCTTTGCAAATTTTCAATCATTTCATTCACCATGTTTACCAGTAGTGTTTGTAGAGCTGTTGGGGGAACTATTAATTATTATTACTATCATTAACTATTATTATTATTATCATTAACTATTCTCTCACATGATTATCATTAGTGGAAGTTCAGATACCTGGACTTGCCATTTTTCTTGTGTTTTTCCGGGTTGTTCTGCCCATTTGGTATGAAATTAATAGCAATTTTGTGCTTGAACACTATTTTAAGGTAAGCATCAGCTAGAGTCCTTCAGTTGCACAACCAAAATGGCTGCAGATACAATCTAGTTCAACAGATACAATCTATTCTAAATCAAACAACCATGGATTAATGAGTTAAGAACAACGAGGAAGGATTTGGCAAACCAGAAATTATTAGCTTCAGGGAGAAATGCGGGGAAAAATAGGACTAGAGGGATGTGAATAGGTAAAATGAGACTAAATGTAATCAATTCCTAATCTCTGAGAGGGAAATGGATTGGACAGAATCATAGGAGAGAAATTTTTTAAAAAAAGAAAAAAATGGAAAAATTAAATTTAAATTTAGGAAATGAAACACTTAAAAATTATGTAAGTTTAAAGAAAATGATATTGAGAGAAGAAAAGGATAGAATGAGAGGAGGGGAGGGATAGAAAGGAAACGTGAAAACTATAAAATAAAAATTTTAAAATTAGTTACTTGAAAATTATGTAGGTATAAAGAGATAATACTGCTATTATAAAAGTTAAGCCTAACAGGTTGTGAACTGAGTAATAAATTTCTGGCTTAAGTATGTACATAATGGGGAGAAGGCCTACCAATTGATGACAGGTATGTATCTGGAGTTGAGCAGAACAGCAATTAAGTCATGCAAAAAATAAAGAAAGAGAAAAAATGAAAATAATAAAAAAGGACCAAAAGGTCAAAGAGATTAAACACACACACACACATACACACACACACACACACACACACACACACACACATACACCAAAAATAACAATTATGAGAAAATAAAGATCAACAGAAAACACTTAAAAAATAAAAATTAAAAAAATGTTTAAAAAAAGAGTTCTTTGGTTTTGGGTGTTTTTTTTGGAGGCGGAATGGGAAGAGCCTGTATCTCCCCTGTATCTATAACCAGTGTCTTGGTGGAGTCTCTGGTCTGCTTGTGGTGTTTGGTTTTCCTATGGCTTGATTGGTTTCTTAAATCAGTTTGGTCAGGCAGAAAATGCCCTGTGTTAGGCAGGGTTTTGTGATCCTCCTCCCAGGCTAGTTCAGTGAGAGGGAGATCTTTGAGTATCACAAAAGTGGGAGATGGCTGTTTCCTCTAGTTTGGAGATGCAGTGATGAGGCTAGGTTCTGGGTAGGGTTGAAGCCTTTCATCAAACAGTAGCTTTTCCCTAAGGGGCTAGCTCCTGAGACACTCACAGAACCCAGCTTGGAGCCATTCTCAGGGTTTATGTTTACTTAATTTCAATTGTTGTCTAGGCTTCTGTATGGTGGGGCAGCCTCTGGCTCTGTCTACCCAGTGAAGAAAGTCTCTTCCCCGAGGACAAATTTCACTCTTGCCTGGGCAGAGTGACTTTCCCTTGGTGGAACTGAGCCTGGCAGGACACTTCTAGTTCCTGTGACCTGCAAAATGACTCTCTTGTTTTTCTCCAAGGCCTGAGTCGGAGTTATCTGCTCAACCGGGCCTTTGTCAGTATCAAAGATGGAGACCTCCAGTAGTGGTGAGGGGAGGGGCGGCCTTCCCACATCTGCTCCCTGAGAAGGAGTGAGGAAGTCAGGGTTCTACTCACACCAGATTCTTTGTTCCTGGACCCTCTCTGGTCTGAAAACTGCAGGACGAAGATATCTGCTCCTTCTCAGTTCTTGCTGGTGTTGAGTAGAATCTGCTAGTCTACTGTGTCTGGCTCCTTTGTCCTGGACTCTCTGTTGTAGGTATGGTGTCTATGGCCACCGCCACTGCCACCCCAGCCCTTGCAGCCGTGGCTACTGGCAAGTGCTCAGATCTCTTTCCTTGCCTGGATGTTCCCTCTCTGGCCATCCTCTTTGTATGGTGATGGCACACTTGGGTGTGATTCTCTAGCCTAGGACTGTTCACAGGAACACTAAAACTGCTTTCTATGCGAGCACTTATTTTGAATCCAACCTCTCCTCAGCAATCTTCTTCTGAAATCCCTTAACACATTATTATGACATGATATTGTGACATAACATTGACATTGTGATATCACTGTGCCATTCTGTTTTCACAAACCTATTATGACATCAACATGTTAGAAAAGTCATGGGTTTTAGGACTTCTAGCTCCTTCCTTGAATTCTTGTCCTCATTGTAAACTAGTAGCAATTGAAATCAGACATGTGATTGTAATATTACAAACTAGTAGTGACATCACTATTCCATGGGTGACCTCATTACCAACGTGATATCACAAAGCTATTGCAGCATCACATTGCCATTGTGACATCACAATCACATTGTGACATTTCAATCGGTTATGACCTCTTAGCACCTTTGAAAAATCATATGGCCTTTGTGACATCAAAGTTAAGTTGTTTACCCATATAATCATTGTTGTCTAACAATTAAGATCAATTATACCATTATATTACAAACCCTTGGAGGCAGGATCACCAGTGTGACATCATTAACCAGTCCTTTCCTCATAACTTTGACATGATGCCCTTGTGATACATAGGCCTTTGTGATCTCATAATGTTTTTGACTTCATATTTCACGTATGATGTGTGATATTAGAAATGCACTCTACCATGAAAATTATGTCATCACTGTCAGATATCATGAGCATTGTGTTACATTGTGATATCACATACCTGTTGGGAGTTCATCACATTTGGGCCAATGCATGAATTTGTAGATCTCACATTCCCATTCTGAATTCATATTCTCATTGGGAGTTAATGAAAATTGAAGTCCAGCATGCCATTGTGACATCAACAACCCAATTGTGACATCATAAACCTATTATGACCTCATCACCATTATGGAATCACCAACTAATTATTACATCAAAATATTATTATGACTTGATATTGTGACATCATATTGCCATCATTGTCCCATTCGGATTTGCAAACTGATTATGAGCTCATAAATTTTACAAATTTCATGGCCTTTGAGACTACTAACGTGAACTAGTATACGTATGATGCATAAAACACAAGACAATCCAATGAGGCACATTGAAAATAACTTTATTTACACTCGAAATGTGCCTTCATTTACCTTGTCCTGGGCTGTACACTCAGTGACAAGCCAACCCAAACACCAAATCTCAGACCTCCAATGGGCAGTCACTCATAGTTAATTGGTCTGCAAAGCACCAACTCCCCAAATTATCATCTCCAAAGTTCCAAACTTCAATAGGAAAGGCTTTGTCCTTTTGCCTTACTCCCTCCTTCTTTATAGACATTCCTTCATTTCCCTTTTTCCCTTGCATCACTTCCTTTTGCTCTTTAGGCCTCTCCACTTTCCACAGGCCTACACTCCTCTGGCCTGGTGGCCAATTGGCATACTTTCCCTCCTATTCTCCCTTAAATTCCTCTTCTCCCAAATCTTTCCCCTCCTACTGTCTCACCACTTCCTTTCTTGATTTTCTCCAATTCCATTTCTCTGACCATGCAGCGTATACATAGGTTGAACCCCTCCATCACTCCAGTGGGTCTCCTGCCTAACAGTATTCAACCTTCACTTCACAAACTGCCCGTTCCCCAATCACTTCTTCACAGCTAATCATGTGAAGATGACATCCTACCCCTTCCAACAAGATACTCTGGCCCTTTGGTAGTATGTCCCATGCACTCCACTGGGCCAGGATATAGGGCCTCATTGATAGTGCTGCTGATTATTAGGGCCCTGCTGCTTTACACACCCCTCACTGGTTTTCATGTCCAATCAAATCCTTGATTCCTTCTTACCAGATCCTAAAAATTCCCTTCTCTCCACCCAATGAACAGGCTTAAAATGCAAATTTAATAGAAAACAAGTAAATTATAGAAACACACTAGTTAGCAGTAGTTAACAGTAAGTCTTATCCTTAAGGGATCATCTGGGTGTCTCTGAACAGTTCATCTTGCAGCCTTCTCTGTATATTGGTCCTAGCACGACCAAGTATGGTCCTTGCCGCTTTGGTCCTAACTCAGGAGCATGATAAATTTTTACCCACACCAGCTGTCCAGGCAAGAAAGAGTGGGTGAAGTTTTTTTTTGTTTTTTTTTTTTTGTATCTCCATTTCTTAGTTTACTTCACTTACTTGAGGTCTAGCTTTTGGAATTATTGCTGAAGGAGACTTGCTATAGAATAAACTACATTACTCTCGCCAAAGAAATTTGCCTTCCAATTGGATTTAATTTCTTATTTTATATTTGAACTTATCAGTTGCCATCCCTGTTTATTTTTTAAATTCCTTGTATTATTATTTTTAAGTAGTTGTAGAAAGAAGTTCCCATTCTACAAAACAGTATATGAATACAAGGTGTCTGACAACATTGTCACCCATCCCCCATAACCCTTCCCTTCTCACACGTTTTTGTCAAAATTGAAATAGGTGATTACATATATTTCATAATATTGTGGAATTGTGATACTTAAAGTCACAAACACATTTTAACCTTGACAAGGCAAATTATCGTTATCATGGTCTAAAATTTGTTAATCCTATGAGCTTTGAAAATTCAAATTATTTTTCCCAACTCAAGTGATGTTTACATTTTTTCCCTTTTGCTTAGTGTAAGCTATTCCCTCTTTCCCTCTCATTCCTCCCTTCCCATCATTGTGTTTGGGTTACTTAGATATTTTTCTTCTATGTCCAGTGCAGCTGATGGACTACTTTGTTGTATGTTGTTCCATTTCCCACTTTTTCTGTTCCTCCTCCTGGCTTCCCTCCATTGCGTGCATATTTCTACCATCTACATAATTAAGAACATGGAGTCATTAACGGTGATACAACAAAAAGAGTGTCTGTCCTTTGTTTCTCGATCCTGTTTACTTTGTCATACCTTTTTGCATTTTGTCTTTAGAATCCACATATCAGGTAGATCCTGTGCCATTTGTCTCTTTGTTCTTGGCTTACCTCACTCAAATAAATTGGTCTAGTCCCATCCATTTCCCTACAAATGCCATCATTTTGTCCTGTCTATGGCTGCATAGTATTCCATTGTATATAGGTACCACAATTTTTTGATCCACTTATCAGTAGTGACTCATCTGGGTTGTTTCCAAATTTTGGCTATTGTGAACAGTGCTGCAATAATCATAAAGGAGTGTGTGTCTTTGTATACTGGTTCCTGTTGTTCTGAGTAGATGCCTAGGAGTGGTATGGCCAGTTCATAGGACAGGTCGATATTTAGCTTTCTGAGGTACCTCCATACTTCTTTCCAAGTGGTTGTATTAGTATACATTCCTACCAGCAATGCAGTAATGCTTCTCTTTCTTTGCATTCCTTCCAGCATTTGTCATTGTCTGAATTTAGGATGTGGGCCATTCTGACTGGGGTAAGGTGGTATCTCAGAGTTGTTTTTATTTGCATTTCCTTTACAGCTAGGTATGATGGACATTTCCTCATGTGTTTCTTTGCCGTTTTTACCTCTTCTTCTGAGAAGTCTCTCATTAGCTCCCTTGACCATTTCAAAATTGGTTCGTTAGGTTTGTAAAGGGTTAGTTTCTCGAGTTTACCGTATATAATTGATATTAGAGCCTTGTCTGATATATTGCTGGTAAATATTTTTCCCAATTATTTGGCTTTCTTTCTAGATTGGTTGCTATTATTTATTTGTGCAAAAACTTTATTTTAAGGTAGTCCCATTTATCAAGTCATTCTCCAATTTGTTGTGACCCTGGGAATCTGTTCTGGAAGTTCCTGCATTTGCCTATAATTCCAAGTCTCTCTCATACTCGGTCCTGCAATAGTTTTAGAGTTTCGGGCTTGATGTTAAGATCTTTAATCCATTTTGCGTTTATGTTAGTGTATGGTGATAGGCTAGGGTCCACTTTTAGTTTTCTGCATGTGGCCAGTTTTCCCAGCACCAGTAGTTGAAGAGGTTATGATTCTTCCACCGTATGTCTTTGTCTCCTTTGTCAAATACCAACTAACTGTACCTATGTGGCTATATTTCTGGGTCCTCTAACCTGTCTCACTGATTTTTGGGTCTCTTTTTGTGCCGGTACCAAGCTGTCTTTGTGATTATGGCTCTATAATAGAGCTTGAAGTCCTGTATCATGATCCCTCCTGCATCCTTTCTTTTGCCTATAATTGTTTTGGCTGTGCTAGGTCTTTTGTTGTTTCATATGAACTTTTAGAATATTTTCTCTATTTCAGTAAAGCAAGTCATTGGAATTTTAATGGGAATTGCATTGAATATGTTTATTAATTTTGGCAGTATGGCCATTTTCACCAAAATTAATTCTGCCTATCCAGGAACATGAGAAGTCTTTCCATTTCCTGGTATCCTCTAAGATTCCTTTTTTCACTTTTTTATAGTTTTCATGAAATAGACCCTTTACATCTTTGGTTAGGTTACTTCCTAAATACTTTTTTTTGAGGTTATTGTGAATGAGGTTGTTCCCTTGATATACATTTCTATTTGTACTTTGTTGGTTTACAGAAAGCCGACTGATTTTTGTGGGTTAATTTTGAATCCTGGTATTTGCCAATTTGGTTTATAAGCTCTAAGTGTTTGGGGATGGAGCTTTAGGGATCGTTAACTTATAAAATAATGCCATCTGCAAAAAGAGAGAGTTTATATTCTTCATCTCCTATGTGGATCCCTTCAATGCATTTTTCTTGCCTTATTACTTTGGCTAAAAATTCCAGAACTATATTGAAGAGGAGTGGAGAGAGTGGGCATCCTTGCCTTGTTCCTGTTTTTAAGGGAATTGGTTTTAGTTTTTCCCTATAAAGCATAATATTGGCTTTTGATATGCCATGTAATGCTTTTATTGTCTTATGAAATGTTCCTTTTATTCCTATTTTTTCCAGAAATTTTAACATGAATGAGTGCTGAATTTTATCAAAATCCTTTTCCAAATCAATGGAGATAATCATGTGATTCTTGACCTTGGATCAATTTTACATTTTACAATGTAATCCAATTGATTGGATCAATTGGATTGATCCAAACCAATGGATTGATCAATATTACATTTATTGACTTACATATGTTAAATCATCCCTGCATCTCTGGGATGAAGCCTACTTGGTCATAATGTATGATTTTTTTATATGTTTCTGGATTCTTTTGGCTGCAATTTTTGGTAATTAATTGGCAAGAAGAGTCTCATTAACTTTCCTCTCCTGAAATGGCTTGACCCTCGATCTATATCTCAGTCTCCGGAGTAGCTAGGATTTACAGGGGTTGAGCCACTGGTGGCATTGGGCTAGAAGCTTTTCTAAAGCAAGAGGTTTTCCCTGCGTTTGCCCTGAGTCCTCCATGCAAAGGCGTCATGAGGGAAAGGAGTTGTGAAAACAGGTTTCCAAACAGAGGAAATGGCTTTGGGTCCCTGGCGAAAAGAAAAGCTATTCTTCCCCTTGGACGCTATTCTGGGACCCCACCCTCTGCCTTGTGACTCATTTAAACGTTGACCTAGCCTTGATTATCCTGCCAGACTTTTCTGAAGCGATAAAACCTTCATACCATTCACACGACCTATATTACAACACACCTCAGGACCTTTGTCCATGCTATACTTTGTGCCTGAGGCTCTCTGCTTTGTACCCCATATTAGAACTACTGTGAAATCTTGGCACAGGGTATATCACTTCCTGGAGCAAGTCTTTCCTTCCTTTCTCCATCTTTTGTTTTTTTTTTTAATATTGAGTTCCTAGAGATGGAATTTGTGCAGGCTGATTGGCAAATGCTCTATATTGGTGTGTGTGTGTGTGTGTGTGTGTGTGTGTGTGTGTGTGTGTGTGTGTGTGTGTGTGTGTGTGTTTGTGTGTGTGTGTGTGTGTGTGTGTGTGCCAATCCTGGGGTTTGAATTCAGGGCCTGGATGCTATCGTATCCCTGAGGTTTTGTGCTCCAGGCTAGCACTGTACTACTTGAACCACAGCTCTTCTTCTGGCTTTTTGGAATTTTAATTGGAGCAAATTTTCTTAAATTGACTTTCCTGCTTGCAATTAGGATCCTTATATCTCTTCCTCCTGAGTAGCTTACAGGGGTGAGCCACCAGCACTGCCCTCTACCCTATCTCTTACCTATAACCTCGGCCCTCCTCTGAGTCCCAGAAGAATATGTCTCACCAGGCTCAATTATTTTTGTCAGTCTTGGTGCTTGAACTCAAAGCTCATACTTGGGAGGGACTCTAAACATGTGAAGACTGTGAAAAATGTTTCCATTTAATTATGTATCATGTTTCAACACTTAATACAATGTTAATGAAAAATGAGTCAATGTCCTAAATTATTGTGTACAATTTTATAATAGATGTGCAAAATATAATATTATGTGTATAATAATACTAAATACAAAAATCAATAAATGAATGAAAGAAAAATCAAATACAAAATCAATAATAAAATTCATAATATGAAATTAACATACATATATAAGTATATATCATGTATTACACATGTATAGAAATATTTCTTCCATTGCAGGGCCATCATTCAGGCCCTGGGAACTCTATCCTGAATTTCTTTTCCTCAAGGACAATGAGCTTCGCATTCACCCATGGTACAAAAGAGTTACCTGGACGGTGAGCTCAAAAAGTAGCAATGGCAGAAATACTGGCCCCAGTTCCAAGAAAGTGACTTAATTTTTTTAGTGGAAGCAGTTACGATTACTCAGTTCCATACTGAACATTAAAAAAAGCAGTGTAGAGTTTTGTACAGCTATTCAAACATCCTTCCCTTACCTCCAAAGTGCTTCTCTGAGAACTACATTGTTTTTCTTTTTTTTGTATGTTTTTATTGTAAAAATGTTCTACAGAAGGGTTACAGTTCCAGGAGCAAGGTAATGAGTACATTCCCTATTAAGCATTGTTTACTCCTCCTGTGTTTTCCCCCTACCATCCCTTCCCTCCCATCTCCACAACTACCTCCCCCTACTCAGAGGTCAGTGACTTATTTTTTCATTTTTGATTGGCATGGGGTTTGAACTCAAGTAATGGGAACTCTTCGCTCACATTTCTACAGAGTTACCAAGACCCTGAGTTCAATTCCCAGGCTAGAAACGAAAACTTGCAGAAAATCCAAACCAGGGAGCTTTATTTTTTTTAATTTAGTTAAATAATTGTACACACACACACACACACACACACATATATATGTGTGTGTGTGTGTGTGTGTGTGTGTGTGTGTGTGTGTGTGTATATATCTATATAATATATATCTATATTATATATATCTATATATCTACATCCATACCTATATCTATATGTATTGATTTTGGCCAAGCATGGGTCTTGAACACATGTCATGGAAATTCTACTTCACCTTGAATCTCCCTTGGCTGGGGTGCATTCTCTGGACCCATAGCCGATCCTGGGATCCTGGGCCAAGAGGGCTTTCAGGAAGAAAAAATGGTTGGAAAGCACAAAAAGTGGCGAACTGTAGAGAGCTGGGATTTTATGAATTTTTTCTTTGGACAGTGACCATCCTGGGTCTGAAAGACAAAGCTGCAAAGTGGACCTGACCTGCCATTGCTGGTGGCTGGCGGGCTATCAATGAAGCCATAGGCCAACCTGTCAACATAGGCCCTGGGTTGAAATCGCAGTTCTGACATCAATCGCAGGAGATCACAAGAGACTATTCCTATGCATATGAATACTGATTGAAAGAGTAGTTTATACATCGGTCTTCTCTAGAGTTGGATGCAGTAATCCTAGAATGATGATTGAGCTTAATTAATAGTTTATTAAGCATGAAAAGAACAATATTCCTTCAATGGCGGTTTAATAAATACCTAAGAGTTGGTAGGAACATAGTGGGTGTCAATCTATCATACATAGATGGCTATGGAACTCTTTACAAATATATATATATTTATTTGTATACCTCCGTCTGCCTATCCATGTATCGCTGTTTTGGCCAAACCTGGGGGTCGATCTCAGAGACTGGGAACCACCTGATATCTTCATTGGCGAGAGGCTGCCAAGCTCAATCATGAATTGGGCCTGTTAGGCACTAAGTTCAGATCCTGGCATTGCCAGGCATGATGGAGAGCACATCTAACATCTAGAGGTTATGTGACAGGATGTAAACAATGTAATAAATGGTATAGATGTCATCAGAGTCAATAAAATAATTTCTAAATAAATGAATGACACAAGAAATAAAATAAATAACCACACCAAACACAATATGGACTGAACATCTGTAAGGAAGTATAAATACTATCTTTAAAATATATATAAGGAGGGCTGGGAAGGTGGCACAGTGGTAGAGCTCTTGCCTTGCATGCATGAGGCCCTAGGCTCGATTCCTCAGCACCACATAAGCAGAAAAATAAGCCAACAGTGGTGCTGTGGCTCAAGTGGTAGAGCGCTAACCTTGAGATGATGAGCTGAGGGACAGCACCCAGGCCCAGAGTTTAGGCCCGCAAGTGGACCCCAACAAATTATATAAGGAGTATCTTTTCCAAGCCTGAGGCTTGAATTCAGTCCCCCTATGCGGAGGGAATGGCGGGAGATCCTGAGGTACTCATTTCTGGCCTGGGAAGAGTCATGGAATGTGATCAATCTCATCCTTGAATGAATAGTTTTTGCATGGTGCAGGTAGGAAATGATAGGCAAGACTTATGGGGTATCGATTATTTGTAAAGAAGTTGATGAAGCATGACAATAATCATCATAGTCATGAAATGGACGCATCAGGAAAGAACCAAGAATCAGTAGTCACGCAGATTGGATTCTACAACAGGTTACCATCTCTCCTACTCTATACAAATATGTACTTATTTGCGTACTTCCTTCAGTTTATGAATGGATGACTGTTGTGCTCCCCGCTGTCCCCTCAGGGGGAGGGGGGGCCCAATCGCAGTTTCCAAAGGATGATGTGCTCATGTGGACCCATTCGCCACTTAGTCCTGCTAGGCACCGAGTTCAGATTCCCCGCCCTGCCAAAAGATTCATCTTGATGTCAGAAGTCAAACATTGCACCTGTTTTCTTTCCTGTGCAAGTCCTGGATCTCAGCTAGGATGGACATTGCTTGGGCCACCCTATGGCCATGGGAATAAGTTGTTATTCATGTCAGCCCAGTTATACCTGTCATCATATTCTCAAAAAAATACACAATACACCCATGAATAGCATAAAAAAATAAAGAGAATAACTACACTCAATGCATGATGCAGTCCACATATGGATGTGAATATACATCCCATGTTTCAATGATCATTGAGGACTATTTTGGCCTCCCTGGGTCTCGATCTCAGTTCCTGGGAATGACCCAGCTCCTTAGTGGCTCACAGTCTGGTGTGATCACGTAGACCCATTGGGCAGTTGGGCTTCCTAGGCCCACAGTTCGAATCCCAGCACTGCCAAAAAAATCACCCTGATGTAAGAAGCCAGTCATTGCACATGTTTTCCTACACTGTGCAAGTTCTGGGGCTCAGCTAGGAAGGAGAATGTATACACAACTCTATACTCATGGGAATAGGTTGTCATCCAGTTCTCCACAGTTATATCTGTCATCCTATACTCAAGGAAGTACACAATACATCAATGAATAAAACACAAAACAAAGAGAATGACTACACCACACGCAAGATGCAGCCCACCCATGTTTGGAAATATATATCCACTGTTTAATTATGAATTTATTACTATATTGGCCCCCACCAGGGCTTCATCTCAGGTCCCAGGAATGGCCTAGTTCCTTAGAGGCTCACACCCTGGTGTGCTCACTTTGACCCATTCACCAATTGGGCCTGCTAGGCTTTGAATTCAAACTCCTGCACTACCAAAAGATTCATTCTGATGTGAGAAGCCTATGGTGGCACAGGTTTTCCTGTCCTGTGAATGTCCTGGGTTTCATTGAGGATGGAGAATGCTATATTGGCAACTCTTAGCCATGGGAAAAGGTTGTCATCCATGTCAGCACAGTTATATCTGTCACCCCATACGCAATAAAATACACAATACATCCATGACACAAAATAGAAAGAATAACTACACTGAATGCAAGATGCATACCACACCTGTAGGTAAAGAGAAATCCTATGTTTTAAAAATGTGGGCTTTTTATTTTGTCCAGTGCTGGGGCTTCAAATCAGGCCCTGCACCAGGCCTGACATTCTACTCTTCAAAGATGGTGAGCTTCCCCTTCTCCCAAGTGCAACAGAGTTACCCAGACCTGAGCTAAAATCCCAGCACTGACAAAAGATTCATACTGATGTCAGAAGACAGTCTTTGTGCCTTTCATCCTCTCCTGTGAAAGTCCTGGGTCTCAAATACGATAGAGAATGCATAGACAACACTGTAACCTTGGGAATAGTTTGTCATCCATATCAGCACTGTTATATCTGTCAACATACTTATTAAAATACACAATATCTCCATGGATTAGAGACAAAATAAGGAGAATAATTGCACTGAACACAAGATGCTGTCTACACATGTATGTCAATTTAGATCTTATGTTTAAATTATGAATTTCTGACTATAGTGGACCACCCTGGGGATCAATGTCAGATTCTTGGGATGGCCACATTCCTTAGTTGCTCACAAGTTCGTATGATCACCTTGACTGATTGGCCAATTGGATTTGCTCTGCCCTGTTTTCAGATCCCAGAACTACCAACAAGTGGATCGTGGAGTAAGAAGGAGAGTGTGAAACTTTTTTTCCTTTTCTCTGAGAATGTTGGGGGTCAGGCATGATGGAGAACATTTCTACAAATCTAGGTGTTCTGTCATAGGTCATCATCAATGTAATAAACAGAATGTGTAAATAAATGAATAAAACAAAAGATACAAGGTACAACCACACCAAACATGTATGGACTGAACTTCTATAGGTAAGTATAAATCCTATCTTTACAATATATAGAAATAGTATGTTTCCAAGGCTGGGTCTTGAATTCAGGACTAGTGAACAGGCCTGACTTTTTTATGTTCATGAAAGGTGATCTTCCCTTTTATCCACATTGCTGCAGATTTACCCAGATCCTGAGTTCAAATCCAAAGCCTGTAAGAATAAACTGTGTGAATTGCAAGCCAGGGAGCTAATTTTCTTTTCTCAGCATGGGGCTTGAACTCAGGTTGTGGCAATTCTGCCTCCGCTTAGATCACCCTAAGATGGTGTGCAGCCACTGGACACACAGATGATTCTGGGATCCTACACCCCCACGTGTTGCAGGAAAAACAATGCACAGAAAAAATGTGGCCTTTTATGTTTTCTTCCTTTGCATAGTGACCCTTCTGGGTCTGAATGACACTGTTGCAAAGGGTACTTCACCTTGCATTGCTGAAGGCTGGCAAACTATCAGGGAAGCCATAGGCCCACGAGGCAACATAGGCCCTCATTTTGAATCCCCGTACTGACACCAACCAATGGCAGGAGGTACAAAGAAACTGGTTCCCATCCAAAGGAATAACACTGGAATTTTGTCAATGTCACAGTTGAATGAGTTGATCGTAAATGATGATCCTATAAAATTAAACAGCATCATTTCAGAAGGCTTGTTGATTTTATTTAATATTTATGAAGCATTAAAAGAATATTCTTACTTACAGGAACACAATAATTTCAGGACACTGAGTGCTTTCATTAATATTTTAAGGATGAAAACAATAACATTAATTACATGGACACATAATAAATACCCAGGAATTGGTAGGAATATAGTCTATATAACTGAATAATGTATAGACATCTCTGGCACTCTATAAACATATATGTATGTATATATATATATATATATATATATATATATATATATATATATATATATTAGCATACTTCCATCTGCATGTCAATCTGTTCTTCTTTGGTTAAGCCCTGGGGCTCGTTCTCAGGTCCTGGGAACAACCTGTCACCTCAATTTCCCCCAGGATGGCATGTTTGCATTCACCCATTCATGAATTTGGCCTTGTAGGCCATGAGTTCAGATGTCAGTGCTCCCAAACAATGAATCGTGGAGTAAGAAGCTGATGGTGACACATGGTTTCCTTTTCTGTGAATCTTCTGTGTGTCAGGTATGAAGTGGAATACATATGTAGACTTATATCCTATGTAGTCAATGTTCTATGTGCTATAATAGTCAATACAATAAATGGTCAATACATGAATAAAACAAAAAATAAAATAACTACACTGAATGCAATATGGAGTCAACATATATATAAAAATATAAAACATATATGTAAATTGTACATGAATAGGGGGTTTTCTAGTGCTGGTGATCAATTTCAGGCCTAAGGAACAGACTTGAATTTCTTAACTTTAAGGAGGCAAGCTTCCTCTTCCCACACAGTGCAACAGAGTTACCCAGATTATGAGTTCCAATCCCAGTCCTGGTAGAAAAAAACATCACCTTCATAGTATTTGAGGCCCAATTCTTAGGTATTTCATTATGCCTCCATTTGATGAAAGTGATTGCTTAAATGTTTAATAAAATATTAACTAAAATCAATCAGTGTCGTGTAATATAATTGTGTATAATTTTATCCTAGAATCATTCAAGAACTGTTCATTCAATCATGACTTACATCACATTCCGTTGGTAATCATATGGACAGGAAGAATTTTCTTAGGATCTCCTACCATTTGGAGGTGGCATGACCAGGATTCAAATTGTGGGCTCCAGCTCCCGCCACTTCAACCAGAGGATAGGGAACTGACCAGTCTGTCCAAGAACGTCAACAAGACCAATGATTAGGCAGGCACCAGTCGCTCTCAGCAGTCCTCCTTGATACTTACAAGGCTGTGATAGGAGGATCCTGGTCAAAGTCACCCTAAGCAGGAAAATTCTTGAGAACCCTGTCCAACTTCAGTGCCAACAAAGCCAGAAGCCTTGTGGCTCTAGTGTAGAAGACCAGCCTTGAGCAAAAGCAGCTCATGAACTGTGCCCAGATCCTGAGTTCAAAGTCTGAGAGTGACAACAAACAGAACTACACAACAATCTGTGTAGCCATCCAGTTAAAGCAGGTTACCCTCTTGTCTCCAACTGAATTGGACAGAATTCCCTGGGAAAAGGGCTGGGAGAATCGCTGTCATCTTGACTCCGCCCATGCTGCTTGCTTCACAGGATTGTGGGCAAACCCCCATTCTTTCATGCTTCTTTCTGACCAATGGGATACAAGAATGGTGGCCACGCCCACATTCCATGCTGCCAGGTACCACTGGGATTCCCTATGTTAGTTTACACCACTACCAGCATTTGAGGAAGATAGAGATTGCTGAGAGGTGAGGAAGGGACTCGAGGCCACCTGGCCCCTCCCCTCCCTTCACACAGTGCCAGGTTTCAAACCACAATCAATGTCGTGCTGCCAGCCGGCCTAAATCATCGACCTGGTCCTTGCCACTAGTCTTCTGCTCTGGGCCCATATGTCCACAATGCTGCTGCCATCGAGGCTGGCACAATTGGAGCAGCTGTCAACAGCTTCTCCCAGCAGCACAGGTGAGTTTCCGCCCCAACAACAACCTACCCTGGGTCACACACCCCTCTGGGGGCACCATGACCCCCCCTGCTTGTTTCCTCTCCCCGGCTCTGATGAGCCACCTTTCTGTCTTGAGGATTTATAAGATAGAAACTAAAAATATGCTCTGGCTGGGCTGGATCGCAGTCCTCCTGTGAAAGGTATGCTCCACCAGGCCTGGTCCTCTGTCGTTGGGATGGTAGACATGTGGTATCATGCTCAGTCATCGGTTTAGATAGATTATCCCAAACTCAGTCCATAGCAGCGGATTCTTGACCACACATGAAGCTCTTGGTAGGGCCTCAACCATTGGACCTCAGTCTCCTCACAGCACAGTAGTGAGGAAACAAGGGCTTTATACAGAGCGATCTCTGGAAAATGGCTAGGCAGAGAGGGAGCAGCCTTCAGATAAGTTTTTGGCAATTCTGTGAGCATATGACAGGAAGATACCAGAAAGGGCTCAGGTGGGGCCTGTTATTAATCATGCAACAGGTGTGGGATTATGAACCGAAATATAGCTCTCTTTCATTATTACCCTATCCCAATGAGGAAGGGGATCCTTCACTTTGTTCAGTTTTGCATCTGGGGAAACCGAGGCACAGAGAAACCACATGACCTAATTATGACCTCAAGTTCACAGGAAGCTTGGCCTGACTTCTCTACCAAGCTCCCTAGGACAATGGGTGCTATTCAGTCCACTTCTTGTGGTGGGAAGTCCACTTCTTTTCAGTCGTGGGTCTTGAACTCTAGGATTGGGCACTGTTCCGGAGCTCCTCAGCTCAAGGCTAGCACTTTATAACTTGAGCCCAGAGTGCCACTTCCAGTTTTCTGGTGGTTCTTAGGAGATAAGATTCTCAAAGACATTCCTGCCTGAGCTGTCTATGAACAATGAGCCTCATATCTCAGCCTCCAGTGTAGTTAGGATTAGAGTTTTATGCCACTGATTCTCTCTCTCTCTCTCTCTCTCTCTCTCTCTCTGTCACTGTCACTCTCAGGAACTGGTAGAATGGGTGCTGTAGGAGGTGGGCCAACCTCCCCAGGTTGCTGGAACCCAAGATGGCCCACTCATTCTGGAGGTGGTCTGTGGGTCAGGAGCTGTCTCATTCAGCATATTGATACATCTCCATGAGATAAGCCCTCTGTGCCCTTGCAAGACTGTGAGGGTTATTCATTTTCCATCTAGCCTTACTGGATTTATTGTATTCTTTTCTACATTATTTTCTAGCACCTGGCCAATATTATGGTACATAGTTACTGAATGAAAATATAATGTCAAATTAAGAAAGTCATTTAGGGATCTAGGAATGTGGCTTCATGATATGGTGATTGCCTAGCATGCATAAAAGCCTGAGTTCAATTCCTCAGTACCACTTAAAAAGAAAAACACTGGAAATGGTGCTGTGCCTCAAGTGGTACAGTGATATCCTTGAGAAAAAAGCAAAAAAAAAAAAAACCAAACCAAAACAAAACCAAAAAACATTCAATTAGTAAATGCAAAATAAAAAACCCATACTTGGAATATATAATTGCTCCTGTCATACTGACACCTGACAATAGTCCCTAATTCATGTACTTTTACTTGTATTAGGATATTGTGTTGAAACAAAGTTTTGTTCATTAGGTCACAGCAATTAATGTCATGAATGTGCTTAGATGTCAGGTGAAGATTAATTCTGGAAATTCAAAGATTCCAGGTTTTTGAATGGTCACTGCCAATCACAATGAGAAGGGTAGTCTAAGTGAGATTTGGAAATCTTTTTGGTTATTCATGGCCCCAAAACGGCAGAGTCAAATTAACAGTTGTGACAGAAGAGAAGGAATAACTCCAAAGTTAAGTAATAAGTGATAGTAACTAAGTTATACCAGAAACTTTTTTAGAGAACCATTTTTGGTTATTGAACAAATAGTTATCAACTAGTCTTATACCTCATTACCTTTATCATTCTAAATCTCTTAGGCTACTTCTTAATCTCTGTGTAATAAATGTATGTCCTTCTGTGCTGTTTTATCTTACCTTAACTTCTTTGCTTTTTAAAAATCTCAGTCTTTCTATATTTCTCTATGAACATTTCCTGATATTAAATAAACCTACACAGATGGCAGAGAATGATTATTGAGGGTCCCATAGCTCATGAGTTATTAATGAAACAACGTGGAAAAGGAGGACATATTTATTGTTACCTCAAATTTTCTGAAAAGCTCCAATGCCATCATTTGATTCAAATTTCCATTATTTGTCTACATAGTGTCATTCAGTGCACATAAACGCAAATATGAGCTGCGTGCTGGTGGATCACACCTGGAATCCTAGCTATTCAGGAGACCAGAGGATTGTGGTTCAAAGCTAGCCTGTTCAGGAATGTCCATGAGACTCTTATCTTCCATTAACCACCAGAAACCCGGAAGTGGTGCTGTAGCTTAAGCAGTAGAGCACTCAACTTGAGCTGAAGAGTTGAGGGAGTGTGCCCAGGATCAGATTTCAAGCCCCACAACCAACAAAAAATGCAAATATTACCTTAAGTTTTCCCAAAAAGAAGGACAAGATCAATAATCTTCTCAAGGAGAAAAAATAATTTCAAAATGATTCAGTGCACCTACTTATGCTGAGTTATTTAAGTTATGGCTTCTTTGCTAGATATATTCTCTTCCTTTATAAATAGTCAAATATTAGCTTTACAATAAGCTTCATCTAATATTTCTTGTTTCAAAAGAGAAGTCTATACAGTTGATGTCACTTAGCTTTCTTACTTTCTTAATTCAAAGCCAAACCAGGCAGGAGAGTCTGGCAAACTCCTATCACAAATTGAACACCAAAAAACCAGAAGTGGAGTTTTGGCTCAAGCAGTAGAGTACTACCTTTGGGGGCAGGTGGGCAGGAAAGAAAACTGTTCAGGGACAGGATCCACCCTCTGGGTTCAAGACCCAGAATGAGCACAAACTAAACAAACAAGCAAACAAAAATCCCAGATAGTTCTTTGGGACCCTCCTTAAAGGTGTACTGGTCAGAGAAGAGGCTTCTTTTGCTGATCATATTGACTGGATCCTGCTTTTTTGGAATCCTTATTGCTCTGGAGAACTCAGTAGCAGAACAAAGGAATTGATAACTGACTCCTGCATCAAGAGAATCATCTCAGGCGTGAAATATCCATCCATAAGACACTTTAAAACCTCCATGTCTTTGTTCCTTTAGAGGAGAACACTTTTAAAACAACGTTACTTCCTTTTGTTCTATGCTGGCCCTCAAATGGTACATTATTTCTTTTTATAACACTATGAACTAGAAGTTTACAGAAAAAATTTATATGAGTAAAGAACACACTCGAAAAAGCCGGGGACAGAGTTTCCTTCAAGCCTTGGGATACTTTTCTTGTACAGTAAAAAGGAAAGCACAAGGTAACTTGAACTTTGTTTTTCCTCTATGTTCCATTCCTCTCTTCGGGTCAGTTTCCACATCCAGTAACATTTACTTCCAGTAACAATCGATGGTGCTGCTTGAAGTTTAATGAATGTTTTCTGGCTTCACTGCAATAACACTAGAACACCTATGGACCTGAGGTAACACGTGTTTCAGAGACAACTTAGTAAAGAGAAAATATGAAATTTATATTGCTTCTAAATACATTATACATGAGTACATTGAGTTCAAATTTTGTAAGTTCTCTGTAAATTAAGGCGAATTTTAAATGAGAAGAAGGTTTTCAGAACATTCTTTTTGTGAGTGTACGTGCTGTTCATTATTTCCCAAGTGTACATGAGCTAACAGTAATGGAAACAATAGCAATAATAGGAGAAAGAGAAGTTCTGTGTTTAAGTGTAAGGGTTCAATACACTATAGAAGATTCTACAAATAAGACAACATTGAAACAATAAGGCCAAGTCCAGTATGTAGATTTATGGGAGTGATATACAGAAAGCAAGACACCTACGTGGAACAAGAAGTATGAGGCCACTCCCATTCTAAATCATGCTTGCTAATCATGCAACTTTGTAGAAAGTAGAATGGAAGAATAATTCTGTTTCCAATGCAAGTCGGATATAAGAGCATGGATTTAGCTGGAAAAATGTCCATCTTGTGAGAGCAGGGGTTATGCTAGCAATGAACTGGTGGCTAAGATCACATTTCTTTTTTTTCTTTAAAACACACACACATACACACAGACACACAGACACAGACACACACACACACACACACACACACATACATATATATATACATATATATACATATATATACATATATATATATACATATATATATACATATATATATATATATATATATATATATATATATTTGTTGGCGGTGGTCTTGGCACTTTAACTCTGGGCCTGTGAGCTGTGTCTCTGCTATTCTGCTCAAGATAATGCTCTACCACTTAATCCACAGTGCCATTTCCACTTTTCTTTTAGTTTATTCGAGAAAAGAGCCTCTGGACTTTCCTACCTGGGCTGGCTTTGAACCTCAATCCTCATATCTCAGCATGAAGATATGTAATGTGTCTGTTCATCTATCTTTATAAGAATTCTTTAGTTAGGGGCTGGAGAGGTGGCTCAGTGGTAGAGCGCTTGCCTCACATGCATGAGGCCCTTGGTTCGATTCCTCAGCACCACTTAAGCAAAAAAGAAAAAAGCCGAAATTGGCGCGGTGACTCAAGTGGTAGAGTGCTATCCTTGAGATGAAGAGCTGAGGGACAGAGCCCAAGGACAGTGTTCAGGCGCCATGACCAGACCCCCCACCAAAACAAAAAGAAAAAGAATTCTTGAGATAAAAATCTGGGCTACAGCTTAGACGTTACCCTCACAAAAATGTTTGTAGTTTAAAAGTTGATACTCCTGGAGAAATAAAACCTAAGAATTTGAAGGAGTCTGGGAAGTTCAATTTGCATCCAGCCTGGGCATAACACTCTTTGCAACATTATATAAAATTAAGCAGTCCAAATCTGGATTGGCAGAATGGCTCAAGTGATGGAATACCAGTCATGAGCAAGATTGCTGAATAAGAGCTTGAGGCTTTTGCATATATACATACAAACATACACATACACCCAGAGGCACTTATATGTGCACACACAAATACACAAATGAAACAACTCTCAGAATGTATAGAAAAGTTAGAAAACAATAAATATATGTCCTGAATAAGACTAGAATCAAGTGATAATTTTTAATATTAGAAAGTCCGCAAATGAACTTCCTTCAAATAAGTTTGAGAATATTACATTGGTAGGGATCAGAGAGAGTAAGAGAGTCAATAATCATTATTAAAGGGATAGGATCCATGGAGGAATGAATCAGAGATCCCGCAGGGGCGTCTGAAAATGTTCATATCCTGTATCAAATGTTAGAACATCTTTGAAAATTGTAGATAAAGTCAAAGTAGTCATTCTGGTGTATAATATCACTGGAGAAGTTCAGAATTGGTAGTCTGTATCTAGATTAAATAAAACAAGAAACTATTGCAGGACAATGTGATACAAGCCTAGAATTCTAGCACTGAGATTAAGACAGGAGATTAGAGAATGGAATTACATAGTTATACCTTCCCTGGACCAAGGTGTAAAATTTTGTCTTAGTAAAACAAAACAAACAAGAAAGGAATACGTAGTTGAACGGTTGGGCTAATTTTGTCATTATGTTTTGAGAAGTCAAATTTCCTGTTGAAATGCAACTCATACTTAATCCTCACTTGTGTTTTAAATTTTCTCTTCATTACAGAACATTCCTAGATGCAAAATGACTCATGATTCCCATCCAAAATTTGAAAAAGTAAGTTATCATCATTATATTGTATCCCAAAACAATGATGAAGAATTACAAAAGCTTAAGCCTGGAAAAATAGCAAAATTCGTCGAATGTAGGATTTTGAAGATCTTGCTAAATTAGAATTTAGATTTAAAATAAATATTTTGGTTTTGTTTGTAATTTTATATTCTATAGGATTCTACAAAATTCTTTTTAAGTAGAGTGTTTAATTGACATTCACAAATGATTTTGCATTCTATGTGCCTAGAATATTCTTTCAAGAGAGTTATAATTAGAGCTTAGTTAATAGATGATTCCAACAGTTCATGTATAAAATGATAATGTGAAAGTTGTAGACAGAGTTGTCAACAAATTGATGATATTAATTTATAAATTTAGAATAAGAGCAATTTTTGGAGTCTTTGGTATAACATGTTATGAAGAGAATAATCGTGTGACATCTTCTTTCTTCTACCTGTATGTAACACAGGAAGCAATTTCCTTAATTATTTGCTCCTGTATACACTGAGAAAAATGTTAGGTTTGGAGTTTGTTTTTATTTTTGATTTTGTTTTATTGGTTTGTCCTAGGATTTTTAATCTGGGCCTAGACACTGTCTCTGTGTCTGTTTATGCTCAAGTCTCGTGCCCTACCACTTCAATCTCAGTGCCACTTGCGTCTGGCTTTTGCTGAGAAGTTTATTGGAAATAAGAATCTGGGAAATCTTCCTGCCTGGGTGGGCTTTCAAGTCTAATCTTCCAATTTTAGCATCCAGAATTTATATGATAGCTAAAAAAGTATAAATATAAATAATATTTGCAAGTGTTCCGATCTCAAGAATACCAGTGGGGGGAAAATGATGCAACCCAGTTTATTGTGGTGTTCTTACCAGAACATGTATGGCATCACATTAGCAGAGTTGTATTTTTTCATAATAGAGATAAGCTATTCATGATATGAATTAAGGGAAGTTTGAGGTGCACCATAAAAGTTGGAAAATTTTGGGCTAGGATGACTCTATATCATAAATATTGGTATTGGTGGTCATAAAAATAATAGCTTATTGTGATAAACAATTGCTTACTCTTGAAGAATTAATTATTACCGTTGCTACATAGTTTTATCCTTTACCAGAATGTGGTTATTTTTCTGTTGACTCTCAATCTGTAACACCCCATTGGAAAATGCATCTATTGCAGAATTACATAACATGCAAGCCGGTATTGTTTTGAATCTCTCAGGTATGGAATCTTCCGAATTTGAAAATGAGTAGATACTAGTCATTGGAATGTTGACGAACACATATATTCTGTCTTCTTAACAACTTATTCACTTTTACAAGTTATTGGTTTCCATAGAATTAAACTGTTTCTGCTTTTAGTATGAGAAAGTACTATATTCTTTTTTCAAAATATTGGTAAGTATATTGTGAAAATATTGTCTAGTCGGAGAGCATTAAAGTTGATGATCCTCTAATTAAAAAGGGGTAATTAATTCAAATGAGACACCAAATAGTATGTGTACTATACCAATACAGTGAAATTTGATTTCATGCAGGTTATTTTTTAAATTTAATTTTATTGTCAAAGTGATGTACAGTGGGGTTACAGTAATTTTAAGTTAGTGAATACATAACTTGTCAAACTTGTTACCCCCTCCCGCATTTTCTTCAGTTTTCCTTCACCCCAATAGCCCTCACAAGTTGTAATGTACAATTCCAACATATTGTCTTCTGAGTATTGATATTGCATTGGTTTGCCTTTGTCATCTGTCTCACCATTTTGTTGTTCCTCTTCCCTTCCCTAATTAAGGTAAATATATACCCAATACACAGGCTACCAAAATCAAATACAGCAGGGAATAAAGCATAGGTGAAAAACCCAAAAGAAAATAGAAATCACATAGTACATTAAAAACAACAACCGCAAATAACACTTCCTATTTCCATATCTTGGAGTTCATTTTGCTTAGCATCAGCTTATAAGGTTAAGTATATGCATAACAAAGACACTGGAAAATAATAGTTTCATGGACACTATATCATGAAAACAACATGTTAACTGTTTTTGATGATAAAAGAGGAGTTAGGATTGATGAATTCACGGTTCCAATAAAGGAATTTCAAAAGAGTTTTAAAATTATGACAGGTGGGGCTGGGAAGGTGGCACAGTGGTCGAGCGCTTGCCTTGCATGCCTGAGGCCCTGGGTTCACTTGCTCAGCACCACATAAGCAAAAAGAAAAAAAGCCGGAAGTGGCGCTGTGGCTCAGGTGGTAGAGCGCTAGCCTTGTGCTGAAGAGCTGAGGGACAGCGTCCAGGCCCAGAGTTCACCCCACGAATGGACCCCCCAAAAAATTATGACAGGTAAATTTTAATTTGTTCAAACTTTTTAACAACTTAGCCTATTATGAAAATTTAAAATTGCTTGGGAAAATAGGCTTTCTTGCAAAGTAATCAATGGAGACTTAGCTGAGAAGGAGCAAAGTGGGTGAAGATGGCTCATTTTCACACTAAACAAACAAACCTCAGAAACCATGCTATAAATCCTGTAGGTTGCCTTGAGAATTGTCCTTACCCAGGAAATCTACTCACTGTGTGAAACAAGGTTGTAGTAGAATTTAAATTCAACCTTCTTATAAAAAAAGACATCTTTAAGTCTTTCGCCCACTTATTTATTGGGCAGTTGTGAAAGACTTAAAGAGAAACTTCTCTGAAGAAGAAAGAAGGATGGCCAATAGACACATGAAGAAATGTTCAACATCCCCAGCCCTAAAAGAAATGCAAATCAAAACAACATTGAGATATCACCTCACTCCAGTTAGAAAGGCAAAAATCAAGAACTTTAACAACAACAGATGCTGGAGGGGATGTGGACAGAAAGGAACCTTACTTCATTGTTGGTGGGAATGTAAACTTGTTCAACCACATTGGAAAGCAGTATTGAGGTTCCTCAAAAGACTTTACATAGAAATCCCCTATGACCCAGCAATCCCACTTTTGGGCATTTACCCAAATGTTTACAAACAAGACCACACTAAAGCTACCAGCACAACTATGTTTATTGCAGCATTATTTACTATAGCTAAGATATGGAACCAACCCAGATGCCCCTCAGTAGATGAATGGATCAAGAAAATGTGGTATATATACACAATGGAATTGTATGCCTCCATCAGAAAGAATGACATTGCCCCATTTGTTAGGAAATGGAAAAACTTGGAAAAAATTATATTAAGTGAAGTAAGCCAGGTCCAAAGAAACATAGGTCCCATGGTTTCCCTTATTTGCAATATCTAGTATATGTATGAGTCAAGTGGAAAAGGTCAGATAATGTGATGTCAGGAAAATGAACCCTTAGATATGTATTTTAATGTTTTTTTCTTTCATGCATGTGTTTCTAATGCATTTATAAGATTATCCCTTTGTTTCTTTTTATGTCCCTCCCCCACAGTATAACCCCTGCTTCACTATATTTGATGTCTGTATAACTTGTGGAAGAGATGGGGAAAAACCAGTTGTTTAAGGATACAGGTGGACGTGTTGCAACAATGAGAAGTACAAGTTGTCATGTCCAAAATGAGCTTTACAACGTCGGTGCGGGGGGGGGGAGGGGAAGGGGGGATAAGGAGAAGGATTGGGATTGTGGGGGAGGGGGGAAGCTAGGAAGGGATGTGAAGGGTAAACAAAGGAGGAGGCTGCAATGCTTGATAAGAAAAATACGCATTATCCTGCCCATGTAATTGTAACCCCTCTGTACAGTATGTTCACAAATAAAATTAAATTATATTAAATTTAAAAAAGACATCAAAATTTGTGAATTGACTTTAATTAGCAAACAATAATTCTCTGAAAAAGATAATTTGGGTCAATATATTTAGGGAGAAAGTGCCTTCAAAAATTAAAGTAGTTATTGGGTTTACACTTTTCTGTTTGTAATACTTTCTACAATGTCTTTGCATGTGAAGCACTGAACTACAGAAAAAAACCTGATTGGATACTTGAAACCAATGATTTCACATTTCTTATTAGCTCATATATATAATATCCTTATTAACATGAGATAGTGAAGACTTCCCTTATTACATAAGCCAAAAAGTTTTGGGATCAGAAAATAATTGAGCAAATTGAAAAGGCAAGAAAATGGGTTCTTAGAGGCCCTAGCTAAGCATATTAGCTTCATCAGTGGAGGGAGGCCAAATTTTTGATATATTGTCTTAATATTTTTGCTACCTAAAGTGATTTTACAGAGCCTATTTAGCTCACTACAATTTAGAACGGATTGAATGAAGACATGAAAATAAATTCCACATCCAAATATAAGACTTTTAAAAGAGAAACCATGAAGATGTAGCAGTGGGGAAGGACTTATAGTCCTTCACCTTCAATAGACTTGAAGCCAAGAATCTGTGATTAGTTGGAAATCAGGCAAGAGCTAAGAGGAGGACAGAGCAATAGGACATAGGAGCACTGTCCTTTTGTAACAGACACTGTCATCCAAGGTATGGATGATTTAACTCTATTCTTTTCCATACATCCTTCTGAGCAAATGCAAGACCGAGAGAAAGATGATCTGTTGAAATAATTTTGGAAAGAATAACTTCACTGATGCTGATATGGTATCTAGGGAGAAATTTAACGAGAGAAGATAAAAGTGAAGTATTCTTCGGTTTCCTCTAAGCATCTTGTTAGCAAATTACATCTTTGAGGTTAGAAGGATTGAACCAAAAAGTGGTGGAGTTCCTATTTTTGAGGGCACTTTAGACACTTTAGAAGACTTTTAAGGTAAAAGAAAAAGAAAAAACGTAAAGCTAAATATTTGTGATCACAGCTTCTTGGACTGGTATTTTGGAGACAAAGTTTTACAATAGAGATTGTCCTCATTAACATTGATGCTGAGTTTCCGTGGCACCCAAATGAAAGGGGAAAGTTTAATGGACTCACTTGGACAAGTAAACAGCATGATAGAAAAAATGGCAAATAATATTTATTAAATTACTTTGAACAATTACTTTGCCAGAACGAAGAAGGAAAAAATATAATTAAAAATCACTTGACTTAAAATTATGAATAAAAGTAGTCAAGAGAAATGAGAGAAAACATAGAGGACTGTTTTCTCTCCAGTGGAGTAATGGGTTCTTGATATTGTTTCTTCCATTCTGTCTTCACAAGCTATCAAGTGTGGCTCAGGACTGGAGTATCCAGTTCAGGCCAAGAGAATTCGCAGAAGAAAATATTTGCAGCAGATGTAGGTCATTTATAACCTTAGACAATCTATTTAAATCTGTTAAAAATTCTCCTCTACCCTAAACTGCCTACTTTTAACAGCTTTGTATGCTTTTCCCAAGATTGTCCTTCATTAACTATTTAAAATTTTGAGAGGTCATAATCATACTTTAGAGAGATTGCTCTTTGGTTGTGCTTTTGTGTGTTTTTGTTTTTTGTTGTGTTTTTTCACTGAATTTCAAAAGGTTGTGCAAGTGTGTTACAATTAAAGATGTCCATCTAATTGTCCAATGTTCCAGGATCAGAGTCACTCCTTCTATCATTCTCAACCAACTCCTTCTAGAAGATTTATTTCCGATTTACCACGTCCTTTGTCACATGTGCACATTGAGTATTCTAGCTGTACTTGCTCCTTGTTCCATTTTCATTCATTCTATGTCTTTACTATTATTCCTCTCTTGTTTCAACTTCCTGATAGTCATTCTGTTAAACTGTCTGCTAGTACTTTGAAAGGTTTATATACATTCCATGGAGTTTATATCCTGCATATATTTGAACTGATGTCAGCTTATATTTCCATAATTCATTCATCTGAAGTAACAATTTGTAAAAGTGGAGACATGAAGCACCTAGACATGATTTTATTCCCCTCCATTTGGAACATTAATCTGTAGTCAACAAGAAAGTTTAAAAATGGCTTAGAATGTATTCCTAACTACAAGTTTTGTAAATGGTGTTGTACAATGGTTTGTGATTATTTTATTTTACATGGGATAATATTTTCTACTACCTATAAGTTTTGGAAAATGAAGAAAATTAAAATTTACTACTGCAGAGGAATATGATAGAAATAGAAGACATATTTTATGTTTGTCAAATCTCTGATGAGTACCCATATTAAGACTTAAAGTCATATTTCTTATTATGTTAGACACATAGGGAAAACATAAAACACCATATGATAAGGCAACTATTCATGACTTTTTAAAATGTACTTATTATGTGATGAAATTTACTTTGTTAGCTAATATTTTGGTTTGAAATATGGGAGGCTGATGTATTTAACAAATTTTAGAAGTCACCTACTGAAAAACACAAATGGTGGGGGGTACTATTTCTACACTTTAATGAATGGTTGAACCTGTTTGGCCTTAGTGCTGGGTAAATAAATCAACTTTATTGTAACTTGCTCCCTACACTTGAAAAACTTGTAACGTCACTAAATATTATCTACTTGTAAAGTGTTATTTTGGCAAATGTGATTTTAAAAAGTTTGTTTGAAAAGGAATATACTTTCAGGAGATTAAATGTAGGTTATCATTTGTTTGAGAATGACAACATTTTTATACTACAGAACCAAGTTTTACTGAAGTACCAGGGTTTTGAAGCACTAAGGATCTTCTCAATTAATGTTTTTCTGAATTATATTTGACTTCTATGTCAAGTTTTCCTAGTCTTTGTAGACCAATTATGGATCTATCATTCCAGGAACTATTTTTTGGCCTGATGATGCTGGACTGAAATCATTCATTAATCATTAGGAGAGGGGTATTACAAATAATCTTGTGACATTTGTGGTCTTGTTCACTCACATGGGATGGTCATCTGAAAATTGAAAGTTTGAATTACTGTACTTTCACATTTTGTGATTTCATCTTGCATTTTAAGTTGCCTTGCATTTCTCAATTGCTTACTGCTAATTCCTGCATTTCAAGGAATTGGGGCCCTGAAATAGAGGAAATGAGAAATTGAGATGGGTCTTCAATTACTTTCTGTTGGCATGTTGCATGGGCCTAGGTAAGAACTCTTGCCCTAGTTATCTGATGATGCAGATAACTGGGACCTGGCATCCTAGGAACCGTGGATCCTGTAGAAGAAAAATACCTTTTAGGTATCATATCAGCAAAATTTGGGTATAATCAGTAGGAATGCTTCAGAAATATGGAGAAAAACAGTTCGGGATCAGCAAGTTAAAAAAATAGAGCAGCAGAGTAAAATCCCTTATAGATTGGAGGAAAACAACATTTTTTTTTTAACATGTGAATTCAGAAACCAAGAACACTTAGAAGGTATCACAGTTTATACCGAAAATATTGTTTTGATACTTTTTATATTTTAATATATATTCTAACCTGATTATTTATATTCCAATCTATTTATTGGAATAAATATCAAGTAATTTGTCAAATTATCAATTAATTCCAGTAAGATTCACTGTGTGAAATATAAAATCAGCACATATAAATATAAAATATATAAGTATATATAATATAAGAAAATGTTTTACATTGTTCTGTTGTGGTTAGGGTAACAAAGGCAACTGTTTTAAAATATATTTCCATTACCTCTACCTCATGTTTGGTAGAATTAGACCTAAAGCTTTACCATTTGGACATGTACAGCCTAGAAGCAAGAGGAAACACTGTGATTAAAACATTACCAATTTAAGGCCTAATAATGAGGAGAAACATATGGACTTCTCCTGGAGCTATGGAATATATTTGGTGATAGAAAATCAGTGGTGTAAGTTCCTGCCTGGTTGGATTTTAGACAGGCCAGGACACTAGGTAATCATGCATATGAAAATTTTTTCACCTTCTTGGCTTTAGCTACTTTTGAAATGGTAGGGATAATAAATAATTATATTTTGACTAAAATACGTTCTAATCTGAACAGTTCTGTCTGAACTGTTCATCTCTCTATGATCCCCTATAACTAAGATTAGTTTTGCTCCAGTAAGACAAGCTATGCTGTCAGAGTAAGGTATTCTGGTTGGTCTGTTCCTACATGAAGCAAGGGTAATGGGTCAGGCAGACATTTGTGCCAGTAAGACCTCATTTGTGACATTTTTAAGCTGGAGAATTTTAGAAGTAGCTCTGAAGCAAGGCTTACTTTGACTCCATTAGCTCCACAAAGCTAAATCAGTTGATAAGTAAGTACTTGAAAGGCCATCACCTTTGGACCTAGCTATAAAGGCTTCAAAGTATGATCAAATTTCAAATGAAAAAGACTTAAAATAGTTATTGACAAACATTGCAAATGTGAACAATTGAACAAAAAATAACAAGCAATTTAGGTAACAATAAGGTTTCCTTGTTACAAATAGGCAACCAAGGATATATGCCTGTCTTAAGATTGCATCATTAATTACTTAAATTTACAGAATACTACATGCTTCAGCAGCACGTCTACCCGAATTACAATGCTCTTGTGCAAGAGCCATGTTAATGATATGAAAATTTGTGAAGTATTCCATATTTTTCATTCTTCGAATACAAGAAATGAAAAACAGTTATTAAAAAGTTGATTACAAATATACAAGTGTAATAATACATGTAATTCATAGAAAAAAAGTAAGTTTGACATCAATGTATTCAATCTTCACCTTTTCAGAAAGGCCTTTACATAGCATAACTTTTATAAAACTTTTGAAATAAGATAACATTGTCATTTTATTCCAAAGAAATAAAATTCCATAAGGACCTAGGAATTAAAGGAATCTTTAACTGTTTCTATATCGAATGCAATCTGAAAGGACACGTTTATTAAGAACCTATATATTATAAAACAATGTCGAATTCAAAGTATTATATCAAGGAGAAAATGAAATAGATTATGGATATTATACAAACAGAATACTAAATATTTTAAAATACACTTTTTTCAGACAAGCATCAGAAATATCTTTAGTTTCTGTACTACTCATTTCAACAGATAAGTTAAAATTATTTCTTATTAAAAAATCAAAAACTCTACAGAAATCATTAGTATACAAACAACTCGAATATATATTTTGACATCAAACTCAGGCAATTCACTTGGAAGAATACCTTGCAATCCATGAATTTTTAAAGTAAGATATTGTTGTTGCTTTGTATTGTTAAAATATTTTGTATGGACACATAGGATGGACTGGCAATTTTGAAGTTTAAGAAACTTAACCAAACCATTACGACTTTAGAGAACAATTTGTACAGCCTTCCAGAACTTCAAAGAAGTAGTGATACATACTTATTCTTTTGGCAATATCAAATACAGTTTCTTCCAAGTTGTGCTTCAGACCTGGTTTGATATAATGGTTCAAGAGAAAGAGATCTAGCATAACTTTGCTGTTTCTATTCCCAGCAGCAAGATGCAAGGGGGTCAAGAGGCCTTTAGTTTGTCCATTGGTATCTGCATCATGATGAAATAAAGAAGCCACTCTAGTATTACTCCATGTATAAGTACTGTGCAGGGGTGTCCAGCCATTGACAATTATTACATGAATATCTACCTGGAGCCACCAACTCATGGACAATGTCTAAGTGTCCACTGTAGGCTTCTCGATGAAGAGGGGTATACTCATTGTTATCCCTAGTATTCACATGAGTGGCCTTTTTGGAAAGTTGTCTCTGCACTGTAGTAAGGCGATTATTTTCGGCAGACCAAAGAAGAAATTTGATTGAATCCTTCTCCATTTTTTCTTGCAATTGATACCATTTCTCACTTTCTTTTCTTATTCCTCATCTTCATCAGAATTGCCTAGCCAGAAACTTTGAGTGCCAGTGAGAATGAGGTGTCCATGTATTTCCCCAATAGTTCACATTGGATGAACTGGTCAAAAAAATCCGGTGAATTTTCTGCATCTGTTTGTTTCACTATTATTTATTTTCTCTTTTATCCTTTTTACCATTCTAAATTATTCTAACTGGAGAGTCGGGAATTGGTAGAGAGCAGAGGAAAGATTTTCCTCCGTATTCAAAGGTACAGACTGAAAATGAGGACCAGTGGTGTCTTCATGTGCAGCTTATTCTAGGAATGAGAAAATAAGAAATAAAGCCTTCTATGTAAATTAGTTGGGAAATGGCAGAGCAGAAAGTGAAATGATGCAACCAAAAATATAAAAGCAAAATAAATTAGGATAATTATAGAGCAATTATATTACCTATGTGAACCATGAAAGGGAGAGAAGAAGAGAGAGACAGATGTGCAATGATCTAGCTAGCCACAAAATACATCCCTCAGATGAATTTATAGAGCAAACAATTTTATTTTTTAAAAGAGATGGAAATAAAATTTAAGATCAGATGTCTCCATTGTTTTTAATTATATTTTTATTATCTTAAATACTTGGACAATGGAATTTCCATTCAACAAATCAGTTTTTTTTAAGTATAATGGATCTTTATATAACTTTTCCACACCCTTCCAAACCTCACCCCACCTTAATTTTTCCTAGTTTCATACTATGTACATTGAATATTATACTTTCCCTCTCTTCCTCCATAACTCTCTTTATTCCTTCCTTTTGACTTCCCCTCACATCTTCCAAGTGATAGTTTCATGATATATATTTTGTTGGATTAAAAGTTCACTTTTATAAGAAATTACACCTTTGAAATACTCTGCCACAAATAGCATGCTTTGGTTAATATTTTTGTGTAAACTTGTAATAAAGTTCTAGCTTCCAAATATGAGACAGAACATGGGTCCTTTGTGTGTCTGGTTCTGACTTAGTTTAATTGATATAGTTTTAGATCTATCCATTTTGTTGCAAATAATGTAACAGTCTTCATAATGGATGGATGCAAACCAATTTTGTATAGGTGCCACACTTTCTCCAACCATCACTCCTCCAAAGAGCATCTGGGCTGTTTCTGTAACTTGGTGAATATTGCAGCAGTGAACATGGTTGTGAAAGTGATTTTACTGTAACTTTTTGGAAGAATTCATCACTGCCTTTATGGGAGCAATCCTCTAGCCAGTTTTCCAAAATAAGCACATCCCTCCCTTCACCTTCATCACAATGTATTGCAAGTCTTTAGAAACACAATTCCTCTTACAGGTCTCAATAAGCTAAAACCACACTGTGCCCATATTCTTTCAATACATTATTTCATAAATGTTCATATAATTTAGTGAGAACCTTCTATGTACTTTCCTAATGTGGAAATGAGGGACATGACAGAGTAAAAGTAAGAAATATGCAATTTAATTAGGTATTATCACATTTAAAATCATTTTCAGCTCTAATTCATAGCCTCACATAATATTATTTTAATCTTTATTTGATTACTTCAACTAACCCGTAAATTATAACAAGTGAGTTAAAAGTAAAGACAAAAAGTGTGGTTTGATTTTGACACTCATGTGTGAGGTTGCACAATATGGGCAAATAAATTGATTGGAATTAATACCTCTTATCCATTTTGTTAACGTAGAGATGGTTTTCCCAAACTTATTCTCACAATTCGTATTCCATTCAACAACAAGAAACATGTGATAATTTCCTTTGTTTTGCTCCTTATTAACTTTTGTTTCCATTTTATTTTATAATGGATGGTTTTATAAATCTACTGTAGATACAAAAATATGTTAAAATATTTCTATCCATATGCATTGATATATATATACACACATATATTACACAGGTTATGATGATAATGAATAACTTCAGTAACTGTACAATTTACTAAATTATTATACTATCGGCGGCTATCGCCTGGCATCCTGGTTGCTCGGGAGGCTGAGATGTGACAATCATGTTTTGAAACAATCCTGGACAGGAATTTCCAGGAGCCTCTTATCACCAAACAACCAACAGAAAATCAGAATTGGAAGTGTGGCTCAAAGTAGTAGAGAGGTAGCCTTGATAGAACAATCTCAGGGACATCATCCAGGCTCGTAATTCAAGAAAAACAATCTACCCAAATAAAAGCTATTCATTTTACACTTGTGTAAGTAAAATATTTCCATCACTCAAATGCACAACCATGTTCATTTGCAAGGTAACTCAGTTTTGTCTAAAGTACCCCAAAACATTTTCACTTAAGTTGAAAGCATTGCACCATGGGTTCATTCTCTCTCATGCATTTTTCCATTCAAATACTCAAATCTCACAATTATTCCAATTATTTAAAATCATAGCTTTTTACTTTAATACCCATAATATTAAAGTTTGAATTGAGTGTCTTGTGCCCCCTAAATGGGTGTTCTTATCACTTTGTCATGTCTCCAGCCCTAAATTATCCTGATTATCTTTCAGATACTTGTGTATGATCTTGGGCTCAGTCCACGTTATGTTATTCTTCCTGGAATTTAGAATAACAGGTGTATGGCATTGTGTATATATCTTTCTGTCCAGTCTGGGCTTTAACCTCTATCCTCACAAGAGTAGACTCCCATGTAGTCAGGATTTTCATAAGCTTGTCATAGCTGATGTTTTTTTAAGTCTTTTATTTCCTGCAAGTTCTTGAGTAATGAATTAATTTGTTTCCTTGGGTTGTTTTGTTTCATTTGAATGTATGTGTTGAGTTGTTCCTCACTTTTCCTTTTGTTTCTTTCAATCAAGTTCTTACCTAAAGTTCTGAGAAACCAATTCTTATTTTTCACGATAGTCAATGTGAACATGCTGCATTCCAAAGCAATTTCAGTAATATTTAAACACCTTCATATCTATGAATGGTATATTAATGATAAGTGCTGTGAAGGGTCTTTTTATTTTCACAGCAGTCTTTGTCATACACAGACAGACCATGAAACGTATGAAGATAATAAAACTACAGATGCTAGCAAGGAGAAAAAAAACCTATTATTAATTGTTTGACAGAGGCTTCCCTTCTAGTGAAAGAAATACGTTGCTTGATGCAGGATTTCACAAAATTATATTGCTTGGAGGAAGCTAAACAATCATCTAATTCTACAGAATTGAGGGAGATGAATCGACCTTCTGGATAATTTACATTTGGGTCAAATAAAAGCCTGCTTCCAAAAAGAGAGTTGACTTTAGAGAAACAAGATGAGTTGTATGTAAATAGGTTCTTAGCTGATTTTGTTAATTTGTAAACTAATACTGGGAAATAGATTACAGCAAGGTAAAAAAAAAAGAACTTCGCATTGAAATACTCATTTGTGTGTGTGTGTGTTTGTGTGTGTGTGTGAGAGAGAGAGCGTGTGTGTGTACACATGCACGCATATACACGCAGGGGCATGTGCAAGTGCTCATTCATTCATTCATCATTCCTGAGGCTTGATAGTGCCTAGGCACTCTCCCTAAGCTTCTGTCACCAAGGATAGTGGTTTAACACTTGAGCCATTGTTCCACTTTTGTTTTTTTGAGATAATCGCATTTATTTTCAAGATTGGACTGGCTTTGAATAGTGGTCTTCATATCTCAGCCTCCTGAGTAGCCAGCTAAGCTTATTCAGCCTCTAAGTAGCTAGTTAACATTGGGCCTGTCCTCTATGCTTCAATGCTCTTTTATTCATTCTTGTCCTGAGGTGTTCACATGCCTAAGTAATATATATGTCTAGTTGCTTTAAAAAATACTCTTACTGCTTGGCAGTAGTGGCTTCTATCTGAAGTAACTATTGAGGAGGCTTGAGAACAGAACCCAGGCCAAAAGTTTAGTGGACTTCCTTCTCAATCTATAGCTGGCTGCATTGTATTATTTCCTCCATCCTGCACTATTTACAGGTTAAGATTGGAAAGACTGCAGAATCCAGGCCAGCCAAGGTAGGAATCTAGACAAGTTGGTTTGCAACTTTTATGCCATTGGTAATGAGAAGGCTAAAAAGACAGATCAGGTGCTTGTTCTTGTGGAAAGGGAACCCCTATCCTAAAATTGACCAGTCTAACAAAAACAATACCCCAAGTTGAACACAATTTCTCACAACCAAAATAAGTATATACATTAACATCCAAAACTTACTACAATCTGCTCTTTGTTCTAATATCAGCTTCATCTGATTATCATATGATGTGAAAGAATCGTTTCTTCATTAAACTTATTATATATTTAAAAAGACCTAGAAAATTCTTTCTCACTTATTAAGTGCAAACGAATGGCAAATTGCCTCATTTCTTACATACTTAACTACCACTATAAATTCATCTTATGATTATTATTAATAGTAATATATTCTGATTTATTACTTTAGTTTGTAACAGTTTTTAATCTTTTAGCTTCTCTGTTGAAGTTGAAATATTTAAATACTTTTATCAAATTATATTACTTGGGTACTTAGGACAGTTTTCTAAAAAGTTATTAACCAATGGCTTCTAGTAATTATGTTTTTTTTGGGGGGGAGGGTGTCTGGTCCTGGAACCTGAACTCTGGGCCTGGGCGCTGTCCCTCAAGGCTACCTCAAGGCTAGCACTCAACCACTTGAGCCACAGCGCCACTTCTGGCTTTTTTTTCTGTTTATGTGATTCTGAGGAATCGAACCCAGGGCCTCAAGCATGCAAGGCAAGCGCTCTACCAGTTAACCAACTTCCTAGCTCTCTACAAATTCTTAATTGGTATATTATTTAGTTTATTTTTAATTTCAATTTAATTTTATGGTAAAAGTAATGTACAGAGGGGATACAGTTACTTAAGTAAGGTAATGACTACATTTATTATGGAAGGAACATTGTTATCTCTTCCATTGATTTTTTTGAACACACAAAAAAAAACTACTGATGTTTCTCCTGTTGTTATTGACCAATGGATACTTTTCTTTCTTTGTTCATGCATTTTTTATTATAAAATTGATATACGGAGGGTTTACCGTTACTTAAGTCAACTAAAGAATACACTTTATTTTCTAAATTTCAAATTTTGAACTTCTTTTGTTTTGTTTCTTTAGTGTAATTCTTTTTTCAGAGTTGCAGATTAGTTAATTTAGTTTTGCATAATTATAACACATGTAAATTATTCAGACATATATTTTGCTTTCAAAATAGTTAACATGTGAATATGTAAAAAATTATTTTCTTAAATTTTATATGGTTGGTGAATTTAAATAATTTTATTTTGTTATAGTCCTAAACATATTTGTCCATGTAACAAATGCTGTATTTTCAAGAAGCACATACTTTATTAAAAAGGCCTTATTACCTGGTCACTTTTTGGAAATATTTGTACTTGAATTAAAAAAAAATGTTTGAGCTGGGCATAGCAATTTGTGGTTTCAAATTTCTAACTATGGTGGGAAGTGTAAATAGGGTTTGTAATTCGGGAGAGATTGAGGAATTATGAGACCTTATCATAAAATTTCCAGAGTGAAATGATTAGAGATATAGCTATCCCTAGCAAGATATAGAGCACTTGGTTATCATCTTCTAAATCTTGAGTTAAAACACCAGTAACATCAATCTTTTGTCAAACTAAAAGGACAAATATTTCAAAATGTTTATTATGTAAAACTTGTTTGTAAAGTTCTCGTCTTTTATTTCTTAATTTTCAATTTACTCAATCTATAAGAATCCAAGTATCTTGTGACTATTTTATTTCTACTAAACTTTTAAATAGTATGAGCAATACTATGATTTCATATATTAAAATACTTTTACTATTTGTGATAATTTCCTTTGTTTAATATAATAACAATATTCCAAATGTGTGTATGTGGTGTGCGTGTGTGTTTATGTGAATTTTGTGTGTGTGTGCTTTGTGTGTACTTTGCAATGCTTGGGAGATCACACAATTGCTTCACATATGTTATGCCAATGTTTTACCACTGAGCTATTCTATCAAGTTATAATACAAATTGTATTATAAATTATGACTTTTAAATTTTCATTCCTAGTATGTTTTTTCAAAATTGTATATGATAAAATGTGATCCATCTTCTATCCACATTAGCAATTGTTATTGTTATTCTTTCTCTTATTTCTTTGAAAATGAATTATATTACTATTACAATTTCTTTACATTGTAACAGCTTTATACAATGCTTTATTTTCTATTTTATTTTTCCCATGTTATCTGACTTTCAGTCCAAACTATCAGGTGGATTAAAAAGAAACTAGATTCAGGACACTTTATTTTTCTCCTTGTCTTCTCTGAAGTCTTTCTGTGTTTTTGGAACAATACCAATGACATACAGCTCCTATATGGTCCCCCTCTCGCTCTCTTCTGCAGTATAGCTCAAGTCGTTATCATTCAGCTTTATTATGCTGTACTGTTATCTAAATCTTATCTCATTCCTTAATTAATTTTAGTTGCATTGAGCAGTCTCTAAAGACATTTTCCATATATAATATCAGGCGTGTGTATTTTCACAAGGTGTGAAATATGAGTGACTATGAAATATTTAGATATCTCTAGAATATTGGTCCACCTGCTCAATAATCTCGTATGTAAATTCAAGGAATACAGGTCAGTCAGAGCAATCTTGTAAAATGGTGTAGCTTGAGCCTTCATACTAGATTGAATAGTATTACCATGTTTAGTAGTGAAGACAACATAGTTCAACTATAAGAACAGACACATAGAATAAGGTAACAGATTTGTCAAAAATAAATTCTTAGTTTTATGGTCCACAGATTTTGAAAAGGATGTTATGATTTTATGAAATAAAAACAGAATCTTAAATGGTTGTATTGGCACTATTGCCTCTCTAGATTTAAAGAACGATCTTGGACTACAACCTCAATCCTTTGTTTTTTTGTTTGTATGTCAGTCACAGGGTTTGAACTCTGGGTTTTTGAGCTATCCATGTGCTCTTCAGCTCAAGGTGAGCACTCTACCGCTTGAGCAACATCAAAACTTCCAGTTCTGTAGTGGTTTATTGGAGATAAGTGTCTCATGGACTTTCCTGCCCGGGCTGGCTTTGAACCACGATCCTCAGATCTCAGCTTCCTGAGTAGTTGGGATTACAGGCGTGAGCCACCGGCACCTGGCCTACCTCAAACCTTATAAAGAATGACTATCAAACTAAATGTGAGATGTAAAAACCTATAAAACCTAAATGTAAAAATTCATGACATTGATCAGTAAAGGTTTCTAAAAATTTGACATGGAAAATATTACTGGCTAAAGAAAAGCAAGAACTGGATTATATCAAGTGATAACCTTTCATAATTCAAGGGACACTATAACAGAAATGAAAACATATCCAACAGAGGGCACGTATTTGTTAATGCTACAATGTTAATGCTACAATAATTCTGAAACTTAAGTATTTTTATATCTTCTAATCTATATAAATTTTTCCTGAATAGGATATTTCTTTAAATAACATATGTAAATCAATAGCCAATAGGAGGAGCATATGAATTAAGCTCTTTTTTAGTGTCTAAGAAATAATAAAAAGAAAATTCACTAGTATGACCATAATATAAAAAGAGGAGGCAAAATACAGTAATGCATTTGTGGAGAAATTGATATATTTCTCATTGTGATCGATTTGTATAATACTGCAATCATTTTAGCAAACAAGTTTTCAAGCCTTCAAAAGGTGAAAAAGAATTGTATAGGATCCACGCATTACACTTCTATGAATGTATTAAACAGAAGTAAAAAACATTTTTGGACAGAAAATGTAGTTAATTGACAGTGAACTTGTATAGTATGTGTGAGACCCTGGAAATGATCCCCCAAATATAGAGGATGTATGCTGGGCAAATTCCGGTAACTGAATTTTATATCTATTTTAATGTCTGTTCTAAAATTTACAGCATTTCTATTTGAAGAAATGCAAGTTTGTGAAAATTAGGCTTTGAAAACCTATGAAGGTACAATTTACTTCCAAATCACTAAAATGTATACAATAAAAGGTGATAATATATTGTAAGTGAATTACATGTCAGGAAAAAAAAAATATTGTTAAAACTTCTTCACACAAAATGCAGAATAGCTAAAAAGATGTTTTTGGTGTTGGCTAAAAACTCTTTCTAAACTACTGCATTTAAAACAAAGATGTGGGGCTGGGAACGTGGCTCAGTGGTACAGCCCTTGCCTTGCATGCTCAAGGCCCTGGGTTCGATTCCTCACCACCACATAAGCAAAACAAAAAAAGCCGGAAGTGGGGCTGTGGCTCAAGTGGTAGAGCGCTACCCTGGAGCTGAAGAGCTCAAGTGCCCAGGCCCAGAGTTCAGGCCCCACGACCAGACCCAAAAAAAAAAACAAAAACAAAAAACAAAGATGTGATTTCTGTTTATTTTGAAGGTATTTTGTCCGTTTGAATTTATACAGAGATAACTTAATCCAAAAGTATATGTGATAACTGGAATACCTATACCTAGGAATTACGCATCACTTCTAAGTAATTTATTTTTATTTTTATTTTTTTATTGTGAAAATACTGTACAGAGGGGTTACAATTACATGGACAATTTAATGAGCATATTTCTTATCAAGCATTGTAGCCTCCTCCTTTGTTTCCCCTTCCCATTTCTTCCCATCCTCCCCCGCTGCCCCACCCAATCCTCCTCCCTACACCCCCCACCAAAGTTGTAAAGTTCATTTTTTGACATAAGGACTTGTATATCTCATTGTTGCAATGGGTCCACCTGTATCCCTATTTCTTTCCCATGGTTTCCCTTATTTGCAATATTTAGTATATGTCTGAGTCAAGCAGAAAGTTCAGATAAGGTAATGTTAAGGAAATGAACCCTAAGATATGTATTCAAATGTTTTTTTTCTTTCATGCAATTGTTTCTAAAACATTTATAAGATTATTTCTTTGTTGTTTTGTATGTCCCTCCCCCACAGTATAACCCCTGCTTTCACTGTATTTGATGTCGGTATAATTTGTAGAGGGGAAGGGGAAAAACTTCTAAGTAATTGAGAAACTTTTCTGGAAGAAACTTTTAGGAAATGACAGAAGACATCTATGCATCTGCATTTTATGAAAGTCATATGTTACTTGCTCAATCAAATGGCTTATCTCTACCTTACTAGGAAAAACGTATTATCAAGATAAGAGCCAAAAGCAGTGAAAAGAACAAAATACACAATCATCTTGATTTATTTGTGAAAGTAACAAATGAAATAAAACAATTCCACTCAAGCGACTCCAATATTAGTGTATGTGAAGATGTTCCTGAATGCCAATATCCATTACATTTTTGGAATTTTAATTTCTACTAACATATGAAAACTAGAAGAAGAAAACAAACATAGAGTGAACCAGCCTTGAAATCATTTTCTTAATTGTTTTGAAATTACAAAAGAATTGAGACTCCTTTGCTTTGGAAACCATTTAAAAATATTTATCAAATGATAATTCAAATACCAAGCAAGAGTAATTTTATATAATCATTATAAATATCATTTTATTACTTTTGTAAAATAGAATAAAATAAACCAGTCCCAATATATGACCTACCTATCATTATTATTAACTTGTAATCATTACCTAAATATCTTAAACAATCTAAATAGTCATGTCTTTAACATAGACGTAAATATTCTATACTTTTTTACTTAACATTTTTCAAGGGTATGTATTCATGTTTCTAAGAAATATTCACAGCAGTTAAAAGATGCTTTTGTGAAATTAATGTGATACAATTGTTGTTGTGGGTGTTGTTTGCAAGGCCTGGGCATTGTCCCTAAGCCTTTTTATTGTCAAAGACAACACTCTATAACTTGAGGAAAAGAGCTAATTCCTGTTTTTAGTGGTTAATTGGAGATAAGAATCTAACAAGTACTGTTCGGTCTGGGCTAGTTTCGAAAACAATTCTAAGATTTCAGCACACAGAATAACTCGTATTATAAGGGTGAGTTATCGGCACTTGGTTTCCTGAAGTTATTTATTAATTATAATTATGTTTTAAGATGTTTGTTTCACTATGATGTATATCATTGTGCAAATAAATTTAGATATATGTATATATTTCTGATGACAAATAATCTCTAAAAATGAACTATTCTACACATAACATATATATATATATATATATATATATATGACAGACTGCCTCTAAAACATTTATGTTAGTATTTTTACCTTTTTCATTTCAAAGATATACAGTCTATTTTTCTAAAAGTTTCCTAGAATAAAATAACTAATATTTCAATATAAAGCAGAGTTTATTACTTTCAAGGGAATTTTAGATATACACATGATATTGTAGTTATATTTGCAGTATATTACTTGAAAAGGTTCTGCCCAAACTCTTAAATATTTGTTTGTAGTTAAGGAGAGAAAGGAAGTTAATTAATACTGATTAGGAATTTGCAATGCTTCAAAAAATCTATTCCATAATTTGTTATAAGCACATAGTCAAGTTACCTGATATGGTTTAGTTTTTTTTGTTTATTTGTTCAAAATTTCAATATGGATGCATGCACAGTGGTAACATTAAAATTATTAATCAATAGACAAATAATAGTAAAATCATAGACACATATCCGACGTTCAATAATTAGCACTTATGATGCTAATAATAATTTGGATGTAGTGTAGCCTAACAATGATGATGTTGTGATTGAAAAGGAAAAAAAAAAAACTTTAATTATCTTTGAAGTTAAATTTCCCACATTGAGTGCATAGTTATAAACAGCGTTGGATGACATACAATAACAAGAGGAAGGCTGGGAAGGTGGCTCAGGGGCAGAGTGTTGGCCTTGCCTACATGAGGCTCTGGGTTTGATTCCTCAGCACCACATAAGCAGAAAAGGCGGGAAGTGGCACTGTGGCTCAAGGGGTAGTGTACATTGAGCTGAAGAGCTGAGGGACAGTGCCAGGCCCAGAGTCCAGGCCCCATGATGAACCAAAAAAAAAAAAACAGAATAAAAAGAGAAGAGTTTCAATATCAAGAAATACAATCACATAAAAAGTTAGAGACAGTAAAAACCCTAATGTTATGCCAGCAGTCTTTCTAATGTATACTCACTGTTCTTGGTGATATTATTTTCTTATAAATAAAATCTATTATTTCCATATTTTGATGGACTAAGATGTAGGTTTCAACTTAATGTGATTAGTTCAAATAACTTTCTCATATAGACACTACTCAATAACCAATGTTTCCAATGATATATTAAGAGTATGTTCTTCATTACAGCTGTAAATACATGACACAATATACATAATACCACTTACTTATCTGCAGTTGCCATAAAAGGACACAAGCTGCAGAGCCAGGAGTTAAAATTTATTTTTATTTCTTCAGGAAACTATTTCTGACTTTATACCAACAAACTGAATTTGACTCTTTCCTTATTTGTAAGCTAAGGTAGAAAATGTAAGGACTGTTTACTTTCTTTTTCCTTGCTCTAGAAGTCAACATTTATATTCTTCAATATTTCTAGTAGATTACATCCATTTACAGATGAGAAATATAAGACCAACAGTTAATGTTGTGAGTAAATAATGGTACTAGAATTTTTGTCTGAGTTCTTCACTCTGTGTGCTTACAAGGAGAGCCATTTGGTGATGGAGAGGACCAATATGAAAAGACTATGGGGAAAAATGCATACTTTGTAAACAGTTGTTTTAGGACTGAGTGACTGGTGATGAGTATTTGCAATAGGCTGGTGTCAGGGGTATAAAAAGGAGTACATAGAAATTACATTAGTGACAGAAACTGAGAAAATCTTGATCGTTCATCTAATGGATGGAGGTAGGGTAAGAGGAACTCTAAAGTGTTTCCACATGTCTGTCTCCTAACTATGTTAGTTACATTCTTGATGATAAGGACTACAGGTGGAAAAGATGGATTTAGAGGAAAAAACTCTCTGATTGTTCTAAGGTTTATGTAAACAGATGCAAAGATAGGTCTGTTTGAACATCATCAAAATATCCACGAACATGAATATGAAAAATAATAATAAAATCAGGGACATTATTAAAGGGAAGAGGAAAAGGAAAGTTCTGCTGAAAGTGTGAACAATGTGAGTATCAGTGTGGATAAGATTGGAGGAAAGAGATAAATAAGGAAACAAAAAAGTAATAAACACAGATTTACAGAAGAAAAGGAAGGAAAGAATTTTCAGGAAGATATTGAAGAAAATCTACTATTTGGATTTGAAAAGTAAAAGGACATAGACAAGATCAATAAGAACAGTGTTTTGGTGAAAGTCATATTAATAAAATGTTGAGATATGAATGTGAAGACATAAAATTCTGGATCCATAAATTCAACAGGTCCTGTTGATTCTAAATGTTGGGAACAAATGCTTTTATCCTGACCTTAGAAATATTATCCAACCAATTGCATTTTACAATGTAATCCAAACCACCAACCCCCAAAATTACAATATCCAAAGTTCCAAACATCAAAGGGAAAGCCTCTTTTCCTCTTCTCTTTATCTCTCCTTCGCTACACACCTATACTTCTTTTGAGGTCTTTTCCTTTTTCCCATCTACTAGTTCCTTTTTCTCTTTAGGATTCTCCACTCTCCACAGACCTGAACTGCTTTGCAAGGCTCGTCAGTTGCCATCCTTCACCTTCGGCCCTCCCTCAACTTCCTCTCCACCCAGGTCTTTCCCCTTAGGCTATCACACCACTTCTTCCTTCCAGGACTTTTTCCTTTTTCTCTCACCTTCTATTGCTCTGAACAAGCAGCCTATATAAAGTCTGTACCCCTTCTCTACCTCAACTGCCTGTTTTCAACTATCACATCCCAAACTTCCCACAGCCCAATCACTTCTTAACAGCTCAACACATGATGATTAATGCACCAGTCCCGCCCACAGGATGCCTCACCTTCTTTGTTGGCATTCTTTGTCCTCTCCAGCTGGCCAGGAGATGGGCCCATGCTGATTATCAGACCCTATAGATTATCGGGCCCTGCTGATTATTACAGTATCCTCCTTGTGAACTAGTAGCAATTGAAATTGTAAATTTGATTGTGATACCTCAAACCCATTTTGACATCATCACCGCCACGACATCACAAAGCCATTGTGACAACATTGTCATTGTTACATCATGATTCCATTGTGACATCTCATATGTATTATGACCTCTTAGCTCTTTTGAAAATCACATGCCCTTTTCAACATCACAGTCCCTTTGTGTATCCATATCCTTGTTGTTAAGTAATGACAATTGAGATCAGACATGCCATTATAACATCAAAAAGTGTTTGTGACATCCTCAACAGTGTGACATCACATTTTCATTGAGAGCATCAGCTCATTGTGACATCATCAAACTCAATGACAGAATCGCATTATGACAATTCTCCTTTTGACATCATAGACACATTGTGAATGCCTATTCTGTGATTTCATTGTATTTCAAATGTGGCATGAGAGTTGATATCAGAAATACAATTTTGTACCTACACAACATTTTGACATCATAATCACTTTGTGACATCACAGTACCATTGTGATATCACTAACACAATGTGACATCACAAAGCTCTCCTGTCCTCATAACTTTTCTGACTTGCTGACATTGTGATATCTTAGACCTTTTTGCCCTCATAATTTTTTCAATCTCATATTGCATGTATGACTTGAGATAACAGAAATCAACTGTGACATCATGACCATTGTGACATCACACTGACAGATATCATGATCATCATGTCACATTGTGACATCACAAAAGGTTTTGATGTCACAATTAATTGGTGATGCCATACGGTAAGGGGTCTATGATGTCACAATTGATTAGTGATATCCAAATGGCATAACATATCTCATTTGTCATGAAATCACAGAGAATATGAGTTCACAACAGACTGTGGTATCTCCAACGTCATGTTTTCACAAATGTTATGAAGTCCTAGGAGGATTGTGATGTCACATTGTGACACAATGATGTCTGTCAGTGTGATGTCACAATGGTCATGTTGTAACAGTGGATTTCTGGTATCATATTTCAAAACTGTAATATTATAAGGTTGAAAGATTACGAGCTGTAAAGGGCCTAAGACATCACAACTGCTGCACATCACAAGACTTATGAGGACAGGGCAGGTTTGTGATATCACAGTGTGTTAGTGATATCACCATGGCACTGTGTTGTCACAAAGTGATTGTGATGCCATATATTTATGAGATCACAATATATTTCTGACATCAACCCACATGCCACATTTGAAATAGAATGAAATAAGAGAATAGGCATTTACAATGTGTCTATGACATCACAATGACAATAAATGTCATAATGCTATGAGGTCATTGTAAATTGGTGATGTTGCAAGGAGGTAATTGTGTAATAATGAATATGTGTTGTCCCACTGGTGATGGGGTCACAAAGTGTTTGTGATGTTACTATGGCATATATGAATTCAATCATCATGTATTCACAATGAGGATATGGGTACACAAAAGGACTATGATGTCACATATGCCTTGTGTGTTTTCAAAGGTACTTAGGGGTCATAATAGCTTTATGATACACAGTTGTGATGAGGTCACAATGGGTTTTTGATGTCACAATGATTTTGTAATATCTCAAACACAATTCCATTTTCAATTGTTACTATTTCACAATGTGCATACATGTTCACAGAATGAGCTGGAAGTACTAATGGACATGAATTTTTAAAAATGTTAGGAGGTCATTTTAGTTTTGTGAATGAACAATGGGACAGTGATATCACCATGACAATGTCAACTCATCACATCATGTCAAAATATTTTTTTGTTGTCACAATTAGTTGATGATTCCACATTGGTGGTGAGGTCACAAAATATTGGTGATGTGTTGGGCATGTCACAATGACATGATAATTCTCATTTGTCCTAACTTACAATGAGTATATGAGTTCCCAAAGGGACTGTGGTTTCTCCAAAAGTATGTGTTGTCACACATATATTGAAATCCTAAAAGGTTTGTGATGTCAGAATTTGACAAAATGGATATGACAGCTGGCAGTATGATTCCACCATGGTCATGATGTCACTGGGAATTTGTGATATCAAATGTCATATGTGAAATCTAATGAGGTCAACAACAGATTATGAGGACAATAAGGCCTAAGGTATCAGAATTGCAGCATGTCACAAAAGTTATCATGAAGGGATAGGTTTGTGATATCATGGCAGGTTAGTAATATCACAATGGCAACATGATATACAAAGGGATTGTGATGTCACAATGATTATGAGTTCCTGATTTGTTTATGATATCAACCTACATGCCACATTTGAAATAGAATGAAATCACAGAAAAGGCATTCATAATGTGTCTATGATGTCACCATGACAATGTGAAGTTATAATTCTATCATATCATTTTAGTTTTGTGATTTCACAATGAGTAGATGGTATAAAAATGATAATGTGATGTCACAATTATGATGATCTCACAAACTGTTTTGGATGTCAAAATGTCATGTCTGATTCTCAATTGTCAATATTTCACAGTGGGGCTTTGGGTACACAAAGAGACTCTGATATCACAAAGCTATGTATTTTTCAAATGTTATAAGAGGTTATAATAGATTTGAAATGTCACAATGTGATCTTGGTATCAAAAACAACAATGTGAAGTCACAATAAGTTTGTGATGGCACAGTGGTGATGAGGTCACAATGAGTTAGTTCTGTCACTAGTTTGTAATATCACAATTGTTTGTCCAATTTCAATAACTACTAGTTGACCATGAGGACACTGTAATAAACAGCAGTGCCCCTATAATCCATGGGAACAGATAGTCATCATGGCCTCCTAGTCTGGACCAATTGAATGGGGGAGTGCATGACACTGGAGGGGGCAGGACATGCTGCTGAAGGAGATAGATGTCAAGCCCCACATGGTCAGCTGCCAAGAAGTGATTGGACATGGACATTTTGTAAGTGATCATTGAAAACTGGAAGGCAAGAAATTATTGCTGTTGGGGAAGGGTACAGCCTATATATAAGCTGCATTTTCAGAGCAAGAGAAGGGGAGAGAAAAAGGTTAAAGGCCTGGATGGAAAGAAGTGATGAGACTGCTGGAGGGCAAAGATCTGGGAGGACCTGGGAGGAGAGGAAATTGAGAGAGAGCAGGAGGTGAAGGACGGCAACTGGCCACCTGGGCAAGTCAGGGCAGTCCTGTCAAGAGCAGAGCAGCCTGAAAAGAATAATGGAATGGTGGAAGGAAAAAAATGAAAAGACCTGAAATGTAGGACAGATCTGTAGAGAAGGAGAATGAAGAGAAAGGAAAAAAAGCCTTGTCTTTTGAAGTGTGGAGCTTTGGAGATCATTATTTTGGCGGTTGGTTGTTTGCAGACCAGTTAACAAATGGCTGAACTGCTCTTTGAAGGTCTGAGGGTTCATGGTTGAGACTGAATTTAGCTCTCCGCATCCAGCCCAGCCAAGGTAGTCGCTTGTTACAAAATTTATGAGGACAAGACAGTTTTGTGATGTTACATTGCATTAATGATATCACAATGTCAATATGAGGTCAAGAAGGGATTGTAATGTCACAATGATGGTGTGGTCAAAATGGGTTTCTGAAATCAACCTATATGCCATATTTGTGATACAATGAAATCACAGAATAGGCAATCGCATTGTCTCTAGGAATTCACAATGAAAATGTGATGTTATAATGCCATGATGTCATTGTCATTTTGGGATGTAACAATGGGCTGATGGTATTATAACAACAATGTGATCTCACTCTGGAGATGATGTCACAAAGCGTTTATCATGGTACACTGGCATGTCTGATGTCAGTTGTCTTTGTTCATAATGACAACATTGTTACCCAAAGGGACCATGATATCACAAACACCACGTGCTTTTTCAAAGGTGCTAAGCGATCACAAGAGTTTTGGGATGTCACACGGTGATCATTATATCACTGTGGCAATATGATGTCACAATGGGTTTGTTATGTCAAGTGGTGATAAGGGCACACTTGGATAGTGACGTCACAATGAATGTGTAATATTACCATTACAGGTCCAATTTCATTCTACTAGCTCACAATGAAGATATGAGTTCACATAAGGAGGTAGAAGTCAGAAAGGCCATGAATTTTCTAAAATATCATGAGGACATAATAGGCTGGTGAAAATGCAATGAGACAGAGTTATCCCATTGGCAATGTGATGCTACCATTACATGAGATAGTATTGTTTTCAAGTTACAAATGGTGATGCCATACAGGTGATGAGGTCACATAGGTTGGTGATTTCACAATGGGATGGTGATGTCACAATCTCATGCCAGATCTCTAATTGACAATGAATATATAAGTTCACAAGGGAAAATGATGTGTCCAAAGGCATATGTTGGCACAAGTGTAATGAGTCTTAACATGTTTGTGTTGTCCTCATGTGACTCAATGGTCAAGAAATCTGGCAGTGTGATGTCACGGTGGTCATGATATCACAGTGGATTTTTGATATCACACGTCATGCCTGAAGTATTATGAGTTAAACAATTTATGATCTCAGAGAGGCCAAAGAGATCACACTGGCAGCATGTCAAAAAATTTATGAGGATGTCTGTTTTGTGATGTCACAGTGCGTTAGTGATATCATAATGGCAATGTGGTGTCATCAAGGTATTGTGATATTATAATGCTTATGTGGTTACAATGTATTTCTGATATCAACCCACCAGCAATATTTGAAATAGAATGAGATCACAGAATAAGCATTCCAATGTATCTGTGACATCACAATTACATGTGCTTAGAGATCATTGTTGTTTTATGATGTCATGATAGGCTGATGTTATCATAATGACAATGTGATGTTACACTGGTGATGATGTCACAAGATTTTGCGATGTTAAATTGGCATGTCTGATCTCAATTGTCATTAGCTCAACATGAGGATATTAGTACACAAAAAGCCTGTCATGTCACAAAGGTCATGCTTTCTTTCAAAACTTCTGAGTTCATAATAGTTTTTGGATTTCACAATGTGATCATGTTGGCACAATGGCAATGTGATAACACAATGAGTTTGTGATGTCTCCGAGGTGATGAGGTCACAAAGAGTTAAAGATGTCTCATCAAGTTTGTAATATAACAGTGACATATACAATTTAATTTCTTCTAATTCACTATGAGGATACTACAATAACCAGTGGGGCCAGAATTATTTGTGGGAGCCGATATTCATTGTAAATTCTTGACTTGGCCCTCCGGAGAGTGTGGGGAATGCCGCCAAAGGTGGAGGTATCAAGCCTCACACGGTGAGCTGTCAAGAAGTGATTGAGCATTGGGCAGTTTTGGAAGTGATGGCTGAAAACTGTTAAGCTTGAGATCCATTGGAGGGAGGACGGGTACAACCTAAATATAAGTTGCATTTTCAAGGCATTGTAAGGCGAGATGAAAATGGGAGTTACCTGGATGGAAGAAAGTTGTGAGACAGCAGGAAAGGAAAAACCTGAGAAGGGAGGAAGCTGAGGGAGAGCAGATGTTTGGCAATTGGTCACCGGGGCAAAGTAGGGCAGGCCTATGGAGAGTAGAGAGGCTTGAAGAGAAGAAGGAAGTGGTGGAAGGGAAAAAGGGAAAGACCAGGAAGGAATGACAGGTCTGTAGAGAAGGAGGGAAGAATGGAAAACTAAAAATCCTTGCCCATTGAGCTTTGGAGCTTTGGAAATCATAATTTTGTGGTTTGTGGTTTGCAGAACAATTAAGAAAGGGTGGGGTTGCCCATTGGAGGTCTGAGGTTTGGTGGTCAAGGCTGCTCTTGAACCTGGGTATCCAGTCCAGGATAAGTTAATCACAGTCCCCTTTCTAGTGAAAAATGGTTTATTATATTAAATATGACTCGATGGTTTGTCTCCTTGCCTTAGAGGTCATATGTACATGAGTACAGAGAAAGAGCTTGAAGTCTCAAAGTCCATGAATTTTCTAAGATCTGATGAGGCCATAACAGGTTTGTGAAAACACAATGGGAGAGTGATATCACAACAGCAATACCACAATATCATGTCAAAATAATGATTTGATATAACAATTAGTTGTTGATTCCATTCTCGTGATGAGGTCACAATAACTTTGTGATGTCACAATGGGTTCATGATGTCAGAGTGGCATGGGAGATCTCAACTCTCATTAATTGGCAATGAATATATGAGTTCAAAAAGGGACTGTAATGTCTCCAAAGGCATGTTTTGTTAGAAATGTGAGATCACAATGTGACAAAATGGTCATGACATCTGGCAGTTTGTTGTCAATGGGGATTTCTGATATCACCTGTCATACCCAAAATATCAGATTGAAAACAGATTATGAGCTCACAAAGGGCCTAATATATGGCAATGGCAGTATGTCACAAAACTTATAAGGACAGGACTGGTTTGTGATGGCACAGCAGGTTAATGATATAACAATGGCAATGTGATGTTACAAAGGGTTGTGATATCACAATTGTTATATGGTCAAAATGGGTTTCTGATATAGAATGAAATCACAGAATAGGCCTTCACACTGTTAAGTCTATGAATGTAACAATGTCACTGTGATTTATAATGCTATGATGCCATTGTCGTTTGGTTATGTCAAAATGAGCTGATGGTGTCATAATGACAATTTGATGTCATTGCTGATTTATGATGTAACAATGGTTATGAGGTCACATTATGTTTCTGATATTAACAGGCAGGTCAAATTTGAAATAGAATGAAAAAGCTGGGCGCCGGTGCCTCACGCCTGTAATCCTTGCGACTCCAGAGGCTGAGATCTGAGGATCGCAGTTCAAAGCCAGCTCAGGCTGGAAAGTCTATGAGAATTTTATTCCCAATAAAAACCATTAGAAAACCGGAAGTGGCTCTGACTCAAGCGATAGAGCACTCGCCTAGAGCTGAAGAGCAGGGATAGCACCCAAGCCCAGAGTTCAAGCCCCACAACTGACAAAAAACATGTTAAAAACAGGCATTCACAATATAACATCACAATGACAATGTGATCTCATAATGCTATCTTGTCATTGTAGTTTTGTCATGTCAAAAGTAGTTGATGCTGTCATAATGACAATGTTATGACACTCTGGTGATGTCACAAAGGGTTCATGATGTTAAATTGGCATGTCTGATATCAATTGTCAGTTCATAATAAGGGTATAGTTCCACAAAGGGACTGTGTTGTCACAAAGGGCATGTGTTTTTTCAGTGGTGATAAGAGGTCCTAATAGGTTTGCGATATCACAATGTGATAGTGATGTCAAATGGCAATGAAAGCATACAATGGTTTTGTGATGACACATTGGTGATAATATCAAATAGTTTTGTGAAGTCACATCTCATAATCGCATGTCCAATTTCACATGTCCAATGAGGATATGAGTTCACAGAAAAAGACAAGTATAATTGGCCATGAATTTTCGAAAATGCTATGAAGATATACTAGGTTTTTGAAAACACAATGGGACAGTGATATCACGATGGCAATGTGATGATGCAATAGGATGACAATAATGTTTTGATATCATAATTTGTGATGCCACACTGATGAGTTCACAAGAAGTGTGTGATGTCACAATGGGTTGGTTATATCAAAATGACACATGTGATTTCAATTTTCATTAACTCACAATGAGTACATGAGCTCACAAAGGGACTCTGATGTATCCAAAGGCATGTATTTTCACAAAAGTGATGAAGTCCTAACAGGTGTGTGTTGTCAGAATGTGACAAAATGCTCATAACATCTATCAGTGTGATGTCACCATGATCTAGATGTCACATTGGATTCGAGTATCACATTTCATACCTGGATTTGGTTTGAGAGGATTGGAATTTCACAGTGGGTTAGTGTTATCACTATGGAAATTTGGGGTCACAAAGGGATTGTGCTATCACAATGGCTATTAGATCACAATGTGTTTCTACTATAGTAGGTTTGTGCTGTCACAATTGGTTGGAAATGTCACAATGGCATGCCAGATCTCAAATGTCATTAATTCACAATCAAGATATGAGTTCACAAAGGGACTGTGTTGTCTCTAAAATCATGTGTTTCACAAATATGATGAAGTCCTAACAGATGTGAGTTCATAATGTGCCACCACCGTCTTGATGTCTGTCAATGTGATGTCACAATGGTCATGATGTCACAATGTTCATGATGTCAGAGTCAATTTCTGACATCATATGTCATACCTGAATTATGAGTTTCAGAACAGATTATAAGCTTACTAAAAGCCTAAAATATCCTAATGGCAGCATATCACAGAAGTTATCACTAAGTTATGACCTCCTCATCAGTATGGCATCACCAATTGTGACATCAGAACATTATTATAACATGATGTTGAGACACCACATCATCATTGTGAAATCACTGTCCTATTGGGTTTTCACACTATGAAGCTTCTTCTATCAATTCGTATCCTCATATTGAATTAAGAGTAATTGAAATTGGATATATCATTCTGATATTACAAACAAACTGTGACATCACAAAGCCATTGTGACCTCATCACCACTGTGACATCAAAAACCCAAAGGTATATCTCATTCCATTGTGACATTATGGATCATATTGTGCCAGTCCAAAACTATTATAACTTATAACCACTTTTGAAAACACACATGGCCTCTATGACATCACAGAACCTTTTTTGTATCCATAACCTCATGGGGAACTAATGACAACTGATATCAGACATACTAAGGAAACATAACAAATCCTTTCTGACATCATAATTGTGACATCATGTTGCCATTATGACACCATCAGCTCATTTTGACATGTAAAACTACAATGACATAATAGCATTGCAACATCACATTTTTATTCTAATGTCATAGACATTGCGTTTGCCTATTATGTTATTGATTCTATTTTTAATGAGGCATGTCGGTTGATATCAGAAACCCATTGTGTGTTCATGGCCATTTTGATATCATGATGCCTTAGTTCCATCCCATTGCCATTGTGATGTCACATTGCCAAATTGATGTCACAAAGGGATTTTGATGTGACAATGGTTGTGAAATCAAAATGAGTTTCTGATATCAACCCACATGCCACATTTCCAATGCAATGAAATCACAGATTAGGCATTCATAATGTGACTATGATATCACAATGACATAATGGCAAATATTATAATGTCAGTGCCATTTTGTGTTGACACCATAAGCTAAAGATGTGATAACAACAATGTGATGTTACACCAGTTATGAAGTCACACAGGGTTTATAATGTTACAATGGTTATGAGGTCACAATGTGTTTCTGATATCAACTGACATGCCACATTTTAAATAGAATGAAATCACAGTATATACATTAACAATGTGTCTAACACCACAAAATGGCAATGCAATGTCATAATGCTATGAGGTCACTGTAGCTTGTTGATGTCATAATGTGCTGATGGTGTCATAATGATTGATATCACACTGGTGATGATGGCACAAATGGTTTGTGATGTCACAATGGTATGTCAGATCTTAATTGCTATTAGTTTACAGTGAGGACATGAGAATGAATTCACCATGACCTATACAAATGAACTGTGATGACACAAACGCCATTTTTTTTGTCAAAAGTGCTTAAGTTCCTGACAGGTTTTGGTTGTCAAAATGTTAATGATATAAAAATGGGTTAATGATGTCAAAACTATTGCTACAAGTTCATGATGATACAAATTCACAGAAGGAGCTTGATGTCCCAAAGGCCATGCATTTTCTAAGATGTGATTAGGTCATAATAGGTTTGTGAAAGCACGATGGTACAGTAATATCACAATTGCAATATGATGTTAAATTCTAATTACTTGGTGATGCCATAATAGTGACGAGTTCAAAATTGTTTTGTGATGTTGCAGTAGATTGATGATGTGACAATGGCATTCCAGACCTCAATTATCATTAACTCACAATGAGTATATAAATTTAGAATGGGCTTGTGAGGATTCCAAAGCATTTGTTGGCACAAATGTGCTGAAGTCAGAACAGGTTTGTGATGTGACAATATGACACAATGGTCATTACATCTAGCAGTGTGATGTCACTATGCTCATGATGTCAAAGTATATTTATAATATTTCATGTCATTCCTGAAATAATATGAGGTCGAAAATAGATTGAGCTATCAAGGGGCCTAACATAACACAGTGGCAACATGTCACAAAACTTTTGAGGACAGGACATGTTTGAGTTGTCACAGTTGTTTAGAGATATCACAATTTCAATGTTACATCACAAACGGATTGTGATGTCACAATGGTTATGGTCAAAATGTGTTTTTGATATGAACCCACATGCCACATTTGAAATGTAATGAAATCACATAATAGTCATTCAGACTGTATATATGATGTCACAATGACTATGTGATGTCATAGTGGTATGATATCATTACAGATTTGTGATGTCACAATGAGCTGATGTTGTCACAATGACATTGTGATGTCACACCCATGATTATATTGTAGATACTTTGTGATATTTCTTTGGCATATCTGATCTCAATTGACATTTCACAATCACAAAGGTCATGTGTTTTTTCAAAGGTGCTAAAGCTGTCATGGGAGGTCTCAAGGTGATTGTAATGTCACAACAGCAATGTGATATCACAATGGCTTTGTGATGTCACCTTGGTGATGAGGTCAAAATGGACAGGACCAGTTTGTGATGACACAACAGGTTACTATCACAATGGCACTGTGATGTCACAAAGTGCTTTTCATGTCACAATGGCTTTGAGGTCACAATGGATTTCTGATATCCACCAATTTTGCTCACTTAAAATAGAATGAAATCACAGAATAGGCATTCACAATATGTCTATATTGTCACTAGGACATATGATGTCATAATACTATGATATGTAACTTTAGTGATGTTAAAATGGCATGTCTTATCTTATTAGTCATTAGATTACCATGAGGATCCCAAAGGTTGCTATGTGCTGAGTCCTTCAAAAGGCTCATTGTGCTGATTCCATTACACAGGGTTCTTTGTACTAATTTTTTAAATTGTTCTGAGTCCTTGCGAGGTAGGTATCCCCAACAATCACACACACATACACACACACACACACACGTAGAGGGACATCTTGCACCTGCTTGGTGTGTGGGGTGGATGGAGAAGGGTCCCCCAGCATTTGAGCTGAGGGGAGATTCGATCCCCCCCACTGGGAAGCTGCTGGGGTTGGAGGGAAGCACGGACCTGAGGTGAGGCTGCTTCTGCCATAGCCTGGTAGCCTTAGGGCAGAGTCAGGACAGCACAAAGCCAGGGATGGGGGCGTGGCTGAGGGAGGGAGGAGGCGTGACCCAGTGGAGGACAGGGTGTGGCTGAGGGGGTACATATCTGCAGCCAGGGGCACATAGGGGCTAGAGCACTTGTGCAGCAGAGGCAGGGCAGCCCCGGAGAGAAGTTGGGGCAGAGAGAGCAGAGAGAAGAGCAGGCCGATGCACCAGGGATGGCGACCTCAAAGACTCTGCTGCTGTAGGAGCATTGGTCTGGGCCAGGAGCACAGAGCACAGAAAGCCAGCACATCAGGCACATCCCTGGCACCATTGCTGAACGTTGTACACAGAACCACAGCCTACAGATTCTACCAGAAGCACAAGTTAGTGGCTGCCCAAAGGTCAGCACCTTGCGACCTCCCCCTACCACTCCTGTGGAGAGCTGCAGGGGCCGCTACCAAAGATGGCGCTGGCTTCCACCTTCCGCCTTCCCGATGGCGAGTGCTTTCTGTGAAAAACAACTCCTTATATGGCTATGGCTTGGCTACTGGCTTGCTTCCATGTTTGTAACCCTATTAGTATATGCCGCGTGGCACCTTGGGATTGACCATCTAGGAGGCTTATAACTGGAGCACGGGTGCGGGGCGGGGAGAAGCTTGCAGTCAAGGTTCCTGAATAAACTGCTTTGAGAAGAATCCCGGGTCTTGTCTTCCTTGCTGGTGGAGGTGGTCGCCACAAATGGTGGCCCGTACGGGGAACTAACTCCACAAGGGATTCAGAACTCCTGACAGTCAGGGTGGTGCACCGGTAAGTTCCCAGGTAAGTGGGAATCCGCGATTAAAGCGGGCATAATACGGGGCTCTTCCCTGTAGATAAAGAGAGAGCGGGAACCCGGGAAGAAATAATATACAGGCCTAAATGAAAGTAAAAGAAAATAAAATTTTTAATAACTGAGATGGGCACCGCGACGTCACATCCAATTTTTCTGGCCCTAGAAAAGCTACTAAGCTCGAAAGGACTAAAGTTAAAGAAGGGTACCTTACAGAGGTTCCTTGATGAATGCGATATTGTGGCTCCTTGGTTCATAGTGTCCGGGAGCCTTACAGTAGCCTCATGGGACAAATTAGGGAAGGATTTGGATTTTGCCTATGAACAGGGCACATTAAAGACAGGAGTCCGCCCCATTTGGAAATTGATTAGGGGCTGCCTGGAGGACCAGCGCTGCTGTGAGGTTATCGAAAATGGACAGTCAGCACTGGAGCAGTTACAGGAGGAGAGGTCAGAGAAGGCGATCAGTGAAAAGGGAGACAGTGAACAGGGCAAAAGGGGGCGACTATATCCAGATCTGTCAGAGCTAAAATCAGAAAGAGGAAGTTCCAGCGAGTTAGAGGAGGAAGAAGTGAGAGCACTTATTCAACAGATGAAATGGAGCCGTATAAAAAAGGGGGAACGTAAGCTAAGCCAACCTGTGCTTAATGAGGACTTAGAAAGAACTTCCGGTCAGACCCCTTTAGATCCTCCTCCATATCAACATGGAGCCAATGGGCATATGTTTTGCCCGGACACTTGGTGAACTGCTTGAGCAGAACTCGCCTTCCCAGTTTTTCAAGACGATAATCAACAGAGATTCCATGAGCCTCTAGAATTTAAAGTAATTAAGTCCCTGGCTGAGTCTGTTTGGACGTATGGGATTACAACCTCTTTTACCGTAGCTCAAGCGGAAGCTATAAAGAGATACTGCATGACCCCCTCTGATTGGGCGAGCCTAGCACGGGCATGTTTGAGTCCAGGCCAATACTTGGATTGGATGGCATTTATGCTGGAATTTTGTAATGAACAGGCAGCCATCAATCAAGCGAACAGACACCAGGCTTGGGACAGAGACATGCTCTTAGGACAAGGCCGCTTTGCTAATGCTCAGACAGGATATCCCCCTGAAGTGTATCAACAGATAAATGATGTTTGCATTAAGGCGTGGAAATCACTACCAAATAAGGGGGAAGTTAGCGGCAATCTCACCAAGATCGTGCAGGGGGCTACCGAGCCTTTTTCGGATTTTGTGGCCAGAATGGTAGAAGCAGCAGGCAGAATTTTTTGGGACCCTGACATGGCCATGCCTCTTATAAAACAATTAGTCTATGAGCAATGCACCAAAGAATGTAAAGCTGCCATTACCCGGTATAAACATAGAGGATTGGAGGCATGGATGAAAGTGTGCAGAGAGCTGGGAGGACCTCGAACTAATGCAGGCCTTGCCGCCGCAGTACTCCAGTATTCAAATAGGCGGGGGGGGGGGGGGGAAACTCTGGAGTGACATCTGGAGCATGCTTCAAGTGTGGCAAGGCTGGTCATTTCAAGAGAGATTGTCCAGAGAGAAAAGGAACCGGAAGAGCTGGAGGAGTTACAACGGGCAAACAGCCAGGGCTGTGCCCCAGATGTAGAAAAGGAAAGCATTGGGCCAATGAATGTAGATCAGTCAAAGATGTTAACAGCCAGCCCTTGGGCCCCATCACGCAGCCAAAAAATGGGCAGAGGGGCCCCCGTCCCCAGGGCCCGCAAATGTATGGGGCAATGGAGAGCCCAAACGAGGAAATTTCCCAAGAAGGATAGCCTACCCTGAGGCATCCCAAGAACCGCGCGGAGCCACTACAGGCTCAGCGGGACTGGACCTCCGCGCCACCACCAGACTCGTACTAATCCCGCAAATGGGCATTCAGTTAGTAGAGTCAGATTTTCAAGGTCCTTTGGAACGGGGCACAGTGGGGTTACTAATTGGCCGGTCTTCCGTTGCCCTTAGAGGGCTTAAAATTCACCCAGGAGTTATTGACCCAGATTATACAGGTATAGTTAAAATCATGGTAGAAGCTCCAAAAGGCATTGTAGCAATTTCCCCTGGAGACAGAATTGCCCAATTGTTACTCCTGCCTAGTCTACATGAAAAATTTCCTGCCATACAGTCTGAGAGAGGTGGAAAGGGTTTTGGCTTCTCCAGAATTGAGTCAGTGTACTTAGCCTTGGAGTTAGACCAGAGACCCATGCTTGAACTGGAGATTGAAGGAAAAAGGATTATAGGACTGTTAGACACAGGGGCCGATCATAGCTTTATTGCAAAAAAGGATTGGCCGAGAGGGTGGCCATTACAGGGCTCAGAACAAACCCTGAGAGGGTTGGGCTATGCCAAAGCTCCTGACCTAAGTGGAAGACCCCTCAACTGGAAGGATGGAGAAGGACACTCTGGAAACATCCAGCCTTATGTTTTAGAATTGCCTGTCTCCCTGTGGGGTTGAGATTTACTAAAAGAGATGGGGTTTTGCCTTAGTAATGAATATTCTCCTACCTCAAAGGAAATGATGTTACAAATGGGCTACTGCCCAGAGCAAGGACTGGGAAAAAACTTGCAAGGCCGTAAAGAGCCTATTGATGTCCACCAAAAACTTGATAGACATGGGCTGGGTTTTTCATAGGGGCCGCTGAGGATCAAGTTCCCATTACCTGGAAGACGGAGGAACTGGTATGGGTAGCTCAGTGGCCTCTATCCTCCGAAAAGCTTTCAGTCGCTCATAAACTGGTAGAAGAACAAGTAGCCCTGGGCCATGTGAGACCCTCAGTTTCACCATGGAATACTCCAATATTTGTGATAAAAAAGAAGTCGGGTAAATGGCGATTACTTCATGATTTGCGTGCCATAAACACACAGATGCAAATTATGGGCCCTGTAAAAAGAGGGTTAGCTTTGCTTTCCGCACTTCCTGCCCATTGGCCTATTATAGTAATAGACATAAAAGATTGTTTCTTTTCTATCCCCTTGCATTTCATTGATTGTGAGTGCTTTGTCTTTACTGTGCCCTCTTGTAACCATGAGGAACCTGACCAAAGATATGAGTGGGTCGTGCTGTCTCAGGGTATGGCCAACAGCCCCACTACGTGTCAGCTGTTTGTCGGCAGGGCTATAGCTCCTGTTAAGAAAAGGCATCCAAAACTCAGGGTGGTCCATTATATGGATGACATTTTGATAGCTCATAAGGAAGAGGCTGGGTTACAAAAGGCCTATGCAGAATTGGTTTTTGCCTTAAGGGAACAGGGTCTTTATCCGGCGCCAGAAAAAATACAAACAGGCAGAGTGGTGGAGTATCTGGGAGCCAAGATACATCCCAGGTCGATCATGCCCCAAAAATTGACCCTGAGAAAAGATAAAGACTTTAAATGATTTTCAAAAATTGTTGGGGGATATTAATTGGATAAGGGGGTATTTAAAATTGCCAAATTATGAATTAAAACCCTTATTTGATATGCTAAAAGGAGATATAGATTTAAACTCCCCACGAGGCCTCACTGAGAGCACCCGATTTGCTCTCAAAAGGGTGGAGGAGGCTTTAAGTGCTGCCTGTTTAAACAGGCTACAAGATGGCCAACTCTTTGATTTATGCATTCTTCCCACTGAGACCCAACCAACTGGGGTACTTTGGAAAAAGGGGCCATTGATGTGGTTACATTCTCATGTTTCCCCCGGAAAGACGCTGGAGTATTACCCTGAGGAGTTAGCGGACTTAGCTCTGCAAGGAGTTCAACACAGTTTACAATTTTTTGGAGTTTATCCGCACTCCATCATTGTTCCCTACAGTGCCTACCAAGTTCAGACTTTATGTGCCACTATTGATAATTGGTCCATTTTGAGATGCATGTTTCCAGGAGATATTGTTAATCATTTGTCCAAAGACCCCCTTCTAAGATTTGTAAAGGAACATCCAGTGATTTTTCCAAAGGTAACTGCCCAAAAGCCTATTAGAGGGGCTATAAATATTTTTACGGATGGCTCCAAAACGGGATGCGGGGTATACGTTGCAGGTAACCAAGACCCCGTGCAGCATCAATTTGTCCCCGGTAACCCACAGATTGTTGAGTTGATGATTGTAATTGAAGTATTTAAAGCTTTCTCCTGTCCCTTTAATTTAATATCAGATTCAGCCTATGTAATAAATGCTTTAAAAATATTGGAAGCGGTTGGTACAATAAAGGCTACCAGTTCTGTTCTAGCTCCCTTTACCTGGCTACAGTCCCTTATATGGCAACGCAAGGAACCCTTTTTTCCAATGCATATTCGAGCACATATGGGCCTCCCAGGACCACTGACAAAGGGTAATGCCCTAGCTGATGCACACACTCGTGCTGAGTGGGCGCTCCATGCTTCTTCTGTTGACTTAGCAAAAGATTTTCATGCCAAATCTCATGTAAACACCAGGACTTTACAAAGTCGTTTTATCACGTCAAGTGATAAAGGAGTGTCCCCGATGTATTATTTACCATAAGCCCCCTACGTTTGGAGTTAATCCACGAGGTTTAAGACCCTTACAAGTATGGCAGATGGATGTAACTCATGTACCTGAATTTGGCTGCTTAAAATATCTACATGTTTCTGTTGACACCTTTTCGGGTGTTGTACTTGCCACCCCCCTGCCAGGGGAAAAGGTTACAGATGTAATATCTCACTGCTTGGAAGCGTGGGCGGCCTGGGGAATGCCAAAACAGCTAAAAACTGATAATGGTCCGGCCTATACTGGGCAGCGCTTTGTTTCCTTTTGCACTCAAATGGGTATTACCCTGGTGCATGGACTGCCCTATAACCCTCAAGGACAAGGAATTGTGGAAAGAGCTCATCGCACTATCAAGGAAATGTTACAAAAACAAAAAGGGGGAGCTGGACCCCTGATGGCTACAGCAAGACAAAGAATAGCCATGACACTTTTCACCCTAAATTTTTTGAATTTGGATAACGCTGGTCGCTCAGCGGCGGATAGGCATAACAGTTCCACTCCTTCGGCCTTAGGATCGGCTTTGTGGAAGGATGTGCTCATGGGGCTCTGGAACGGGCCTGACCCCGTGCTGGTACGGGCACGAGGATCTGTTTGTGTTTTTCCTCAGAATCGTTCGGATCCAGTGTGGGTGCCCGAACGACTTGTGCGGCGAGTCCAAGATGAACGGAACCTGGAAGAAACAAAAGATTGCGTTGCTGATCATACAGCTCCTGATGATCCAACAGGGGCAGCCGGTAGCGAGATGGGGAATACTGTCTGCATTCCCGAGGCCCATGCCTGTGAGACATGATGCCTCTCTTTTCCCTAGATTTTTCACCACAAATAAGACTCTTAACCTTCCCTTTTACCCAGAGGATAAAATAATGGCAGGGGTTGGTGAAGCTAGAAATATTAGCTTGATGGGCACGCTATGCTTTTGCTTAAGTGATGTGACCCTTAATGGTAGTTGCATAACCTTGACTCGTTCCCCGGCCGCTTATTTTAGATATTGGTATGGGAATCCGGGATCAACTGAGGTTTGGGCAAATGCTACTGGATTTGTTGGTACTGTTTTAGGCAGAGATTATGAAAGCTTAAAGTTAAGCATCGACCCGTGGAGTGTAAAACAACCTAAATGGGCCCCTTTTTGCTTGCCTGACCGTATGGGGAGGCTTGGCCTTGGACAGGTTGCCAATCACGACAAGTTGTTTCGGCTGATGAGTCTAAGCATTTTTCTTTCTCCCCTAGTGTTTTGTCCAATGCTAGTTTACTATTTAGGGCTGGAATTAATCCCTTTAATAATTGGCTGTTATGTGGTCTTAATGGAAGTTGCTTGCAGGCCGAACCTATAGTTATGCTGCAAGGGGGTCACATTTTTTATAGCAAACATGACTTGCAATTTGACTAGTACTGCCCGTACTGTGGGTGCCAATTGTCATTTTAGTAAAAATTATACGGTATTTAGCTTTCAGCCTACCCCCGTGTGTGTGGTTTCCCCTTTTGTGTTTTTGGTAATTAACAACACCTCTGTATGTTCAGATGATGTGTGTGCTTGTACTAATGAAACCTGCTATTATGCTACCTGCTGGAGTTCTCAGTATCCGTTAGCTATAGTTGCACGCATTCCGCGTTGGGTGCCTGTGCCAGTAGATGCTTCTCAAGCTGTAACCTTGTTTAGGCATAAGAGAGATTTTGGCATCACTGCGGCCATTGTAACTGCTATAGCTGTGGCTGCCGCGGGTGCGACGGCTGCCGCTGTCGCCATTTCACATACTGTGCAGACGGCTCAGACTTTAAATAACCTGTCGGCTACTACAGCCAGAGCTCTGGATTTACAACAAGTGACCAATGCACAATTAAAAGGAGGACTGATGCTGTTAAATCAAAGGGTTGACCTTGTGCAGGAGCAGGTTGATATCCTGTGGCAGTTGGCTCAGCTTGGAAGTGTTCAAAAATATGAAGGGCTTTGTATTACCGCTGTTCAATATTATAACTATACCCAGGCAGCAAATTTGTCTAAACGACTGTCAAGTTATCTTTTAAGCAACTGGACGGGGGAATTCGACCAATTGATGTTACAGCTATGATCGGCCATTGTCGCAGTAAACTCCACCCAGATGGATGATGCCCTGTTACAAGATGTTTCCTCCTGGATTTTGACAGCTGTGGATCATTTGAAGGAGTGGGCGGGAATGGGCTCCCTTATCGGTATCCTGGCATTGGTGATCTTGCTGTGGTGCATATGCCGGATTAGGAGCTCACAGCGCAGGAGTATGGCTATGGTGGTCCAGGCCTTCACTGCCATTGAGGCCGGACAGTCCCCCTACGCGTGGCTTGCCCCGTTAAAGGAATAGCACAGGGTGTAAGGCAAACGCACTGCACTTGGGAATCACTTCCCGGCGTTAGCCCAAGAAGAGCATGTTGGGTTGCAAGTGGGTTGATGCCCAAGATCCCACCTCTGCAAAAAAGGCATCGGACAGGCCTGGTCGTCACTGGGGAAGGCGCCCCTCAGGCGAAGACCAGTGCAGGGTCCTCTCATTAATGTTTTAGACAGAGGCCCAACCTCTACTCTTACCTGTCGCGTAATAAATCAAAAAGGGGGAGTTGTGGAGAGCTGCAGGGGCCGCGACCAAAGATGGCGCTGGCTTCCGCCTTCCGCCTTCCCGATGGCGAGTGCTCTCTGTGAAAAACAGCTCCTTATATGGCTATGGCTTGGCTACTGGCTTGCTTCCGTGTTTGCGACAATATTAGTATATGCCGCATGGCACCTCGGGATTGGCCATCCAGGAGGCTTATAACCGGAGCGCGGGTGCGGGGCGGGGAGAAGCTTGCAGACAAGGTTCCTGAATAAACTGCTTTGAGAAGAATCCCGGGTCTTGTCTTCCTTGCTGGTCAAGGTGGTCGCGACACACTCCCATTCCCCCACCTGCAAATCCCGCCTTCCTTCTTGTGTCCCAACCATGCCTCCCCAGCACCAGGCAGGCCATCCCTGACTCTTCCACAAATGCACCCCAGGAGTGGGGGGTTGGGGAGTGGGTGTTACTCTGGGAACTCACCCCCATCCGTAGTGGCCAGTATCCCTGGAAATGGGGAGATGCAGGAATGGGTGAGAAGGGGTCACCACTGAGCCCCTGGCTGGAGCAGTGGGAGTCACACAGTCTCACATCTGCACCCTTCCTCTCCCTGGTCGGACCTGGTGGCTTTAGTCAGAGGTGGGGAACATCACCTCTGCACCTGCCTTATTGGGTCTTTTCCTTTTTTTCTTGGAGTGGGGGATGTTGGAGGCAAAAGATAGGCCTCCTTTGCTGTGTGAGCCCTTGTCCTCTGTGCGCAGTCACCCTTTCATCTGAGGAGCGTCCCAGAAAAGCCCACTAGGGAGGTGAGGGAACTGGGGGTCAGATAGTAGGTGAATATATGCGAGGAACACACGCCCTCAGACACACATATACCCGGCCTATCCCCCACCCCAGGTGTCAACAGTACTCACATGGTGATCACATTTCCCAGCTCTGCCAGCATCTGCGGGTGCTCCCTGTCCATCTGGTCTCCTTGTCCTCCCCAAGAATCTTCCCAGTTGCCCAGAAGCATCTAGGCTGGAAGTAGGAGTCTGTCCATGTATGTAGCCTTTAGGACCCCATCCATTTCCTCAACACCGCCCCCACCTTGGGTCAGACACCCCCCTTGGGAACCCATGACCCACTGCTTGTTTCAGTCCTGCTCTGAGGAGCCACCTGTCTGGGGATTCCTTCACCCAGCGTCCTGGCCTAGGGTTTTGGTGAATGGGGAGTTAAGGCTGGTTGTTCGCAAGGGGAAGGGTCTGGCCCTGGAGAAGGGGAAAGGCAGGGTCGTGCTGTGTCATTAGAGTGGTGCTCCCCTTGTGTGGGAGCCCTTGGTTCGGACAAGGGAACAGAGAATGGGAACCCGTGTGCTCTGATGAGGAACCAACAAACTTAGGAGAGGTATTACTCTGAGTCTGTATGTGTGTGTGTGTGTGTGAGAGAGAGAGAGAGAGAGAGAGAGAGACAGAGAGAGAGACAGAGAGAGAGAGAGAGAGAGAGAGAGAATGTTTCTCCTTCTACAGCCTGACTGTCCTCAGGTGAGTGATCAGGTGGCAAATTGCAGGTGCTGCATGGAAGAGTCATCTGTCACCATTCTGGAGGTGTGTGTGTGTGTGTGTGTGTGTGTGTGTGTGTGTGTGTGTGTGTGTGTTGGGAGAGCAGGGAGATGAGAACAATGAAAATATATTTAAGTCACCATGTCTAAAAACAGCAAAAGCATTATATTTCTCTGTCTCTCCTTGTGTGTGTGTGTATTTGTTGTTGTTTTTCTTCATCAATACCAAGCACAAGCCCACCCACAATTTTCGTTTTCTCCTTCACAGTTCCATGTCTCCTTTATGGAAGATTTCAGTAGACATTACTTTCCACCTCTCTCTTCCCCCTTTCCTGTAGCCCACAGTAGCTGCTGGGCATGAGTGGGCCTCCCCTAGAAGAACTATGTGAACCCTGGACTTGAGTGGAAGCCTGTCCTTCTATCCCCTGCCAGAAGTTTGGTGAGGCGAATGAGATCACAGCCACATTCTTCCAGCCAGACACTCTGCTCTTGTGTGTTTAGTTGGAGGTAATTCAAGGGTTGCAAATGTGTTTGCCCAACATAATTAGGGAACGAGATGAGGAAAATGATAAGGCAGGGGCTGTTAAGCAATGAGGTTTTGGGCACTGGCGTGTGGTGTGACATGGCAGATGGTTCATGATGACAATGGATGAGAGGGAAACCATATATAGGGCACTAACGGTCTCTGTGGGCATCCTGGCACAGGGCTGTAGGCCCCAACTGATGGTGAGGATACCCTCCTGGGGTAGTGCCAGTGTCAGTCCTCCCTTGAGTCCTGCAGAATCCAATCTGTGTCCCACCTGGGCTGTTTCCAGCTGGGCAGTGGTAGGCAAGTCAATTCCCTCTGCTGGAGCCTGCTCGGTATCAGGGGGTGGCAGTTAGCTAGGGCTCGTTGAATGCCAGTTTCTGTAACCTGCTATAGGCTGTGTGGAAGGAAAAGGGGACCACTGACTTTGGAAACCTTTAAGTTTGATTGGGACAAATTAAATACCACATTTTCCAGGTTTTTTTTTAATTCAAACTGGCAATTTCCACTAATGCCTGGGATTATGGATCAAATTAGATGGATGATTTCAGCCATCAAACAATGATGTTCAAAGCGGCACAGGCAGAGTGCCCAAGCCAGATTGTCTCCTGCTTTGAACGTTGTGCCTTGACTGCCTTTCTTCGGCAGCTATTGCATCTCTCTAGGGTGACGACCCCACTCGAGGACATTGTGGGGAGCCATGATTGTGACCTCCCATCCCCAGCATGGCAGCATTAAGCAGAGATGATTCCCAGCACCTGTACTGGACTCTGGGAGATTCAGAGAACCCAGGCTGCCTCAAGAATCCTTCCTCTGCAACATGAAATTTAGGGCCCAGATGTGGTGGATGATCCTGGCTGGCCCCAGGGGGAGTACAGGAGTCCCCTTGAGCCAGGCATTCAGCTCACAGCAAATTCATTCACACCTCCATGGGGAATTGAGTGCCACAGAGCTGGTCAAATGCTGGACAGAGATCTTTGAGAAGATGGCATCCCAGACGCCCTGGAATGTAGCGAGTACATAGTGGCTAACACCCTCAGAGCCAAAACAGTTAAGTGTTGTGGCACCAGGAGTGGGTAAGAGGGAGGAGGGAGAACTGTTGGAGAGCTACATCAGGCTTTGTCCCCACTCCTCGACAGAGGATTCTTACCTGAATCAGATGGGAATTTTCTGTAGTATTGTCATAGACAGATGCTTATTTATTTAACCAACTAACCAATACAGTGTGCAACAGGCTCTTGGGGGTCATAGACAACGAAAAGTTCCAGGACTGGTTCCACAGCCCATGAGGAAACCTTGGATTGATCTGGATGCCAGTGCTTCAAGCCTGTCATCCTACTTACTTAGGAGGCTGAGATCAGAGGAATGAGGCTTTGGCCTGGGCAGGAAAACCTGTAAGACTCTTGTCTTCAATTAACGACCAAAAAAAAAAAAAACACCAGAAGAGGATGTGTGGCTCAAGACATAGACTGCTAGCCTTGAGTGAAAAGGCTTAGGGACGGCACCTAGGCTTGCAGTACAAGGCCCAGAACTGACACAAAGAAAGTAAAGAGAGAAAGGAGGGAAGGACAGAGGGCGAACAAGAGGAAAGGAAGGAAGAAGGGAGAACATACAAGCCTTGGTTTGGAGTCCCTGGATAAAGGGAGCCAATTATTCACAATCTCTGTGGGGACAGTTTCAGAGCCTAAAGCCAGTATGTAGGACCAAGCCACTGACCACTCAGTAACTTTATGCCATCCAGGAGCTGTGTGGTCACCAACTAAAGAGGGAACCAGCCTCGGGTAGATCCTAAGGCTCAGAGTGGGTTACCAGGTTTCAATTATGCCCAGCCTCATCGAGTTAATTTTCTGATCAGATAAGAAGATAGTTTCCAAGGGATAGGGAGGTATTAGAGTGAGAGAGTTTCAAGGCTGGGGGATTCAAAGTATAAGTAGGAATTTGAAGAGAGAGAATGATCCTAGATCACGTGTGTCAAAACATTGGAGCCATGACCTCGCCTGACAACATAGACTAACAGCCTTTGATCCAGCCACACTGCTATTAAAAGTCCTGCCACCTTGGATTCATCATTGACAACCTGGCTGCCATTCACTGCAGGATGCCTGTGCAGTACATCCTTAAGGACTAGGACTTTCCAGGGCTCAATCTGACGATACCACTCCCGGTGTTCATTCCTTCACCAAAGACTGAGATAAGCATGCCACTGCCACAGGACAGCCTGGGAATGAGGGCAAGAAGTGGGTCTCTTGGCTGGCTCACTCTTTATTATAGATGGCAGATCTGGGATTCAGAGAGGGCAGGCTGAAGGTGGGGGAGAGCTGGGTAGAGGCTGGTGGGAAAATCAGAGGCACTGTGGTCTGAGCAGGGTTGTTTCTTTGATAATACTCACAACATAGGAAAATTTCTGGGATAGAGCAGCCCTTTTCACCTCCCCAAGATGGAACTATATCCTCCCAGTCTCAGTCCCTTGACCGGGAATCCCTTTGGTTCCCATATCATTTGGTGGAAAACTAGACCTTACCTCACTGCCCAGTGTTCAGGCAGGACAACGAGAGACCTGAGTCTTTGATAAGGACAGGGGATCTTCAGTATGAGATTGTACTTCAATGTCCCAACTTGGTGCATGGTCAGTCCCATCTAAGTCTGCCATGATGTAGGACATAGAATCTAGAGAATCAGAGCTGGATGGGGTCTGTTCTGGGAGTCCTGAGTATTATGTGTTAGCTTTGAGCTCCCGTGTGCCCACTTGCTTCCCTGTCTTCGTTGGGTCTATGCTAGAAAAATGTTGAAACTAGGGCGTGGATCTTGTCTTTTATGCTCCTAGATAGCACTCTACCATTTGAATCACAGCTCCACTTCCAGCTTTTTGGGGTGTTTAATTGGAGATAAAGAGTTCTCACGAGCTTTGCTGCTAAGGGGCATCCAACTGCAGTCCTCAGATTTCCATCTCCTGAGGGGAGAGGATGACAGGAATGGAAAAGGTTGTTTGGCTGGGTGCCAGTAACTCATGGCATTTATCCTAGGTACTCAGGAGGTGAGATCTGAGGATCACGGGTCAAAGCTAGCCTGGTCAGAAAAGACCCTGTGTCTCTTACCTAAAAGGAATTGCCAGAAAACCAGAAGCTGTGCTGTGGCTCAAGCAATTGAGTGCTTGCCTTAAGCTGAAAAGCTCAGCGACAGCACCCAGGCCCAGAGTTCAAGCCCCACAACATAAAAAAGAAAGAAAGTAAGACATCTTTGCCTGCAAATGATGGTGGAGGTGTGGGGGTGTGGGGAGGGTACTGTGTTTGGGAGACCAAGTGCTGGCCTCACTGTACAGATATTTGTAAGAACTCCCCAAATTTGCTCCAGTTTGAAGCCACAGCTTTAAGAGGAAGTGTCCTGTGACAAGCAGGGAGTGGGCGACGCGGTGCAGGTGTGATTGTTGTGTCTTTATTTTCTCCATTGAAGGATAGATTTGGATGCTGGGTATCAAAATCTGAAGTGAAGGTTTGCAAAAAGTTTGTGGCCTGACGACATGGTTTCCTCTGTGTATATGAAGGTGGCTGAAGCAGGAAGCCATGCTTGGCTCACAACTCTCATCCTAGGTACTCAGAAGGCTGAGATGTGAGGACGGTGGTTACAAGTCATCTTGGGCAGAATAGTCTGTGAGATTTGATGATAGACCACTAGAGAACAGGTAGTGTTGCTTTTGCTCAAGTGGGAGAGTGAACACCTTCAGCTGAATTGCTGAGGGACAGCACCTTGACCCTGAGTTCAAACCCCTTGACCAACAACAAAAAAAGATTTGACTAAGTTTTCCACGAAGCAGTGCGTATGATAGGAAATGCCATTATGGTCTATGAGACATTCCAGATATGTGTGATGCTCAATGTTTTGTCTACCGTGGGTCTGATGTCAATACTGCCACCTTCTAGGGCGTGGAATCTGATCCTAATAGAGGGAGTTCATGTTTCTGTTCTCAGGGACTGCTGAATCCTTGGGCCATCATTTGTGTGTGTGTGTGTGTGTGTGTGTGTGTGTGTGTGTGTGTGTGAGACTGTGTGTTAGTCGGACTGTCTGTGTCTGTGTCTGTGTCTGCGTGTGTTTGGAGGTAGAAGAACTGGGACTTGAATTCAAGGCCTAGGTGCTGTCCCTGAGATATCTTGCTCAATGCTAGAGCTCTGACACTTGAACCATAGCTCCAACTGTGGCTATTTGGTGGTTCAGTGTAGATAGGAGCCTCACAAACTTTCCTGAGTGGCTGGCTTTGAACAATGATCCTCAGATCTCAGCCTCCTAAATAATTAGGATGACAGACAGGAGCCACCCATGATGGCTCTGTGTGTGTGTGTGTGTGTGTGTGTGTGTGTGTGTGTGTGCGTGTGTATAGAAGTTGGTTGTTACAAGGAGTGCTGGACCCTTTGGTAACTTCTAACCGCTGTCTTGGGTGGTGCATGGACTTTGTGTCTGAGGTCTGGGGGCTTGGAAGGGTGAGACGTTTGAAGGGGACTCAGCACCTTTAAATTATAAGAGCAAGGGATCTTTGTATACCCGGAACTGTCTACTAACTTGGGCCTGGTTGGTGGCAGAGGGAGCACGGGAGGACCTGGGGGTGGGGCCCGAAGGAGTTGTCTCCCCAGGGGACAGAGAGTGTGGTCAGCACTTATTAAGGCTGTGGGCCCTGTTAATATGGACCTTATTGGCATGGGTCAGACTCTGGGTCATCTCATCATGACGTCTGATGGGCAAGGCCAACCCTACTTTAAATCTTGACCTGTGATCCTCAGAACTCAGCCTCCTGAGTAGGTAGGGTTATAGGCATGAGCCTCTGGCACCGGGCCTCAGATTCTTTTTGGTACATTAGGGTTTGAAATCAAGAGCTTAGACTTTCTAATCAGGTCTTCTTCCATGGGAGCTAAGCTTTTCTGTCTTGGGCATTTCTGAGATAGAGACTCCATATATGCTCAGGCTTGGCAGGATCATGGTCCTCCTGTGACAGGCAGGTGTCACAATGCCTGGTCCTCTGTAGTTGGGATGGTAGATATGTAGCACCATGTTCAGTCATCAGTTTAGATTACTGTCCCAAACTCTTAGTCCACAGCAGCCGATTTTTGACCACAGTTGAAGCTCGGGGTTCGGCTTGGAACCATTGGTCCTCAGTCTCCTCACAGGATAGTTGTGAGGAAACAAGGGATCAATACAAGGGGAACTCTGGGGCAGAGCCAGGCATAGAGGCAACGATAATCAGATAAGTCTCTTGGCAATTCTGTGAGCATATAACAAGAAGATAACTGGAAAGGAATTAGAAGGGGCCTATTATTTATCATGCCACAGGTATGGGATTAGGAAACAAAACATGGCTCTCCTCATCCTTAACCTATCCCCATGAGGAAGGGGATCCTTCACTGTTCAGCTTTGCAGCTGGGGAAAACGAGGCACGGAAAAGCTGGGTGACCTACTCATGATCCCCAGGTGACCAGAAGCTTGGCCTGACTTCTCGGCCATGCTCCCTAGGACAATGGGTGCTATTCAGTCCATTTCTTGTGGTAGGAGGTCCACTTATTGTCAGTCATGGGGCTTGAACTCTGGGCCTGGGCACTGTGCACAAGCTGCTCAGATCAAGTTTACGGCTCAACCAATTGAGCCATAACACCACTTCTGGTTTTCTGGTGGTTCTTTGGAGATAATCGTCTTACAGACATTCCTGCCTGGGCCAGCTATGAACCATGATCCTCATATCTCAATGCGTAGTTACCATTGTAGGCCTGTGCCACCGGAAGCCTGCTTAAGTGTAATTCTCTCTCTCACTCTCTCTGTCTCTCTCTCTCTGTCTCTCTCTCTGTCTCTGTCTCTGTCTCTATCTCAGTAACTTGTTGAATTTGTCGTGGAGGAGTTGGCTCAGTGTCCCCATGTGGCTGGGACCCATTGCAACCCTCTCATTCTGGAGGTAGGCTGTGTGTCAGGATCATTCTTGCTTGGACTGTGGAACTAGCTCCCTTTGGTAAGCCCCTCTGTGCCTGGGGTAGACCGTGATGGTTACTCATTGTCAGTCTGTCCGGTGAGTCCTTCCCCACTACCCTCTGCTAAGATAGTTAAAGGAAAGTGGATGAGCAGGCATCTCATTGCCCAACTGCACAGCACTATCCCGAGCCTCTGATCCTCACTGCCACCTATCTGGCCAGACCCTAATTAGAAGAAACTGAATTCACTCTATGTCTACTTCACGATGCTGTAGTGTGTCGTTTTTTGGGGAATAGACTCAGTGTGCAGAGGAAAGACCCCAGGTCCAGCACCTCTTGGGGGACATTTGTTCTGTGACAGCGCAAAGTCATTGCTCTGAATAAGGAGGAAGCCGGCATCAGACTGAGCCAAAACAATGCTCAAAGGTAGGTAGTCTGTTGAAGTACCAAACACACCCAGGTCTGCTTCCCACTCACAACAAGGAGGGTGCAATGCAGGTAGCCCAGCACTGGCCCTAGGGAGCTATCAATGGATGGTGATGGTCAGGTGCCAGTGGCTCTCACCTGTCATCTTGGCTATTCGGGAGGCTGAGTTCTGATGGTCGTAACTCAGAGCCAACCCAAGTGGTAGAGTCTGTGAGATATTTTTTTTTTTGGTCCAGTCATGGGTCCTGAACTCTGGGCCTGGGCACTGTCCCTCAGCTCTTCAGCTCAAGGCTAGCACTCTGCCACTTGAGCCACAGCGCCACTTCTGGCTTTTTTTCTTTTTCCTTATGTGGTGCTGAGGAATCGAACCCAGGGCCTCAGGCATTCAAGGCAAGCACTCTGCCACTGAGCTACCTTCCCAGCCGCAAGTCTGAGATTCATATCTGCCATAAGTTAACTCCCCCCCCCCGAATAATGCCAGTTTTGCTGCTGTGGCTCAAGTGATAGAGCCTCAGCCTTGAGTAAAATAAGCCCAGGGATGACACCGAGTCCCTGAATCCAAGACCTGGGATTCACAAAAAATAAAATAAATGAATAGTGGGCACTTGTTATCTTACTACCCAAAAGGATGGATACATTCTTCTTTCTGGTACTTGTAGACAAAGGTAAGGGGCTTCCCTTGATGTTTCTCTCAAGCTCTCCTTCTCTCTATTATCACCCTGTCTTCAGTTGCAGGATAGAATTCAGATCATCCCACTTGCTGTAACCTTAAGTACCCTCCCCTCCCTGCCTTTTTTGGGGTGGGGATCCTGGATGTACTCACCACTGGGTGAAAGAAGCACCAGAGAGTTGGAGGTAGGTATCCCTGAAACTTATACTCACACACACACACACACACACACACACACACACACACACACACACACACACACACACTCACCTAGGTCTACTCTGACTAGCGTTTTCCAAAGATATTTTATCTCCTTGGATTAACTGACCTAGGAGAGGAACTTGATCCCCTATAAATTACTATTTTAACTAGGGCTTGCTAGTTGGCTCGAGATAAACAGAAGCTCAAAGGAAAGGTTCTGGAGCCTGTCTAGCTCAGGCTCACACTTGAAATCCTGGCTCCTCGGTAGGCAGAGATCTGAGGATCAAAGATCGAAGCCAGCCATAAGCTGGAAGGCTGATAAGACTCTTCTCTGCATGGAACCACCAAAAATCCAGACGTGGAGCTGTGGCTCAAATGGTAGAGTAGTAGCCTTGATTGAGCATGAAAACTCAGAAAGACAGCTCCCAGATCCTCAGTTCAAGCCCACACAAGAACTGGCAGCATTTGTTGCCCCCAGACTGCCTGGGCCTCAAGTGCCCTCTCACAGAGTGTGATACCGCACTGGTTCCTGGGTAGTGTATCAGAGTCTTCAGAAATTGGGTGGTGAAAGCCAGGCCTACGCCTTTGTGCACTCTCAACCCACACCAGCTGGAAGGCAGAGCATGACAAGGCCAACATCCTGCAGATTGGAGAAGATCCGCCTCTGCCAGGGTGATTGGAGCTGGCTTCTTAGAGGCAGCAGTTGAAAGGAGATCTTGCTTAACAAGGAGGATATGACAGGAAGCATAAAGAGAAGAGATCCCATAGATAAAGGACAACATAGCGGAGCGTGTTCTTTTCCGGCCAGGGCTGCTGGTTAGAAACTCAGTAAAGCTGGCAAGACTGTCTGAGACAGGCCCCAGGAGTCACAGAAGAACAGCTATCCAATGTTGGGATTTTGTCTTAGCAGGAGTGGGCTCACCTAGCACACAGGAAACCCTGGGTTCCAGTCCTAGGTCCAACATACACAGAAAAAGCCAGAAGTGTTACTGTGGCTTGTGTGGAAGAGTGCTCACATCAAGCAAAAGAAGCTCAGTGATAGCGTCTGGATACCAAGTTCAAGCCCCAGCATTGTCAACGTAAAACTGCACTCCAAGGGACCTGGGTGACAGGTGGATAGCTGTGCCCTGTAGCTCTTAGTAGATCCATCCACGCTTTGTGTCTCCTTCTTTGACAAAGAGAATCTGGACACTCCTTCTGCCCTAGGCACCCCTGGACCCAGTTATCAGCAACCTTCCAACGTCTTCCACTGGGACATGGAGCAGCTTGCCCCAGAAATTCTCAGGTACCAGTTGGATGTGGCGGGGAATACAGGGCAGGCCTACGAAGTCCTAGTGGGTCTGATATGCCCCAGACAACCAGGCCATCCAGAGGAAGCGGATGGGAGCTTAGAAAGGGGTAGTGATGTGAAGGGGGCCCTTTAATGCCCATGGCCCTCCCCAGATTCTGAGCCTCCCTTTGCTGTCCCTGAGGGAGGTAGAGGAGGGTCTAGGTGGTAGTGTCTAGAGGAAGACTAGTTGGAAATTGTAAAGAATGAGACACCATAGGCCATGCGCTGATGGCTCATGCCTGTCATCCTGGCTACTCGGGAGGCTGAAATCCAGAGGGTCTTGTTTCCCAGCACATCCAGGGGATTGTAGGTCTCTCCTGCCTCTGGTGGCGAGGGTGACTCATGCTGTGTCCTATCTTTTTCTCAGCTAGGAACCTGGCTGCATTACCCAGCATGCTGGTAGTGGTGTGGGGGAAGGGTGGTTGCCAGTGGCTCTGGCCAACTCGACCTTGATAGCTGACTGAAGGCTCCCCATAAAAGGATAATCTGGGGCTACATGAGAGGTGAGCCCATGGTGGCTTGGATGTATTGTTCGATGTCTAGGAAATGTCAACATACCTTATCGTAGGCAAATCTAACTTCTGGCAACAACTGGGCCTCTCAGGTCCTTCTAGTCAATTCTGGATTCCCAGAATACAGAGGCATATACTTTAGATTCCAGACCCAGGGAACTGGGGGATGAGAGACTGGTATAGTACCTCAATGTTCTGGGGCAGTACTTTTGAGCTGGATGAGCTGAGCTACAACTGGGGGGCAGTTCTGAGTCATAGTCAAAGTAAACTCTCAAGCCAGATCAAGTGGTTTCTCCCTAATTCCTTCTTGGGCTGAGGGGTTTGGGCCATGTCAGTAAGTTCCATGGAACCTGCCCCTCGATCTCAACATGGGGCTACAGGATCAAGGGAAGGACACTAGGGTTCCTCCTTGATTGTCGGCCCATGATTGCAGACCTTCATCTGCCCCCCTTCCCCAAGCACTGGTGAGGAAAGCAGGGCACCGAGTCCTCTGACTCCTGGGATAGTGACTGCTACAAGCAGCAGCCAGTTGGCTGTGGATTCCTGAGCCTACAAAATTTTCATGAGCCCAACTCAACACCTGCCCAAGGTCTGACTGACAAATTTGCACTCTTGTGATACTCGTGTGACTAGACATTATCTGGTATGACATCTTACAGCTCCTGCCCCTCCTGGCCCCAAACTGTGGTCTGAGACAGTGACTTACTGCTCTGATCCACATTGCACCCATGACAGATGCCATTCTGATGAACTTCATGCCCCACGGCTTGATACTTCTCTGAATCTGTGGCCTGCTCTGTAGGCAATGGCCTCCAAACAGGCTTCTATCAAGACTTGTAGGACACCTAGACATTAGGGGACCCTCAGGGGCCCACTGCAAAGAACTCTGCCTAGAGCTACAGAGTAAGGTCTAAGCAGGCCAGGTGTTGGTCATGGGGCTTGAACTCTGGGCCTGGGCTCTGTCCCCCAGCTCTTCACCTTACCACTTGAGCCACAGAGCAACTTCCGGTTTTCTGTAGGCTCCTTGGAGATCTGAGTCTCCCAGACTTTCCTGCCTTGGCTGGCTTTGAAAGGTAATCCTCACATCTCAGCCTCCTGAGGAGCTAGGAGGACAGGCTGAGCCACCTGTGCCTCGATGATCTGGCCTTACACCACAGTGGATTAGGAGCTCCTGAAATCTTTTCTTTAATTTTCCTGTGCTAGTATTGGGGCTTGAACTCAGGGTCTGGGCTCTGGTCTCTAAACTTTTTCCTTCAAGGTTACCACTTTACCACTTGAGCCACAGCTCCATTTCTGGATTTTGGTAGTTAATTGGCAAGAAAAGTCTCATTAACTTTCCTCTCCTGAGCTGGCTTGACCCTCAATCTATATCTGAGTCTCCTGAGTAGCTAGGATTTACAGGGGTTGAGCCACTGGTGGCATTGGGCTAGAAGCTTTTCTAAAGCAAGAGTTTTTCTCTGCGTTTGCCCTGACTCCTCCATGCAAAGGAGGCCTGAGGGTCAGGAGTTGTGAAAACAGATTTCAAGCCACAGGAAATGGCTTTGGGTCCCTGGCGAAAAGAAAAGATAATCTTCCCCCTGGGCGCTATTCTGGGACCCCACCCTCTGCCCTGTGACTCAAGTCAACGCTGACCCAGCCTTGAATATCCTGCCAGACTTTTCTGAAGCCATAAAACCTTCATACCATTCACACCACCTGCACTACAGCACACCTCAGGACCTTTGCCCATGCTATACTTTCTTCCAGAGCGTCTCTGTCTTGTACCCTCATATGCGAACTACTGTGGAATTTTGGCACTGGGTATATCACTTCCTGGAGAAAGTCTTTCCTTCCCTTCTCCATCTTTATTTTTTTTTTAATATTGAGTTGCTAGAAATGGAATTTGTGTAGGCTGACTGGCAAATGCTCTATATTGGTGTGTGTGTGTCTGTGTGTGTGTGTGTGTGTGTGTGTGTGTGTGACTGGCAAATGCTCTATATTGGGGTGTGTGTGTGTGTGTGTGTGCGCGCGAGTGTGTGTGTGTGTGTGTGTGTGTGTGTGCGCGCGAGTGTGTGTGTGTGTGTGTGTGTGTGTGTGTGTGTGTGCGCGAGTGTGTGTGTGTGTGTGCCAATCCTGGGATTTGAATTCAGGGCATAGATGCTATCCTATCCCTGAGGTTTTGTGCTGCAGGCTAGCACTGTACTACTTGAACCACAACTATTCTTCTGGCTTTTTGTGTGTTTAATTGGAGAAAAGTTTCTTAAATTGACTTTTCTGCTTGCAGTTAGGATCCTTAGATCTCTTCCTCCTGAGTAGCTTACAGGGGTGAGCCACTAGCATTGCCCTCTACCCTATCTCTTACCTATAACCTTGCCCTCCTCTGAGTCCCAGAAGAATATGTCTCACCAGGCTCAATTTTTTTTGCCAGTCTTGGTGCTTGAACTCAAAGCTCATACTTGGGAGAGACTCTAAACATGTGAAGACTGTGACAAATGTTTCCATTTAATTATGTATCATGTTTCAACACTTAATATAATGTTAATGAAAAATGAGTCAATGTCCTAAATTATTGTGTATAATTTTATAATAGATGTGCAAAATATAATATTATGTGTATAATAATACTAAATACAATAATCAATAAATGAATCAAAGAAAAATAAAATACAAAATCAATAATAAAATTTATAATATGAAATCAACATACATATATAAGTATATATCATGTATTACACATTTATAGAAATATTTCTTCCATTGCAGGGCCATCATTGAGGGCCTGGGCACTCTATCCTTAATTTCTTTTTTTTTCAATTTAGTTTTATTTTTTTTTGTAAACATACTCTACAGAGGGGTTACAATTACATGGGCAGGATAATGCGTACATTTCTTATCAAGCATTGCAGCCTCCTCCTTTGTTTACACTTCACATCTCTTCCCAACCTCTCCCCCACCCCCCACCAATCCTCCCCCTTCCCCCCACCCCTCACCAACGTTGTAAAGCTTGTTTTCGACATGACAAATATGGAACCAACCGAGATGCCCCTCAGTAGATGAATGGATCAAGAAAATGTGGTGTATATACACAATGGAATTCTATGCCTCCATCAGAAAGAATGACATTACCACATTTGTTAGGAATTTGAAAAACTTGGAAAAAATTATATTAAGTGAAATAAGCCAGGCCCATAGAAACATAGGTCCCATGGTTTCCCTTATTTGCAATATCTAGTATATTTATAAGTCAAGCGAAAAATTCAGATAATGTGATGTTAGGAAAATGAACCCTTAGATATCTATTTTAATGCTTTTTTCTTTCATGCATTTGTTTCTAACGCATTTATAAGATTATCTCTTTGTTGCTTTGTATGTCCCTCCCCCACAGTATAACCCCTACTTTCACTATATTTGATGTCAATATAAGTTGTGGAGGAGATGGGGAAAAACAAGTCCTTTAAGGATACAGGCGGATCTATCCTGAATTTCTTTTCCTCAAGGACAATGGTCTTCGCTTTCACCCATGGTACAAAAGAGTTACCTGGACGGTGAGCTCAAAAACTAGCAATGGCAGAAATACTGGCCCCAGTTCCTAGAAAGTGACTTAATTTTTTGATGGAAGCAGTTATGATTATTCAGTTCTATACTGAATATTAAAAAAAGCAGTGTAGAATTTTGGACAGCTATTCAAACATCCTTCCCTTACTTCCAAAGTGCTTCTCTGAGAACCGCATTGTTTCTCTCTTTTTTTGTATGTTTTTTATTGTAAAAATGTTCTACAGAAGGGTTACAGTTCCAGGAGCAACGTAATGAGTACATTTCCTATTGAGCATTGTTTACTCCTCCTGTGTTTTCCCCCTACCATCCCTTCCCTCCCGTCTCCACAACTACCTCCCCCTGCTGAGGTCAGTGACATAGTTTTTCATTTTTGGTTGGCACGGGGTTTGAACTCAAGTAATGGCAACACTTCGATCACATTGCTACAGATTTACCAAGACCCTGAGTTCAAATCCTAGGCTAGAAACGAAAACTTGCAGAAATTCCAAACCAGTGAGCTTTATTTTTTTAATTTAGTTAAATAATTATACATATATATATATATATATATATATATATATATATATATATATATATATATATATATATATATATATATATATATATATATATATATATATATATATATATATGTTGAGTTTGGCCAAGCATGTGGCTTGAACACAGGTCGTGGAAATTCTAATTCAGCTTGAATCTCCCTTTGCTGGGGTGTAGTCTCTGGACCCATAGCCGATCCTGGGATCTTGGGCCAAGAGGGCTTTAAGGAAGAAAAAACCGTTGGAAAGCACAAAAAGTGGTAAGCTGCAGAGAGCTGGGGTTTTACGATTTTTTCCTTTGGACAGTGACCATCCTGGGTCTGAATGACAAACTGCAATGTGGACCTGACCTGCCATTGCTGGTGGCTGGTGGGCTATCAGTGAAGCCATAGGCCAACCTGTCAACATAGGCCCGGGGTTGAAATCGCAGTTCGGACAGCAATCCCAGGAGATCAAAAGAGCCTCATTCCTATGCATAGGAATACTGATTGAAAGAGTAGTTTATACATCGGTCTACTCTAAAGTTGGATGCAGTAATCCTATAATGCTGATTGAGCTTAATGAATAGTTTATTAAGCATGAAAAGAATAATATTCCTTCAATGGCGGTTTAATAAATACCTAAGAGTTGGTAGGAACATAGTGGGTGTCATTCTGTCATCCATAGACGGCTATGGAATTCTTGTTTTTTTGTTTTTTTTGGTCCGGTCGTGGGGCCTGAGCTCTGGGCCTGGGCGCTGTCCCTCAGCTCTTCAGCTCAAGGCTAGCGCTCTACCACTTGAGCCACAGTGCCACTTCTGGCTTTTTTCTTCTTGTTTATGTGGTGCTGAGGAATCGAACCCAGGGCCTCATGCATGCAAGGCCAGCGCTCTACCACTGAGCCACCTTCCCAGCTAGGCTATGGAATTCTTTACAAATATATATATTTATTTGTATACCTCCGTATGCCTATCCATGTATCGCTGTTTTGGCCACACCTGGGGGTCGATCTCAGAGCCTGGAAACCACCTGACATCTTCATTGGCTAGAGGCTGCCATGCTCAAACTCACCCAATCATGAATTGGGCCTGCTAGGCACTAAGTTCAGATTCTGGCACTGCCAGGCATTATGGAGAAGACATCTAATATCTAGATGTTATGTGACCGGATGTAAACAATGTAATAAATGGTATAGGTGTCATCAGAATCAATAAAATAAATTCTAGATAAATGAATGACACAAGAAATAAAATAAATAATCACACCAAACACAATATGGACTGAACATCTGTAAGGAAGTAAAAATACTATCTTTAAAATATATATAAGGAGGGCTGGGAAGGTGGCTCAGTGGTAGAGCTCTTGCCTTGCATGCATGAGGCCCTAAGCTCGATTCCTCAGTACCACATAAGCAGAAAAAAAGCTGGCAGTGGCGCTGTGGCTCAAGTGGTAGAGCACTAACCTTGAGATGATGAGCTGAGGGACAGCACCCAGGCCCATAGTTTAGGCCCACATGTGGACCCCCCAAAAAATAATATAAGGAGTATCTTTTCCAGGCCTGAGGCTTGAATTCAGTCCCCCTATGCGGAGGGAATGGTAGGAGATCCTGAGGTACTCTTTTCTGGCCTGGGAAGAGTCATGGAATGTTATTGATCTCATCCTCGAATGAGTAGTTTGTGCATGATGCAAGTAGGAAATGATAGGCAAGACTCATGGGTTATCGATTATTTGTAAAGAAGTTGATGAACCATAAAAATAATCATAACAGTCATGAAATGGAGGCATCAGGAAAGATCCAAGAATCAGTAGTCACACAGATTGGATTCCACCACAGGTTACCATATATCCTACTCTATACAATTGTGTACTTGTTTGCATACTACCTTCCGCTTATGAATGGATGACTGTTGTGCTCCCCGCTCTCCCCTGAGGGGCAGGCTCAATAGCAGGTTCCAAGGGCTGGTGTGCTCATGTGGACCCATTCGCCACTTGTTCCTGCTAGGTCCCGAGTTCAGATTCCCCGCCCTGCCAAAAGATTCATCTTGACGTCAGAAGTCAATTATTGCACCTGTTTTTTTTTCCTGTGCAAGTCCTGGATCTCAGCTAGGATGGACAATGCTTGGGCCACCCTGTGGCCATGGAAATAAGTTGTTATCCATGTTATACCTGTCATCATATACTCAAGAAAATACACAATACATCCATGAATAGCATACAAAATAAAGAGAGTAACTACACTCAATGCACGATGCAGTCCACATACGGATGTGAATATACATCCCATGTTTCAATGATCATTGAGTACTATTTTGGCCTACCTGGGGCTCGATCTCAGTTCCTGGGAATGGCTCAGCTCCTTTAGTGGCTCACAGTCTGGTGTGATCACGTGGACCCATTGGGCAGTTGGGCCTCTTGGCCCAAAGTTCTAATCCCAGCATTGCCAAAAATTCACCCTGATGTAAGAAGGCAGTCGTTGCACCTGTTTTCCTGTACTGTGCAAGTTCTGGGGCTCAGCTAGGAAGGAGAATGTATACACAACTCTATACTCATGGGAATAGGTTGTCATCCAGTTCACCACAGTTATATCTCAAGGAAATACACAATACATCAATTAATAAAACACAAAACTAAGAGAATGACTACACCAAATGCAAGATGCCTCTCACCCATGTTCGGAAATATATATCCACTGTTTACTCATGTATTTATGACTACATTGGCCCCCACCAGGGCTCCATCTCAGGTCCCAGGAATGGCCTTGTTCCTTAGTGCTCACCATTACCCATTCACCAATTGGGCCTGCTAGGCTTTGAATTCAAATTCCTGCACTACCAAAAGATTCATTCTGATGTGAGAAGCCTATGGTGACACAGGTTTTCCTGTCCTGTGAATGTCCTGGGTCTCATTGAGGATGGAGAATGCTATATAGGCAACTCTTAGCCATGGGAATAGGTTGCCATCCATGTCAGCAGTTATATCTGTCACCCCATATGCAATAAAATACACAATACATCCATGAATAAGACACAATATGGAACGAATAACTACACTGAATGCAAGATGCATACCACACCTGTAGGTAAAGAGAAATTCTATGATTTAAAAAGGTGGTCTTGTTATTTGGTCCAGTGCTGGGGCTTCAAATCAGGCCCTGCACCAGGCCTGACATTCTACTCTTCAAAGATGGTGAGCTTCCCCTTTTCCCACAATGCAACAGAGTTACCCAGACCTGAGCTAAAATCCCAACACTGACGAAAGATTCATCCTGATGTCAGAAGCCAGTCGTTGTGCCTTTTATCCTCTCCTGTGAAAGTCCTGGGTCACAAATATGATGGAGAATGCATAGACAACACTGTAACCTTGGGAAAAGGTTGTCATCCATGTCAGCACTGTTATACCTGTCACCATGCTTTTTAAAGTACACAATATCTCCATGAATTAGAGACAAAATAAGGAGAATAATTGCACTGAACACAAGATGCTGACCACACATGTATGTCAATATAGATCCTATGTTTAAATTATGAATTTCTGACTATAGTTGACCACCCTGGGGATCAATGTCAGATTCTGGGATTGGCCACACTCCTTAGTTGTTCACAGGTTCGTATGATCACCTTGACTGATTGGCCAATTGGTTTAGCTCTGTCCTGAGTTCAAATCTCAACACTACCAACAAGTGGATTGTGGAGTAAGGAGAGTGTGAAACTTTTTTTCCTTTTCTCTGAGAATCCTGGGGGCCAGGCATCATGGAGAACATTTCTACAAATCTAGATGTTCTCTGATAGGTTGTCATCAATGTAATAAACAGAATGTGCAAATAAATGAATAAAACAAAAGATACAAGGAACAACCACACCAAACATGTATGGACTGAACATCTTTAGGTAAGTATAAATTCTATCTTTACAATATATAGATATAGTATGTTTTCCAGGGCTGGGTCTTGAATTCAGGACTAGTGAACAGGCCTGACTTTTTTTTATCTTCATGAAAGGTGAGCTTCCCCTTTATCCACATTGCTGCAGATTTACCCAGATCCTGAGTTCAAATCCAAAGCCTGTAAGAATAAACTGTGTGAATTGCAAGACAGGGAGCTAATGTTTTTCTCAGCATGGGGCTTGAACTCAGGTCGTGGCAACTCTGCCTCAGCTTCGATCACCCTAGGATGGGGTGCAGCCACTGGACACACTGGTGCTTCTGGGATCCTAGACTCCCACGTGTTGCAGGGAAAACATGCACAGAAAAATTGTGGGCTTTTAGGTTTTCTTCCTTTGCATAGTGACCCTTCTGGGTCTGAATGACACTATTGCAAAGGGTATTTGACCTTGCATTGCTGAAGGCTGGTAGACTATCAGGGAAGCCATTGGTCCACGTGGCAACATAGGCCCTCATTTTGAATCCCCATACTGACACCAACCAATGGCAGGAGGTACTAAGAAACTGGTTCCCATCCAAAGGAATAACACTGGAATTTTGTCAATGTCCCAGTTGAATGAGTTGATCATGAATGATGAGCCTATAAAATTAAACAGCAGCATTTCAGAAGGCTGATTGATTTTATTTAATATTTATGAAGCATTAAAAGAATATTATTACTTACAGGAACACAATAATTTCAGGACACTGAGTTCTTTCATTAATATTTTAAGGATGAAAACAATAACATTAATTACATGGACGCATAATAAATACCCAGGAATTGGTAGGAATATAGTCTAAATAACTGAATAATGAATAGACATCGCTGGCACTCTATAAACATATATATATATATATATATATATATATATATATATTAGCATACTGCCATCTGCATGTCAATCTGTTCTTCGGTTAACTGCTGGGGCTCGTTCTCAGGTCCTGGGAACAACCTGTCACCTCAATTTGCCCCAGGAAGGCATGTTTGCACTCACCCATTCATGAATTTGGCCTTGTAGGGCATGAGTTCAGATGTCAGTGCTCCCAAACAATGAATCGTGGAGTAAGAAGCTGATGGTGACACATGGTTTCCTTTACTGTGAATCTTCTGTGTGTCAGGTATGAAGAGGAATACATATGTAGACCTATATCCTATGTAGTCAATGTTCTATGTGCTATAATAGTCAATACAATAAATGGTCAATATATGAATAAAACAAAAAATAAAATAACTACACTGAACGCAATATGGAGTCAACGTATGTATAAAAATATAAAACATATATGTAAATTGTACATGAATAGGGTGTTTTCTAGTGCTGGTGATCGATTTCAGGCCTAAGGAACAGACTTGAATTTCTTGACTTTAAGGAGGCAAGCTTCCTCTTCCCACAGTGCAACAGAGTTACCCAGACTATGAGTTCCAATCCCAGTCCTGGTAGAAAAAAAGTCACCTTTATAGTAATTGTGGCCCAATTCTTAGGTATTTCATCATGCCTCCATTTGATGAATGCGATTGCTTAAATGCTTAATAAAATATTAACTAAAATCGATCAGTGTGGTGTAATATAATTGTGTATAATTTTATCCTAGAATCATTCAAGAACGGTTCATTCAATCATGACTTGCATCACATTACATTTGTAATCATATGGATAGGAACAAGTTTCTTAGGATCTCCTACCATTTGGAGGTGGCACGACCAGGATTCGAATTGTGGGCTCCAGCTCGCACCACCTCAACCCGAGGATTGGGAACTCACCAGTCTGTCCAAGAACGTCAACAAGACCAATGATTAGGCAGGCACCAGTGGCTCTCTGCAGTCCTCCTTGATACTTACAAGGCTGTGATAGTAGGATCATGGTCAAAGTCACCCTAAGCAGGAAAATCGTTGAGACCCTTGTCAAACTTCAATGCCAACAAAGCCAAAAGCCTTGTGGATCTAGTGTAGAGGACCAGCCTTGAGCAAAAGCAGCTCATGAACTGTGCCCAGACCCTGAGTTCAACGTCTGGGACTGGCAACATACAGAACTGCAAAACAATCTGGGTAGCCATCCAGTTAAAGCAGGTCACCCTCTTGTCTCCAACTGAATTGGAGAGAATTCCCTGGGAAAAGGGCTTGGAGAACTGCTGTCATCTTGACTCCGCCCATGCTGCTTGCTTCACAGGATTCTGGCCACAACCCTATTTTTTCATGCTTCTTTCTGACCAATGGGATACAAGAATGGTGGCCATGCCCACATTCCATGCTGCCAGGTAGCACTGGGAATCCCTCTGTTAGTTTACACCACTACCAGCAGTTGAGGAAGTTAGGGGTGGCTGAGAGGTGAGGAAGAGACTCAAGGTGACTTTGGAGTATAGTAGAAAATTGATGCTCCCACCCCCACCCGGCCACTCCCTTCCCTTCACACAGTGCCAGGTTTCAAACCTCAAGCAATGTCATGCTGCCAGCCCGGCCAAAAACCCTGACCTGGTCCCTGCCCCTATTCTTCTGCTCTGGGTCCACGTGTCCACAATGCTGCTGCCATCGATGCTGCCCCAATTGGAGCAGCTGCCAACAGCTTCTCCCAGCAGCACAGGTGAGTTTCCACACCAACAACAACCTACCCTGGGTCAAACACCCCTCTGGGGGCAACAGGACCCCCCTGTTTGTTTCCTCTCCCTGGCTTTGATGAGCCACCTTGAGGATTTCTGAGATAGAAACTAAAAATATTCTCAGGCTGGGCTGGATTGCTGTCCTCCTGTGAAAGGTATGCTCCTCCAGGCCTGGTCCTCTGTAGTTGGGATGGTAGACATGTGGTGTCATGCTCAGTCATCAGTTAAGATGGATTATCCCAAACTCAGTCCATAGCAGCGGATTCTTGACCACACCTGAAGCTCTTGGTAGGGCTTCAACCATTGCACCTCAGTCTCCTCACAGGACAGTTGTGAGGAAACAAGGGATTTATACAGACCGATCTCTGGAAAATGGCTAGACAGAGAGGGAGTGGCCTTCAGATAAGGTGTTGGCAATTCTGTGAGCATATGACAGGAAGATACAAGAAAGGGCTCAGGTGGGGCCTGTTATTAATCATGCAACAGGTGTGGGAATATGAACCGAAACATGGCTCTCTTTCATTATTACCCTATCCCAATGAGGACGGAGATCCTTCACTTTGTTCAGTTTTGCAGCTGGGGAAACCGAGGGACAGATAAGCCAGGTGACCTACTTATGACCTCAAGTTCACAGGAAGCTCGGCCTGACTTCTCTACCATGCTCCCTAGGACAATGGGTGCTATTCAGTCCACTTCTTGTGGTGGGAAGTCCACTTCTTTCAGTCGCGGTTCTTGAATTCTAGGATTGGGCACTGTTCCTGAGCTCCTCAGCTCAAGGCTACCGCTTTATCGCTTGAGCCCACAGTGCCCCTTCCACTTTTCTGGTGGTTCTTTTGAGATAAGTTCTCACAGGTGTTCCTGCCTGGGCTGTCTATGAACCATGATCCTCATATCTCAGCCTCCAGTGTAGTTAGGATTAGAGTATTATGCCACTGGCACCCGATTTACGTGTAATTCTGATTCTCTGTCTCTGTCTCTGTCTCTCTCTCTCTCTCTCTCTCACGGTCGTTCTCAGGAACTGGTTGAATAGATGCTGTAGGAGGGGGGCCAACGTCCCCAGGTGGCTGGAACCCAAGATGGCGCACTCATTCTGGAGGTGGGCTGTGGGTCAGGAGCTGTCTCATTTGTCGTGTTGATACATCTCCATGAGGTAAGCCCTCTGTGCCCTTGCAAGACTGTGAGGGTTGTTCATTTTCCATCTAGTCTTACTGGATTTATTATATTGTATTCTTTTCTACATTATTTTCTAGCACCTGGCCAATATTATGGTACATATTTGCTGAATGAAAATGTAATGTCAACTTAAGAAAGTCATTTAGGGATCTGGGAATGTGGCTTCATGATATGGTGATTGCCTAGAATGCATGAAACCCTGAATTCAATTCCTCAGTACCACATAAACAGAAAAACACTGGAAATGGTGCTGTGCCTCAAGTGGTACAGTGATAGCCTTGAGAAAAACGCAAAAAAAAAAAAAAAAAAAACCCAAACCAAAACAAAACCAAAAAACATTTAGTTTGTAAATGCAAAATAAAGAACCCATACTTGGAATATATAATTGCTCCTGCCAAACTGACACCTAACAATAGTCCCTAATTCATGTACTTTTACTTATATTTGGATATTGTGTTGAAAAAAAGTTTTATTCATTAGGTCACAGCAATTAATGTCATGAATGTGCTTAGATGTCAGGTGAAGATTAATTCTGGAAATTCAAAGATTCCAGGTTTTTGAACGGTCTCTGCTAATCACAATGAGAAGGGTAGTCTAAGTGAGATTTGGAAATCTTTTTGGTTATTCATTGCACCAAAACGGCAGAGGCTAATTAACAGTTGTGACAGAAGAGAAGGAATAACTCCAGAGTTAAGTAATAAATGATAGTAACTAAGGTATACCAGAAACAGTTTTAGAGAACCATTTTTGGTTATTGAACAAATAGTTATCAACTAGTCTTATTCCTCATTACCTTTAACATTCTCAATCTCTTAGGCTACTTCTTAATCTCTGCCTAACAAATGTATCTCCTTCTGTGCTGCTTTTTCTTACTTTAACTTCTTTGCTTTCTGAAAATCTCAGTCTTTCTATATTTCTCTATGAACATTTCCTGATACTAAATACACCTACACAGATGGCAGAGAATGCTAATGTAAGGGTCCCCTAGCTCATGAGTCATTAATGAAACAATGTGGAAAAGGAGGACATATTTATTGTTACTTCAAATTTTCTGAAAAGCTGCAATGCCATCATTTGATTCAAATTTCCATTATTTGTCTTCATAGTGTCATTCAGTGCACATAAACGCAAATATGAGCTGGGTGCTGGTGGATCAGGAGACCAGAGGATTGTGGTTCAAAGCCAGCCTGGTCAGGAATGTCCATGAGACCCTTATCTTCAGTTAACCGCCAGAAACCCGGAAGTGATGTTGTAGCTTAGCAGTAGAGCTCTCGACTTGAGCTGAAGAGCTAAGGGAGTGTGCCCAGGATCAGAGTTCAATCCCCACAACCAACAAAAAGTGCAAATATTACCTTAAGTTTCCCCAAAAGGAAGGACAAGATCAATAATCTTCCCAAGCAGAAAAAATAATTTCAAAATGATTCAGTGCACCTACTTTTGCTGAGTTATTTAAGTTATGGCTTCTTTGCTAGACATATTCTCTTCCTTTATAAATTGTCAAATACTAGCTTTACAATAAACTTCATCTAATATTTTTTGTTTCAAAAGAGAAGTCTACACAGTTGATGTCACTTAGCTTTCTTACTATCTTAATTCAAAGCCAAACCAGGCAGGAGAGTCTGTCAAACTTTTATCGCAAATTGAACACCAAAAAACCAGAAGTGGAGTTTTGGCTCAAGCAGTAGAGTACTAGCTTTGGGGGCAGGTGGGCAGGAAAGACAACTGTTCAGGGACAGGATCCAGCCTCTGGGTTCAAGACCCAGAACCAGCACCAACTAAACAAACAAGCAAAGAAAAATCCCAGATATTTCTTTGGGACCCTCCTTAAAGGTGTACTGATCAGAGTAGAGGCTTCTTTTGCTGATCATATTGACTGGATCCTGATTTTTGGAATCCTTATTGCTCTGGAGATCTCAGGACCAGACCACAGGAATTGATAACTGACTCCTGCATCAAGAGAATCATCTCAGGGGTGAAATATCCACCCATAAGACACTTTAAAACCTCCATGTCTTTGTTCCTTTGCAGGAGAACACTTTTAAAACAACGTTATTTCCTTTTGTTCTATGCCGGCCTTCAAATGGTACATTATTTCTTTTTGTAACACTATGAAGTAGAAGTTTAGAGAAAAAATTTATATGAGTAAAGAACACACTCAAAAAAGCCAGGGATAGAGTTTCCTTCAAGGTTTGGGATACTTTTCTTGTACAGTAAAAAGGAAAGCACAAGATAACTTGGACTTTGTTTTTCCTCTATGTTCCATTCCTCTCCTGGGGTCAGTTTCTACATCCAGTAACAGTTACTTCCAGTAACAATCGATGGTGCTGCTTGAGGTGTAATGAATGTTTTCTGGCTTCATTGCAATAACACTAAAACACTTATGGACCTGAGGTAACACGTGTTTCAGAGACATCTTATTAAAGAGAAAATATGAAATTTATATTGCTTATAAATACATTATACACGAGTACATTGAGCTCAAACTTTATAAGTTCTCTGTAAATTAAGGCGAATTTTAAATGGGAATAAGGTTCTCAGAACATTCATTTTGTGAGTGTACGTGCTGTTCATTATTTCCCAAGTATACATGTGCTAACAGTAAGGGAAACAATAGCAATAATAGGAGAAAGAGAAGTTCTGTGTTTAAGTCTAAAGGTTCAATACAATATAGAAGACTACAAATAAGGCAACATTGAAACATTAAAGCCAAGTCCAGTATGTGGATTTATGGGAGTGATATAGAAAGCAAGACTCCTACGTGGAACATGAAGTATGAGGCCACTCCCATTCTAAATCATGCTTGCTAATCATGCAACTTTGTAGAAAGTAGAATGGAAGAATAATTCTGTTTCCAATGCAAGTCAGATATAAGAGCATGGATTTAACTAGAAAAATGTCCATCTTGTGAGAGCAGGGATTGTGCTAGAAATGAACTGGAGGCTAAGATTACATTTCTTTTTTTTCTTTACACACACCCACACATACTCACAGACACACACACACACACAGACACACACCCACACACACCCACACACACACACATACACACACACACACACACACACACATATATATATATATTTGTTGGCGGTGGTCTTGGCACTTTATCTCTGGGCCTGTGAACTGTCTCTCTGCTATTCAGCTCAAGCTAATGCTCTACCACTTGATCCACAGTGCCATTTCCAATTTACTTTTAGTTAATTCGAGAAAAGAGTCTCTGGGCCTTTCCTACCTGGGCTGGCTTTGAACCTCAATCCTAATATATCACCATGACCCAGCTTGTGATCACATTCCTAACAGTGTACACTCAAAATATGTAATGTGTATGTTCATCTATCTTTATAAGTGAGGGGCTGGGGAGGTGGCTCAGTGGTAGAGCGCTTGCTTTGCATGCATGAGGCCTTTGGTTCGATTCCTCAGCACCACTTAAGCAAAAATGAAAAAAGCCGAAATTGGCGCTGTGACTCAAGTGGTAGAGTGCTAGCCTTGAGCTCAAGAGCTGAGGGACAGAGCCCAGGCCCAGAGTTCAGGCGCCATGACTGGACCCCACACCAAAAAAAAAAAAAAAAAAGAAAGAATTCTTGAGTTAAAAATCTGGGCGACAGCTTAGACATTACCCTCAAAAAATGTTTGTAGTTTAAAAGTTGATACTCCTGGAGAAACAAAACCTAAGAATGTAAAGGAGTCTGGGAAGTTCAATGTGCATCCAGCCTGGGCAGAACACTCTTTGCAACAGTAAATAAAATTAAGCATCAAAATCTGGATTGGAACAATGACTCAAGTGATGGAATACCAGTCATGAGCAAGATTGCTGAATAAGAGCTTGATGCTTTTGCCTATATACATACAAACATATACATACACCCAGAGGCACTTATATGTGCACACACAAATATACAAATGAAACAACTCTCAGAATGTATAGAAAAGTTAGAAAACAATAAATATAGTGCTGAATAAGACTAGAATCAAGTGATAATCTTTAATATTAGAAAGTCCTCAAATGAACCTCCTTCAAATAAGTTTGAGAATATTACATTGGTAGGGATCAGAAATAGTAAGAGAGTCAATAATCATTATAAAAGGGATGGGATCCACGGAGGAATGAATCAGAGATCCGGCAGGTGCATCTGAAAATGTTCATATCCTGTATCAAATGTTAGAACATCTTTGAAAATAGTAAATATAGTCTAAGCAGTCACTCTGGTGTATAATATTACTGAAGAAGTTCAGAATTGGTAGTCTGTATCTAGATTAAATAAAACAAGAAACTATGACAGGGAAATGTCATACAAGCCTATAATTCTAGCACTGAGATTAAGACAGGAAATTAGAGAATGGAATTACATCGTGATACCTTCCCTGGACCAAGGTGTATAATTTTGTCTTAATAAAACAAAACAAACTAGAAAGGAATTTTGTCATTATGTTTTGAGAAGTCAAATTTCCTGTTGAAATGCAACTCATACTTAATCGTTACTTGTGTTTTAAATTCTCTCTTATTAAAGAACGCTCCTAGATGCAAAATGACTCATGATTCCCATCCAAAATTTGAAAAAGTAAGTTATCATCATTCTGTTGTATCCAAAAGAAATGATGAAAAATTACAAAAGCTTAAGCCTGGAAAAATAGCAAAGTTCGTCTAATGTAAGGTTTTGAAGATCTTGCTAAATTAGAATTTAGATTTAAAATAAATATTTTGGTTTTGCTTGTAATTTTATATTTTATAGGTTTCTACAAAATTCTTTTTAAGTAGAGTGTTTAATTGACATTCACAAACGATTTTGCATTCTATGTGCCTAGAATATTCTTTCAAGAGAGTTATAATTAGAACTTAGCTAATAGATAATTCCAACAGTTCATGTATAAAATGATAATGTGAATGTTGTAGACAGCTGCCAACAAATTGATGATATGAATTTATAAATTTAGAATAAGAGCAATTTTTGGAGTCTTTGGTATAAAATGGTATGAAGAGAATAATCGTGTGACATCTTTTTTCTTCTACATGTATGTAACACAGGAAGCAATTTCCTTAAGTATTTGCTACTGTATACACTGAGAAAAATGTTAGGTTTGGGGTTTGTTTTTATTTTTGTTTTATTGGTTTATCCTAGGGCTTTTACTCTGGGCCTGGACACTGTCTCTGAGCCTGTTTATGCTCAAGGCTTTTGCCCTAACACTTCAACCTCAGTGCCACTTGCATCTGGCTTTTGCTGAGAAGTTTATTGGAGATAAGAATCTAGGGAATCTTCTTGCCTGGGTGGGCTTTCAACTGTAATCTTCTGATCTTAGCATCCAGAATTTATATGATAGCTAAAAAATTATAAATATAAATAATATTTGCAAGTGTTCCGATCTCAAGAATACCAGTGGGGAGGAAATGATGCAACCCAGTTTATTGTGGTGTTCTTATCAGAACATGTATGGCATCACATTAGCAGAGTTGTATTTTTTCACAATAGAGATAAGCTATTCATGATATGAATTAAGGGAAGTTTGAGGTGCACCCTAAAAGTTGGAAAATTTTGTGCTAGGATGACTCTATATCATAAATATTGGTATTGGTGGTCATAAAAATAATAGCTTATTGTGATAAACAATTGCTTACTCTTGAAGAATTAATTATTTCCGATGCTGCATAGTTTTATCCTCTACCAAAATGTGGTTATTTTTCTGTTGACTCTCAATCTGTAACACCCCATTGGAAAATGCATCTATTGCAGAATTAAATAACATGCAAGCCTGTATTGTTTTGAATCTCTCAGGTATGCAATCTTCCGCATTTGAAAATGAGTAGTTACTAGTCATTGGAATGTTGACGAACACATATATTCTGTCTTCTTAACAATTTATTTACTTTTACAAGTTATTGGTTTCCATAGAATTAAACTGTTTTCGCTTTTAGTATGAGAAAGTACTATATTTATTCTTTTTTCAAAATATTGGTAAGTATATTGTGAAAATATTGTCTAGTTGGATAGCATTCAAGTTGATGGTCCTCTGATTAAAAAGGGGTAATTAATTCAAATTAGACACCAAACAGTATGGATTTTTAAAAAGTTACTACATAAAGAATAATATGTACTATACCAATACAGTGAAATTGTATTTCATGCAGCTTATTTTTTAAATTTAATTTTATTGTCAAAGTGATGTACAGTGGGGTTACAGTAATTTTAAGGTAGAGAATACATAACTTTTCAAACTTGTTACCCCCTCCCTCATTTTCTTCACAGTTTTCCTTCACCCCAATATCCCTCACAAATTGTAATGTACATTTCCAACAAATTGTCTTGTGAGTATTGCTATTGCATTGGTTTGCCTTTGTCCTTTGTCCCACCATTTTGTTGTTCCTCTTCCCTTCCCTAATTAAGGTAAATATATACACAATACACGTGTTATCAAAATCAAATACAGCAGGGAATAAAGCTTAGGGGAACACCCCAAAAGAAAATAGAAATCACATAGTACATTAAAAACAACAACTGCAAATAATACTCTCTATTTCCATATCTTGGAGTTCATTTTGCTTAGCATCAGCTTATAAGGTTATATATATGTACAACAAAGCTACTGGAAAATAATAGTTTCATGGACAATATATCATGAAAACAACATGTTAACTGTTTTTGATGACAAAGGTGGAGTTAGGATTGATGAATTCACGGTTCTAATAAAGGAATTTCAAAAGAGTTTTAAAATTATGACAGGTAGGGCTAGGAAGGTGGCTCAGTGGTCGAGCGCTTGCCTTGCATGCCTGAGGCCCTGGGTTCGATTCCTCAGCACCACATAAGCAAAAAGAAAAATAAAGCCGGAAGTGGCTCTGTGGCTCAGGTGGTAGAGCGCTAGCCTTGAGCTGAAGAGCTGAGGGACAGCGCCCAGGCCCAGAGTTCAAGCCCCACGACTGGACCCCCCAAAAAATTATGACAGGTAAATTTTAATTTGTTCAAACTTTTTTTTAACAACTTAGCCTATTAAGAAAATTTAAAATTGCTTAGGAAAATAGGCTTTCATGCAAAGTAATCAATGGAGACTTAGCCGAGAGGGAGCAAAATGGGTGAAGATGGCTCATTTTCACACTAAACAAACAAACCTCAGAAACCTTGCTATAAATCCTGTAGGTTCCTTTGAGAATTGTCCTTACCCAGGAAATCTACTCACTATGTGAAACAAGGTTGTAGTGGAATGTAAATTCAACGTTCTTAAAAAAAGACAGCAAAATTTGTGAATTGACTTTAATTACCAAACAGTAATTCTCTGAAAAAGATAATTTGGGTCAAAATACTTAGGGAGAAAGTGCCCTCAACAATGAAAGTAGGTATTAGGTTTATACTTTTCTGTTTGTAATACTTTCTACAATGCCTTTGCATGTGAAGCACTGAACTACACAGAAAAACCTGACTGGATACTTGAAACCAATGATTTCACATTTCTTAGTAGCTCAAAAATATAATATCCTTATTAACATGAGATAGTGAAGACTTCTCTTATTACATAAGCCAAAAAGTTTTGGGATCAGAAACGAATTGAGCAAATTGAAAAGGCAAGAAAACGCGTTCTTAGAAGCCCTAGCTAAGCCTATTGGCTTCAGCAGTGGAGGGAGGCCAAATTTTTTGATATATTGCCTTAATATTTTTGCTACCTAAAGTGATTTTTCTGAGCCTATTTAGCTCACTACAATTTAGAACGGATTGAATGAAGACATGAAAATAAATTCCACATCCAAATAAAAGAGTTTTTAAAAGGGAAACCATGAAGATGTAGCAGTGGGGAAGGACTTATAGTCCTTCACCTTCACTAGACTTGAAGCCAAGAATCTGTGATTAGTTGGAAATCAGGCAAGAGCTAAGAGGAGGACAGAGAAATAGGACATTTGTAAAAGACACTGTCATCCAAGGTATGGATGATTTAGCTCTATTCTTTTCCATACATCTCTCTGAACAAATGCAAGACCAAGAGAAAGATAATCTATTGAAATAATTTTGGAAAGAATAACTTCACTGATCCTGATATGGTATCTAAAGAGAGTCTTATGAGAGAAGATAAAAGTGAAGTATTCTTCGGTTTCCTCTAAGCATCTTGTTAGCAAAGTATATCTTTGAGATTAGAAGTGATGGAACCAAAAAGTGGTGGAGTACCCATTTTGAGGGCACTTTAGAGACAAGAAGACTTTCAAGGTAAAAGAAAAAAGAAAAAAAGTAAAGCTAAATATTTGTGATCACAGCTTCTTGGACTGGTATTTTGGAGACAAAGTTTTACATTAAAGATTGTCCTCATTAACATTGATGCTGGGTTTCCGTGGCAACCAAATGAAAGGGGGAAGTTTAATGGACTCACTTGGACAAGTAAACAGCATGATAGAAAAAAATGGCAAATAATATTTAGTAAATTACTTTGAACAATTACTTTGCCAGAACAAAGAAGGAAAAAATATAATTCAAAATCACTTGACTTAAAATTATGAATAAAAGTAGTCAAGAGAAATGAGAGAAAACATAGAGGACTGTTTTCTCTCCAGTGGAGTAATGGGTTCTTGATCTTGTTTCTTCCTTTTTATCTTCACAAGCTATCAAGTGTGGCTCAGGACTGGAGTATCCAGTTCAGGCCAAGAGAATTCGCAGAAGAAAATATTTGCAGCAGATGTAGGTGATTTATAACCTTAGACAATCTATTTAAATCTGGTAAAAATACTCCTCTACCCTAAACAGCCTACTTTAAACAGCTTTGTATGCTTTTCCCTTGTCCTTCATTAACTATTTAAAATTTTCAGAGGTCATAATTATACTCTATAAAGTTTGCTGTGTGGTTGTGCTTTTTGTGTGTTTTTTTTTGTTGTGTTTTTTTTTCAGTGAATTTCAAAAGGTTGTGCAAATGTGTTACAATTAAATATGTCCTTCTAATTGTCCAATGATCCTTGATCAGAGTCACTCCTTCTATCATTCACAACCAACCCCTTCTACAAGATTTATTTCCGATTTACCACGTTCTTTGTCACATGTGTACATTGAGTATTCTAGCTGTATTTGCTTCTTGTTCCATTTTCATTAATTCTATGTCTTTACTATTATTCCTTTCTGGTTTCAACTTCCTGATAGTCATTCTGATAAACTTGTCTGCTAGTACTTTGAAAGGTTTATATACATTCCATGGAGTTTATATCCTGCATATACTTGAACTGATGTCAGCTTATATTTCCATAATTTATTTATCTGAAGTAACAATTTGTAAGAGTGGAGACATGAAGCACCTAGACATGATTTTATTCCCCTCCATTTGGAAGATTAATCTGTAGTCAACAAGAAAGTTTAAAAATGGCTTAGAATGTATTCCTAACTACCAGTTTTATAAGTGGTATTGCACAATGGTTTTTGATTATTTTATTTTACATGGGATAATATTTTCTATTACCTATAAGTTTTGGGAAAAGAAGAAAACTAAAATTTACTACTGTAGAGGAATATGATAGAAATAGAAGACAGATTTTATGTTTGTCAAATCTCTGATGAGTACCCATATTCAAGACTTAAAGTCATATTTCTTACTATGTTAGACAGATAGCGAAAACATAAAACACCATATGATAAGGCAACAATTCATGACTTTTTTAAATGTACTTATTATGTGATGAAATTTACTTTATTAGCTAATGTTTTGGTTTGAAATATGGGAGTCTGATCTATTTAACAAATTTTAGAAGGCACATACTGAAAAACACAAATGGTGGGGGGTACTATTTCTACACTTTAATGAATGGTTGAACCTGTTTGGCATTAGTGCTGGGTAAATAAATCAACCCTATTGTAACTTGCTCCCTACACTTGAAAAACTTGTAACGTCACTAAATATTATCTACTTGTAAAGTGTTATTTTGGCAAATGTGGTTTTAAAAAGTTTATTTGAAAAAGAATACACTTTCAGGAGATTAAATGTAGGTTATCATTTGTTTGAGAATGACAACATTTTTATACTACAGAACCAAGGTTTACTGAAGTACCAGTGTTTTGAAGCACTAAGGATCTTCTCAATTAATGTTTTTCTGAATTATATTTGACCTCTATGTCAAGTTTTCCTAGCCTTGGTAGACCAATTATGGATCTATCGTTCCAGGAACTATTTTTTGGCCTGATGATGCTGGACTGAAATCATTCATTAATCATTAGGAGAGGGGTATTTCAAATAATCTTGTGACATTTGTGGTCTTGTTCACTCACATGGGATGGTTATCTGAAAATTGAAATTTGAATTACTGTACTTTCACATTTTGTGATTTCATCTTGCATTTTAAGTTTCCTTGCATTTCCCAATTGCTTACTGCTAATTCCTGCATTTCAAGCAATTGGGGCCCTGAAATATAGGAAATGATAAATTAAGATGGGTCTTCAATTACTTTCTGTTGGCATGTTGCATGGGCCCAGGTAAGAACTCTTGCCCTAGTTATCTGATGATGCAGATAACTGGGACCTGGGATCCTAGGACCCGTGGATCCTGTAGAAGAATAATACCTTTTAGATATCATATCAGCAATATTTGTGTATAATCAGTAGGAATGCTTCAGAAATATGGAGAAAAACAGTTTGGGATCAGTGAGTTAAAACAATGAACAGAGCAGCACAGTAAAATCCCTTATATATTAGAGGAAAACAACATTGTTTTATTTACCATGTGAATTCAGAAACCAAGAACACTTAGAAGGTATCACAGGTTTATACCGAAAACATTGTATTGATACTTTTTATATTTTAATATATATTCTAATCCTGATTGTTTATACTCCAATCTATTTATTGGAATAAATATCAAGTAATTTGTCAAATTATCAATTAATTCCAATAAGATTCACTGTGTGAAATATAAAATCAGCACATATAAATATAAAATACATAAGTATATATAATATAAGAAAATATTTTACATTGTTCTGTTGTGGTTAGGGTAACAAAGGCAACTGTTTTAAAATATTATTCCATTACTTCTACCTCAGTGTTTGGTAGAATTAGACCTAAATCTTTACCATTCGGAGATGTACAGCCTAGAAGCAAGAGGAAACACTGTGATTAAAACATTACCAATTTAAGGCCTAATAACGAGGAGAAACATATGGACTTCTCCTGGAGCTATGGAATATATTTGGTGATAGAAAATCAGTGGTGTAAATTTCTGCCTGGTTGGATTGTAGACAGGCCAGGACAGTAGGTAATCATGCATATGAACAACTTTCACCTTTTTGGCTTTAGCTACTTTTGAAATGGTAGGGATAATAAATAATTATATTTTGAAAAAATACGTTCTAGTCTGAACAGTTCTGTCTGAACTGTTCATCTCTCTATGACCCCTTGTAACTAAGATTAGTTTTGCTCCAGTAAGACAAGCTATGCTATCAGGGTAAGATATTCTGGTTGGTCTGTTCCTACATAGAGCAAGGGTAATGGGTCAGGCAGACATTTGTGCCAGTAAGACCTCATTTGGGACATTTTGAGCTGGAGAAGTTTAGAAGTAGCTCTTAAGCAAGGCTTACTTTGAATCCACTAGCTCCACAAAGCTAAATCAGTTGATAAATAAGTACTTGAAAAGGCATCACCTTTGGACCTAGCTATAAAGGCTTCAAAGTATGATCAAATTTCAAATGAAAAAGACTTAAAATAACTATTGACAAAAATTGTAAATATGAGCAATTGAACAAACAATATGAGTTTTTTTCCACAAAAACAGAATTTTTACAGAAATAAGATGAATAGCAATTTAGGTAACAATAAGGTTTCCTTGTCACAAATAGGCAACCAAGGATATATGCCTGTCTTAAGATTGCATCATTAGGGGCTGGGAAGGTGGCTCAGTGATAGAGCGCTTGCCTTGCATGCATGAGGCCCTGGGTTCGATTCCTCAGCACCATATAAGCAAAAAGAAAAAAGCTGGAAGTGGTGCTGTGGCTCAAGTGGTAGAGTGCTAGCCTTGAGCTGAAGAGCTGAGGGACAGCGCCCAGGCCTAGAGTTCAGGCCCCACGACCGGACCGGAAAAGAAAAAAAAAAAAAAGATTGCATCATTAATTATTTAAATCACAGGATACTACATGCTTCAGCAGCACGTCTACCCGAATTACAAGAGGTATGTTAATGATATGAAAATTTGTGAAGCATCCCGTATTTTTCATTCTTCAGATGCAAGAAATGAAAAACAGTTATTAAAAAGTTGATTACAAATATACAAGTGTAATGATACATGTATTTCATAGAGAAAAAGTTAGTTTGACATCAGTGTATTCAATCTTCACCTTTTCAGAAAGGCCTTTACATAGTATAACTTTTATAAAACTTTTGAAATAAGATAACATTGTCATTTTATCCCAAAGAAATAAAATTCTATAAGGACCTAGGAATTAAAGGTATCTTAAACTGTTTCTATATGGAATGTTAGCTGAAAGGACATATTTATTAATGAACCTATATATTATAAAACAATGTCGAGTTCAAAGTACTATATCTAGGGGAGAATGAAATAGATTATGGATATTATACAAACAGAATACTAAATATTTTAAAATATACTTTTTTTCAGACAAGCATCAGAAATATCTTTAGTTTCTGTACTACTCATTTCACCAGATAAGTTAAAATTATTTCTTATTAAAAAATCACAAACTCTACAGAAATCATTAGTATACAAATAACTTGAATATATTTTGACATCAAAGTCAGGCAATTCACTTGGAAGAATACCATGCAATCCATGAATTTTTAAAGTAAGATATTGCTGTTGCTTTGTATTGTGAAAATATTTTGTATGGACACATAGGATGGACTGGCAATTTTGAAATTTAAAAAACTTAACCAAACCATTAGGATTTTGGAGAACAATTTGTACAGCCTTCCACAACTTCAAAGAGGTAGTGATACATACTTATTCTTTTGGCAATATCAAATGCAGTTTCTTCCAAGTTGTGCTTCAGACCTGGTTTGATATAATGGTTCAACAGAAGGAGATCTAGCATAACTTTGCTATTTCCATTCCCAGCAGCAAGATGCAAGGGGGTCAAGAGGCCTTTAGTTTGGCCGTTGATATCTGCATCATGATGAAATAAAGAAGCCACTCTGGTATTATTCCATGTATAAGTACTGTGCAGGGGTGTCCAGCCATTGACAATTATTACATGAATATCTACCTGGAGCCACCAACTCATGGACAATGTCTAAGTATCCACTGTAGGCTTCTCGATGAAGGGTATACACATTGTTATTCTTAGTATTCACATGAGTGGCCTTTTTGCAAAGTAGTCTCTGCACTGTAGTAAGGCAATTAATTTGGGCAGAACAAAGAAGAAATTTTCTTGAATCCTCCATTTTTCTTGCAATTGATATCATTTCTCACTTTTTCATCTTGTTCCTCATCTTCATCAGAATTGTGTAGCCAGAGACTTTGAGTGCCTTTGAGAATGAGGTGTCCATGTATTTCCCCAATAGTTCACATTGGATGAACTGGTCAGAAAAATCCGGTGAATTTTCTGCATCTGTTTGTTTCACTATTATTTATTTTCTCTTTTATCCTTTTTACCATTCTAAATTATTCTAACTGGAGAGTCGGGAATTGGTAGAGAGCAGAGGAAAGATTTTCCTCCGTATTCAAAGGTACAGACTGAAAATGAGGACCAGTGGTGTCTTCATGTGCAGCTTACTCTAGGAATGAGAAAATAGGAAATAATGCCTTCTATGTAAATCAGTTGGGAAATGGCAGAGCAGAAAGTGAAATCATGCAACCAAAAATATAAAAGCAAAATAAATTAGGATTATTATGGATCAATCATATTACCTATGAGAACCATGAAAAGAAAAGAAGAAGAGAGAGACAGATGTGCAATGATCTAGCTAGCCACAAAATCCATCTCTCTGATCAATTTATAGAGCAAAAAATTTTATTTTTTAAAAGAGATGGAAATAGAATTTAAGATCAGTTGTCTCCATTGTTGTAATTATATTTTTATTATCATAAATACTTGGACAATGGAATTTCCATTCAACAAATCAGTTTTTTTAAGTATAATGGATCTTTATATAACTTTTCCACACCCTTCCAAAGCTCACCCCACTTTAATTTTTCCTAGTTTCATACCTTCTACATTGAATATTATACTTTCACTCTCTTCCTCTATAACTCTCTTTATTCCTTTCTTTTGACTTCCCCTCACATCTTCCAAGTGATAGTTTCCTGATATATATTTTGTTGGATTAAAATTTCACTTTTATAAGAAATTACACCTTTGAAATACTCCTCCGCAAATAGCATGCTTTGGTTAATATTTTTGTGTAAACTTGTAATAAAGTTCTAGCTTCCAAATATGAGACAGAACATGGGTCCTTTGTGTGTCTGGCTCTGACTTAGTTCACTTAATATAGTTTTAGATCTATCCATTTCAATGCAAATAATGTAACAGTCTTCATAATGGATGGATGCAATCCAATTTTGTATATGTGCCACACTTTCTCCAACCATCACTCCGCCAAAGGACATCTGGGCTAATTCCATAACTTGGCTACGGTGAATAGTGCAGCAGTGAACACGGTTATGAAAGTGATTTTACTGTAACTTTTTGGAAGAATTCATCACTACCTTTATGAGAGTAATCCTCTTGCCAGTTTTCCAGAATAAGCACATCCTTCCCTTCATTATCATGACAATGTATTGGAAGTCTTCAGAAACACAATTCCTCCTACAGGTCTCAATAAGCTAAAACCACACTGTGCCCATATTCTTTCAATACATTATTTCATAAATGTACATATAATTTAGAGAGAACCTTCTATATACTTTCCTAGTGTGGAAATGAGGGACATGATAGAGTAAAAGTAAGAAGTATGTAATTTAATTAGGTACTATCACATTTAAAATCATTTTCAGCTCTAATTCATAGCCTCACATAATATTATTTTAATCTTTATTTGATTACTTCAAATAACCCGTAAATTATAACAAGTGAGTTAAAATCAAAGGCAAAAAGTGTGGTTTGATTTTGACACTCATGTGTGAGGTTGCACAATATGGGCAAATAGTTGGAATGGAAATAACACCTCGTATCCATTTTGTTAACGTAGAGATGGTTTGCCCAAACTGATTCTCACAATTCGTATTCCATTCAACAACAAGAAATATGATAATTTCTGCTCCTTATTAACTTTTGTTTCCATTTTATTTTATAATGGATGATTTCATAAATCTACTGTAGATACAAAAATATGTTAAAATATTTCTATCCATATGCATTGATATATACATACATGCATATATTACACAGGTTATTATGATAATGAATAACTTCAGTAACTGTACAATTTACTAAATTATTAAAACTATCGGCGGCTATTACCTGGCATCCTGGTTGCTCGGGAGACTGAGATCTGACAATCATGGTTTGAAGCCATCCTGGGCAGGAATGTCATGAGCCTCTTATCACCAAACAACCAAAGAAAATCAGAATTGGAACTGCGGCTCAAAGTAGTAGAGTGGTAGCCTTGAGAGAAAAATTTCAGGGACATCATCCAGGCTCTTAATTCAAGAAATACAACCTACCCAAATAAAATCTATGTAATTTACACCTGTGTAAGTAAAGTATTTCCATCACTCAAATGCACAACCATGCTCATTTGCAAGGTAACTCTGTTTTGTCTGAAGTACCACAAAACATTTTCGCTTAAGTTGAAAGCATTGCACCATGGGTTCATTCTATCTCTCTCATGCATTTTTCCACTCATATACTCAAATGTTACAATCATTCCAATTATTTAAAATCATAGCTTTTTACTTTAACACCCATAATATTAGTGTCTTGTGCCCCCTAAATGGGTGTTCTTACCACTTTGTAATGTCTCCAGCCCTAAATTATCCTGATTATTTTTCAGATACTTGTGTATGATCTTTGGCTCATTCCATGTTATGTTATTCGTCCTGGAATTTAGAATAACAGATGCATGGCATTGTGTACATATCTTTCTGTCCAGTCTGGGCTTTAACCTCTGTCCTCACAAGAGTAGACTCCCATGTAGTCAGGATTGTCATAAGCTTGTCATAGCTGATGTTTTTTTAAGTCTTTGCATTTCCTGCAGGTTCTTGAGTACTGAATAAATTTGTTTTCTTGGGTTGTTTTGTTTCATTTGAATGTATGTGTTGAGCTGTTTCTCACTTTTCCTTTTGTTTCTTTCAATCAAGTTCTTACCTAAAGTTCTGAGAAACCAATTCTTATTTTTCATGATAGTCAATGTGAACATGATTCATTCCATAGCAATTTCAGTAGTATTTAAATACCTTCATATCTATGAATGGTATATAAATGATAACTGCTGCAAAGGTTCTTTTTATTTTCACAGCAGTCTTTGTCATACACAGACAGATCATGAAATATATGAAGATAATAAAACTACAGATGATAGCAAGGAGAAGAAAAACCTATTATTAATTGTTTGACAGAGGCTTCCCTTCTAGTGAAAGAAATACGTTGCTTGATGCAGGATTTCACAAAATTATATTGCTTGGAGGAAGCTAAACAATCATCTAATCCTACAGAATTGAGGGAGATGAATCGACCTTCTGAATAATTTACATTTGGATCAAATAAAAGCGTGCTTCCAAAAAGAGAGTTGACTTTAGAGAAACAAGATGAGTTGTATGTAAATAGGTGCTTAGCTGATTTTGTTAATTTGTAAACTAATACAGGGAAATAGATTACAGCAAGGTAAAAAAAGAACTTTGCATCGAAATACTCATTGGCGTGTGTGTGTGAGAGAGAGTGTGTAGAGAGTGTGTGTGTGTGTGGGTGTGTGTGTACACAGGCACACATATATACACACGGGCATGTGCAAGTGCTCATTCATTCATTCATCATTCCTGAAGCTTGATAGTGCCTGGGCACTCTCCCGAAGCTTCTGTGACCAAGGATAGTGGTTTAACACTTGAGCCATTGTTCCACTTCTGTTTTTTTGGAGATAATCGCATTTATTTTCATGATTGGACTGGCTTTGAATAGTGGTCTTCATATCTCAGCCTCCTGAGTTGCTAGCTAAGCTTCTCCAGCCTCTAAGTAGCTAGTTAAAATTGGGCCTGTCCTCTATGCTTCACTGCTCTTTTATTCTTGTCCTGAGTTGTTCACATGCCTAAGTCATATATATGTCTAGTTTCTTTAAACAATACTCTTACTGCTTGGCACTAGGGGCTTCCATCTGAACTCTTTAACTATTGAGGAGGCTTGAGAACAGAACCCAGGCCAAAAGTTTAGTGGACTTCCTTCTCAATCTATACCTGGGTGCATTGTATTATTTCCACCATCCTTCACTATTTACAGGTTAAGATTGGAAGGGCTGCAGAATACAGGCCGGCCAAGGTAGGAATCTAGACAAGTTGGTGTGCAACTCTTATGCCGTCAATAATGAGAAGGTTAAAAAGACAGATCAGGTGCTTGTTGTTGTGGAAAGGGAACCCCTATCCTAAAATTAACCAGTCTAACAAAAACAATACCCCAAATTGAACACAATTTCCCACAACAAAAATAAGTATGTACATTAACATACAGAACTTAGTACAATCTGCTCTTTTTTCTAATATCAGCTTCATCTGATTATCTTATGATATGACAGAATAGTTTCTTCATTAAACTTATTATGTATTTAAAACGACCTAGAAAATTCTTTCTCACTTATTAAGTGCAAACAAATGGCAAATTGCCTCATTTCTTATATATTTGACTACCACTATAAATTCATCTTGTGATTATTATTAATAGTAATATATTCCGATTTATTACTTTACTTTGTAACAGTTTTTAAACTTTTCACTTCTCTGCTGAAGTTGAAGTATATAAATAGTATCATCAAATTATATTACTTGGGTACTTATGGCAGTTTTCTAAAAAGTTTTTAACCAATGGCTTCGGGTAATTCTGTTTTTTTTGGGGGGGGGGTTCTGGTCCTGGAACCTGAACTCTGGGCCTGATCGCTGTCCCTCAAGGCTAGCTCAAGGCTAGCACTCTACCACTTGAGCCACAGCGCCACTTCCGGCTTTTTTTTTCTGTTTATGTGATGCTCAGGAATCGAACCCAGGGCCGCAAGCATGCAAAGCAAGCACTCTACCGCTGAGCCACCTTCCTAGCTCTCTACAAATTCTTAATTGGTATATTATTTAGTTTACTTTTTATTTCAATTTAATTTTATGGTAAAGGTAATGTACAGAGGGGATACAGTTACTTAAGTAAGGTAATGAGTACATTTATTATGGAAGGAACATTGTTATCTGTTCCATTGATTTTTTTGAACACAAAAAACCTACTGATGTTTTTCCTGTTGTTATTGACCAATGGGTATTTTCTTTCTTTGTTCTTGCATTTTTTATTATAAAATTGATATACAGAGGGTTTACAATTCCTTAAGTCAACTAAAGAGTACACTTTATTATCTAAATATCAAATTTTGAACTTATTTTGTTTTGTTTCTTTAGGGTAATTCTTTTTTCAGAGTTGTAGGATTAGTTAAGTTAGTTTTGCATAATTTTAACACATGTAAATTATTCAGACATATATTTTGCTTTCAAAATAGTTAACATGTGAATATGTAAAAAATTATTTTCTTAAATTTTATATGGTTGGTGAATTTAAATAAATTTATTTTGTTATAGTCCTAAACATATTTGTCCATGTAACAAATACTGATTTTCAAGAAACACATACTTTATTTAAAAAGGATTTATTACCTGGTCAGTTTTTAGAAATATTTGTACTTGAATTAAAAAAAAAATGTTTGAGCTGGGCATAGTAACTTGTGGTTTCCATTTTCTAACAATGGTGAAAAGTGTAAATAGGGTTTGTAATTCGGGAGAGATGGAGAAATTATGAGACCTTATCATAAAGTTTCCAGAGTGAAATGATTAGATATATAGCATCCCTAGCAAGATATAGAGCACTTGGTTATCATCTTCTAAATCTTGAGTTAAAACACCAGTAACATCAATCTTTTGTCAAACTAAAAGGACACATGTTTCAAAATGTGTATTATTTAAAACTTGTTTGTAAAATTCTCATGTCTTTTATTTCTTAATTTTCAATTTACTCAATCTATAAGAATCCAAGTATCTTGTGACTATTTTATTTCTACTAAACTTTTAAATAGTATGAGCAATATTATGATTTCATATATTAAAATACTTTTACTATTTGTGATAATTTCCTCTGTTTAATATGATAATAACAATATTCCAAATGTGTGTATGTGGTATGTGTGTGTGTGTTTATGTGGGTTTTGTGTGTGTGTGCTTTGTGTTTACTTTGCAATGCTTGGGAGATCACACAATTGCTTCACATATGTTAGGCCAATGTTTTACCACTGAGCTATACTGTCTAGTTATAATATAAATTGTATTTTAAATTATGACTTTCAAATTTTCATTCCTAGTGTATTTTTTCAAAATTATATATGATAAAATGTGATCCATCTTCTATCCACGTTAGCAATTGTTATTTTTATTCTTTCTCTTATTTCTTTGGAAATAAATTATATTCCTATTACAATATCTTAACATTGTAACAGCTCTATACAATGCTTTATTTTCTATTTTATTTTTCCCATGTTATCTGACTTTCAGTCCAAACTATCAGGTGTATTAAAAAGAAACTAGATTCAGGACACTTTATTTTTCTCCTTGTCTTCTCTGAAGTCTTTCTGTTTTTTGAAACAATACCAATGACATACAGCTCCTATGTGGTCCACCATTCTTCCTCCTCTCACTCTCTTCTGCAGTACAGCTCAAGTCGTTATCATTCAGCTTTATTATGCTGTAATGTTATCTAAATCTTATCTTATTCCTAAATTAATTTTAGTTACATTGAGCAGTCTCTAAAGACATTTTATATATATAATATCAGGGGTTTGTATTTTCACAAGTTGTGAAATATGAGTGACTATCAAATATTTAGATATCTCTGTAGAGTATTAGTCCACCTGCTCAATAATCTCGTATGTAAATTCAAGGAATACAAGTCAGTCAGAGCAATCTTGTAAAATGGTGTAGCTTGAGCCTTCATACAAATTTGAATAGTATTACCATGGTTAGTAGTGAAGACAACATAGTTCAACTATAAGAACAGACACATAGAATAAGGTAACAGATTTATCAAAAATATTCTTAGTTTTATGGTCCACAGATTTTGAAAAGAATGCTATAATTTTATGAAATAAAAACAGAATCTTAAATGGTTGTATTGGCACTATTGCCTCGCTAGATTTAAAGAATGATCTTAGACTACTGCCTCAATCCTTTGTTTGTTTGTTTGTATGTCTGTCATGGGGTTTGAACTCTTGGCTTTTGCGCTATCCATGTGCTCTTCAGCTCAAGGTGAGCACTCTACCGCTTGAGCAACAGCAAAACTTCCGGTTTTGTAGTGGTTTATTGGAGATAAGTGTCTCATGGACTTTCCTGCCCGGGCTGGCTTTAAACCACGATCCTCAGATCTCAGCCTCTTGAGTAGCTGGGATTACAGGCATGAGCCACCGGCACCTGGCCTATCTCAAACCTTATAAGAATGATTATCAAATTAAATGTGAGATGTAAAAACCTATAAAACATAAATGTAAAAATTCATGACATTGATCAGTAAAGGTTTCTAAAAATTTGACATGGAAAACATTAGTAGCTAAAGAAAAGCAAGAACTGGATTATATCAGTGATAACCTTTCAAAATTGAAGGGACACTATAACAGAAATGAAAACATATCTAATAGAGGGCACACATTTGTTACTGCTCTAATGTTAATGCTACAATGATTCTGAAACTTAAGTATTTTTATATCTTCTAATTCTATATAAATTTTTTCCTGAATAGGATATTTCTTTAAATAACATATGTAAATTAATAGTCAATAGGAGGAGCGTATGAAATAAGCTCCTCTTTAGTGTCTAAGAAATAATAAAAAGAAAACTCACTAGTATGACCATAATATAAAAAGAGGACGCAAAATATAGTAATGCATTTGTGGAGAAATTGATATACTTCTCATAGAGATCAATTTGTAAAATATTGCAATCATTTTAGCAAACAAGTTTTAAAGTCTTCAAAAGGTGAAAGAGAATTGTATAGGATCCAGGCATTACACTTCTATGAATGTATTAAACAGAAGTAAAAAACTTCTGTGGACAGAGAATGTAGTTAATTGACAGTGAACTTGAATAGTATGTGTGAGACCCTGGAAATGATCCCCAAAAACAAATTTTGAAAAGACACACTATAGAGGATATATGCTGGGCAAATTCCGGTAACTGAATTTTATATCTATTTAAATGTCTGTTCTAAAATTTACAGCATTTCTATTTGAAGAAATGCAAGTTTGTGAAAATTAGGCTTTGAAAACCTATGAAGTTACAATTCACTTCGAAAGCACTAAAATGTATACAATAAAAGGTGATAATATAGAGTTCCAGGAAGATGGAGGAGGAAAACCTGGAATCTGAAGAAGTTCTCATATAGAAAGTAGTTTTAAAGTTCCAGTGAACAGTCCTAAGCCAGAGAATCACACCAAGTGTGCAATCACAGGACAGAGAGTTAGGCCAGAGAGGGAAAACCCAGGCAAGGAGACACATCTGAGCACTTGCCAGCAGCCGCGTCGGCGGGGGCAGCGGGGGTGACGGAGACCACAGGGCACCATACATGAGCCACAGAGATCACGAGACAAAGGAGCCAGATGCAGCTGGCGAGCAGACTCTACTCAACACCAGCAAGGACCAATAGGGAGCAGACATCTTCATCCTGCAGTTCGCAGACCAGAGACGACCCAGGAACCAAGACTCGGTGTGAGTAGAAGTTTGATGGCCTCGATCCTTCTCAGGGAGCAGAGGAGGGAAGGCCAACCCCCCCGCCCCCCAGTCCGGAGATCTCCATCTTGGATACCGACAAAGCTCAATGGAGCTGCTAGCTCCAACTCAGGCCTTGGAATAAAACGAGTCATTTAGCAGGTCACAAGTACTTAACGGCAGCGTGACCTACCAGACTCAGCTCCACCCAGGGAAAAGTCACCCAGCTCAGGCACCAGCCCTAGGAGTGGCTTTATTCACTGGGTAATCAGAGCGAGAGGCTGCCCCTCCCTCTAGCAGCATCAACAATAAATTGAAATTCAGTAAACAGAAACCCTGAGAATGGCTCCAGGCTGGGCTCTGTGAGTTTTTCACAAACTAGACCCAGGGAAAAGCTACTGCTTGTTGAAATGCCTCAACTCTACCCAGAATCTAGCCTCATCACTGCATCCCCCTTTTTGTGATTCTCAAAGCAGATCAGCCTCCCATTAAACTAACCTGGAAGGAGGATCTCAAAATCCTGGGTAAAGCAGAGCATTTTTCTGCCTGTTCAAACAAACTGACTTAAGAAACCAATTAAGCCACAGGACCACAAGCAGACCAGAGACTCCAACAAGAGGCTGGTTACAGACACAAGGGAGATACAGGATTTTTCCCACCCCTCCCCCCAAAAAATCAAAGAACATTTTTTTTTCTTCTTTTTCTTCTTCTACTTCTTCTTCTTCTTTTGGTACCTTATATAAAAAAATTTTCTTTTCTTTTCTAAAACTTTTTATAATCTTTAATTTTTGCCTTTTTTGAAAAAAAAATTGTTTTCCAGTAACTTTTTTTTCCTCTTATAATTTTTATTTTAGGGGTACGTGAATGTGCGTTTTTCTTTCTTTTTCTTTTGTCTTCTTTCTTTTTTTTTCTTTTTTAATTATTTTTTTGTTTTTTGATTAGCTCTACTGAACTTCTGATCTTTTTTTCTTCCTTTCTTATCCTTTTTACCTTTTCCTCTCTTTTGTTCTTCTTTATGTGACTTAACTCTTGTCCTGCACATCCTCAGATAAACCCGTAATTAATTAGTAGACCCTATACCCCATTGTGTACACATTTAATCCACAAATTTATTACTCAATTCAAAACCTCTGAGACTTAAATTCCAAAATAGCAGTACTACTTCCTTATACCTATATAATATTATAAGCATTTTTATTTTTAAGTTTTTCACATCTCCTCTATGTCCCTCCTCTTCTCTCATTATTTTCACTTTCTTCTCTAAATAGATTGTTATCGATTCTACATAATATTATTAATTTTTACTTTTCTATTTTTTCTGGTCTCTTTTCTTTTCCTATTCCCTTTCTTCTTTTTTTCTCTCTCTCTAATTTCATCCTACCCAACTTATTTCCTGCATTGAAATTAGGACTTAGTTAACTCTCCCTATGCCTCCCCACACCAATCTATTCCTATTTTTTACCCATATCTCTCCCTAACCCTAATAATTTCTGGTTTTCCAAATTCTCTGCGGTTCAAGGCCCTTTAATATATAGTTGTTAGATGTTGTATAGATGTATCTGTTGAACTAGATTGTATCTGTAGACTATTTACTGTACAAATTCAGACTTTGGTTGATGGTTGCCTTAAGAGAGTGTTTGAGCACAAATCTGATGCTATTTACATCTCAAATGGGCAGAGTAAGCCAGAAAAACACAAAAAAATGGCAAATCCAGGTATATCAACTCCCAATCTTGATAATCAGGGGACAGAACAGATAATGAATAATCCAGAGGAGAGTTCCCAAATAGCTCTACAAACACTGCTGGCAAACATGATAAATGAAAAGATGGGAAGCATACAAAGGACTCTGTATGAGCGTGATACGGAGAGAGAGGAGGCAATCCAAAAGTTTATACAGGAATATCATAAATGTGAGGAAGCTACTCAAAAACTGATACAGGATTTGTGTGAGCAGCTTGAGAATACTCAAAGAGAAAGGCAGGAATGGCATGAGCAGGCTGAGAACACTCAAAGAGAACTGCAGGAATCCCACTAACAGGAGGAAGCTAATCAAAGAGTAATGCAGGAATCAAAAGAGCAGGAAGAGAATACACAAAGATCACTAAAGGCATTCATGGAATCCATTAACAAAGAGCTGAAGGAAATCAGGGGGACCACAAAGGGAATGCTGAATGGAACCAAACAGAAGGAATGGGAGTCCAAGGAAACCATAATCAATCAACTAAGTGATTTGAGAATAAACAATGAACACCAAATTATGGAAGTAAAGAAATTCATACAAGAACTAAAACAGAGCTTCAACAAAGAATTTGAAGTCATCAAAGCTGACCAATTAGAAGGAAAAGAGATCAAAAACAATGTAGAAAGTCTTGACAGCAGGTTAGACCATGCAGAACATCGAATCTCAGGGATTGAAGAGAGCCTAGATATAATAGAGCAAGAACACACAACCATCCAAGACAAGTCCAAGAAATATGATAGATCTATCCAAGACTTAGAAGACACCATCAGAAGGCCAAATCTAAGGATAATGGGTGTAGAGGAGCCCCTAGAAACAGAAGTTTAGAAACAGAAGCCTAGGAAATTTGTATAACAGGTGCTAGCAGAGAACATCCCAAACATAAAAAAGATAGGCCTATTCAGATACAAGAAGCTTTTAGAACCCCAAATAGACCAGACCAGAATAGGACATCCCACTGTCACATTATAATCCACACAGGATCAACTCAGACCAAGGGAACGATCCTTAAATCTGTCAAGGAGAAAAGATTAATCACCTATAAATTAAAACCAATTAGAATCACCTCAAATTTCTCAGCAGAGACAATCAAAGCAAGAAGAGCCTGCAATGATGTATGCCATGCCCTAAAAACTATCAACCAAGAATACTGTACCCAGCTAAACTCTCCTTCATAACTGAAGGCCAAATAAAAACCTTCCATAGCAAAGAAAAATTGAAACAATACATCTCCACCAAACCACTCCTACAAAAAAATCTTAAAGATGTCCTAAACATAGAAAACCAACAAGACTACAATAAAGGTCAAGAAACTGCACCCAAACTGAGAATCCAAGAAACTTAGGAAGAAGCCAGTTTGCGCAGCCACCAAGAAGGTGGATGACATGGCAGGAACTCGCAAATACCTCTCAGTCCTTTCTCTTAACGTTAACGGAATGAACTCTCCAATTAAGCGACATAGACTGTCTAGTTGGATTAAAAAACAAGACCCTTCTATCTGCTGCCTTCAGGAGTCACATCTTGCCCATAAAAACAAACACATTTTGAATGTTAAAGTTGGATGAAAATCTACCAAGCAAACGGCCCCCATAAACAGGCGGGAGTTTCAATCCTAATACCAGATAAAATAGACTTCAAATTAAAAGTAGTGAGAAAACATAAAGAAGGTTGCCACATACTCATTAAGGGATCTCTCCTTCAGGAGGATAATACAATTCTAAATATTTAGTCACCAAACAATGGAGGATCCAAATTTATCCAAGAAACACTAATTTCCCTCAAATCCCATATAACTCCAAAGACATTAATTGTTGGGGATTTTAACACACCACTCTCCCCACTAGATAGATCAACTGGGCAAAAACCCAACAGAGAACCACAGATCTAAACAGCTGTATAGATCAACTAGACTTAACAGACATCTACCGAACATTTCACCCAGCAGCATCAGAATACACATTTTCCTCAGCAGCACATGGAACATTTTCTAAAATAGACCACATTTTAGGCCACAAAGCAAACTTGTGTAAATTCAGAAATATTGAAGTTATATCTTGCATTCTCTCTGACCACAAGGGAATAAAATTAGAACTCAACACCAAAAGCCACCCAAGAAAGTCCTGTTTCACATGGAGGCTTAAAAACACACTGCTGAATCACGAGTGGGTCATGTAAGAGATTAGAAGGGAAATTCAAATGTTCATGCTATTCAACAAAAATGAACACACAAATAACCAGCTTCTCTGGGACACAGCAAAGGAAGTACTCAGAGGCAAGTTTATAGCTCTGAACTCCTACATCAACATATTGGAGAGATCTGAAACCAACAATTTAATGACACATCTAAACCTCCTTGAAAAAGAGCAGCAAGATAAACCCCAATCCAATAGCCGGAAAGAAATAATTAAAATTAAATCAGATTTAAAGGAATTAGAATCCAAAAAAACTATAGAAAGAATCAACAAAACAAAGAGTTGGTTCTTCGAAAAAATTAACCAAATTGACAGACCATTAGCAAATCTTATCAGAAAAAGAAGAGAACACACCCAAATTAATTAACTCAGAGATGAGAATGGAAACATCACCACTGAAAAAACCAAGATTCAGAACATTATAAGGGAATACTTCTCAAAACTTTATGCTAATAAGTTTGAGAACATGACAGAAATGGACCTTTTCCTGGCAAATATTGACCTGCCAATACTAAACCAAGATGAGTTAATCCATCTTAACAGGCCCATATCAAGCATTGAAATAGAAACAGCAATAAGAGATCTCCCAGCTAAGAAAAGTCCAGGACCAGATGGTTTTACAGCTGAATTTTACAAGGCCTTCAAAGCAGAGCTCACACCAATTCTCCTCCAACTCTTCAATGAAATTGAAAAAGAAAGTTCACTCCCGAACACATTCTATGAAGCCATCATAACCCTCATCCCAAAACCAGGAAGGTACTCAACAAAGAAAGATAACTATAGACCCATTTCTTTGATGAACATTGATGCATAACTTCTCAACAAAATTTTGGCCAATAGACTTCAACAATTCATCCAAAAAATCATACACCACGATCAAATAGGATTCATTTCAGGGATGCAAAGCTGGTTCAATATACACAAATCAATTAATATTATCCATCACATCAACAGGAGCAAGAATAAGAACCACATGGTTATCTCAATAGACAGAGAAAAAGCATTCGACAAGATCCAACACCCCTTTAACATGAAGGTTTTAGAAAAATTAGGAATCCATGGAACACTCCTCAATACAATAAAGGCTGTATATGACAAACCTACAGCCAGCATTATACTTAATGGTGAAAAACTAAAGCCATTTCCTCTTAACTCAGGAACAAGTCAAGGATGTTCACTCTCTCCACTTCTCTTCAACCTAGTATTAGAATGCCTAGCTACAGCAAAAAGACACGATGCAGACATAAAGGGGATCCAAATAGGGAAAGAAGAAATAAAACTCTCCCTCTTTGCAGACGACATGATCTTGTATTTAAAGAATCCCATAGACTCCACTCCCAAATTACTCAAGCTGATTCAAAACCTTGGCAAAGTAGCAGGTTATAAAATTAACCCCCCAAAAGCAATGGCTTTTCTGTATGCCAACAATGAGAAAAATGTGCCTGAAATTAGGAAAGCAACTCCATTTTTAATAGTCCCACAAAAAATAAAATACTTACGAATTAACTTAACAAAGGAGTGAATGACCTCTATGATGAAAAGTTTAAAATCTTGAAAAAGGAAATCAACACAGAACTTAGAAAATGGCAAAACCTCCCATGATCGTGGATTGGAAAGTTTAAAATCGTGAAAATGGAAATACTTCCCAAGGCTATCTACAAATTCAAGATACCTATCAAAATTCCAACCTCATTCTTCAAGGAAATAGAAGAGGCAATCCAAAAATTCATATGGAACAATAAAAGACCCCGAATAGCAAAAACGCTCCTCAACGAAAAGAACACTGCTGGAGGAATATCAATACCAAATTTCAAACTTTACTATAAAGCCATAGTAATCAAAACAGCTTGGTATTGGCATAAGAACAGACCTCAGGAAAAATGGAATAGAATTGAAAACCCAGAAATGAACCTACAGACCTATAGCCATCTAATCCTCGATAAAGGAGCTAAAACAATAGAATGGAACAAAGACATCCTCTTCAGTAGATGGTGCTGGCAAAATTGGTTAACTACTTGTAGAAAACTAAAGGTAGATCCTTATATATCACACTGCACCAGAATCAACTCCAAATGGATCAAAGACCTCGATGTCAAAACAGACACTCTGAAAACATTACAGCATGGAATAGGAGAAACCCTAGGTCTCCTTGGCTCAGGCCCGAAATTTTCTGAATAGAGACCCGGAAACAAAACATATCAAAGAAACCTTGGACAAATGTGATTGCATAAAGTTGCAGAGCTTCTGCATGGCAAAGGACATAGCTAGCAAGATCAATAGAAAGCCCACGGATTGGGAGAAGATCTTTACTAGCCATACAACGGACAAGGGTCTCATATCTAAAATATATTTGGAACTCAAAAAATTAAATCCCCCAACAACAAATCCTCAAAGAAACAACCGCCCAATAAATAAGTGGGCTAAAGACTTAAAGAGAAACTTCTCTGAAGAAGAAAGAAGGATTGCCTATAGACACAGGAAGAAATGCTCAACATCCCTATCCATAAAAAAATGCAAATCAAAACAACATTGAGATACCACCTCACTCCAGTTAGAATGGCAAAAATCATGAACTCTAACAACAACAGATGCTCGAGGGGATGTGGACAGAAGGGAACCTTACTTCATTGTTGGTGGGAATGTAAACTTGTTCAACCACTTTGGAAAGCAGTTTGGAGGTTCCTCAAAAGACTTCACATAGAGGTCACCTATGACCCAGCAATCCCACTTTTGGGCATTTACCCAAATGTTTACAAACAAGACCACACTACAGCTACCAGCACAACTATGTTTATTGCAGCATTATTTACCATAGCTAAGATATGGAACCAACACAGATGCCCTTCCGTAGATGAATGGATCAAGAAAATATGGTATATATACACAATGGAATTCTATGTCTCCATCAGAAAGAATGACATTGCCCCATTTGTTAGGAAATGGAAAAACTTGGAAAAAATGATAGCAAGTGAAGTAAGCCAGGCCCAAAGAAACACAGGTTCCATGGTTTCCCTTATTTGCAATATCTAGTATGTGTATGAGTCAAGCAGAAAAGGTCAGATAATGTGATGTTAGGAAAATGAACCCTTAGTATTTTAATGTTTTTTTTTTCATGCAAGTGTTTCTAACCCATTTATAAGATTATTTCTTTGTTGCTTAGTATGTCCCTCCCCCACAGTTTAACCCCCACTTTCAGTACATTTGATGTCCGTATAACTTGTGGAGGAGATGGGGAAAAACAAGTCGTTTAAGGATTCTGGTGGACCTGTGGCAACAATGAGAAGTACAAATTGTCATGTCAAAAACGAGCTTAACAATGTCGGTGGGGAGGAGAGGGAGGAAGGATTGGGTGGGGGATAGGGGGAGGCTGGGAAGGGAGGTGAAGAGTAAACAAAGGAGGAGGCTGCAATGTTTGCTAAGAAATGTATTCATTATCCTGCCAATGTAATTGCAACCCCTCTTTACAGTAATTCACAAATAAAATAAAAAAAAAAAAAGCGGTAAAGGTCAGATAATGTGATATTAGGAAAATGAACCCTTAGATATGTATTTTAATGTTTTTTTCTTTCATGCATGTGTTTCTAACGCATTTATAAGATTATTTCTTTGTTGCTTTGTATGTCTCTCCCCCACAGTATAACTCCCGCTTTCACTATATTTGATGTCAGTATAACTTGTGGAGGAGATGGGGAAAAATAAGTCGTTTAAGGATACAGGTATACCTGTTGCAACAATGAGAAGTACAAGTTGTTATGTCCAAAACGAGCTTTACATCGTCGGTGCGGGGGGGGGGGGGGGGGGAGGATTGGGTGGGGGGGAGGGTGGAGGCTGGGAAGGGATGTGAAGGGTAAACAAAGGAGGAGGCTCCAATGCTTGGTAAGAAATGTATGCATTATTCTGGTCATGTAATTGTAACCCCTCTGTACAGTATGTTCACAAATAAAACAAAATAAAATTAAATTTAAAAAAATAAAATAAAATAAAAAAAGGTGGTAATATATGTAAGTGAATTGCATGTCAGGAAAAAAACACTATTGTTAAAACTTCTTCACACAAAATGCAGAATAGCTAAAAAGATGTTTTTGGTGTTGGCTAAAAATTCTTTGTAAACTACTGCATTTAAAACAAAGATGTGGGACTGGGAAGGTTTCTCAGTGGTATAGCGCTTGCCTTGCATGCTCAAGGTCCTGGGTTCGATTCCTCAGTACCACATAAGCAAAAAGTAAAAAGCTGGAATTGGTGCTGTGGCTCAAGTGGTAGATCGCTAGCCTTGAGCAGAAGAGCTGAGGGACAGTGCCCAGGCCCAGAGTTCAGGCCCCAAGACCGGAACCCTCCATAAATAAAGAAAACAAAAACAAAAAACAAAGATGTGATTTCTGTTTATTTTGAAGGTATTTTGTCCATTTGAGTTTATGCAGAGATAACTTAATCCAAAAGTATATTTGATAACTGGAATACCTATACCTAGGGATTATGCATCTCTTCTAAGTAATTTTTTATTATTTTTATTTTTTTATTATGAAAATACTGTACAGAGGGGTTACAATTACATGGGCAAGATAATTAGTATATTTCTTATCAAGCATTGTAGTGTCCTCCTTTGTTTCCCCTTCCCATCCCTTCCCATCCTCCCCTGCCGCCCCACACCATCCTCCTCCATACACCCCCTCACACCAAAGTTGTAAAGTTCATTTTTCGACATAAGGACTTGTACATCCTCATTGTTGCAATGGGTCGACCTGTATCCCTATTTCTTTCCCATGGTTTCCCTTATTTGCAATATCTAGTATATGTTTGAGTCAAGCAGAAAATTTCAGATAAGGTGATGTTAAGGAAATGAACCCTAAGATATATATTCAAATGTTTTTTTTTCTTTCATGCGATTGTTTCTAACACATTTATAAGATTATTTCTTTGTTGCTTTGTATGTCCCTCCCCACAGTATAACCGCTGCTTTCACTGTATTTGATGTTGGTATAATTTGTGGAGGGAAAGGAGAAAAACTTCTAAGTAATTGAGAAACTTTTCTGGAAGAAACTTTTAGGAAATGACAGAAGACACAAATCTATGCATCTCCATTTTATGTAAGTCATATGTAACTTGCTCAATCCAATTGCTTATCTCTACCTTGCTAGGAAAAACGTATTCTCAAGATAAGAGCCAAAAGCAGTGAAAAGAACAAAATACACAATCATCTTGATTTATTTGTGAAAGTAACAATTGAAATAAAACAATTCCTCTTAAGGGACTCCTATATTAGTGTATGTGAAGATGTTCCTGAATGCCAATGTCCATTACATTTTTGGAATTTTAATTTCTACTAACATATGAAAACTAGAACAAGAAAACGTACATAGAATTAGAGTGAACCAGCCTTCAAATCATTTTCTTAATTGTTTTGAAATTACAAAAGAATTGATACTCCTTTGCTTTGGAAATAATTTAAAAATATTTATCACATGATAATTCAAATACCAAGCAAGAGTAATTTTATATAATCATTATAAATATCATTTTATTACTATTGTAAAATAGAAGAAAAAAAACCAGTCCCAATATATGACCTACCTATCATTATTCTTAACTTCTAATCATTACCTAAATATCTTAATCTAACTAGTCATGTCTTTAACATAGACGTAAATATTCTATACTTGTTCACTTAAAATTTTCCAGGGGTATGTATTCATGTTTCTAAGAAATGTTCAAAGCAGTTAAAAGATGCTTTTGTGAAATTAATGTGATACAACTTGTTGTTGTGGGTGTTGTTTGCAAGGCCTGGGCATTGTCCCTAAGCCTTTTTATTCTCAAAGAAAGCACTCTATAACTTGAGGAAAAGAGCTAATTCCTGTTTTTAGTGGTCAATTGGAGATAAGAATCTAACAAGTACTGTTCGGTCTGGGCTTGTTTCGAAAACAATTCTAAGATCTCAGCACCCAGAATAGCTTGTATTATAAGGGTGAGTTACCGGCACTTGGTTTCATGAAGTGTTTTTTTAATTTTAATTAAGTTTTAAGATGTTTGTTTAACTATGATATATATCATGTATATATTTCTGATGACAAATAATCTCTAAAAATGTACCATTCTACACATAACATATATATATATATACAGACTCCCTCTAAAAATTTTATGTTACTATTTTTACCTTTTTCGTTTCAAAGATATACAGTCTATTTTTCTAAAAGTTTCCTAGAATAAAATAACTCATATTTCAATAGAAAGTAGAGTTTATTACTTTCAAGGGAATTTTAGATATACACATGATATTGTAGTAACATTTACAGTATATTACTTGAAAAGGTTCTGCCGAAACTCTTAAATATTTGTTTGTAGTTAAGGAGAGAGAGGAAGTTAATTAATACTGATTAGGAATTTGCAATGCTTCAAAAAATCTATTCCATAATTTGTTATAAGCACATAGTCAAGCTACCTGATATGGTTTAGTTTCTTTGTTTATTTGTTCAAAATTTCAATATGGATGCATGCACACTGGTAACATTAAAATTATTAATCAAAAGAAAAATGATAGTAAAATCATAGACATATCCGACGTTCAATAATTAGCACTTATGATGCTAATAATAATTTGGATGGAGAGGATGATGACCACAGTGTAGCCTGACAATGACGATGTTGTGATTGAAAAGGAAAAAAAAACAAACTTTAATTATCTTTGAAGCCATAGTTATAAACAGCGGTGGATTACATACAATAACAATAATAAGAGGAAGGCTGGGAAGGTGGCTCAGTGGCAGAGTGTTGGCCTTGCCTACATGAGGCTCTGGGTTTGATTCCTCAGCACCACATAAGCAGAAAGTGGCACTGTGGCTCAAGTGGTAGAGTGCATTGAGCTGAAGAGCTGAGGGACAGTGCCAGGCCCAGAGTCCAGGCCCCATGACGAACCAAAAAAAAAAAAAAAACAATAAAAAGAGGATAGTTTCAATATCAAGAAATACAATCACATAAACAGGTAGAGACAGTAAAAACCCTAATGTTATTCCAGCAGTCTTTCTAATGTATACTCACTGTTCTTGGTGATATTATTTTCTTATAAATAAAATCTTTTATTTCCATATTTTGATCGACTAAGATGTAGGTTTCAACTTAGTGTGATTAGTTCAAATTACATTGTCATATATATACTACTCAATAACCAATGTTTTCCAATGATATATTAAGAGTATGTTCTTGATTACAGCTGTAAATACATGACACAATTTACATAATACCACTTACTTATCTGCAGTTACCATAAAATGACACAAGCTGCAGAGCCAGGAGTGAAAATTTATTTTTATTTCTGCATGAAACTATTTCTGACTTTATACCAACAAACTGAATTTGACTCTTTCCTTATTTTTAAGCTAAGGTAGAAAATTTAAGGACTGTTTACTTTCTTTTTCCTTGCTCTAAAAGTCAACATTTATATTCTTCAATATTTCTAGTAGATTACATCCATTTACAGATGAGAAATGTAAGACCAACAGTCAATGTAGTGAGTAAATAATGGTACTAGAATTTTTGTCTGAGTTCTTCACTCTGTGTGCTTACAAGGAGAGCCATTTAGTGTTGGAGAGGACCAATATGAAAAGAGTATGGGGAAAAATGCATACTTTGTAAACAGTTGTTTTAGGACTGAGTGACTGGTGATGAGTATTTGCAATAGGCTGGTGTCAGGGGCATAAAAAGGAGTATATAGAAATTACATTAGTGACAGAAACTGAGAAAATCTTGGTCATTCATTTATCTAATGGATGGGGGTAGGGTAAGAGGAAATCTAAAGTATTTCCACATCTCTGTCTCCTAACTATGTTAGTTACATTCTTGGTGATAAGGACTACATGTGGAAAAGATGGATTTAGAGGAAAAAACTCTCTGATAGTTCTAAGGTTAATGTAAACAGATGCAAAGATAGGTCTGTTTGAACATCATCAAAATATCCACGAACATGAATATGAAAAAAATAATAAAATCAGGGACATTATTAAAGGGAAAAGGAAAAGGAAAGTTCTGACGAAAGTGAACAATGTGAGTATCAGTGTGGATAAGATTGGAGGAAAGATAAATAAGGAAATAAAAAAGTAATAAACACAGATTTACAGAAGAAAAGGAAGGAAAGCATTTTCAGGAAGATATTGAAGGAAATCTACCATTTGGATTTGAAAAGTAAAAGGACATAGACAAGTTCAATAAGAACAGTGTTTTGATGAAAGTCATATTGATAAAATGTTGAGATATGAATGTGAAGACATAAAATGCTGGATCCATAAATTCAACATGTCCTGTTGATTCTAAATGTTGGGAACAAATGCTTTAATCCTGACCTTAGAAATACAGATATAACTCATGAACTTTTTTAGAGGTATTCTCTGAACATTTTTGAAAACTTTATTTAGCCAGGAGGTTATAGATTGAACTACAGCACAAACAAGCCTAATTTGTCCTACAGTTCCAATTAGTGACCCATTTATCCATATCAGTTTGGGATTTTATTGAAATATATTTAGATATGTTTGGATATCTTATCAGCCTACTCATTATAAATGTAGGACAAGTAACACCAAGTATTAGGTTGAACATACAGCTTTACTGATGTGACTGAAGACTACTCGAATTGATTCTTCTTTAAAATAGAAAATAGAGACCAGTTATGATGTGTCAATGGCTATTGGCCTCAACATCATTTTGCTCAACATCATTTTATGTGGTCATTTATACATAGCTATTGGGCCATTCTGTTCATCTGCTAGGACTATCCTAGATATTTCCTAGTTATTACAAATGAGGGAAACCATAGAATCTGTCTTTGTGTCTTGCTTATTTTTCTTAGTAGGATTTTTCCTCAATAGCCATTGACACATCATAACTGGACTCTCTTTAACTTGGAAATTATAGATTATGTCTTTTTATACTGTAACTTGGGACAATGATCTGCTGTCAGTTATTACCTTCTTTTACCCTTCTTTTGCCCTTCCACTTACATAATTATTCTTTAAAGAGACATAATTGAGCTTGCATTTCTAAATTCTTCAAAATTATCTGAAATACTTCATACTTCTGGCAGCCTCCTATATCTTTCTCAAAGGAAATATTTTGTCACTACCATTTTTATCCTATATGATAATGGATATCTTCCTGCCTAATTCAGTGCAAGATATTCATTAGACTCATCCAGATATCTCAACACTTGTACCACCATAAAATACTATCTTACTTGGAAATCATGATATTAGTATATCTGGTGAGGTGGCATCTGTCATTTTTGAATAGCTTTCAGTGATACTTACATGCAATCATGTTTTAAACCAATATGCCACTCAGTAGATGAACGAATTGACAAAATGTGGTTTATATACGTACGGAGGAATTCTATGCTTCCAATTCATAAGGAAATGGAAAGACTTGGAAAAATCCTACTAAGAAAAATAAACAAGACACAAAGACAGATTCTATGGTTTCCCTCATTTGTAATAACTAGGAAATATCTAGGATAGTCCTAGCAGATGAACAGAATGGCTCAATAGCTATGTATAAATGACCACATAAAATGATGTTGAGCAAAATAAACTCCTAGATATGGAAAGAGAGGTTTTTGTTTATGGTGGTTGTTTTTAATGTACTATGTGATTTCTTTTTTCTTTTGTGTTTTCCTCTATGGTATGTCCACTGTTGTATTTGATTTCAGCATCCTGTGTATTGTATATACATTTTTCTTCATTTGACAAGGGAAGAGGAACAATAAAATGTCGAGACAAAGGACAAAAGGCAAACCAATGCAATACACACAAGACAACATGTTAGAAATTTACATTATGATTTGTGAGGAGTATTGGGGTGAAGGAAAAGTGTGAGAAAAATGAGGGAGGGGTAAAAATTTTGACATTTTATGTATCCACTAATTTACAATTACTGCAACCCTTCTATATATCACCTTGACAATAAAATTAAGTTAAAAGTGAGCTGCATAAAATATAATTTCACTGTATTGTTATAGTAAATATTATTCTATGTGTATTACCTTTTAAAAAATGAACATTTTGGCTGCTAATTTGAATTACCTCTTTCTTTATCAGAGGGACATCAACGTGAATGTTATCAAACTTATTTTCAGAATATGCTTTTCATTATTTTGAGAAAAAACATTATTTTAGTATTATCTCATACTAAAACAGAAAACAGTCCAATTCTATGGAAACTCCTAACTTTGAAAACTGACTAATTGTTAAGAGGACAGAATATATGTGTTCCTCAATATTCCTATGACTACAAACTACTCATTTTCAAATTCTGAACATGCCATACCAGAGACAGGCTTGGCTTACTTCTCTTAATAAAATTTTTTCCAAGTCTTTCCATTTCCTAACAAATGGGGAAATGTCATTCTTTCTGATGGAGGCATAGAATTCCATTTTGTACATATACCACATTTTCTTGATCCATTCATATACTGAGGGGCATCTGGGTTGGTTCCATATCTTAACTATAGTAAATAATGCTGCAATAAACATAATTGTGTTGGTAGCTTTAGTGTGGTCTTGTTTGTAAACATTTGGGTAAATGTCCAAAAGTGGGATTGCTGGGTCATATGTCAGCTCTATGTGGAGGCTTTTGAGGAACAACCATATTGCTTTCCAAAATGGTTGAACAAGTTTACACTGCCACCAACAGTGCAGTAAGGTTCTCTTCTGTCCACATCCCCTCCAGCATCTGTTGTTATTAGAGTTCTTGATTATAGCCATTCTAACTGTGATAAGGTGGTATTTCAATGCTGTTTTGATTTTCATTTCTTTCATGGCTAGACAGGTTGAGCATTTCTTCATGTGTTTACTGGCCATCCTATCTTTCCTCTTCAGAGAAATTTCTCTTTAAGCCTTTAGCACACTTATTTATTGGGCAGTTGATTCTTTGAAGATTTTTGTTGAGGGATTTAATTTTTTGAGTTCCAGGTATATTTTAGATAAGAGACCCTTGTGTCTTCTCCCAATCCAATCCGTGAGCTTTCTAGTGATCTTGCTAGCTATGTCCTTTGCCAGGCAGAAGCTCTGCAATTGCATACAATCCTATTTATCTAACCTTTTTTTAATTAATTTTTTTGTGTTTCTGGGTCTCTATTAAGAAAATTTCGTCCTGTGCCAAGGAGACCTAGGGTTTCTCCTATTACATCCTGCAATATTTTCAGAGTGTCTGCTTTGACTCCGAGGTCTTTAATCCATTTGGAATTGATTCTGGTGCAGGGTGATAAATAAGGATCTAGCTTTAGTTTTCTACAAGTAGTTAATGAATTTTGCCAGCACCATTTACTGAAGAGGTTGTCTTTCTTCCATTCAATTTTTTAGCTCCCTTATTGAAAATTAGATGGCTATGGGACTGTAGGTTCATTTCTGTATTTTCAATTCTATTCCGTTGGTCATCTTTTATGTTTTACTTCATCTTTCCCTATTTCGAGTCCCTTTAAATTTGCATCTTGTCTTATTGTCCCAGCTAGCATTCTAATACTAAGTTGAAGAGGAGTGGAGAGAGCAGACATCCTTATCTCTTTCCTGAATTAATAAGAAATGGCTTTAACTTTTCACCATTAAGTATAATGCTTGCTGTAGGTTCGTCAATTCTTAGTAGAAAGAAGAGCACTGGAGCAATATCAGTTCCAAATTTCAAACTATACTAAAAAGCCACATTAATAAGAACAGATTGGTACTGGCACAAGGACAGTTCTGAGGACCAATGGAATTGGACTGAAGACTCAGAAATAAACCCATTGACCTATAGCCACCTAATCTTTGACAAGGGAGCTAAAAATATAGAATGAAAGAAAGACAGCCTTTTCAGTAAATGGTGCTGGTAAAATTGGTTAAACACCTGTAGAAAACTAAAGCTAGATCCGTATATATATATATATATATATATATATATATATATATATATATATATATATATATCATGCAGGGTGATATATATATATAGATATATATATCTTAAACAAATCAAACAAAACAAATCAAAGAGAGGTTAGACAAATGGGAATGCATGAAACAACAGAGCTTCTGCAAGATAAAGTTTATAGATAGCAAGATCAATAAAAAGCCCACTTACTGGGAGAAGTTCTTCATGAGTCATAAAACAGACAAAGTCTTATATCTAAAATATACTTAGGACTCAAAATCAAATCTCCGAACAACAAATCTTCAAAGGAATAACTGTCCAATATCTAAGTTGGCTGAAGACTTCAAGAGAGACTTCTTTGAAGAGGAAATAAAAAATGTCCATTAGACACATGAAGAATATATATATATATATATATATATATATATATATATATATAATTTTGGGAGTGGAAGGGATATAGCAGAATGCTTAAATGGGGATTCAGGTTGACCATTGTGACAATGAGATGTACAGGGCACTGTGTCAAAAATGAATTTACAATCTCATGCAGGGGTCAAGGAGGGAGGAGTTGGAGATGTGGGGAAGGAAAGGATGGTAGGGGAAAAACAAAGGAGGAGGTAACAATGCTGTATAGGAAATGTACTCATTACCTAGTCCTGTAATTCTGAGCCCTCTGTACAGTATTTTTACAATAAAAATATATTTAAAAAATCTCTGCCTCCTGTAGATTTCCAGTGCTGCTCTCGGAATTGCATTTTCTGCTTATTCTGGCTATGGTTAGGTCCACCTTTCCAATGGATCAGTATTCTCAAAGCATCTTGGTCCTGCAGTGGGACTTGGATTATACAGTGGTGGTTGGAACCAGGCCAAGGACAGGACAAAACCACTTCCAGGACATGGCTTCGTCATTGCCCATGCAACTAGGATTGTAAGCAGAATTTCTCTGAATTTGGTTTCAGAAAACAGTGAACCAAAAGGCAAGTCCATCAAACACCTCACTCCTCCCCCCATTTTCTCTTTTCTCCCTCCCTGGGAAAGTATAAAATAATTTTGCAGGTTTTGACACACACACAAAATGCCCACCATCTCCCCTGGTAAACTTGGTTTCAAGTCACTAAGTCATGTCAACGGATAATGCTGCATTCATTATTCTGGACAACATCTTCAGGTTGTTTGATGCTTTAATTTTTTGTTGTTGTTGTTGGTAGGGGGGGCCTGAACTCTGGGTCTGGGTGCTGTCCCTGAGCTGTTCAGCTCAAGGCTAGCTCACTACCACTTTAGCCACAGTGCCACTTCCAGTTTTTTCTGCTTATGTGGTGCTGAGGAATTGAACCCAGGACCTCATGCATGCAAGAGAAGCACTCTACCACTGAGTCTTCTTCTAGCCCTAATGATTTAATTCTTTAAAATTTCTTTTTGTCAGTCATGGGTCTTGAACTCAGGGCTTGGGTATTAACATATCCCAGAGTTCTTCAGCTCAAGGGGATCCCTCTCCCAATTGAGCCACAGTGCCACTTCCTGTTTGGAGATAAGTGACTCACAGACTTTCATGCCAGGATTTGCTTTGAACAGATGAATTTTTAAATTACATTTCTCCTAGGTATTTATTGGAACATTACAGTTTTTCTGGAATTTAAAGTTTTCTGTAAACCTTTATCTTTAAGTAATCCAAAAGCATTAAATATTACATTTCGAAGCTATCCTTTAGCACATCCATTTTGAAATTATTATCTTAAAATGAAATTCTAATTCTTTGTAGAAACAACCCATTAAAGTCCAAATGGGAAATATGCTAATTTCAGCAGCCTTGACAATCCTTCCTCTTTTTTTTCTCTCCAGTATCTTTTCTTGTTTTGGAACAAGTGTCATGGACTGTCCAACCATTCAAAAGGAAGATTATTCCATTAATTTAATAGAAAAGGAATCCAGCCTACCTGCATCTCAAGGCAACTTTGAGTATAATGTTAATATAATAATTCATGTCAGTGGATTTTCAGTCATTTCGATAATTTTTTATTTAACTACTCATTAAAGAGGTTCCAAAAGGCAAGAATCAAAAATCATGTTCTGCTTTCTAAAAATGTTTAAAAAGCTAGTAATTCAACAAAGATTCCATGGTGAAGAATTTCTCTTTTATCATAGTCCTTACCACTGATCCCTTCCCTTCAAACTTGTAGCTTTGTTCAGTTTTCTTGTTCCAGCTTTCATTTTGGTATTCGCCTCAGTAATATCCTTGTAGTATTTGACAATGAAATTCCATTTATTGTTAGAGAGCTCAATTCATATTGCCAAAGGCAGACTCATTATCATTTCATAAAACATAAACTATTAAGTATCATTAACATGGTCATATGCAAATATTCCATAAATTAATATAAGTACCACATAAATGTGCATCTTCATATACTTTTAAAAATGCAAAGTAGTTACATATCTATGTCATAAAATAATTCAGACCACTGGTAGAAGAGATTAAGCTAAAATTTTTGTTTATATCATCCCCAATATTTTGTCAAATTTTCTTTTCTCATTAACTTTCACCTTAGGGCCTGCTTTTCCTAGCAACAAGTTATAACTTGATATCCTTGGATGTTAGTCCCCTCTGAGTAACCTCTTTTCTTTCCACCACTAGTTAGTCCCTGTTGTTAAATATCTGAGGAATAACGTCCCATTGTGCCTGCAAGAGAAGTACCCAAGTCGACTGTCTGTGACTACTCTTGCTTTGCTTTGTTTGGGAATGTGGTAGCTGAGACAGGGGTGGCAGGGATCAGGTGGCTGGAACCATGGTGTTAAGAATTATGGGTAGCAAAATGAGTAGCAGAGATTAGGATACCAGGGAAAGGGTAATTGTGACTGTAATTGCTGAGTTGCACTTGCAGGAAATTGGGTAGCAGCAACAGCTTTGCAGGGGTTGGGGTAGCTAATACAGGTATCCAGAACAATTTAGCAGTGACAAGCAAGCACAGACAAAGTGAAAGATAAAAGTTGTGAGACATTGTGGGAATTCTTTGACTACCCATTCTGAAAACATGAAGGAGGGGAGGGTAATTTTAAACTAAAACTACAAAAGAAAATTTAAGTCTTGGTGCTAACAAATCTGTCCAGGTGTTATTACATTAAATAGAGAATTCAAAATGGTTTTTCTTCATGATTACAGAGATCAAAGATATTAAAATTCTTATGTCAAAATGCAAATTAAAGGGGAAAATTAGTCAGGAGGTAAAATTCATATTGAATGTTAATATTTAAGAGAAAAAGGAGATCCTAGATGGCAGACTACAGACAAAGCAATATCAGAGCATTATATGTTCAATAATAATTAAGAAATTTTAATTGAAAAATTGAGCTAGAATGTTCACATCAGGCAAAGGCAAGCAATCAGAGTCTACCACCAACAAAGAAACACCATAATGTATATCTCAGAAAAAGGAACCAAGTTCCTTATCCTTGATTTCAATGATACACATAACCACCTTTACAAACACACACACACACACACACACACACACACACACACACACACAAACACACACACACACACACGAATTATGCAACAGCTCAAGCTACTCACATCCAATCAACATGAATCAAAGATCTTCCTGTAATACTTAAAACTTTAAATTTTGAAGTCTTACTCTGAAAACATTACAGGACGGAATAGGAGAAACCCTAGGTCTCCTTGGCACAGGCCGAAATTTTCTTAATAGAGATCCAGAAATACAAAAAATCAAAGACAAATGGAACAAATGGGATTTCATGAAATTGCAGAGCTTCTGCATGGCAAAGGACATAGCTAGCAAGATCATTAGAAAGCCCATTGATTGGGAGAAGATCTGCACTAGCCATACAACGGACAAGGGTCTCATATCTAAAATATACCTGGAACTCAAAAAATTAAATCCCTTAACAACAAATCTTCAAAGAAACAACTGCCCATTAAATAAGTAGGCTAAAGGCTTAAAGAGAAACTTGTCTGAAGAGGAAAGAAGGATGGCCAATAAACACAACCTCTCTAGCCATAAAAGAATTGCAAATAAAAACATTGAGGTACTACCTCACCCGAATTAGAATGGCTATAATCAAGTACTCTAATAAGAACAGATGCTGGAGGGGATGCGGACAGAAGGGAACCTTACTACATTGTTGGTGGGAGTGTAAACTTGTTCAACCACTTTGAAACACGGTATGGAAGTTCATCAAAAGACTCCACATAGAGCTCCCCTATGACCCAGCAATCCCACTTTTGGGCATTTACCCACATGATCACAAACAAGACCATACTTAAGCTACCAGCACATCTATGTTTATTGTAGAATTATTTACCATAGCTATGATATGGAACCAACCCAGATGCCCCTCAGTTTATGAATGGATCAAGAAAATGTGGTATATATACACAATGGAATTCTATGTCTCCATCAGAAAGAATGACATTGCCCCATTTGTTAGGAAATAGAAAGTCTTGGAAAAATTATATTAAGTGAAGTAAGCCAGACCCAAAGAAACATAGGTCCCATGGCTTCACTTATTTGTAATAAATAGTATATGTGTGAGGCAAGCAGAAAAGTTCAGATAAATTGATGCTAGGGAAATGAACCCCAAGATAAGTATTCAATTTTTTTTCTTTCATGCATTTGTTTCTAACATATTTATAAGATGATTTCTATATTGCTTTTTATGTCTCTCCCCCTGCTTTCACTGTATTTGATGTTGGTACAAATTTGTGGAGGGGAAGGGCATAAACAAATCGTTTAACTAGGGGTACAGGTGGACACATTGCAACAATGAGATATACAAGTCATTATGTCGAAAAATGAACTTTACAATTTTGGCGGGGGGAGGAAGTGTTTGGTCATCTATTTTCCAGCTGATCTATAGGTGTAGAAGCAAAACGTAATACAAAGCAATACAAACCAGTTCTTACTATAAATAATTTTTCGCTGAACATCTTAAAAATCAATTCTGACAACATGTAATAAAAAAATCCCTAAGTTTAAAACATTCTTCTAGACAAGTTAAAGAAATACCGAGAACAAGTATTTTAAGAATAATTGCAGAGAGCTTGTACTCAGGGCCTGGGTTCTGTCTCTGAGATTTATTACTAAATACTAGTGATACCACTTTGAGGCACAATGCCACAGTAAAGACTCACCAATTTTCCTCTCCATACTGGCTTTGAACTAGGATCTAGATGTTTCAACTCTCTGAGTAGCTAGGATTATAGTAATGAGCCCTTGCACCTGGGTAGAATAATTGCAGAGGCCAGTTAGTATTACATGTCAATCATGTTTAACTTTGTAACATAAAGTTAACTGAAATGCCTTCCAATAGAAATAAGGAATTAAATGTGTAGATGGGTTACAAAGTTCTTACCAAAAGCTACATATTTTCCCTTTTTTTTTTCTTCCAAAATTGTTTGCTTTCCAGAATCATATCTTATCTTTCCGTGCTGGTTTCTTTAGTTTATTTCATACATGCCCAGAGCTCCTTCAACTATCAATTCTTTTGTGAAGACCTTGCAAATATCTATTTTCAGTCCAAACTCGTTTTATGCACCTCTCATCCATATATTCAACTGACATAATCACTTGTGAAACAGTAATCATCTCTTATCATTACTGGATATAAAGTATAAGTAAAATTTAAGAAAATAAAGAATAACATAAATAAACATAACATGATTTTAATAGTAATGCTAAATATAAATACAACATCGATTATTTTCTGGAGCAATTTAATAAAAAACTCAAGGAAAAGAAATCAACTTTTTTGAGTGCTGATATTATAGTTTAATCTTAAGCCCTTACCTTGTCACTTAGGCTTTTTCCCTCAAGGGTGGTGCTCTGTATTTGAACGACAGCTCCCCTTCCAACTTTATTTGGGGGATTATATAGAGATATATAGAGATTATATAGAGATTATATAGAGATTATATAGAGATTATATAGAGATAAGAATCTCATGGAATAAAAATTATTTGTGTCCCTATCATGGGGTTCATTTCACATAACATCCTCTTATATGGTACCATGTACAAGTTACTCCAAGTAAGATTAACCATGGGACCTGTGGTTATTTGAGCCTGGCTTATTCACTTAATATAATTGTTTCTGCGTCTTTCTATTTCCTAGCAAATGGGACGATGTCATTCTCTCTGATTGGAGGCATAGAATTCCATTGTGTGTGTGTGTGTGTGTGTGTGTGTGTGTGTGTGTGTGTGTGTGTGTGTGTATCACATTTTCTTGATCCATTCATCTACTGAGGGGTCTCTGGGTTGGTTCCATATTTTAGCTATGGTAAATAATGCTGCAATAAACATAGTTGTACCGGTAGCTTAGTATGGTCTTGTTTGTGATCATTTGAGTAAATGCCCCAAAATGGGGACTGCTGGATCATAGGGGAGCTATAAGTGAGGTCTTAGAAAAAGTGAAGTAAGGCAAAACCAAAGAAACATTGGTCCTATGCTTTCCCTTATTTGCAATAACTATTATATGTCTGGGACAAGCATAAAAGTTCATAAGCTATGTCCATATGACCACATAACATGCTGCTAAGCGAAATGAACCCCAAGATAGGATTTATAATCTACCATGTGTTTTTTTTCTTTTTATGTTCCTTCCCCCCCTGTTTAACCCTTGTTTTTACTGTATTTAGTGTCGGTGCCCTGCATTTGTATACACCCTTCTCTAGCTTGGGGAGGGGAAGGGACAAAACAAAATAGATAAATAGTGATACAGGCTGACCCATTGTAACAATGAGATGCACAAGACACTATGTTGAAAAAGTATCTTTACAATTTAGCTGGGAAGAGGGTAAGGGAGTAGAGGGGAGTGTAGTTGTGGAGGTGGGAGGGAAGGGGAGGGGAAAAACAAAGGAGGAGGTAACAATGCTTGATAGAAAATGTACTCATTAACTTGCTCATGTAACTATAACCCCTCTACAGAGCATTTTTACAATGAAAACCTCTTTTAAAAAATAGAAGGTGTGCCGGGCATCAGTGGCTCACGCTTGTAATCCTAGCTACTCAGGATGCTGAGATGTGAGGATAACAGTTCAAAGACAGCCCAAGAAAAAAATCCGTGAGACTCTTATCTCCAATAAAACCACTAGAAAACCGATGCTGGTGCTGTGTCTCAAGCGGTAGAGCACTCCCCTTGAACTGAAGAGTGCAGGGACAATGCCCAAACCCAGAGTTCAAGCCCCAAGACTGACACACACACAAAAAAAAACAGAAGGTGTCATGTACACCAAGTATAGTAGCCCATCTGTAATCCCAGCTGATTGGGAAGCAGAAATGACAAGGATCTTGGTCTCAGGCCAGGCCAAAGAAATAACTGCCCAGACAGCCATCTCAACAAATAAGCTGGCCATAGTGGTTCACATCTGTAATCTTAGATAATTGTGTGAGAGACATAAGAAGCAATCTAAGATCATTCAGTCAATCTAAGATTAGACCCGGGCGAAAAGTTCAAGACCTCAAGTAAATAAAATTGACCAGAAGTATGGCAAAAGTAATTGAGCTGCTTGTTGCTATACAACTAAAGTCCTATCTAGCAAGCAGAGAACACCTGAATAGAACCCTAGTAGTACTCCTCTCTTCCACCAAAAAGCTTAAATAACTTTGTCCTATTTGAACATCTAATTTCAAGGCCACTGACAGATCAGAGATGGTGATATTATCTTAAAAATTAGATATTCAAAAGAGACAAAGTTCTTTGGGTTTTGAAAAAGTTGAAAAGGTAGGAAAATGCATGTGATTTTTGTTAGCTCCATAATTCTTGAAAACATAAAATGAACTCAAGTATTAAATATATATCCATATGTGTGCATATATCCATGTATGTATATATATGTGTGTATGTATATAATCATATATATATATATATACATATATATATATATATACATACATATATATGTATGGTTCATCTCTTTTCTGTGTAGCAAATGGTTCAAGTGAATCTGTACAATCAATACTCAAAGGCATGAATAGACAAAGAGAATGAGCAGAGAACTCGTACTCCGGAATCTATGGTTAGCCCATAACCCCGAAAATTTTTTACATCAGTTTGCATGTGTCAGTTACTGCAGTACAGGGACAATACGATGGCAATGAGATACCAGGCAGATGAAATGAGAAATGAGAGATACAACTGGTACAATATTCTTTCTGATGGGTAAGTAGAATTTCCAGTGTGTGTGTGTGTGTGTGTGTGTGTGTGTGTGTGTGTGTGTGTGTGTGTGTGTATTACATTTACTTGATTCATTTCTCTCTTGAGGGCTGATTCAGTAAACATGGTTGTGCTGAAACCATTACTATATCTTGGTTTGTAATCTTTTGGGTAAATGCCCAGGATTAGAGTTGCTGGATCATATGGAAGTGGGTAGTCAAAAGAGGAGTGAAGTGGGAAAAGGTAGAAGATTGAATAGGAGAAAAGGGGGAAAATGCAGAGAAGAATCCAGTAAATATCCTACAAAATTAAGAAGAGTGAAGGAAGAGGTGTATAGGGGAGGGATGGATGAGAATGTTGAAAGGGTTGGCACTGATCAAGGTATATTGTACGCATAAACTGCTTTGTTTAATGATAACTGCTTTGCTACTTAAAATAATAATAATAAAAATCATGTCCCTAAATTGTTATGCAATTAAAAGCAAAGCATGAGAATCTGCCAGATAATCTCTAGGGTCAATAAATCTTTTTTGATTAGGATAAGTTTTAGAACAACACTAATGATACATATCATCTGAAGAAAATTTAATGATTTCCAGCTATTTAAAATAATCATTTTTGAAGATATGGCTCAAGTGGCAGAGTGCTACTTAGTGAGCAAAGCTGTCAGATAATGAATTCAAGTCTCAATCTCGAACAAAAGTAAAAACAATCAGTATAATTCAGGCACTTTCCTGGGCACTAGTAGCTCATGCATTAATCCTACCTTAAATGAGAAGGCAGAGATCTGGGGATCTCAGTTCAAAGTCAGCTTAGATAGGAAAGTCTGTGAGACTCTCATCTCCAATTCACTGTCAAAGAAAGCTGGAAGTGGACTCATGGCTCAAGTGGTAGAATGCTAGCCTACAGCAAAAAGCTCAGGGGCAGAACCCAAGCCTTGAGTTCAAGCCTTAGAATAGTGCATATACATACACAAAGAAAGTAAGTCACTAAATTTCTCAACCTTCCATTTCCCTAATCCTAACTCTAACAGAACCCTAAGAGTAATCTTGATGATAATAGTAACCCAATTCTAAAATTAATGGAAAATACTCGAGTTTAGACACATTCTAACAGATACTCATTGTCTTTGAAATGATTTGCAGTTTGTTCCAAATCCTACAGATTCCCTGACTTGGACTCTGAAATTGTTCCCTATTATGAATCATTAACCTCAAATCTTCATATCATGAAAATTATCACAGTTTCCACTGATCTTAACGTTTACTGAACTCCTATATCTCTAAAAAGAAGTTGCAGGTTTATTTAAAATATACTTTAGTATCTAACCCTAACTATATATAAATCTTACTAGAAACCTAACTCTTAATTTAATCCTATTCAACCTGGAAGAGGAAACTTAGTAAAACTCTGTAGTTTTTGTTAAATCTCAAACTTATTTTACTTCAAAATATTAGCAGAAAACTCATTTTTACCGTAAAGCTTACCCTTCCTTAAGCCTAAGTCTAACTTGAACTAGAACAGTAACCCTAACCCTAGAACTAATAGCCTTTGGATTCTAAAAGCCAGACAAATACATTAGTTTTTATTCATCCTAACTTTGATTCAACTCATCTTTCTAAAAATAGTTTGTAGTTTTATTCAGTATCTTGCCATTTTGTAACCCGAACCCTAACTGGAATATTGAGGTTAACCCTCACACTAATCATACCCTAATCTTAATATTATTAGCAGTTTCTTATTTCACATTCATCCTAATTCTAACTAGACTTGTTATTCGAAGATTTACTTTCAGTTTGACCCTAAACTTTCCATTTCCCTACGGCTAAATCTAACTCCAGCTGGAACTAAAACCTAACTTTCACTCTGATAGTCCAATTTTAATGTTTAAGAAAAAGACTCTAGCTATTAATCATTCTAATGGATACTCCAGTTTGCACTCTGAAAATGCAATTCAATTTGCCCTAATTCCCACAAATTTTCTGACTCTACCTCTGAAGTTATCTTGTTCCTTAACATGAAGTATTATATTATTTGTCCTCAAATTCTCTTATCAGGAAAAATACTGTAGTTTCCAATGATCCTTTGTTTTCCTGAACCCCTGTACCCTAAAGCAATTTTAGATTTACTTACCATCTAATCCATTACTTAACACTAACTCTCAAGCTAAACCTGGCTGGAAAACTCTCATTAATCATTACAAGAATGATCACTGAGAAATAAATATAATGATAATGCTCTAGTTACTATTCAATCTCTCATTTTTGTTCCTACTTGTTAGTGAAAACTGAATATTTTTTGGTCAGGCATGGGGCTTGAACTCTGGGCTTGGGCACTATCCCTCAGCTCTTCAGCTCAATGCGAGCCCTCTACTGCTTGAGCCACACCTCCACTTCCAGGTTTTTTGGATGTTTAATTGGAGATAAAGAGTTCTCATGCACTATGCTTCCAAGGGTGGCATCCAACTGCAGGCCTCAGATCTCAGTCTCCTGAGAGGATAGGATGACAGGCATTAAAAAATATGTTCTGATGGGTGCCAGTAGCTCATGGCTGTCATCCTAAGTACTCAGGAGGTGAGATTTGAGGATCACGGTTCAAAGCCAGACTGGGCAGGAAGGACCCTGAGACCCTTATCTCCAACAAACCAGTGCTTGCCTTGAGCTGAAGAGCTCAGGGACAGCAACCAGGTCCAGTGTTCAAGCCCACAATCGAAAAAAAGAAAGAAAGTAAAACATCTTCGCTGCAAAGATGTAGAGGTGTGTGTGGGAGGGTGCTGTGATTGAGAGACCAGGTGCTGGCCTCACTCTACAGACATTTCTAAGAACTCCCCAAGTGTGCACCACTTTGAAGCCACAGTAGAATGCATGGTGCCTTACCAAGAACTCAAGTGGTCGAAGCCTATGGCAGGCAGGGAGTGGGCAAATGGGTGCATGGGTGGGATTATTGTGTCTGTATTCTCCCTAATGAAGGATGGATTTGGATGCTCCATGTCAAAGTCTGAAGTAAAGAGTTGCAAGAAGTTTGTGGCCTGATGAATTTGGTTTCCTCTGGGTATATGAATATGGATGAAGTCTGGCGCCTCTTGTGGCTCACAACTGTCATCCTAGCTACTCATAAAGCTAAGATGTAAAGACCACGGTTCAAAGCCAGCTTGGGCAGGCCAGCTTGGGTCTTGATATCCAATGAGCCACCAGAAAACAGGAAATGGCACTGTTACTCAAATTGTAGAGTGCTCAACTTCAGCTGAAGAGCTGAAGGACAGCGCGCTTACCCAGAGTTCAAACCCCATGACCAACAATAAAGAAAGAGGTTGGCTGAGTTTTCCACATTGCAGTGTGTACAGTAGGAAATTCCACGCTGGGTTATGAGACATTTCAGATGTGAGAGGCTCAATGCTATCTCTACAGTTAGTCTGAGTATGATAGTGCCATCTTCTCACGGGTTGGATGTGATCCTAATAGAGGGAGTTCATGATTTTGTTCTCAGGAACTGCTAAGGGCTTGGAATATCTGTGTGTGTGTGTGTGTGTGTGTGTGTGCGCGTGCGCGCGCGCACGCGCATGTTTGTGTAATTTTCCGTCGTCTTTTTCTGTCCCCTTCCTGGTTGCTGGTCTGCCTCTTTCTGGCCTCAGATGGTGCCCCTCCTTCACATCAACCTTGCCTTTAGCCCCCTATCAGGGTCTACAATGAGTCCTAAATTGCCACAGCATGTGTTCCAACTTTTCTCTGGGGCACAAGTCTGGCTGTCCCAATATTTGGCCGCATCCAGGGGATTCTGGGTCAGCTGGAATAGGGTTTCCTCTGCATGAGAGGCAGGGCCTCAGTCATGCGATGTCCTATCTTTTTCCTCAGCTGGCCCTCGGACTGCACATCCCTCTCAGCAGGCTCGCAGTGGAGAGGGGAATGGGGAATTGCTGGTGGCTCTGGCCAAGTGGAGCTTGAGAGCTGCCTGAAGGCTGCCCAAGCAAGGAGGATCTAGGGCTACATGGGTTGTGAGGCCAAGGTGGCTTGGAAGTATAGGTCAGTGTCTAGGAAATGTAAATGTACTTTATCATAGGACAGTCTATCTTCTGGCCCCAACTGGGCCTCTCAGGTCCTTCTAGAAAATTCCAGATGATCAGAATACAGAGGCACAGACTTTAGATTCCAGGACCAGGGAACTGGGGGATGAGAGACTGGTATGGCCAATACCTCATTGTTTTGGGGTATTAGTGTTGACCTGGCTATGCACATTCTTATGTACTTTCATTTCTTAACCCAGTGTTGGCCACACACCAGCCACTTGTGGCAGTACTGTGGAAGTGGCAGGAGTGGATGTGAGGTTTAGGATGACCAAAATTTATGGCCTTTGGGGTGGCAAAGGATGTCTTTAAAAAAAAAAATCTTAGAGCTGGGACTCAGGGCCTAGGCAATGTCCCCGAGCTTCTTTTGCTCAAAGCTAACATTCTACCACTTGAACCAGAGCTCAACTTTCATCTTTTTTTAGTAGTTTAGTGGAGATAAGAGTCTCAGGGACTTTCCTGCCTGTTCTGGTTTCAAGCTGCCATCCTAAGATCTCAGCCTATTGAGTTGCTAGGATTGCTGGTATAAGCCACTAGCACTTGTTAAGGATATTAGTGTGTGTGTGTGTGTGTGTGTTTACCGGGACTTGAACTCAAAGCCTAGGTGCTATCCTTTTGCTTGTTTTCACAAGGTTGGTGCTGTACCACTTGAACTACAGTAGCTCTGCTTCCCAGCTTTTTGGTGATTCATTGGACATAAGAGTCTGCCCAGGCTAGCTTTTAATTTTGACTGAGCCTCAGGTCTCAGGCTTGAGTACCTAGGATGACAGGCATGAGCCACCGGCACCCAGCTAATAATGGCCTTTCAACATAGTGGACTGGGATCTCCTGAAAACATTCTATTTTTTCTGTGCCAGTACCGGGGCTTGAACTCAGGGTCTGGGCTCTTGTCTCTTAAATTTTTCCCTCAAGGCTGGTACTCTACCACTTAAGCCACAGCTTGATTTCCGGATTTTGGTAGTTCATTGGCCAGAAGAGTATCACTAACTTTCCTCCACTGAGCTAGCTTTGACCAACGATCTCTGATCTCAGACTTCTTTTTTGTTTCAGTTTTTTAAATTTTATTTATTTATATAATTTGTAATACGTACAGCAAAGGGTTTTTAAAAAATGTATTATGAAGGTGATATGTAGAGAAGCTGCAGTTATGTAAGTCAGGTAATGAGTATATTTCTTTTACAACAGGGGTTTAATTCAGCATGTCAATTGATAAGTAAGAAGAATCTTGATCAATTTCCCCCTTCCATCATTCTCCCCCAAACTATATATGCAGAATCAACTTGATAATAATGTTACTTCTTTCTGTATGATATTGCCTCCAAGAGACTTTACTATTTTTTAATTTTATTTTATTGGTGAACATACTGTACAGAGGGGTTACAATTACATGGGCAGGATAATGCGTACATTTCTAACCAAACATTGCTGCCTCCTCCTTTGTTTACTCTTCACATCCCTTCCCAGCTTCCCCCTCCACTCCCAGTCCCAATCCTTCTCCCCCCCACCCCTGCACCGACGTTGTAAATCTCGTTTTGGACATGACAACTTCTACTCCTCATTGTTGCAACAGGTCCGCCTGTATCCCTAAACGACTTACTTTTGTCCATCTCCTACACAAGTTATACTGACATCAAATATAGTGAAAGCGGGAGTTATACTGTGGGGGAAAGACATACAAAGCAACAAAGAAATAATCTTATAAATGCGTAAGAAACACATGCATGAAAGAAAAAAAAGCATTAAAATGCATATCTAAGGGTTCATTTTCCTAATATCACATTATCTGACCATTTCCGCTTGACTCATACATATACTAGATATTGCAAATAAGGGAAACCATGGGGCCTATGTTTCTTTGGGCCTGGCTTACTTCACTTAATATGATTTTTTCCAAGTCTTTCCATTTCCTAACATATGGGGCAATGTCATTCTTTCTGATGGAGGCATAGAATTCCATTGTGTATATAAACCACATTTTCTTGATCCATTCATCTACTGAGGGGTATCTGGGTTGGTTCCAGATCTTAGCTATGGTAAATAATGCTGCAATAAACATAGTTGTGTGGTCTTGTTTGTAAACATTTGGGTAAATGCCCAAAAGTGGGATTGCTGGGTCATAGGGGACTTCTATGTGAAGTCTTTTGAGGAACCTCCATACTGCTTTCCAAAGTGGTTGAACAAGTTTACATTCCCACCAACAATGAAGTAAGGTTCCCTTCTGTCCACATCCTCTCCAGCATCTGTTGTTGTTAGAGTTCTTGATTTTTGCCATTCTAACTGGACTGAGGTGGTATTGCAATGTTGTTTTGATTTGCATATCTTTTATGGCTAGGGATGTTGGGCATTTCTTCATGTGTCTATTGGCCATCCTTCTTTCTTCTTCAGAGAAATTTCTCTTTAATTCTTTCGCCCAATTATTTATTGGGCAGTTGTTTCTTTGAGGATTTGTTGTTGGGGGGTTTAATTTTTTCAGTTCCAAGTATATTTTAGATAGAGACCCTTGTCCATTGTATGGCTAGTAAAGATCTTCTCCCAATCCGTGGGCTTTCTATTGATCTTGGTAGCTATGTCCTTTGCCATGCAGAAGCTCTCCAACTTTATGCAATCCCATTTGTCCAAGCTTTCTTTGATTTTTCGTGTTTCCGGGTCTCTATTCAGAAAATTTCGGGCCTGAGCCAAGGAGACCTAGGGTTTCTCCTATTCCATTCTGTAAGGTTTTCAGAGTGTCTGCTTTGACTCCGAGGTCTTTGATCCATTTGGAGGTGATTCTGGTGCAGGGTGATATATACAGATCTAGCTTTAGTTTTCTACAAGTAGTTAATGAATTTTGCTAGCACCATTTACTGAAGAGGCTGTCTTTCTTCCATTCTATTGTTTTAGCTCCCTTATCGAGGATTAGATGGCTATAGGTCTGTAGGTTCATTTCTGGGATTTCAATTCTATTCCATTGGTCCTGAGGTCTGTTCTTATACCAATACCAAGCTGTTTTGATTACTATGGCTTTATAGTAAAGTTTGAAATTTGGTATTGATATTCCTCCAGCTGTGTTCTTTCCGTTAAGGAGCGTTTTTGCTATTCCGGGTCTTTTATTGTTCCATATGAATTTTTGGATTGCCTCTTCTATTTCCTTGAAGAATGAGGTTGGAATTTTGATAGGTATCTTGAATTTGTAGATAGCCTTGGGAATTATTGCCATTTTCACAATGTTAATCTTTCCAATCCAGGAGCATGGGAGGTTTTGCCATTTTCTAAGTTCTGTGTTGATTTCCTTTTTCAAGATTTTAAAGTTTTCATCATAGAGGTCATTCACTCCTTTGGTTAAATTAATTCCTAAGTATTTTATTTTATGTGGGGCTATTACAAATGGAGTTGCTTTCCTAATTTCAGCCACACTTTTCTCATTGTTGGCATACAGAAAAGCCATTGATTTTGGGGGGTTAAGTTAATACCCTGCACTTTGTCAAAGTTTTGAATCAGCTTGAGTAATTTGGCAGTGGAGTCTATGGGATTCTTTAAATACAAGATCATGTCGTCTGCAAAGAGGGAGAGTTTTATTTCTTCTTTCCCTATTTGGATCCCCTTTATGTCTGCATCTTGTCTTATTACTGTAGATAGAAATTCTAATACTAGGTTGAAGAGAACTGGAGAGAGTGGACATCCTTGTCTTGTTCCTGAGTTAAGAGGAAATGGCTTTAGTTTTTCACCATTAAGTATAATGCTGGCTGTAGGTTTGTCATATACAGCCTTTATTGTATTGAGGAATGTTCTATGGATTCCTAATTTTTCCAAATCCTTCATCATAAAGGGGTTTTGGATCAGGTCGAATGCTTTTTCTGCATCTATTCAGATAAATATGTGGTTCTTATTCTTGCTGCTGTTGATGTGATGAATAATATTAATTGATTTGCGTATATTTAACCAGCTTTGCATCCCTGAAATGAATCCTGTTTGATCATGGTGTATGATTTTCTGGATGAATTGTTGAAGTCGGTTGGCCAATATTTTGTTGAGATGTTTTGCATCAATGTTCATCAAAGAAATGGGTCTATAGTTCTCTTTCTTTGATGAGTCCCTGCCTGGTTTTGGGATGAGGGTTATGATGGCTTCATAGAATGTGTTCGGTGGTGAGCTTTCTCTTTAAATTTCATTGAAGAGTTGGAGTAGTATTGGTGTGAGCTCTGCTTTGAAGTCCTTATAGAATTCCGTTGTAAAACCATCTGGTCCTGGACTTTTCTTAGATGGAAGGTCTCTTATTGCTTTTTCTATTTAAACGCTTGATATGGGCCTGTTAAGCTGGTTTAACTCATCTTGGTTTTATTTTGGCATGTCAATATTTGCTAGGAAGAGGTGCACTTCTGTCAAGTTCTCAAACTTATTAGCATAAAGTTTTGAGAAGTATTCCCTTATAATGTTCTGAATCTTGGTTGTTTCCGTGGTGATGTTTCCATTCTCGTCTCTGAGTTTATTTATTTGGGTGTGTTCTCTTCTTTTTCTGATAAGATTTTCTAAGGGTCTGGAAATTTTGTTAATTTTTTCGAAGAACCAACTCTTTGTTTTGTTGATTCTTTCTATAGTTTTTTTGGACTCTAATTCATTTAATTCTGATATAATTTAAATTAGTTCTGTCTACTGGATTGGGGTCTTGCTGGTCTTTTTTAAGGAGGTTTAGATGTGTCATTAAATTGTTGGTTTCAAATCTCTCCAATTTGTTGATGTAGGAGCTCATGGCTATAAACTTGCCTCTGAGTACTGCTTTTGCTGTGACTCAGAGGAGCTGGTTATTTGTGTGTTCATTTTTGTCGAATAGCATGAACATTTGAATTTCCTTTCTAATCTCTTCCATGACCCACTCGTGATTCAGCAGTGTGTTGTTAAGCCTCCATGTGATACCAGATTTTCTTTGGTGGCTTTTGGTGTTGAGTTCTAATTTTATTCCCTTGTGGTCAGAGAGAATGCAAGATATAACTTCAATGTTTCTGAATTTACACAAGTTTGCTTTCTGTCCTAAAATGTGGTCTATTTTAGAAAGTGTTCCATGTGCTGCTGAGAAAAACGTGTATTTTGATGCTGCTGGGTGAAATGTTCGGTAGATATCTGTTAAATCTAGTTGATCTATGCAGCTGTTTATATCTGCAGTTTCTCTGTTGAGTTTTTGCCCAGTTGATCTATCTAGTGGGGAGAGTGGTGTGTTAAAATCCCCAAAAATTAATGTCTTTGGAGTTATATGGGATTTGAGGGAAAGTAGTGTTTCTTGGATAAATTTGGGTGCTCCATTGTTTGGCGAGTAGATATTTAGAATTGTAATATCCTCCTGAAGGAGAGATCCCTTAATTAGTATGTAGCAACCTTCTTTATCTCTTCTCACGAATTTTAATTTGAAGTCTATTTAATCCCGCCTGTTTATGGGGGCCGTTTGCTTGGTAGATTTTCTTCCAACTTTAACATTGAAAATGTGTTTGTTTTTACGGGCAAGATGTGACTCCTGAAGGCAGCAGATAGAAGGGTCTTGTTTTTTAATCCAACTAGACAGTCTATGTCGCTTAATTGGAGAGTTCATTCCGTTAACGTTAAGAGAAAGGACTGAGAGGTATTTGCGAGTTCCTGCCATGTCATCCACCTTCTTGGTGGCTGCGCAAACTGGCTTCTTCCTATGTTTCTTTGATTCTCAGTTTGGGTGCAGTTTCTTGACCTTTATTGTAGTCTTGTTGGTTTTCTATGTGTAGGACATCTTTAAGAATCTTTTGTAGGAGTGGTTTGGTGGAGATGTATTGTTTCAATTTTTCTTTGCTATGGAAGGTTTTTATTTGGCCTTCAGTTATGAAGGAGAGTTTAGCTGGGTACAGTATTCTTGGTTGATAGTTGTTTGTTTTTAGGGCATGGCATACATCATTGCAGGCTCTTCTTGCTTTGATTGTCTCTGCTGAGAAATTTGAGGTGATTCTAATTGGTTTTCCTTTACAAGTGATTAATCTTTTCTCCTTGACAGCTTTAAGGATCGTTTCCTTTTTCTGAGTTGATCCTGTGTGGATTATAATGTGATAGTGGGATGTCCTATTCTGGTCTGATCTGTTTGGAGTTCTAAAAGCTTCTTGTATCTGAATAGGCCTATGTTTTTGCATGTTTGGGAAGTTCTCTGCTAGGATCCTGTTAAACAAATTTCCTAGGCCATTAACTTCTGTTTCTAGGTGCTCCTCTACACCCATTATCCTTAGATTAAGCCTTCTGATGGTGTCTTCCAAGTGTTGGATAGATCTATCATATTTCTTGGACTTGTCTTGGATGGTTGTATGTTCTTTATCTATAATATCTAGGCTGTCTTCAATCCCTGAGATTCGATCTTCTGCATGGTCTAACATGCTGTCAAGACTTTCTACTTTGTTTTTGATCTCTTTTCCTTCTAATTGGTCAGCTTTGATGGCTTCAAGTTCTTTGTTGAAGCTTTGTTTTAGATTTTGTATGAACTTCTTTACTTCCTTAATTTGATGGTCAGTGTTTATTCTCAGATCATTTAGTTGATTGGTTATGGTTTCCTTGGACTCCCATTCCTTCTGTTTGGTTCCATTCAGCATTCCCTTTGTGGTCTCCCTGACTTCCTTCAGCTCTTGTTAATGGATTCCATGAATGCCTTTAGTGATCTTTGTGTATTCTCTTCCTGCTCTCTCAATCCCTGTATTACTCTTTTAGCTTCCTCCGGTTCATAGGATTCCTGTAGTTCTCTTTGAGTTTTCTCTGCCTGTTCACGCCATTCCTGCCTTTCTCTTTGAGTATTCTCAAACTGCTCATGCAAATCCTGTATCAGCTTTTGAGTAGCTTCCTCATGCTTATGATATTCCTGTATAAACTTTTGGAATGCCTCCTCTCTCTCCCTATCATGCTCATACAGAGACCTTTGTATGCTTTCAATCTTTTGATTTATCATGTTTGCCAGCAGTGTTTGTAGAGCTATTTGGGAATTCTCCTCTGGATTTTTCATGATCTGTTCTGTCCCCTGATATTGGGATTGAGAATTGAGATACCCGGATTTGCCCATTTTTCTTGTGTTTTTCCGGCTTACTCTGCTCATTTGAGATGAAAACAGCACCAGTTTTGTGCTACGACACTCTCTTAAGGCAAGCATCAACCCAAGTCTGAATTTGCACAGTCAATAGTCTACAGATACGATCTAGTTCAACAGATACATCTATTCAACATCAAACAACTATACGTTAATTGGCTAAGAACAGCAAAGTATAATTTGGAAGACCAGTAATTATTAGGGTTAGGGAGAGATGTGGGTAAAAAAATAGGAATAGATTGATGTGGGGTGGCTTAGGGAGAGTTAACTAAGTCTTAATCTCAATGCAGGAAATAGTTTGGGTAGGATGAAAGTAGAGAGAGGAAGAAAAAAAAAGAAAAGGAACAGTAAAAAAAAGAGACCAGAAAAAATAGAAAGGTAGAAATTAACAAAATTATGTAGAAGCGATAACAATCTATTTAGATAAGAACGTGCATTTACTGAGAGAAGGGAAGGGGTAGGAAGGAGATGTGAAAAACTTAAAAATAAAAATGCTTAAAATATTATATAGGTATAAAGAGGTAGTACTGCTACTAAGGAATTTAAGTCTCAGCGGTTTTGACTTGAGTAATAAATTTGTGGATTGTGTACACAATGTGGGATAGGGTCTAATAGTCAACTACGGGTTTATCTGAGGATGTGCCGGACAAGAATTAAGTCACATAAAGAAGAATGAAAGAGAGGAGAAAGGAAGAAGAAAAAGATGAGAAGTTCAGTAGAGGTAAACAAAAAACAAAAAGATAATTTAAAAAGAAAAAAAAGAGAAAGAAAACCAAAAAAGAAAGCAAAAACGCACACTTCCGTATCCCCAAAATAAAAATTATGAGAGGAAAAAAAAGTTTCTGGAAAACAATTTTTTTATCAAAAAAGGTAAAGATTAAAGATTGAAAAAAGTTTTAGAAAAGAAAAAGAAATTTTTATATAAGGTAGCAAAAATAAAAACTAAAAACAAAAGAAGACGAAGATGAAGAGAAAAAAGAAAAAAACAAAACAACAAAAAAACTTCTTTGAATTTTTTTGGGAGGAGTGAGAAAAATCCTGTATCTCCTTTGTGTCCGTAACCAGTCTCTTGTTGGAGTCGCTGGTCTGCTTGTGGTCCTGTGACTTGGTTGGTTTCTTAAGCCAGTTTGTTTGAACAGACGTAAAATTCTCTGCTTTACCCAGGATTTGGTGATCCTCCTCTCAGGCTAGTTCACTGGGAGACAGATCTGCTTTGAGTATCACAAAAGAGGGGGATGCAGTGATGAGGCTAGGTTCTGGTATCTTTTCCGGGCTGGTTTGTGAAAACCTCACAGAGCCCAGCCTGGAGCCATTCTCAGGGTTTCTGTTTACTGATTTTCAATTGCTTGGCGAGGTTGCTAGAGGGAGGGGCAGCCTCTGGCTCTGATTACCCAGTGAAGAAACCCACTCCTCGGGCTGGCTCCTGAGCTGGGTGACTTTTCCCTGGGTGGAGCTGAGTCTGGCAGGTCACGCCGCCATTAAGTTCTTGTGACCTGCTAAATGACTCATTTTATTCCAAGGCCTGAGCTGGAGCTAGCAGCTCCTCCGAGCTTTGTCGGTATCCAAGATGGAGATCACTGGTGCTGGGGGTGGGGAGGGGTGGCCTTCCCTCCTCTGCTCCCTGAGAAGGAGTTAGGACTTCAGGCTTCTACTCACGAGTCTTATTTCCTGGGTCGTCTCTGGTCTGCGAACTGCAGGATGAAGATGTCTGCTCCTTGTTGGTTCTTGCTGGTGTTGAGTAGAATCCGCTCACCTGCTGAGTCTGGCTCCTTCATCCCGGACTCTCTGTTGCTCAGGTATGGCGCCTGTGCTCTCCGCCACTGCCACAGCTGCCGCCGCCGCTGCAGCTGCTGGCAAGGGCTCAGAAGTGTCTCCTTGCCTGGGTTTCCTTCTCTGGCCTAACTCTCTGTCCTGTGATGGTACACTTGGTATAATTCTCTGACTTAGGACTGTTCACTGGAACTCTAAAACTGCTTTCTATGTGAGAGCTTACTTAGACTCCAGCTTCTCCTCCGCCATCTTCCCGGACTCTCTGATCTCAGACTTCTTAATAGCTAGGATTTACAGGGGTTGAGCCACTGGAGGCATTGGGTAGAAGCTTTTCTTGAGCAAGAGTTCTTCCCTGCATTTTCCCTGACTCCTCCATGCAAAGGGGGCCTGAAGGTCAGGAGCTGTGAAAAATAGTCTTCCAGCCACAAAATTGGATGAGGTCTTTGGTAAAAAGTCAAGCTTATCTTCCTCTGAGCCCCATTCTGTGACGCCACCCTCTGCCCTACCTGTGACTCCAGTACAAACCTTGACCCAGCCTTCAGTGTTCTGCCAGACTTGTCTGAGGCCACAGAACCTTCATTACATCCACACCACCTGCTCTAGAACACCCCTCAGGACCTTTACGCATGCTCTGCACCTTCTGCCCTAGGCCCTCTGTCCTGTTCCACATCTTAGAACTCATGTGGTATTTTGGCACTGGTTGTATCACCTCCTGGAGCAAGTCTTTCCTTCCTTTCTCTCACTTTTTTTTAATACTGAGTTGCTAGAGATCGAACTAGTGCAGGCTGACTGTCAAATGCTCTATCTTGGTGTGTGTGTGTGTGTGTGTGTGTGTGTGTGTGCCAGTCCTGGGGTTTGAATTCATGGCCTGGATGTTATCCCTGAGTTTTTATGCTCAAGGCTAGCATTCTACTACTTGTACAACAGCTCTGGTTTTTTTGGTGCTTAATTCGAGAAAAGAGTCTCATATAGACTTTCCTGCCTGCGCAGGCTTGCAGTTATAATCTTCAGATCTCAACTTCCTGAGTGCTATTGTTACAGGGGTGAGCCACCAGCACCTGCCTCTACCTCTTACCTACCTCGGCCTTCCTCTGAGTCTCAGAATTGCATGTCTCACCAAGCTCACATTTTTTTTGCCAGTGTTGTGGCTTGAAATCAGGGTCAAGGCATGTGCCTGAGCTGCTTTTGCTCAAGGCTACATTCTATCACTTAAGCCACAGTGACACTTTTGGCTGATTCTGTTTATGTGATACTGAGGTATCCGACCCCGGGCTTCATGCTTGCATGTTAAGTACTCTACTACTTAGCCACATTCACAGCCCAAGGCTTACTTCTAACAGGAACTATGAGGGTGGTATTTATTGGCATACTCTTTTCAGCACAGAAATCACTGGGCATTTCAAATCTTTGCAGGATTTGGGACCAGAGTGAAACTCAGCAAGGAGGAATGATGAATGAGTGATAGCCACCAGGCCCCAGAGATCTAGGCTCACGTCCTATACAGGGATAGGGAATATTGAGCCAGAACCTTCCACAATACCTATAGCCTAGGAAAAGTGGTCTCCCTGGAGGCAGTGGCTGGCTGCTAGATGTCCCAATGGGACACCTCAGCCAGAACATAATGAACCCGTTGCATACACCAGCCAAGGCAATCCTTCTGGGCTTCAGTTATTAAATGGCAGAGAAGGATGCTTTGTTCAAGCTACTGGCTCAGACTTAGTACTCTCTGAGTGCTTTTCCCAGCTTTCACATGTTGGGGGTCTGGTCATGGGCAACCTGATGAATGCCCATCATCCATACATCATCCGTAAATACACAGAGACATGGAGTTACTGCCTTCTTTTTTTCTTTGGCAGGTCTCAGGTTGAATTATGAGCCTAGGCCCTATCCTTGATCTCCTCTTTCTCAAGACTAGAACTCTGCCCTTGAGCCACAGCCCCAACCCTTGGGGATATTTTCCTGTGATCTCTTAGAAATAAGAGTGTTGCAGACTTTCCTGCTCTGGCTGAATTCAAATTGGCATTCTCTACATCTCAGCCTCCTGAGGAGCTAGGATTACAAACATGAGCCACTGACACCTGACTTTCTTTGCTTCTTCTTGTTACTTTTTAATCATGACAATCTGAAATCTTCAGTGTTATTCCAATGGTTTGCATTTGAAGTAAACTTCCCAGGCCTGGAGTTCGAACCCCAGGACCTCCACACACAAATGGAGGCAGATCCTGACAAACTCATTCCTATTTACATGAATGCTAATGGAATGTTACAAAAGTATTTAAATTTGCAGTTAATTCATGATTCTATTTTAGAAAGCCACACATAAATCACTGGATTTATATCTTCCATTCTAGCACCATGTTATGATTTCCCTAATGGAAGGATATTGATTCATTTTTAATTAATGCTTTTATAAGTATTAAACCTTGATACTTCATTAAATGGAGACATAATTTAATAACTAATTGTTGGTAACTATATATCATTAAATGGAGACCTAACTTACTAACTAATTATTGGTAACTATATAAAATTTCATAATATCCTCACATTCTCTCTCTACATTTATATATATATATATATATATATAAAACAATCTACACACACAAACATATATATATATATATATATATATATATGTATTATATGGCACTAGTGTGGCTTGATAACAGGTAACAGGTCGTCAGAACTTCCTGGCAGCTCAGTTTGCCAGAGGTTGGTGTGCTAAGACTTTGACCCCATTTATGGATTGGACATTGTAGGCCGTGAGTTGAAATCCCAGCATTGCCAAAAATTTATTCATGTAGTAAGAAGCCACTTTTGACACATTTTTTTTCCTGAAAAAAAGTCCTGGGGCTCAGTATGATGTATAATTCATATGCAAATGTATCCTGTATGATAGGATGTAATAAATGAAATGTTATATGTGTAATAATACTAAATGAATAAGGGTAATAAATATCATACTCACTAAACTCATGTGTGTATTTTTTCCAGTGCTGGGGCATCAATTCAGGCCCTGGGAACTGGTCTGAATTTCTTGTCTTCAAGGACGGTGAGCTTCCCCTTCACCCACAGTGCCACAGAGAAACCCAGATGCTGAGTTCAAATCCCAGGCCTGCCAGAAAAATGGTGCAAATTCCAAGACAGGGCCTTATTTTATTTTATTATTTTTTTTGCCAAGCATGGGGCTTGAACTCAGGTCTTGGCATCTCTGCCACAGCTAGCCCTGGGATTCTAGGATCCAAGTTCAAATCTTGGGGTTGGCAAGAAATAAAAAGGAAAAGGATAAAACGGAGAAATTCAAGAAGGTGGTTTTACATTTTTTCCCTTTGCATTGTGACCATCCTGCGTGTAAATGACAAAGCCCTGAAAGTGTACATGACATTGCATACTGATGTTTGGCTGGCTATTAGGGAAGCCATAACCCAAAGCATAACTTAGGCTTGGAGGTTGAATCCCAGGGCTGCCACTAAGTATTGGCGAGAGATTCCAAGAAACCCATTTCCATGTACATCCATATGAATAGAATTTTATAAAAGTAACAAATTAGTAGTTAGTGTATGAGTATATTATAAAATTATACATAACAATTTTATTACATTGATTAATTTTCAATTAATAATTTATTATGTATTCAACCATGACACTTAAAAGTGGAAAGAATAATTTGAATGTCAATAATGGGTAGTAATATACTATATGTAATTTCATAATATACAGACACATTTCTCTTGTCTTATACATATGTATATTGTCTTATATATATACATATATATACATATGTATATGCATATACATATATGCCTATCTACACATTTATCTGTTCATACGCTTGTCACTCCTGGGGCTCAGTGGTATAATGATAGCTAGTACATACAAAGCCCTGGATTCGATTCCTCACTACCACATGCACATAAAAATCCAGAAGTTGTGCTCTCGCTCAAGCGGTTGAGCATTAGCTTTGAGCATAAAAGCCTAGAGACTGTGTCTAGACTCTTACTCAGGTCCAAGATGGGCATGAAAAAATATTGAATGTTGTGAATGTAACTCTATAAGGATAGGACTTCAAATACCTCATCACAGAGCAAGCCGGTAGTCTGGTGCTGACAGCTGTCATCTAACCTGACTTAGTCAGAGGTATACGACTGCAACTCAGCCCCACAGAAACAGATGCTCCTGGCTTGCTCACTCCTGTCATCCAAGCTACTCGGAGGCTGAGATCTGACACTGGTGGATTTAAAACCCAGTCCTGGCGGGATGTCTGTGAAACTCTGAGCTGTGGATCAAAGTGATAGATCTCCAACCTTGAGCAAAAGATCTTAGGACAGTACCCCCAACATTTTAGTGCAATCCCTGTTGCTGACTCCCCCCCAAAAAATGCTCCTCTGAATCATTAGATGTGAACTTTGTGCAGTTTGTGATGTGTTTCTGAAAGAATGGTGATATTGATGAAAGCACCCCAATACTAATTAATGACAGCTTGTGGGATGCATCTATGTGATGATTCTTTCCTGGAGTCAGGGCCCTCACGGGGTGCTGTGTGCTGAGTCCTGCACAGGATGCTATGTGCTGAGTCCTTCACAGAGTGCAGTGTCCTGAGTCCTGCATTGGGTGCTGGGTGCTGAGTCTTTCACAGGATGCTGTGTGCTGAGTCCTGTAAAGAGGGTTATTTGCAGCCAGGCACCAGTGGCTCACGCCTCTAATCCTAACTACTCTGGAGGCTGAGATTTGAGAATAGTGGTTCAAAGCCAGCCCAGGCAGGAAAGTCGCTGAAACTCTGATCTCCAATAAACCACCAGACAACTGGAAGTGTCACTGTAGCTCAAGTGGTAGAGCACTAGCCTTGAGCTGAAGAGCTGAAGGACAGTGTTCAGGCCCAGATTTCAAGCCCCATGACCGACAAAAAAAAAAGTGTTATGTATTTTGTCCTTCAAAGGGTGCATACTTTCATCTTGTCCCTGTAAGAACTCCAACTGACATGACTATGCAGAAAAGAATATTGAGGCTCAGATGTGTCCCCATGGCAGGGACAAAATTATGTATTACTGAAGACTAGTGAGTTGTCTACAGTACACAATTGTTTTGTATTGTTTTTTCTAAGTCATGAACCTTGAACTCAGGGCTTAGGCACTGACCCATACCTCTTGGGCTCATGGCTAGCACTCACCACACAGAGCCAAGGACCTCCTTGCAGCAGGTGCCATGGCTTAGGGTTCTATAACCGAGGTCTGTCATCCTTCCTTCTCAAGAAGCTGAGATCTGGGTTCCAAACTATCCCTGACACAAAAGGTACCATGAGACTATTATATCCTATTCACCACTAAGAAACCTGAAGTGGAAGCTAGGTGCTTGCGTCTCATGCCGGTCGTCCTAGCTACTCAGGAGGATGAGATCTGAGGATCATGGTTCAAAGCTAGCATGGACAGGAAAGTCCTTGAGACACTTAGATCCAATGAACCACCAGAAAACCGGTAGTGACTCTGTGGCTCAAGTGGTAGAGCACAAGATTTGAGCTAAAGAGCTCAGAGACAGCACCCAGGTCCAGATTTCAACTCCTACAATGACAACAACAACAGAAAAGTCAGAAACATACTAACAAACTTGAAGTAGAGGGGTGGGAATGTGCCTTAGGAGTAGAGTGCTTTGCATATATGAAACCCTGAGCTTGATTTCTCAGAAACACATCACTAGGAAAAAGCTTGAAGGGGCTCTGTGGTTCAAGTGGGAGAGGGCAACCATTGTACAAGAGAAACTAGGTACAATGCTCATGTCTTGAGTTCAAGCTCCAGGAATAGTGTATGCACACACACATGCATGTACACACACTCACACACACAGAGAAAGCAGAAGTGAAGCTGTGACAAAGTAAAGCAGTAGACTTCGGCTCTGAGCTCATGGTCAGCACCCAGGCCCTATGTTTAACCCCCAAACCTAGCCAGCCAGGGCCTAACTAGGAGAGGTCAAAGGTTTCAAAACCTGATGAGCTTCACCAGTCCTAGATGACAGGAAGCTATGTGATATCCAACATGTGCTTGGATTTTCCAAGCTCCTGGAAACCTAGGAGAGGCAATATAGGCCCATCATTGGCGGCAATGAAACGTTTCATTATGTTGAGTGCCCTAGTTGTCTGCCTGAAGGATTCCTGAATTATATTGAGCACTGTATCTGAACACTGGAATATAGTCTCATAAAGGCAGGATAAGAGCACAGAACTTGGCCTGCAATGGAAGTTGGCAAAAATGAAGGTCTCCTGTTAAAACAGAGCACTGGGAAGAGAGACAGCTAAGGTAAAAACAGACCTTTTTCTCCTGACCTTCAGAGCCTGCCCACACATCCTCACTAAATGGCCCAGATGGAGTTATTTGGTACACAGCTGTACAGGAGTGAGGTCTTTTGTGTTCCTGTCCAGACAGAGATAGCTAAGGGTAAAAACAGGCCTTTTTCTCCTGACTTTCAGAGCCTGCCCACACATCCTCACTAATTAGCCCAGATGGAGTTATTTGGTACACAGCTGTACAGGAGTGAGGTCTTTTGTGTTCCTGTCGAGACAATGAGGGAGACTTCCTCCAGCATGCCTGGGATGAAGAGAAAACCTCAGGCTACATTGGGAGCAGTGAAGGGAGCCCTGGAACATGAAATACCATAAAAACAGTCTCTGTGTTATGAACTCATTGTATTGAATACAATTTTCTTGCTTGGTGCCATTCATCATAGCTACTCACGAGTTTCACCTAGAGGAATACATCCATACATACACAAAGAAATTGAGGTACAGGTTTTTTTTTTTTTTTTTTCTGAGGGGGCAGTCCTGGTGTTGAACAATGAGCCTAGGCCTGGCCCAAGAGCTCCTTTTGCTCAAGGGTACTGCATTAAGCTTGAGTCACAACTCCACTTCTGGGTTTTTCTGTGATCTCTTAGAAATAATATTGTCAAGGACTTTCTTACACTGGCTGGTTTCAAACTCAAATTCTCTACATCTCAGCCTCCTGAGGAGGTGGGATTACAGTCAGCAGACACTTTCACCTTCTTTCTTTTCTTTGTTTTATAATCTGGACTGACTTCTTAATAAGGTCATCCCTATGGTTGGGACTTATAAGTAAACTACCCAATGTTTTTTATAGCTGCTTTCTCTGAGAGTATTTTCTCTCTTCATCTTACCCTCTGGTCACAAGGTTGAAGCCAAAAGTGAGAAATGAGTGCTACAGGATTTAGGAGCAAATGTCCACAGGACATGCCAGTTCTGTCACTTAGCATTGAGCTGCAGTGAATTTACTGTCTCAGGATATGAGGACCGAAAGCTGGAGTGATCCTCATACTATCTGCATTGTTCCTTTTGCCTATAAAATGATACAATGATTATGAGTGTTTTGTATCTCCAACCTTAATTATCTAGGACACACTAGAAGCATGTCCCTGTTTCCGTTTTTCTCTAGTACTTCTCGAGATTTAGACTAAAGGTTTGGGTAGAGCGGCTCCTAGGAGAATCCCTGAGGAAATCCACTTGAAGCTTCCTCAGGAGATCTCCATTCAAAGCCAGCCCTAGAAGGAAAGGTTTATTGTCTCCAATAAACCACCAGAAAACCAGAAATGGAGCAGTGTCCTAGAGGGTAGAGCTCCAACTTTGAGAGAGAAAGACAAGCAGGCGATACAGGCCAGACCAGTCAGGAAAGCCTGGGAGGTGTTTATGTCCATTGAAAAACCAGATGGCTGGAAGTGGAGCTGTGGCAGTGATAGAACCTCAGTCTTGTGAAAAACAGCTGAGGAATGCAGCGCGTCCTCAGTTTAAGCCATGGGGTGGCCACAAAAGAAAATTCGAAAAGAGAAGGCCAAGTTTATGTATCAGTGTCCTACTTACTTACGTGTGTATATTACTTCCCTAAGTGCAAAGAGGCTGTATGCAAAACTTCTGCTTTTATTTACAGATTTATGTTTTAGATATGCTCATTGTACATACTGCATCATTCTCTTCATTTCAGCCCCATTGATTTTCTCTTCCAGTATTCTAGGCATGTTTCCTTATATGGTGCACACCGAAGCTCTCAACAGCCTTTATTTACATTTTATTATGAGGCCAATGCAGGAGCAGTCACAAATCAGGCAGGGGAAGAGATCAGAGTTCATGGAAATAAGCAGTATTCAGAAAATTATACTTGGGGACGCAAAATGGTAGCATATATATGTAAAAACTACAATTAAGAAAAAAGATGAGGGGGCTGGTAATGTGGATTAGTGGGAGAGTGCTTGCCTAGCATTCAAGAGGCCCTGGATTTGATTCCTCAGTAACACATACACAGAAAAATCCAGAATTGGTGCTGTGGCTCAAGTAGCAGAGTGCTAGAGACAGTGCCCAGGCCTTGAGTTCAGCCCAAGAAATGTCAAAGAGATAACTAAGTATGTAGTTAGGTGGTTAGGTAGTTAGGTAGGTGAGTAGGTTGGTAGGTAGGCAGGTAGGTAGGTTGGTACATACATAGATAGATACAAAGAAATAAAGGAAGAAAGGAAGGAAGGAAGAAAGAAAGGAAGGAAGGAAGGAAGAAAGAAAGAAAGAAAGAAAGAAAGAAAGAAAGAAAGAAAGAAAGAAAGAAAGAAAGAAAGAAAGAAAGAAAGAAAGAAAGAAAGAAAGGAAGAAAGGAAGGAAGAAAGAAAAGGTCAATAGATAGATAGATAGACAGACAGATAGATAGATAGATGGATAGACAGACAGACAGACAGACAGACAGACAGACAGATAGACAGACAGACAGATAGATAGATAGACAGACAGACAGACAGACAGACAGACAGACAGACAGACAGACAGACAGACAGACAGACAGACAGACAGACAGACAGATAGACAGATAGATAGATAGATAGATAGATAGATAGATAGATAGATAGATAGATAGATAGATAGATAGATAGATAGATAGATAGATAGATAGATAGATAGATAGATAGATAGATAGATAGATAGAAAAATGATAGCTGAATCTGGTCTTGGACTTCAGGAGGAAAGAAGGGAACAATTCCCAGTCATGAGGCTTCTGCAGTGTTCCAGGACACCAGCATCACCTTCACACAACCACAGAGCAGGAAAAATGTCTCTTTCCCACTTCTCAGGCAGCCGAATGCCCCAGAGGAAAGAGGGCAGAGCCAGGTTCTAACTCAGCTTCTTGGAGACAAAGAGAAATGACCCTGCCTCACCTTGGACTGGGGATTAGCATTAATGATGTGGAGAATGAAGGAAGGAGAAAAGACTGGCAGAGGTAGAAGAAGGGCCTTCAAATCTGATAGATGGAGAGTAAAAAAACCCACTCCCTAAGACCAGAGAGCAGGGCTTTTCTACTTTGTTCCTCCCCTCTCCCTCACTAAACTGGCTCTCTATTGGTAACCTAAAGATAGCTTGAGGATCTCTTCACCTGAGGGAGGAAGGTTAGTCATTGTTTGAGGAAGCTATGAAAAGCCTGACCCTGGTGTAACTCTAACAAATGTTTCAGGTTTCCCCCCATTGCTGGCTGTCCCTGGAATGAATGAAGTGGTTTTGCAGCTCACTTCCCTTTTGAGTGTGTATATTCTGCCTCCTTGTTCTCTTCACCTAGCCTGGCTTTTGAAACTGCTTTCTGTCCTTCAAATACAGTGTTACACTGGAGTTATTCCTGCTAACTCTGCCAGGGCTTGGATCCTGAGAACTTCATTTGAACCCAGGATGGGTCAATGGGTCAAGAACGCTAAGAACATTTAGAGTAACTTCTCATCACCAAGGGAAAAACAAGAAGCTCTTCAACATCTGACCTTTCAGACGTGGAAGTCAGAGTGTCATAGACTTTCCAGCCCTGCCTGGCTTCAGTGTGATCCTGAGACCTCAGCCTCCTGAGCTAGAGTGATGAGCAAGAGCTACTGGTGCTCTGCTAGGTTCAGATGAGTAATGACATTGACAATACAAGTCAACTGCTTATCACAAAGGGTTTGGGGAGCATATTAAGCCTTTCAACATTGGACTTTTCAGAACCCTGTGGACACAAGGTTACAATGCTAGAGTCTGTGAGGTTGGGAATGTGTAGCTGCTACACTTAAGCATGGAGGTCTGACTCCAATTCTGGTGTATATCAGCGTTGATTTTCCAGAGAATGTTCTCGTAATTAGCAAATAGGAAAAGTACTTTGATTAACCCTCAATTTTTTCCAGTTGTGTGTCTTGTATCAACCCTGGGCACTGCCCCTGAGCAATTCAGTCAAGTCTAACTCTCTACCACTTGAGCCACAGCTCCACATGGGATTTTTTAGTGGTTCATTGGAGATAAGAGTCTAACAGGCTTTTCTTGCCTAGGCTGTCTTTGAGCAGCCTCATGAGAAGGTAGTTTTCCAGGTGTGAGCCACCAGCATCTGGCCTATTTTTTTTGACAGTCCTGGGGATTGTTCTTCTCAAGGATAGCACTCTACCACTTGCTCCACTCCACTGCGTCTGGCTTTTTCTGAGTATGTGGCACTGAGGATTCAAACCCTGGTATTCATGCATGTTGAGTGAGCTCTTTAGCACAAAGCCACATTTCTAGCCTCTCCCTTACAATTTTATCCCACAACTTGCCTGTCCTCAGGGAAAGGCTTCTCAGTATAAATCATCTAAAGACATCCCTATAGGAAGGTGTCCAAAGATAAATAAGACAAAGCTCATTCTTGGGAGAGACTGTGACAAATGCCTCCATTTAATTATGTATCATGTTTCAACACAAAAAAGTTTTAATGATAAATGAGTCAATGTCCTAAATTATTGTGTATAATTTTATAATAGATGTGCAAAATATATATGGGAATGAAAATATAAATAAAATAAACAATAAAAAATAAAACAAATACAAAATCAATCATGAAAATCATAACATGTAATAAACATACTTATGTAAGTATATATCATATATTACACATGTATAGAAATATTTTTCCATTGCAGGGCCTTCATTCAGGTCATGGGAACTCTAGCCTGAATTTCTTTTCTTCAAGGACAGTAAATTTTTCCTTCACCCATGGTACAAAAGAGTTTACCTGGACAGTCAGATCAAATCCCAACAATTGTAGAAATACTGGCCCCAATTCCATTAATCTCTTAATGGAAGCAGTTACGTTTATTCAGATCCATACTGAACATTAAATAAAAAGCAGTGTAGAATTTTGTACATCTATTCAGACATCCTCCCCTACCCCCAAAGTGCTTCTCGGATTGCTTCATGGTTTCTTTTTTGTATGTTTTTTATTGTAAAAATGTTGTACAGAATGGTCACAGTTACATGAGCAAGGTCATGAGTATATTTCCTATTGAGCATTGTTACCTTCTTCTTTGTTTTCCCCCTACCATCCTTTACCTCCCATCTCCACAACTACTCCCCCTACCAAGCTCAGTGACTTAATTTTTTAGTTTTGGCTTGCCACGGGTTTGAACTCAAGTAGTAGCAAATCTGCACTTTCCCTCACATTGTTACAAGTTCCTGAGTTCAAATCCCAGTATAGGAAAGAAAACTGGCAGAAATTCCAAACCAGAGAGCTTTATTTTTTTTAATTTAGTTAAATAATCATTTTTTTTTCTTTTTTATGGGTTTTTTAAGGCTTGAACTCAGGTCGTGGCAACTCTGCCTCAGCTTCAATCACCCTAGGCTAGGTGCAGCCTCAGGACCCATACCCAATCCTGGAATCCTAGGCCCAGAGGGCTTGCAGAAAGAAAAAATGAGTGGGATAGCACAAAAAGTGGCAAGCTGCAGAGGGATGGAGGTTTATTTATTTTTTTTATCTTTGCACGGTGACCATCCTGGGTCTGAATGCCATGGGTGCAAAGTACACCTGACCTGCCATTGCTGAGGGCTGGCGGGCTAGCAGGGAAGCCATAGCCCAACCTATCAACATAGGCCCTGGGTTCAAATCCAGGTCCTGACAACTACCAATGGCAGGAGATCACAAGACACTCATTCCTATGCATAGGAATATCACTTGAAAGAGAAGTTTGTGCATTGGTCAAGCCTAAAATTGGATGCAATGACCCTAGGACACTGATTGATCTTAATTTCATGCTTTATCAAGCATGAAAAGAATAGCATTCCTTTAATTGTGGTATAATAAATATCTAAGAGTTAGTAGGAATGTAGTAATGTCATTCAATCATAGATAGGTGGCTATGGTACTTTTTACCAATATATATTTATTTGTATACTATTGTCTGCCTATCCTTGTACCGCTGTTTTGGCCAATCCTGGGTCACGATCTCAGCACCTAGGAACAACCTCACAGCTTCATTGGCTAGAGGCTGTTGTGCTCACACTCACCTATTCATGAATTGTACCTGCTAGGCCCTGAGTTCAGAACCCAGCAGTGCCAAAAATTTAATCTTGGAGTAAGAAGCCAAGTGTGAAACCGGTTTTCCTTTTCTGGGAGAGTCAGGCATGATCGAGAACACATCTACAAATCTAGATGGTATGTGATAGGATGTAAACAATGTAATACATAGTTAGGATGCATCACAGTCAATAAAATAAATGGTAAATAAATGAAAAAAATAAAAAATATAATGTATAACCACACCAAACATAATATAGACTGAACATCTGTATGGAAGTTCAATCCTATATTTAAAATGTATATAAAGGAGTACATTTTCCAGGTCTGGGGCTTGAATTCAGGCCTAGGGAATAGGCCTGACTTACTGGTCTTCAAGCAGGGCGAGCTTCCCCTTCCCTGACAGTGCAATAGTGTTACCCAGACCCCGGGTTCAAATTCCAGGACTTGCAGACAAAAAATGGCACACATTCCAAACCAGGGAGCTTCATTAGCATTTTTAATATTTTTAGTTCACTTCGCCTTTATTTGATACATATTGATTTTATAACATGAGAGTTTTTCAAAAAAGGGGTCTAAACTTTTACATTTCAGCATAGCACATTGGTGTTTCTATTTTGACCATCTGCCATGAAGAGTGAGAATGAAAATAAGGACATCATTTCTCCCTAGAAGGTCGGGACAGTTGAATTTATTTCTATTTAGAGTTATTTCTACAATTATAAACTCTCTGCATTTGCGTCCTATGAGTTTTCCTCAGTGCCTTCCACGAAATACACTAGGGGAGGCCTCATAGCACAAAAGGTAGGGTTTCTGAATAAAACATCATTTCTGTGAGGACAGTAGGTACTTCTAAGCATTTTGGGAATAAACTGGATTGTAAAATGAAAAATGAAATTAATGGGACTGTGATGTACTCAGTAGTGGAGTACTTTCCTAATGAGCATAAGACCCTGGCAGAAAAGTTTCCTAAAGCTCAGAATGTTAGAATTTTATGATCTGCATGAACAAACTTCTTTTCTTTGGGGTGGGGGGGCTCCTGCGGCTTGAACTCAGGGGTTATCCCTGTGCTCTTCAGCTCAAGGTGAGCGATCTACTGCTTGAGTCACAGTCCCACTTCGGTTTTCTAGTGGTTTATTGGAGATAAGAGTCTCACGGACTTTTCTGCCTGGGCTGACTTTGAACCACCAAACTCAGATCACAGCCTCCTGAGTAGCTAGGATTATAGGCATGAGTCACTGGTGCCAGGCACATGAAAAAACTTCTTAAAGATTGATTCTGAGAAAAGAAACTTGGAAAACACTTTTAGTATAAATAATTTATAATGCCATGGTTAAGGCACTAATTCATTGGCTGGTTTCTTAGTTTATTTAAATATATATGCATTATTAATACATATGTATATATATTATTAAAAACATAGCTCTGAAGTGTACCTAAGAGCATATGTGCTCATGTAAAGTTATACAAATGAAAAAACTTCATTTTTCTTTTCAGTTTGGTTGGTACCATAAATTAGGTGGGATTTGTGTATTGTTTTGTTCTCTTTTTCCTCTACCTCCTCTCCTCACATTTGAACTCAGCTTGCTCTTACTTGGCTTCGTTGTTCATAGCTGATTTTCTACCACTTCAGCTATACCTGTAGCCTGGCATTTTGCCAGTTAATTGGAGATGATGTCTCTCAGGCTTTGCTGCCTTCATTGGCTTTGAAATTTCATCTTCCAGTTCTCAGCCTCCTGAGTAGCTAGGATTAAAGATGTGAGCCACTGGGGTGCCTAGGGATGCAGAAGATAGACCCCCCCTTGCTGTATGAAACCTTGTCTTCTGTGCTTGGTCACCCTTTTCAACTGAAGAGGGTCCCAGAAAACCCAGTATGGAGGTGAGGATGCTGGGGGTCAGAATAGAAGGTGAATATCTGGGAAGACCCCCCCCCCATACACACACATACAATCGGCCTATCCCCCGCCCCCAACTGTCTATAGTTCTCACAAGTTGATCACATTTCCCAGATCTACCAGCTTCTGCTGGTGCTCCTGGTCCATCTGGTCTCCAACAAACTCAGGAGATACACAGCTGTGTGTGTGTGTGTGTGTGTGTGTGTGTGTGTGAGAGAGAGAGAGAGAGAGAGAGAGAGAGAAAGAGAGAGAGACAGACAGACAGACAGAGACAGAGAGACAGAGACAGAGACAGAGAGAGTCAGAGACAGAGACAGAGAGACAGAGGCAGGGAGAGACAAAGAGAGACAGAGAGATCAGAGAGACAGAGAGACATACATAGAGAGACAGAGAGGGACAAGGAGAGGTCATCTTTCTCTTTGTACAGCCTGACTGTACTAAGGTGAGTGATCTGTTGGCAAATTGCAGGTGCTGCAAGGAAGAGTGTTCTGTCACCAGTCTGAATGTGTGTGTGTGTGTGTGCGCGCGCGCATGTGTGTGCATGTGTATGTGTGTGTGTGTATGTAGAAGTGGGTTGTAACAAGGAGGCTGGATGCTTTTGGTAACTTCTACCTGCTATCTTTGGGGGTGCATGGGCTTCACAGCTGAGGTCTGGGGGCCTGGAATGGTGAGAGGCTTGAAGGGGACTCAACATTGTTAAATTACAAGAGCAAGGGATCTCTGTTCCCTGGAGCTGTGTACTCTCTTGGGCCTGGTTGGTGCCAGTGGGAGCTTGGGAGGACCTGGGAGTGTGGCTTCCCAGGGGGAAAGAGAGCATGGCCAACACTTAGTAAGGATATGAGCCCTGCTAGTATGGAGTACAACAGCAAAGCTCAGACTCCAGGTCTTCTCATCATGATGTCTGAAGGGTGAGGCCAACCCTACTTTATATCTTGAGCTGTGATCTTCAGATCTCAGCCTCCTCAGTAGCTAGGATTATAGGCATGAGCCTCCGGCACTGGGCCTCTGTTTATTTTTTGTATATTAGGGTTTGACCTCAAGGCCTTAGGCTTGCCAGTCAGGTCTTCTAACATTCGAGCCAAGCTTTTATGTCTTGGGGATTTCTGAGATGGAGACTTAATATATGCTCAGGCTGGGCTGGATCATGATCCTCCTATCTGTAACAGGCATGCGCCACCAGGCCTTGTCCTCTGTAATTGGAATTGTAGACATGTGGTGCCTTGCTCCGTCATTGGTTTGTCCCAAACTCAGTCCATGGCAGCCAATTCTTGACCACAGGTGAAGCTCTGGGTTGGGCCTCGACCATTGGACTTCAATTTCCTCATGTGACAGTTGTTAGGAAACAAGGGATTAATACAGAGGGATCTCTGGAGCAGAGCCAGGGACAAAGGGAGGGGCCTTAAGATATAGTTCTCAGCAATTCTGTGAGCATATGACAGGAAGATACCCAGAAAGAGATCAGATGGTGTGTGTTATTAATGGTGCGACAGGCATGGGATTATTAAACAAAACATGGCTTTCTTTCATTATTACCCTATCCCCATGAGGTAGGGGATACTTCACTTTGTTCACTTTTGCAGCTGGGGAAAATGAGGCACAGAGTAGCCGAGTGACCTATTCATGACTCCCAGCTGAGAGGAAGCTCTGCCTGACTTCTCTGCCATGCTCCCTAGGACAATGGTTGCTATTCAGTCCACTTCTTGTGGTGGGAAGTCCATTTCTTGTCAGTCATGGGACTTGAAGTCTGGGCCTGGGCACTGTCCCAGAGCTCCTCAGCTCAAGGCTAGGGCTCTACCACGTGAGTCACAGCACCACTTCCAGTTTTGTAGTGGTTCTTTGGAGATAACAGTCTCACAGTCATTCCTGCCCGGGTTTGCCATGAGCCATCATCTCATATTTCAGCCTCTTGTGTACTTAAGATTATAGGTATGAGCCACCTGCACCAGGTTTAAGTGTAATTCTGACATTCTTTCAATCTCTCTCTCTCACAGGAACTTGTTGAATGGGTGTTGGAGGAGGTGGCCCAGCATCCCCATGTGGCTGGAACCAAGGTGGCCCTCTCATCCTGGAGGTATACTGTGGGTCAGAAGATGTCTTGCTCAGTCTGTTGTACCACCTCCATGAGGTAAGCCCTTCTGTGCCTGGCTAGACCAAGACGGTTATTCATTGTCCATCTAGCCTTACTGGACTCAGTATTGTGTTCAATGTCCTTTTCTAGCAAAAAAATTCTGGCCAAAATTGATACATAGTTAAAGAATAAAAATGTAATGCCATCTTAAGAAAGTCATTTAGGGCTACGGGAAAGTGGTTTCATGGTATGGTGATTGCCTAGCATGCATGAAACCCTGGGTTCAATATCTCAGAACCACATAAACAGAAAAAGAAACACTGGAAATGGTGCTGTGCCTCAAGTGGTAGAGGATTGGCCTTGAGGGAAAAAAAAGCTGAGGAATAATTCCCTATCCCTGAGTTTATGCCCCAGGACTGGAAAAACAACAACAACAACAAACATTTAGTAAATGAAAATAAAGAACCCATACTAGGAATATATAATTGCTCATTCCATACTAATACCTGACAATAGTCCGTAATTCATGCACTTTAGCTATATTAGGATACTGAGTTGAAAAAAAAATGTTTTCTTCATAAGGTCATGGCAATTAATGCCAGGAATGTGCTTAGATGTCAGGTGAAGATTAATTCAGGAAATTCAAAGATTCCAGGCTTTTGAGTGTTCACTGCTAATCACAATGAGATGGGTAGTCTAAATGAGATGTGGAAACCTTTTTGGCCAGTCATGTCACCAAAATGACAGAGGCTAATTAACAGTTGTGACAGAAGAGAAGAAATGACTCCAGATGGAAGGAATAAATGATAGTAACTATGGTATAGCAGAAACCATTCTAGGGAAGCATTTTTGGTTATTGAAGAACTAGTTATCAACTAGGCATATTCCTCATTGCCTTTAACATTCTAAATCTCTTAGGCTAGTTCTTAATCTCTGTGTGATAAATATATCTCTTTCTATGCTGTTCTTCCATACCTGGTCTCCTTTGCTTTCTTCTTTTTATTATTTTTTAATTGTGAAAATACAGTGCTTTCTAAACATATGTCTTTCTCTATTTTTCTATGAATATTTCCTGATAATAAATATACCTACACAGATTGAAGAGACTGCTAATGTAAGGGTCCCATAACTCCTGAGTCATTAATGTAACAAAATGGCAAAGGAAGACATATTTATTGCTACCTCAATTATTCTAAAAACTACAGTGTCACATCATTTGATTCAGATTTCCATTCTTATCTACTTAGTGTCATTAACTGCACTAAATACAAATAGTAGCCGGGTGCTGGTGGCTCATGCGTGTAATCCTACCTAGTCAAGAGGTTGAGACCAGAGGATTCTGGTTCAAAGCCAGCCTGGTCAGAGAAGTCCATGAAGCACTTATCTTCAATTAACCACCAGAAATCCGGAAGTGGTGCTGTAACTAAAGTGGTAGAGCACTCGACTTCAGCTGAAGAGCTGAGGGACAGTGCTCAGGATCAAAGTTCAAGCCAAATGACCAACAGAAAAAGTGCAAAAATGACTTTAAGTTTCCCCAAAAGGAAAGACAAAGTCAATAGTAATCTTCCCAAGCAGAGAAAATAATTCCAAAATGATTCAGTGCACCTACATTTGCTGAGTTACTTAAGTTATGGATTCTATGCTGAACATATTCTCTTCTTTTAAAAATTGTCAAATATTAGTTTTATTATAAACTTCATCTAATATTTCTTGGTTCAAAAGAGAAGTCCAGAAGTTGACGTCACTTGGATTTATTACTATCTCAGTTCAAAGCCAACCCAGGCAACAGTGTTGATCAAACTCTTATCTGTAATTAAACACCATAAAAGGCAAAAGTGGAGTGTTGGCTCAGTCAGTAGAGTACTAGCTTTGGGGGCAGTTGGGCAGGAAAGACAACTGTACAGGGACAGGGTCCAAACTCTAAGTTCAAGCCCCAGAACCAGCACAAACTAAACAAACAAGCAAACAAAATAAACCTAGGGTATTTCTTTGGGACCCTCTTATAGGAGTACTGGTCTGAGAAGAGGCTCCTTTTACTGATCATGCTCACTGGATTCTGCTCTTTTGAAATCCTTATTGCTATGGAAAACTCAGGACCAGACTAAAGGAATTCATAACTGACACCTGCAACAAGAGAATCATCTCAGGAGTGAAACATCCATCCATAAGACACTTTAAAACCTCCATGCCTTTCTTCCTTTGCAAGAGACCACTTTTAAAACGAAGTTATTTCCTTTGTCCTATGCTGGCCTTCAAATGGAATATTCTTTCCTTTTGTAATACCCTTAACTAGACTAGAAGTTTATAGACAAGTTTTATATGAGTAAAGGACACACTCAAAAAATCAGGGGCAGAGTTTCTTTCAAGCCTTGGATTCTTTTCTTGTATTGTAAAAAGGAAAACAAAAAAAAAGTCCATTAGATTCTGATTTGCAAGAAACCAAAAAGCTATAACTGGAGCTGTGGTACAAGCAGTAAAATGACATCCTTGAGAAAACTAAAACAAAACAATAAATTCTGGGACAGAGACAGGCCCTGAGTTCAAGCCTTAGTATTAGCACCAAACAAATGATTGAACTAATTGGTTAATTAAGTAATTAACTATAAATTAAGTGGTCACATGTGGGTAGGGAGGTAAAATGTAACATCTGTGGTGACTGGATTATGTATTATTTTGTAGTAAGGCAAATTATCATTTGTACTAATCATTAATTTTTTATTTGAACTTTTTTTGTACAATAAACCCTGAATTTAGCATGCATGTATAGGTGTGTGTACATGTGTGCATATGTGTGTATGTGTATATGTGTGCATGTGCTGTTGTAATGTTGCTTGCCAATGTGGACAGGGTGAGGCTGAAAAGAGCTAACTTTGTTGCAATGTTTTTATTTATCAGTATTCTGTCATGTCATTTCAGTTGGACCACCCTTTTGTACATTTTATTTGTGAAATAATCTCATCAGAATAAAAGGATTTACAATATTAAGTTAGATAAAAGAGACTGCTTTCAGCTCTTATTATATGTTAGGTGAGAAGATTCAGACATATTTAGGTAGTAAATTAGTGCTGTAAGATGACTGTCGGTACAAAATATGTATTTGACCTCTTAAATTTGTTATACTTTTAACATACACTCATGGAGTGAGTTTGACCAACTGGACCAAATAGGTATTGCTCTCTAGTTATTCCCATGAAACACAAAGTGGATAAACTCTTTCTGGCTTTCTGTTGAAAATAACTTTCTTTGTAAGATCATATCTATTCACACTAAGAGGTAATCAACCAAATATTTATCAAGTTTGAACATCCCATCATATTGACTGAAAATCAGTATTGTTGATATGCTTGTTAGCTATTCCTTTCAAAAACAAACAAACAAAAAGCATGTGTCATCTCTAGATAGTGGATGTATCTGAAGTTGTTTTGTACATGCAAAGGCCTAATGGACCTTTTGTGGGAGTAACTGTCGCAACTTAACAAATAAGGCTTTTCGAATACCTTTTCCAATATAAATAACATCCCAGAGCGAGTCTTGCAATTTCTGAAAACCCTTTGAATATTTTAGTATTATTTCAGTTCATTGACTATAGAGCTAAAGACATTTCTGAAATAAATATTGTTAAGATCAGAAAATGTAAGTGGGTATATAGGCTTTTGTGCATCATCTTATGAAAATCCAGTTTTTATGAAACTAAATGAAATAGAATAAAAGAATGTAAGTGAATTTGGTAAGCTAATTATTAGTTTAACTTTGTTTTCTATTAACATAGTCATTTGAATGTAGATGATGCAGTTAAATTACTTCCTTTGTGTTTCTGTACTTCAGTTATTTTTGTATCATCGTAGTTATGGGAGTGAATTTGTAGTATAAATAAAGGTCCTTTAAAATGATTAGGATTAATCTTATGCTTTGTGTCCTACTCCCAAGAAAATGAGTTATTTTCAAGTGTTAATAGTTTATAATTGAATCTTCATAAGAAAATTTTAAAAATGCAGTAGCATTGATGACTTTTTCAACCAATTGTATTGACAAGTTGGAGAGTCTTTAATTCATGCTTCGGTCTTGGTGTCTATGATTTTTAACCTCTTGTTCCTAACATTAATGATAGTTCAGATGGCATTTTGGGGTATATGAAAGGTAAAATATTTATCTGGGGTCAAAGGTGATTTTTATATCAGTCTTGCTTTAATAACATTTTAAAGCAGTATATTTCTCTCAGAATGTTGGGTATAAAAAGCAATCAAAATACTTCTAATGGTAAACAACCTAGGTGAGCTACAATGTGGAAATGATTGGTCCATAACACCTGCCGTCTGTTTCCATAAGCAATTGGGCAGGACACTCTTTCGTTATGACTGTGTTAAACAGAAATGGGGTCCCCAGGCAGTACAGTGTTGAGTGTAGCAATAGAATATGATTTCTACTATTTGGAGCTAGAAATCAAGAATGTTATACATTAGCAGTTCCTTTCACCAGGGATGTATAAATTGATTATGAACTTGGAGTTTTCATATTACAGCTACCTATTTTCTAACAAAGATAAAGTCAAATATAATTAGAGTGTACACAATAATTCTGGGAAATTTTCATAGAATTAGTAGACTAAGTGCTGGTATTTTAGTCATAAAATAAAATGAGGTTATTTGATACAGTGGGAGATGGTCCTCAGGCTAGCACTTACCATGTGTGCAATGCTCTACTAGTAATTCCAATTCTGAAGATGTCAATAACATCATCTGAGAATTAAAAATGGAAGTAGTTCCACTTTATGGGATTATTGTGAGGATTAAGTTAGATACCACAGGTAAAGTACTTGGAAAAACTATCATTCAGCATTTGATACTTTCTACCTGTTATTTTATCATGTGATAAATTCTAACAATTTTACTGTGATTTTTATATTGTGTCTATTTACAATCTGCAATGTGATATATTGATATTTATTGCATTGGTCAGTTTTTTGACATTATGATGAAAATACCTGCAAAGAAAATTTCTGAGGAGGAAACTATTATATTGATTCATGGTTTAAGAGAATGCAGTTTACGATCAGATGTCTCCATTGTTTTTAATTATATTTTTATTAAATAGTTGTTCAAAAGAATTTCCATTCCCAAATCAGTTTATAAGTACAATGAATCTTTAATAACTTTCTTATACCCTTCCAAACCTCACCCCACTTTCATGTTTTCTAGTTTCATACTATCTGCATTGAATATCATGCCTTCACTCTCTTCCTCCATAACTCTCTTTATTCCTTCCCTTTGACTTCCGCTCACATCTTCCAAGTGATAGATTCCTGGTATTCATTTCGTTGGATTAAAATTCAATTTTATAAGAAATTACACCTTTTATATACTCCTCTGCAAATAGCATGCTTTGCTTAATACTGTCGTGTAATTGTAACCCCTCTGTATGGTATTTTTCACAATAAAACATCTCAGTTTTGTGGTCAATAGATTTTGAAAAGGATGCCATGACTTTATGAAATAAAAATAGAATCTTAAATGGGTGTAGTGGCACTATTGCCTCCCTCGATTTAAAAAAAATTTCTTAGACTACTACCTCAATCCTTATACAAAAATTTAAAATTTTTAAATCAAAGATGATTATCAAACTAAATGTGAGATGTAAAAACATATAAAACATAAACATAAAAATTCATGATATTGGATCAGTAAATGTTTCTAACATATGACATGGAAATAATTTAGTGGGTAAAGCAAAGCAAGAATAAACTGGATAATAACAACTTATAATCTTTCATAATTCAAAGGACAATATAATAGAAGTGAAAACATATCTAACAGATAGAAGACACATATTTGTTAATGATACAATGTTAATGCTGCAATGATTCTCAGTCTAAGTATTTTTATATCTTCTAATTCTATATAACTTTTCCCAAAATAGGATATTTCTTTAAAGAACATATGTAAATATTAGGAGCTTATGAAATAGGTTCCTCGTTAGTATACAAGAATAAATAAAGAGAAAACCCACTAGTAGGACTATAATATAAAAAGATGACACAAAATATAGTAATGCACTTGTGGAGAAGTTGATATACTCCACATAGCAAATGAATTTGTATAATACTTCAGTCATTAAAGCAAGCAAGTTTTCAAAAGGTCAAAGAGAATTGAATAGGTTCTATCCATTACACGTCTATGTATGTATTAAAGAGAAGTAAAAAAAAAAAACTTGATTCCACAGAGAATGTAGTTCATTGAGAGTGCACTTGAATACTTTGTGTGAGATCCTGGAAATAATCCCCAAAAACAAATTTGAAAAGGATCACTATAGAGGATGTATGCTGGACAAATTCCTGTAAATGAATATTATATCTACTTTAATGTCTGTTCTAAAATTTATAGCATTTCTATTTGAAGAAAAGCAAATTTGTGAAAATTTTAGGCTTGGAAAACCTATGATTGTACATTTCACTTCCAAAGCAATAAAATGCATTCAATAAAAGGAGATAATATATTTCAGGTGAATTACATGTCAGCCAAAAAAAAATTTATTGTTAAAATACTTGACACAAAATGTAGAATACGTAAAAAGATATTTTCTGTGATTGCTTAAAAACTTTGTAAACTGCAACATTTAAAACAATAATATGATTTCTGTTCATTTTAAGTATTTTTAATTGTTTATTTTAAGTTTATTCAGAGATAACTCAATCCAAAAGTGTATGTGATAACTGGAATACCTAGGAATTAAGCAAAACCTATAAATAATTGATAACCTTTTCTGGAAGAAACTTTTGGCAAATGACAAAAGACACAAATCTATGCATCTGCATCTTATGAAAGCCATATGTTACTTGGTCAATCCAATTGTTTTTCTCTACTTTGCTAGGGAAAAATATTCTCAAGATAAGAGCCAATAGCAGTGAAAAGAAACAAAATACACAATCATCTTGATTTATTTGTGAAAGTAACAAATGAAATAAAACAATTCCACTTAAGGGACTCCCATATTAGTATCTATGAAGATGTTTCTGAATGCCAACATCCATTGAATTTTTGGAATTTTAATTTCTATGAACATATGAAATTTAGAACAAGAAAAGAAATATAATCTTAGAGCAAACCAGCCTTGGAATAATTTTCTCAATTGCTTTGAAATTATATAAGAATTGATATTCCTTTCCATTGGAAACATTTAAAAATGTTTATCATTTATTATAATTCAAATATAAAGCAAGAGTAATTTAATATAATCATTATAAATATCATTCTATTACTATCATAAAAGAGAATAACAAGCCAGTCCCAATATATTACCTACCCATCATTATTCTTAATTCCTAATCATTACCTAAATATCTTAAACAATCTAAATAGGCATGTCTTTAACATAAACGTAAATATTCTATACTTTTTCTTTAACATTTTCCAGGGACCTGCATTCATGTTTCTAAGAAATGTTCACAGCAGTTAAAAGATGCTTTTGTGAGCTTAATGTGATACATTTTGTTGTTGTTGTTGTTTGAAAGGCCTGGGCATTATCCCTAAGCCTTTTTATCCTTAAGGAGAGCAATCTACAACTTGAGGCACAGAGCTAATTCATGTTTTTAGTGGTTAATTGGGGATAAGAATCTAACAAGTACTTTTCTGTCTGGGCCACTTTCAAACACATTTCTAAGATCTCATTACCCAGAATAGGTCGAATTATAAGAGTGAGTTACTGACACTTTTTGATGTATTTTTTATTTTAATTATGTTGTAAGATTTTTGTTTCACTATAGTGTACATCATTCTACACATAAATTTAGATATGTATATATTTCTGATGACAATCTCTAAAAATGTCATTCTACACATAACATTAATATGTATATATATATATATATATATATATATATATACATGTACATATATTTCTGAAGACGGACTCCCTCTAAAATTTTTTGCTACTATTTTTGACCTTTTACATTTCAAAGATATACAGTCTATTTTTCTAAAAGTTTCCTAGAATTAAATAACTAATATTTCAATAGAAAGTAGAGCTTTTACTTTCAAGGGAATTTTTGATATACTTATGACATTGTAATAACATTTACTGTATATTACTTGAAAATGTTCTGTCCAAACTCTTAAATATTTGTTTGCAGTGAGTGGGGAGAGAGGAAGTTAATTCATACTGGTTAGGAATTAGCAATGCTTCAAAAATCTATTCCATAATTTGTTATAAGCACATAGTCAAGCTACCTGATATGGTTTAGTTTTTTTGTTTCTTTATTTGTTCAAAATTTTAATATGGATGCATGCACAGTGTTAACATTAAAATATTAATCGAAAGATAAATAATAGCAAAATCATAGGCACATATAAGACTTTCATTAATTAGCACTTATGATGCTAATAATAATTTTGATGAAGATGATGATGATGACCACAGTGTAGCCTGACAATGATAAGGTGATTGAAAAGGAAAAAAACTTTACACGTCTTTGAAGCTAGAGTTCCCACATGGATTACAGTTATAAACTGAATTGGATTACATACAATAATAACAAGAGGAGAGTTTCAATACCAAGAAATAAAATTACATTAATAGGTAGAGACAGTAAAAACCCTAATGTTATTCCTGCAGTCTTTCTAATGCATACTCACTTTTCTTGGTGGTATTGTGTTCTTATAAATAAAATCATTTACTTCCACATTTTGATGGACTAAGATACAGTTTTCAACTCAGTGTGATTAATTCAAATAACATTCTCTTATAGGTAATATTCAATAACCAATGTTTCCAATAATTTATTAAGAGTATGTCCTTCAGTACAGCTGTAAACACATGACACAATTTATATAATACCACTTACATATTTTAAGTTACCACAAAACGACATAGGTCGTAGTGCCAGGAGCTAAAATTTATTTTTATTTCTGCATAAAACAACTTTTGACTTCATACCAACAAACTGAATTTGACTCTTTCCTTATTTGTAAGCTAAAGTGGAAAATGTAAGGACTCTTCACTTTTTTTTCTTTCTCTAGAAGTCAACAAATATTCTTCAATATTTCTGGTAGATTACATGCATTTACAGATGAGAAATGTAAGGGCAACAGTCAATGTAGTGAGTAAATAATGATACTAGAATTATTGTCTGGGATCTTCACTCTTTGTGCTTACAAAGAGAGTAATTTGGTAATGGAGAGGACCAATATGAAAAGACTATGGGGGAAAAAAAGCATACTTTGTAAAAGGTTGTTTTAGGAATAGGTTATCAGTGATGAATACTTGAAACAGGCTGGTGTCATGGGCATAAAAAGGAGTACATAGAAATTGTATTAGTGACAGAAACTGAGAAAATCTTAATCATTCATCTTATCTAAGGGGAGGGTAAGAAAGTTAAGAAGAAAGGTGAGAAGAAATCTAAAATGCATCCACATCTCTGGCTGGCAACTGTTAGTTATATTCCTGGTGAAAAGGACTACAGGTGGAAAATATGGACTTAGAGGAAAAAACTCTCAGTTCTAAGGTTTATGTTAAAGAGATGCAAATATATGTCTGTTTAGACATCACCAAAATATCCACGACCTTGAATATACAAAATTATAATAAAATTGGGGGCATTATTAAAGTGAGGAGGAAAAGGAAAATTCTGACACAAGTGTGAGCAATGGGAGCACCAGTGTGGACAAGATTGGATGAAAGAGATAAGAAAGGAAACAAGAAATAAACACAGATTTACAGAAGTAAAGGAAGGAAAGAATTTGCAGGAATATGTTGAAGGAAATATGCTAATTGGATTTGAAAAGTAAAAGGATATAGACAAATTCAATAAGAACAGTGTTTTGGTGAAAGTCATATTGATAAAATTTTGTGATATGAATGTGAAGCTATAAAATTCTGGATCCATGAATTCAACAGATCCTGTTGATTTTAAATGCTGGGATCAAATGCTTTTATCCTGACCTTAGAAGAATTATACAGATATAACTCTCGTGAACTTTCCTTAGAGGTATATTGTGAATATTTTTCAAGACTATTTAGACAGGAGGTTAGAGATTGAACTACAACACAGACAAGCTTAATTTGTCCTACATTTCCAATGAGTGACTCATGTATCCACATCAGTTTGGGATTTTATTGAAATATATTTAGATTTGTTTGGCTATCTTATCAGCCTAATCATCACAAATGTAGGACAAGTAATACCAAGTATTAGGTTAAACATACAGCTTTACTGAAGTGACTGAAGTCTCCTTGAATTGATTCTTCTTTATAACAGAAAATGCCTCAATAGACATTAACAAATCATAACTTCCATATACCCTATTGAAATCTAACTCTTGTTAGGGATATCTTCATGCTTAAATAACCCTGTCAATCAACCTGCCACAAATTCTTATATGTACGAAGTACTATAATAAACTTCAAGCTTTTATTGAATGGAAGAGTTCAGACATTACCCTCACCTTTTAATCCAAATCTTTAATTTTCTCATACACGTTGGCAAATAGGGAAGAATTCTGATATAACAATAATACAATGGTGATTTGAATTAACACGCCTTCTAGGATCTAGTATTAAATTGGTTACTTACTAATTAGCTCCAAATTTTGTGGATATTTATATTTCTCCTGGGAAAACTAATGAGCTCCAAGAAAATGTCCCTAGGGAGGGTTTCACTTCTAATATCATTGTTTGTCTCAAAATACTTTAAATTCTACACCCTCTAATGTGGGCATAGGGTTATACTGTGGAACTTTTCTCCTCAGAGAGTGAGTACTACCCTATTGTTTAACATAGACAAAGTACCTTGATACATACACTGGGTGTGTGCAAACAAGAAGTGGTAGTTGAACAATGTTCTTAGTAGTTTATAAAGATGAAATTAAAATAGAGCAACTATGAACTCAAAAGGAATGTGCAAAAAAGAAAAAGGCACAAAGTAGAATATACCAAGGAAATGCTGAAGTATAATTTAAAATTATGTACTCACGTTTGAGGGTGTGTTCAAAGTACAGCTTCAGACAGTGCAGTTGGATATCCTGGGGGGAAAACTGCTTTAAACTATTTTGGGATAATTCTACAAGTAGAAGCCCCTAGCTCTGACTCTAATCAGCCACAACATCTTCAACTTAGGGACTATTTTCCAAGTTCAAAGTGAAAAAAAGAGGGCTCGTCACAGTTAGTGTTCTGGTTGAAGTAATGACAATCACATAACTTTTCTACAAGTCTTTATTTTGGAGCATTAAAGTAGGAAAAAGCCAAGTAAATATTTTGCATGTACCTAAATTAAGTGGGACATATTATATTGGTCTCTTTTTAACTGGAAAGTTATAGATTATTTCTTTTTATACTCTAACTTGGAACAATGATCTGCTATCAGTTATTTCTTGTCTTCCTCTTCCTTTGCCCTTCCACTTAAATGATTTTTATTTAAAGAAACATACTTGAACTTGCATTTCTAAATTCTTCAAAATTATCTGAATTTCTTCATATTTCTGGAAGCCTCCTAAATCTTTCTCAAGGGAACATTTTGTCACTACCATTTTTATCCTATATGATGTCTTCCTGCCTAACTCGGTGCAAGAAATAAATTAGACTTATCCAGGTATCTCAACACTTGTACCACCATAAAAATTATCTTACTTAGAAATTGTGATTTTAGTATATCTGAGGAGGTGGAATCTGTCATTTTTGTATGACCCTAATGATACTTACATGCATGCAATCATGATTTTAACCAATATGCCCCTCGGAAGATGAACGAATCCATTAAACACACACGGTGAAATTCTATGCTTCCAATTAATAAGGAAATGGAAAGACTTGGAAAAATCCAACTAAGAAAAATAAGCAAGACACAAAGAAACAGATTCTATGGTTTTCCTCATGTGTAATAATTAGGTAATGGCTAAGATAGTCCTAGCGGATGAGCAGAATGGCTCAATAGCTATGTATATATAACCATATAAGAAGATGCTGAGAAAAATGAATTCCTAGACATGGAAACAGAGGTTTTTCTTTGTTGTTATTGTTTTTACTGTACTATGTCATTTCTTTTAGGACAAAGGGCAAACCAATGCAATAGTAATACTCACAAGACAACATGTAGGATATTCACATTACAACTTGTGAGGGATATTGGGGTGAAGTAAAAGTGTGAGAAAAATGAGGGAGGGCATAAAAAGTTCGACTTGTTAGATATTCACTACCTTACAATTACTGCAACACCTTCTATATATCACCTTGACAATAAACTTAAATTTAAAAATAAGCTACATAAAATATAACTTCACTGTATTTCTATAGTAAATGATAATCTATGTGTATTACATTTTTTTAAAAAATGAACAATATTTGGCTTCTAATTTGAATTAATTGCCCCTTTCTTTTTCAGATGGTCATCAACCTGAATGCTATCAAGCTATACAAACTTTTCAGAATATACTTGCCATTATTTTTTTAAAAAACATTATTTAATATTGTCTCATAATAAATAGAAAATAGTTCAATTCTCTGGAAACTCCTAATTTTTAAAACTGAATGTTTGTTAAGAGGACAGAATATATGTGTTCTACTAACCACTCATTTTCAAATTCTGAGTATCGCATAACAGAGACATTTAAAACAGTGACTGTATGCATTTTATTTAATTCTGCAAGAGATGCAGTTTCCAATGGGGCATTACATATTTAAAGGTCAACAGAGAAACTAGCCACATTCTGGTAGAAGATAAAACTATGAAGTATCTATAATAATTAATTCCTCTAGAGTAAACATTTGTTCATCATAGTAAGCTATTATTTCAATGACAATCAATCCCAACATTTTATGCAGTAAAGTCATTCTAGCCCAACAGTTTCCACCTTGTAAGCTGCCCCTTAAAATTCCATAAATTCGCAGCATGACTAGCTTATCACTATTGTGAAAAAATTCTACATTTCTGCTAATGTCATGTCCTTTTTATTGTTGAAAGAACACTACACTAAACTTTGCTACACTGTTTTCCCTCAAGTGGTATTCTTGAGATCAGAAAACTTGAAAATATTATTTATACTTATCTTTTCGTCTACCATAGATATTCAAGAGGTAAAGATCTGTGTATTATGGTTCAAAGCCTACCCATGCAGGAGGGTTCCTTAGATTCTTATCTCCAATAAACTGCTCAGGAAAAGCCAGACACAAGTAGCACTGAGGTTCTAGTGGTAGACCTGTATCTTTGAGCAAAATACAGGCTCAAGACAGTGTCCAGGCCCAGACGTCAAGCCCTAGGACAAAAAATACCACAAAAACAAAATGAAAACAAACCCCAAACCTAGCATTTTTCCCATTGTATACAGAGGTATATAATTAAGGAAATTTCTTTGTATGTCATGTACAGGTAGAAGAAAAATGATTTCAAACACAAAAGTCTCAAAACATTTCTCTTTTTCTAAATTTATAAATTAATAGCATCCCATTTATTGTCAACTTTTCCTAGATTATTCACATTATCATGATATACATCTACTGTTGGAATTGTCTATAAACTAAGTCCTAATTACAACTCTCTTGAAAGAATATTCTAGACAAATAGAATGCCAGAATCATTTGTGAATTTTTAAATTAAAACTTCTACTTAAAAAGTATTTTGTAGTATCCTATTGAATATGAAATTACAAGGAAAAGATATTTATTTTAAATCTAAATTCTAATTTAGTAAGGTCTACAAAGTCCTACATTAGATAACTTTGCTGTTTCTCCTGGCTTAAGCTTTTGTATTCCTTCATTATTTCTTTGGAATCCAACAGAATGATGCTAAATTTTTCAAATTTTTGGTTCAGAATCATGACCTATTTTGCATCTAGAAGTATTCTGTAATGAAGAGAGCATTTAAAACATGACTGAGGACGATATATGAGTTGTGTTTCAATAGGAAACTTGTCTTCTCAAAACATGACAAAATTAGCCCAAACTTCCAACTGTGAATTCCTTTCTTGTTCTTTGGTTTGTTTTATTGAGGCAAAATTATACTACCTAGTCTAGGGAAGGTATTACTATTTAATCCACTCTCTAATCTCCTGTATTAGTCTGAGTGCTAGAATTCCAGACTTGTATCGCATTGCCCTGCCATAGTTTGTTGGTTTATTTAATTGAGAAACATACTAGCAATTCTGAACTTCTCCGATGATCTTATCCACGACTGACTGCTCAAACTGTTCTAACATTTGACACAGGATATGAACATTTTCAGATGCATCTGCAGGGGTCTCTGATTCATTCTTCCATGGATCCGATCCCTTTAATAATTATTACTTGGCTCTTTTACTATCTCTGGTCACTACCTAAGTAATAGTCTCATGCTTTTGGGGGGAAAGTTCACTTGACGACTTTCTAATATTAAAAATTATCACTTGATTCTAGTCTTAAACAGGACATATTTTCTATTATTTTCTAACTTTTCTACACATTGTGAGAGTTGTTTCATATGTGTGTTTGCACATATAAGTGCTTCTGTGTGCATGTAAATGTTTGTATGTATGTATGCAAAAACCTCAGGCTATTATTCAGCACTCTTGCTCATAACTAGGATCCCATCACTTGAGCCATTCATCCAATGCAGCTTTTGGCTGGTTAATTATAGGTAGTGTTGCAAAGACTGTTCTGCTGAGGCTGGATGTAAAATGAACTTTCCAGCCTCTTTTACATTCTTAGTTTTTATTTTTTCCAGGAGTATGGTTTTAAACTGCAAACATTTTTGTGAATGTAAAGCCTAACGTGTAGCCTCATTTTTAACTCAACAATTCATACAAAGATAGATGAACATACACATTACACATACTGAGTGTACACTGCTAGAAATGTGATCTTAAGCCTGGTACTGGTGGCTCAAACCTATAATCCTAGTTACTCAGGAGGTTGAGATCTGAGGATTGCAGTTCAGATCAAGCACCAGTATGAAAGTTTTCTGAGGCACTTAACTCCAATTAACCACCAGAAAACTGGAATTGGCACTGTGGCTCAAATAGTAGAGTTCTAGCTTTGAGCTGAAGAGGGGAGGGACATCGCCCAGGCCCAGAGTTCAAGACCCACAACCATAAAAAATAAACAAACTAAAAAAGAAAAAGAAATGTGATCTTATCCACCAGATCATTGCTACTATATTTCCTGCTCTCTCAACATTGCCTTTTTTTCCAGTTAAGTCCATGCTCTTATATGTGACTTGTTTTGGAACCAGAATTACTCTCCTTTTCGACTTTTTACAAATTTGCATGATTAGCTACCATGATTTAGATCTAGTAGAAAACAAGAGTGGCCTCATCCTTCATGTTTCACTTAGTAGTAATGCTTTCCCTATATCACTCCCATAGATCTACATACTGGCCTTGGATTTATTGTTTCAAAGTAGTCTTATATGAAGAGTCTTCTATAGTGTATTGAACCATTATAATTAATCACAAAACTTCTTTTTCTCCTATTATTCCTATTGTTTCTTCTACTGCTAACTTATGTACACTTGGGAAATAATGCACAACACACACACTCACAAAAATGTTTCTTAGAATATTCTTCCCACATAAAATTGTTCTTAATTACAGAGCCCTTAGGAAATTTGAACTTAAAGTAGTCCAGGATGTTTTTTTCATGTTTTTTTATTGTAAAAATGGTTTAAAGAGGGGTTAGAGTTACATAAAAAAAGTTAATGAGTACATTATCTGGCAAGCATTGTTACCTCCTCTTTTGCTTTTCTCCTACAATCCTTTTCCTCCCCACCAACCCATCTCTGTTCTCCCCTCCTCAAGTTGTAAAGCTAATTTTCTACATAGTGCTATGGACAACTCATTGTTACAATAGGTCATACTGTATACTTGTTTAAGCATTTTGTTATTTCCCTTCCCCTCCCCGCATTAGAAAAATGTATATGCAAGATGCAGGTAGCTGACAATAAATATAGTGAAAACAGTGGTTATACCATGGAGGAAGAAAATAGAAGAGAAACAATAAAATCAAATACTACATGTTCGATACATTAAAAAATAGCAAGAAAGGAAAAGCAAGTTGTGTCCCTATCTTGGGTTCCATTTCACTTAACATCCTCTTATATGGCCTTATGTACATGAATAAAGTTTTATAAACCATGCAAATTCCATATTTTCACCTTATGAAATTATCTCTGAAACACATGTTACCTCATGTCCAAAGATATACTTGTGCTATTTCAATGAAGCCAGAAAACATTCATTTTACCTGGAGCAGCACCATAGATTGTTACTGGAAGTAATTGGAAGGAACTGTTTTTGTAAGTGGAAACTGATCCCAAGAGAGGAATTGAACATAGAGAAATGACAAAGTTCAAGGTAAATTGTGCTGTTCTTTTGATGGTACAAGAAAAGAATCCAAGGCCTGAAGGAAACTCTGTCCCTGACTTTTTCAAGTGTGTCTTTACTTATATAAAACTTGTCTGTAAACTTCTAGTTGAGAGTATAACAAAAGGAAACAATATGCCATTTGAAGGCCAGCATAGAATAAAAGGAAATAACTTTGTTTTAAAAGTTTTCTCGTGCAAAGAAACAAAGATTTGGGGGTTTTAAAGAGACTTATGCACTGATATTTCACTCCTGAGATGATTCTCCTGTTACAGGAGTCAGTTACCCAATTCTTTTTTTTTTTTTTTCTATCTTGGTATTGTTTCTTTTTTTTTTTTCTTTTTTTTTTTTTGTGAACACACTGTACAGAGGGGTTACAATTACATGGGCAGGTTAATGCGCACATTTCTTATCAAGCATTGCAACCTCCTCTTTGTTTACCCTTCACATCCCTTCCCAGCCTCTCCCCCATCCCCCCACCCTATGCTCTCCGCCTTCCCTCCCCCCCAGCATCAACATTGTAAAGCTCGTTTTCAACATCACAACTTGTACTTCTCATTGTTGCAACAGGTCCGCCTGCATCCTTAAATGACTTGTTTTTCCCCATATCCTCAACAAGTTATACTGACATCAAATATAGTGAAAGCAGGGGTTACACTGTGGGGGAGGGACGTAAAAAACTACAAAGAGATAATCTTATAAATGTGTTAGAAACACATGCATGAAAGGAAAAAAAACATTAAAATACATATCTAAGTGTTCATTTTCCTAACAACATATTATCTGACCTTTTCCGCTTGAGTAATACATATACTAGATATTGCAAATAAGGGAAACCACGGGACCTATGTTTCTTTGGGCCTGGCTTACTTCACTTAATATAATTTTTTCCAAGTTTTTCCATTTCCTAACAAATGGGGTGATGTCATTCTTTCTGATGGAGACATAGAATTTCATTTTGTTTATATACCACATTTTCTTGATCCATTTATCTACTGAGGGGCATTTGGGTTGGTTCCATATCTTAGCTATGGTAAATAATGCTGCAATAAACATAGTTGTGCTGGTAGCTTTAGTGTGGTCTTGTTTGTAAAGAGATTTGGGTAAATGCCCAAAAGTGGGATTGCTGGGTCATAGGGGAGCTCTATGTGAAGTCTTTTGAGGAACCTCCATACTGCTTTCCTAAGTGGTTGAACAAGTTTACATTCCCACAATGAAGTAAGGTTCCCTTCTGTCCACATCCCTTCCAGCATCTGTTGTTGTTAGAGTTCTTGATTTTTGCCATTCTAACTAGAGTGAGGTGGTATCTCAATGTTGTTTTGATTTGCATTTCTTTTATGGCTAGGGATGTGGAGCATTTCTTCATGTGTCTATCCTTCTATGGGCTATCCTTCTTTCTTCTTCAGAGAAGTTTCTCTTTAAGTCATTAGCCCACTTATTTATTGTGCAGTTGTTACTTTGAGGATTTCTGTTTGGGGGATATAATTTTTTGAGTTCCAAGTACATTTTAGTTATGAGACCCTTCTCTGTTGTATGGCTAGTGAAGATTTTCTCCCAATCCGTGGGCTTTCTATTGACCTTGCTAGCTATGTCCTTTGCCATGCAGAAACTCTGCAACAGGACTGAGAGGTATTTGGGAGTTCCTGCCATGTTATCCACCTTCTTGGTGGCTATGAAAACTGGGTTCTTCCTATGGTTCTTGGATTCTCAGTTTGGGTGCAGTTTTTTGGCATTTATTGTGGTCTTGTTGGTTTTCTATGTGTAGGACATCTTTAAGAAACTTTTGTAGGGCTGGTTTGGTGGCGATGTATTGTTTCATTTTTTCTTTGCTATGGAAGGTTTTTATTTGGCCTTCAGTTATGAAGGAGAGTTTAGCTGGGTACAGTATTCTTGGTTGATGGTTGTTTGTTTTTAGGGCATGGCATACATCATTCCAGGCTCTTCTTGCTTTGATTGTCTCTGCTGAGAAATCTGAGGTGATTCTAATTGGTTTACCTTTATCGGTGATAAATCTTTTCTCCTTGACAGCTTTAAGGATATTTTCCTTGGTCTTAATTGATCCTGTGTAGATTATAATGTGACTGTGGGATGTCCTATTCTGGTCTGGTCTATTTGGAGTTCTAAAATCTTCTTGTATCTGAATAGGCCTATGTTTTTGCATGTTTGGGAAGTTCTCTGCTAGGATCCTGTTAAACAAATTTCCTAGACCATTAACTTCTGTTCCTAGGCGCTCCTCTATACCCATTATCCTTAGATTAGGCCTTCTGATGGTGTTTTCCAAGTGTTGGATAGATCTGTCATATTTCTTGGACTTGTCTTGGATGGTTGTATGTTCTTTCTCTATAATATCTAGGCTGTCTTCAATCCCTGAGATTCGATCTTCTGCATGGTCTAACCTGCTGTCAAGACTTTCTACTTTGTATTTTATCTCTTTTCCTTCTAAATGGTCAGCTTTGATGGCTTCAAATTCTTTGTTGAAGCTTTATTTTAGATCTTGTATGAACTTCTTTACTTCCTTAATTTGGTGTTCAGTGTTTATTCTCAAATCACTTAGTTGATTGGTTATGGTTTCCTTGGACTCCCATTCCTTCTGTTGAGTTCCATTCATCATTCCCTTTGTGGTCTCCCTGACTTCCTTCAGCTCTTTGTTAATGGATTCCATGAATGCCTTTAGTGATCTTTCTGTATTCTCTTCCTGCTCTTTCGATTCCTGTATTACTCTTTGATTAGCTTCCTCCTGTTTGTGGGATTCCTGCATTTCTCTTTGAGTGTTCTCAGCCTGCTCACGCCATTCCATCCTTTCTCTTTGAGTATTCTCAAGCTGATCATGCTAGTCCTGTATCAGTTTTTGAGTAGCTTCCTCACGCATATGATATTCCTGTATAAACTTTTGGATTGCCTCCTCTCTCTCCCTATCACACGCATACAGAGTCCTTTGTCTGCTTTCCATCTTTTCATTTATCATGTTTGCCAGCAGTGTTTGTAGAGCTATTTGGGAACTCTCCTCTGGATTATTCACTATCTGTTCTGTCCCCTGATTATCAAAATTGGGAATTGAGATACCAGGATTTGACATTTTTCTTGTGTTTTTCCGGCTACTTCTGCCCATTTGAGATGAAAATAGCACCAGTTTTGTGCTAGAACACTATCTTAAGGCAAGCATCAACCAACGTCTGAATTTGCACAGTCAATAGTCTACAGATATAACCTAGTTCAACAGATACATCTATTCAACATCAAACAACTATATGTTAATGAGCTATGAACCACAAAGAAGAATTTAGAAGACCAGAAATTATTAGGGTTAGGGAGAGATGTGGGTAAAAAATAGGAATAGATTGATGTGGGGAGGCTCAGGGAGAGTTAACTAAGTCCTAATCTCAAAGGAGGAAATAGGTTTGGTAGGATGCAAGTAGAGAGAGAGAAAAAAAGAAGAAAGTGGAAGGGAAAAGAAAAGAGACCAGAAAAAATAGAAAAGTAAAAATTAATAATATTATGTAGATTCGATAACAATCTATTTAGAGAAGTACGTGAATATATTGAGAGAAGGGGAGGGATATAAAGGAGATGTGAAACACTTAAAAATAAAAATGCTTAAAATATTATATAAGTATAAAGATGTAGTACTGTTATTAAGGAATGTAAGTCTCAGAGGTTTTGAATTGAGTTATAAATTTGTGGATTAAGTGTGCACACAATGTGGGATAGGGTCTAATAGTCAACTACGGGTTTATCTGAGGATGTGCAGGACAAGAATTAAGTCACATAAAGAAGAATGAAAGAGAGGCGAAGGTGAAAAGGATAAGAAAGGAAGAATAAAAGATGAGAAGTTCAGTAGAGCTAAACAAAAAACAAAAAGTTCATTAAAAAAGAAAAAAAAGAGAAAGAAACCAAAAAAAGAAAGAAAAACTCACACTCACGTATCCCTAAAATAAAAATTATAACAGGAAAAAAAAGTTTCTGGAAAACAATTTTTCTTCAAAAAAGGCAAAAATTAAAGATTAAAAAAAGTTTAAAAAAATTTATATAAGGTACCAAAAAGAAGAAGAAGAAGAAGAAGAAGAAGAAGAAGAAGAAGAAGAAGAAGAAGAAGAAGAAGAAGAAGAAGAAGAAGAAGAAGAAGAAGAAGAAGAAGAAGAAGAAGAAGAAGAAGAAGAAGAAGAAGAAGAAGAAGAAGAAGAAGAAGAAGAAGAAGAAGAAGAAGAAGAAGAAGAAGAAGAAGAAGAAGAAGAAGAAGAAGAAGAAGAAGAAGAAGAAGAAGAAGAAGAAAGAAGAAGAAGAAGAAGAAGAAGAAGAAGAAAAGTTCTTTGATTTTTTGGGGGAGGGGTGTGAAAAATTCTGTATCTCCCTTGTGTCCTTAACCAGCCTCTTGTTGTAGTCTCTGGTCTGCTTGTGGTCCTGTGGGTTGGTTGGTTTCTTAAGTCAGCTTGTTCCAACAGGCAGAAAAATGCTCTGCTTTACCCAGGATTTGACGATCCTCCTCCTAGGCTAGTTCATTGGGAGGCAGATCTGCTTTGAGAATCACAAAAGAGGGGGATGCAGTGAAGAGGCTAGGTTCTGGGTAGAGTTGAAACCTTTCAACAAACAGTAGCTTTTCCCTGGGGCTAGTTTGTGAAAACCTCACAGAGCCCAGCCTGGAGCTATTCTCAGGGTTTCTGTTTACTGATTTTCAATTGCTTGTCCAGGCTGCTTGAGGGAGGGGCAGCCTCTGGCTCTGATTACCCAGTGAAGAAACCCACTCCTCGGGCTGGTGCCCGAGCTGGGTGACTTTTCCCTGGGTGGAGCTGAGTCTGGCAGGTCACACCGCCGTTAAGTTCTTGTGACCTGTTAAATGATTCGTTTTAATCCAAGGCTTGAGTTGGAGCTAGCAGCTCCGCCGAGCTTTGTCGGTATCCAAGATGGAGATCATTGCTGCTGGGGGTGGGGAGGGGTGGCCTTCCCTCCTCTGCTCCCTGAGAAGGAGTGAGGACGTCAGGCTTCTACTCACGCTGAGTCTCGGTTGCTGGGTCATCTCTGGTCTGCGAACTGCAGGATGAAGATGTCTGCTCCTTGTCGGTTCTTGCTGGTGTTGAGTAGAATCCGCTAATCCGCTGCATCTGGCTCCTTCGTCCCGGACTCTCTGTGGCTCAGGTATGGCTCCTGTGCTCTCCGCCGCTGCAACAGCTGCAGCCGCCTTGGCAGCTGCTGGCAAGAGCTGAGATGTGTCTCCTTGCCTGGATTTCCCCTCTCTGGCCTAACTCTCTGTCCTGTGATGTCACACTTGGTGTGATTCTCTGGCTTAGGACAGTTCACTGGGACTCTAAAACTGCTTTCTATGGGAGAGCTTGCTTAGACTCCAGCTTCTTCTCTGCCATCTTCCCAGAACCTTACCCAATTCTTTAGTCTGGTCCTGAGTTCTCCATAGCAATAAGGATTCCAAAAAGCAGGATCCAGTGAGTACGATCAGCAAAATGAGACTCTTCTCAAACCAGTCCTTTAAGCATGGTCTCAAAGAAACGTGTGTTTTTTTTTCATTTGCTTGTTTGTTTGTTTAGTTTGTGCTGGTTTGTGGGTTTGAACCCAGAGGGTGGACACTGTCCCTGTACAGTTGTCTTTCCTGCCCACCTGCCCCCAAAGCTAGTACTCTATTGCTTGAGCCTTAACTCCACTTCTCCCTTTTTTAGTATTTAATTACAGATAAGAGTTAGACAGACTCTCCTGCCTGGGTTGGCTTTGAACTGAAATATTAATAAATCCAGTTGAATTCAACTGTATGGACTTCTCTTTTGAACTAAGAAATATTAGATGAAGTTTATTAAAAAGCTAATATTTGACAATTTTTAAAATAAGAGAATATGTCCAGCAAAGAAGCTATAACTTAAATAACTCAACAAAAATAGGTGCAGTGAATCATTTTGGAATTGTTTTTTCTACTTGGGAAGATTTCTATTGACTTTGTCGTTCTTTTGGGGGAAACTTAAAGTCATATTTGCACTTTTTTTGTTGGTCGTGGGTCTTTAACTCTGATACTGGGCCCTGTCCCTCAGAGCTTCAGCTCAAGTTCAGCACTCTGACACTTTTGGTACAGCACCACTTCTGGGTTTCATGTGGTTAATTATAAATAAGAGTCTCATGGACTTTCTTGACCAGGCTTGTTTTCAATCACAATCCTGTGATCTCAAATTTCTGGGTAGCTAGGATTACATGTGTGAGCCACCAGCATCTGTCTTATATTTGCAATTATGTGCAATTATTGACACTATGTAGTCAAAGAATGGAAATTTGAATCAAATGATGACATTGCAACTTTTCAGAAAAATTGAGGTAGCAATAAATTTATCCTCCTTTTCCATGTTGTTACATTAACGATTCATGTGTTATGGGACTCTTACATTAGCATCCTCTGCTGTCTGCATTTGTCAACTTAGTATCAGAAATTGTTCATAGAGAAATATAAAAGACTGAGATTTTTAGAAAGCAAAGGAGTTCAGGTATGAAAGTACGGCATAGAAGGATATACAACTTATCACACAGAGATTAAGAATTAGCCTAATTACTAGAATGCTAAAGGCAATGAGGAATAAGCCTAGATGATTACTGGTTCTTTAATAACTAAAAATGGTTCCCTAGAACATTTTGTGGTATAACTTAGTTATTATCATTTATTCCTTCCATTTGGAGTTATTCCTTCTCTTCTGTAAAACCTATTAATTAGCCTCTGCCTTATTGTTGCCATGACTGACCAAAAAGATTTCCAAATCTCACTTATACTACCCGTCTGATTGTGATTAGCAATGACCACCTCAAAATATGGAATCTTTGAATTTCCAGAAATAATCTTCACCTGACATCTAAGCACATTCTTGGCATTATTTGCCGTGATTTAATGAACAAAAGTTTTCTTTTTTTCCCCCAAAATTGTATACTAATATAGGTAAAGTACATGAATTAGGGACTATTGTCAGGTATCAGTATGGAAGGAGCAATTATATATTCCAAGTATGAGTTGTTTATTTTGCGCTTACTAACTAAATGTTTGTTGTTGTTGTTTTGCCAGTCCTGGGGCTTAAACTCAGGGATAGGGAATTATTCCTCAGGTTTTTTTGTTGTTGTTATTCAAGGCTAACCCTCTACCACTTGAGACACAGCACCATTTCTAGTGATTCTGTTTCTGTTTATGTAGTACTTAGGAACTGAACCGAAGTTTTCATGCATGCTAATCAATCACCATACTGTGAAGCCACATTCCCAGAGCCCTAAATGTCTTTCTTAAGATGGCATTACTTTTTCATTCTGTAACTATGTATCATCATTTTAGCCAAAAATTTTTGCTAGAAAAGGACATTGAACACAATACTGAGTCCAGTAAGGCTAGATGGACAATGAATAACTGTTACGGTCTAGCCAGAGCACAGAGGGGCTTACCTCATGGAGCTGGAACAACAGACTGAGCGAGACAACCCCTGACCCACCGCCCACTTCTAGAATGAGAGGGCCACATTGGTTCCAGCCACATGGGCCACCTCCTCCAGCACCCATTCAATAAGTTCTTGAGAGAGAGAGAATGAGAGAGAGAGAGCGTCAGAATTACACTTAAGTCAGGTGCTGGGGGCTCAGGCCTATAATCCTAAGTACACGGGGGCTGAGATATGAGGACCATGAATTATAGACAGCCAGGGCAGGAACATCTATGAGACTCTTATCTCCATAGAACCACCAGAAAACCAGAAGTGGTGCTATGACTCAAGTGTTAGAGTGCTAGCCTTGAGCTGAGGAGCTCGGGGACAATGCACAGGCGCAGAGTTCAAGCCCCACGACTGACAAGAAGTGGACTTCCCACCACAAGAAGTGGACTGAATAGCACCCATTGTCCTAGGGAGCATGGCAGAGAAGTCAGGCCGAGCTTCCTGTCAGCTCTCTTATTTTTTTTTATTATGAAGGTGATATTCCAAGGGATGGGTTACAGTTACATAAGTAATAAGTACTTTTTACAGTGTTACCACTTCCTCATTTTTTCCTGCTTCCCCCAACCCTGATATCTCAATTCCCCAAAGGTGTGAAGTTCATTTCTAACATAGTGTTTAGTGTATATCACTGTTGCTTTGGTTAATCTTTGTCCGACCATTTCTGTGATTTCCCTTCCCTTCCCCAAATCAGATAAACTTGTGTATGTATAAGACAAAGGGTACAGAAATCAAAAACAGTGACTACAGGGAATAAACCAAAGGAGAAAAAGTAAATAGAAATAAATAAAAGCAGTTCACTATACAATCATCTTGTATCCATTTCTTGGAGCTCATTTCAATAAGCATCATTTTCTATGGTGACATGCATATAGCTATTGAGCTGTTGTGATCTTTTATAAGAATATCCTAGACATAGTCTAGTTTTTTTAAATGAGTAAAAACATGTGGCCTATGATTCTTTGGATGTGGCTTGTTTGCCGTATTATGTTTTCCAAGTCTTTCCATTTCCTTACAAATGGGGCAATGTCATTCTTTCTGACGGAAGCATAGAATTTTGTTGTGAATATATATGACATTTTCTTGATTGATTCATCTACTGAGGGGCATCTGTGTTGGTTCCATATCTTAGCTATGGTAAATAATGCTACAATTGACATAGTTGTGATGGTAACTTTAGTGTGGCTTGTCTGTGGTCATTTGGGTAAATGCCCAGGAGTGTGATTGCTGGGTCATAGAGGAGATCTTCTGAGGAACCTGTATACTTCTTTATGGAGTAATTGAACAAGTTTACTTTTCAACCAATAGTGCAATAACATTCCTTTTTGGCTATATTCCCACCAGACCAGCATCTGTTATTATTAGTTTTCTTCATAATGGTCATCAAACTGGGGGGGAGGTGGAATCTCAATGTTTCTTTTATTTGTATTTCTATGGCCAGAAATGTGGCATATTTCTTCATGTTTCAATTGGCCATTCATATTTCTTCTTCAGAGAGGTCTCTCTTTAAATCTTTAGCCCACTTATTAAGAGGGTTGTTTGTTTGAAGATTTGTTTTTGGGGGGAGTTAACTTTTGGGGCTCTAAATTTATTTGAGATGTAAGGCCATTGCTTGTTGTAGAGCAAGTAACTAACTTCTCGCAACCTGTGGGCTTTCTATTTATCTTTCTATCTATGTAAGTTCTCTTCTTAGATTTGGTAAGTGTCTGTCAAATCTGTTAATTTATTGAAACAACCAATTCTGTTTTGTTGATCTTTTTATGTTTTAGTTCGTCTTTATTTAGTTATTTCTGATTTTTTTTATTTGTTTCTGTCTTCTGCTTTGGGTTTGGGCTTGTTCCTGTTTTCTAGAATTTTGAGGTATATAATTAAAATACAGACTTCAGATTTCCCCAATTGCTTGATGTAGGCACTTAGAGCTATAAATTTTCCTCTAAGTACTGCACTTACTGTTTCGAAGGGGAGTTGGTATTTTGTGTGTTCAATTTGTTAATTTTCAGAAACTTTCAGATTTTCATTCTAATGTATTCAGTGCCTCACTGGTCATTCAGCAATGTGTTGTTCAGCCTTCATGGGTTTGGGAATTTTTTTTTCTTTAGCTTTTTAATTCTAAGTTTATTCTGTTGTGGTCTGACAAGATATGGGAATTCAAATAATTTTTCTTTCAATTTGGATAGAATTTCTATGTGACATATGTTCTATTTTGGAGATTCTTCCATTAGCTGCTGGGAAGAATGTGTATACTAATGCTGAATGTATATTCTGTAGATATCTGTTAAGGCAAAGCGTTCAATGTAGTTATTTAGGTCTTCAGTTTCTTTGGTTGAGTTTTTCCTGGATAACCTGTCCATTCATTTCAATGATGTGTTGAGATGTGTTTTTCGGTTAAGTAGTATTTGGTTGATGAAGTGGGGTGCTCCAGGATTCAGGACATTGATACTTAGACTTGATATATCAACCTAATGGAGATGTGCCTTTATCAATATATAATGTCTCTTCCCAGTAATTTTATTTTGAATTTTATTTTGTCTTATGTTAGTAATTCTACTGTTGCCTGTTTATGGTGTTCATTTGCTTGAAAATTTTCCTTCCAGCCTTTCAGTTTGAGTATGTGTTTGTTTTTGTCAATAAAATGTTTCTCTTGTAGATACTACATGCATGCGTCTTGTTTTATTATACTACTATTTAGTCTGTTTTCTAATTGGAAAGTTAAGTCCATTGATATTGAGAGTTAAGACTGTGAAATATCTCATAAGCCCTGCTATGTTATTCACCTGCTGTTAGGTTCAGTGTCTAATCTACTCTTAATATATTTACCTTGTTCACTGGTAGGGAGCATTTTATATAACCAGTTCCTGTTCTTCATGATCTTCTCTATGTAGGATATATTTGATTAACTTCTATCCTGCTGATTTGGTGGAAATACATTGTTTCAAGATTTCTTTGTCATGAAATATTTTTATATATCCTTTTAATGTAAAGGAGAGTTTGGCTTGGGACCATATTCATGGTTTGTAGTTGTTTGCCTTTAATGTTTGTCATATATCATGCGAGGCTCCCCTTTTTACCATATCAGCTAAGAAATTTGTATTTATTCTGACTGTATATCCTTTATAAATAATCAGTCTTTTCTCCTTATAGATTTAAGAATCCCTTCATTGATGTCTAATGATCCTCTAGTGGATTATGATGTGATGGTGGTTTGTTTTGTTCTGGTACACTCTGTTTGGTATTCTAAAGACTTCTCGTAGAATGAGCCTATTTCTTTGATTTCCCTGTCTTACAATTTGTTATTTTTTTAGGGCTTCTATCTCTTTATTAAAGCTTTATTTTAGGTCTTGTATGGATTTTCTTTACAAATTTTTATTGCGTGGGGGCTTGGGAGGTATGTGTTTTAGCTTTGTCTTCTCTCATATCTTTTAACTAGGCATCCATTTTCCCCTTGGACTCTCTTGCCTTCTCAGAATTTATTTTTCTTTGTGTTTGGAGTCTCCATGAATTATTTTGCTGATCTTTGCTTGGTCTCATCTTGTTCACAAATTTCCTTGTAGAGGTTTTGTATCTTTTCATTAATCACATTTTTCAGCAGTATTTGTAATGTATTTTGAAAACTATCTTCTAGGTAATTGATTCTTCTAATGCCTGTTTATTTACTGTGTGAATTATATTAGCTTGGCATGACTTTTGTCATATTTTTTGATTTGTTCTGTCCATTTGAAGTATTTCTTGGCTTTCATTTTGGGGATATATGATCTTAATAGGTGACTATCTATGTTCTTGGTTGATTTGCCAGGTGTTGCTTTGGTCTTCTGTTGTGATTTGCTTTTCTGGAATTAGGTTTTTGTCTAGACTATTAAGTGTAGGAGAAGAGATCACTAGTGAGTGATGTTGTCAAATTAATACTAATGGTTCCAACGACAGTTCCTACTATCCAGTGGTAAGGTGAATTGTGTCTGTGTTTATATGTGAGTGTCTCTGTTTATGATTTTTTTTTTCCCAAGTGGCCTTTGGTTTCCACACTGCAGTTGTGTTTTTGAATATGTTGGCCAACACAGTCACAGCAGTCACCTTCCTGGCTGGTAACTTTTCATAGATTTCTGTTTTCTTGTGAAGACAGTATAAAATATTCTTTTGAATTTTGTATCTATATATAATTATACCTAACTTAGTGAGTCACTCTAGAAATTGAGTACCTTCTAGGATTCTAAATCTCTGTTTCATTAGAGAAATCTAGAGTAATTTTCTGTTGTTATTCTGCCACTGTTTTTCCTCTTCCTCTGGTTTATTTATGGTATTGTGGATTTCTTTTCACATAATTTAGGATTTGTGATGGTTGTATCAAGTTATTTTTGTTGTTCTGTTTGTGTTACTTTGAAATAGTGATTTCAGGCTTGTATGAAGAGGCAGTAATAATATGAAATGTGAAGAGCTTAAAGCTTAAAGAGGCACAATGAAGGCCTAAGTAACTCCATTACAAGCTAGCCACCATCTTGTGAGGTATGAATTATGAAAATAACCATGGGTTAGACCCAGAAATGACACAAAAAGGAAATCAATTCCTGGACAACTGAGACATAAACAATCCTTGGGAAAGCCACAGGAATTTTCTCCAAATGCATTTACCAAACATTGGGTGGCCATGCAGGACATGGTAACCCAGTGGCCAGACACTTCCTGTCAATAACACCTCAATAATATTAGCCAGTCACATATGTATAGCTTAGTTTGCTTAAAATTTTAATCATGTAATTTCTCATGTAAATCTTCCTTAAAGTTGTTTGTTCAATACTATAAAAACTGTGCTGATTCTATGCTTGGGGTCTCTTAGTGTCATGGGTTACCGATTGCACAGAGTACCAGCCTGGAGCTTGCAAATAAAAAACTCCTTTGTTATTTGCATTAGTCGATGTCTCTGGTGGTCTTCGGGGGGTCTTGAGTTTAGGTAAAACAAATGTAAGTTATTACATTGAAAGAAAGAGAGCAGACATTTTAACCTATTTGCTACAAGTAAACTAATATTAGGCAAAGCTAATTAACTCTTATTTACTCTACAGAGCATGAGTATAGTACTCTTAGATGTCTTGGAGGAAAAGACTTTAGACTGATTACAATTAATGCCTTTCACAGAAATTACTGGCTAAACATTCTTCTTCAGAAAGGCAAATGCTCCACTTTTTTCATATTAGTATTATAAAATCATAACATCTGCATGTTGAATTGTTTTCCTCTGCTATTTTCAATACCATTCTTCATCCATTAGGTATCTAAACTTGGAATGACCCATTCCTTAAAATACCTATATTGCTTATATTGTGATATAAATCTCAGTAATATTAAAATGAATTTATCTCTGAGTCTCATCTTGAGCTACATTCATATGTAATTTATGCAGTCTCAAGCAAGAAACCTATTTTACTCTTTTCTGTTCTTTAAACAATAAATCTATTATCTTTAGAAATATGTTCTAAAGAAAATATGTTCTTTTATATTGTTCCAGTAAACATCATTTATTTCTAGTACTTTTACTGAAATAAATATAAAGTATGGAACATGGAGACAAGCTCCCCTTATCACTTTAAAATATATCCTTCGGGACTATTTTATATATAAAAATAAAAAAGTGCAATGCACATGTTTATACATGAATCATCTAATGGTTAAGTCAATTAGACACAAGAACTATCATACCACATCAGGTCTCAATTTAATTAAAGCCACATTGTTCATGAATATCACTCATTTTTAGAAAATGATTTGTCACAACAAAGTTTATATTTCAAATTTAAAAAATAAAAATTATACCCAGATTTGATGTGAATATCCTGTTTCCAGGAATACATTTATTCAGCAAACAGAGAAAGAAAAAATAAAGGCTTGTCATATAGAAAGAAAGATGTAAAGCATACTGTCTTTCCTTAAGATGATACATACATGCAAATCATGTCATTTATTCAAAGATACTATAGAAATTCATGAGCGGATTTTGATCAGAAGTGATGAGTAAGCAAAGTAACTGGAAAACTGTATTTTTAAATAGTGCTTTCAATATATGATGATGTTTTCAATAAATAAACCTATAGATGATGATTTTGTATCTATAACACATCCAGTATTCTACATTTTAGACATACTCCCATTCTCTTACCTAAGTTCTTGATCAATATTCTTCTACTTTCATGATGTCAATTGCTACTAAAGTAACAAGGTGGGTGTTCTATTGGTTACTACATCCAATAAATTTTAGTATTTTTCAACGGTGTCTAAAGTCATGGAGTTTGACTTGGATGTGAAGTTTGAGGGCACTGTATTCAAGGTATTAATTTGCCTGTAGCAGACAGGAACCTATTGTGAATACACAGAAACACGATATACTAAGAATTAGGGATTTGATCTCGGGGAAAGATAAAGGTCCAGGCAAGATCTTGAAGCTGAGATAAAGCAATGCAGCAAACATCAATCAACTATCATTACAGGGGAATGGAACTTATCTCTGATGTGTCTGGATGGCAGTTGTGTGTATGTGTGCGTTTTTGTGTGTTTGTGTTTGTGTGTGTGTTTGTGTGTGTTTGTGTAGAGAATTTTAGTGTGGCTTCTATATTTACAGTCCATAGAGCATTACTTGTTATGGAGAAGGTGCCCTTACCAGAGCTCCGATACCACTGTCATCACTTTTTACTGCAAAAAAAAAAACAAAACAAAAAAACACTTGCTTAATCTCTAATTAAAAAGGGAAAAATAAACTAACATCTTACATGATTGCTTTGAAAATTAATTGGCAAAATGAAGGCCAAAGGGAGAAATTGGAGATTAATATAATCTTTTTCCTCTCTTCTGATTATTAAACTGCAATAGCTGTGATTTTCATGAATCTCCTGTAATGTACTTACTGCTGAATTACTTAAATGTTTAATAATATGAAACATATGATAGAGAAATAGATCAGTTTGCAAGCACAAAGAACTAGTGATAAGATCGAGCTTTTGAGTAGGGTTGCCACATCTTTTAGGAATGCAGTTCCTTCATATGAATTTCAAATTTCATGGCTTTCCCTGTGTGATTAAATGGCAAGAAAGTACTGTAGAAACAAAAATTCCTGTTCAGCCAAGTAGAAAGTGCTTATGTTCCCATCCTCATTTTGCAAATTTCCATTCCATAAAGAGTCTTTGTTAGAATGCTTTCATTTAATAAACTTCAGCAAATCATCCTTCCCTGTTGGAGACAGGGAAAAAAGATAATTTTGTTTGAATATTATCTTATGTAAGTTAGTGTGTACTGGCATGATTCGTATAATTACAGAAGTTTGTAATAAATATAAGTAGAGATCATGTCGCAACTATAAAATATAATCAAAATCACATAAGACTAGAAGTCACAGAATTTTGTGCATGAAAACATACATTAGATTAGTTGCAGAATTTCTATTTTGAGACAGACTTTATATTAAAGTATAAAGCACTTTACTAAGGGTTGAAACATTTTATTGAAAAAAAATATATTTCTTAGAGATATTTTGCTTCATATTTTAAGAAGAAAAATGGTACCAAAGTAATTATTTTTTAAAAATTATTTTCCCGTTTCCATGTGATTAACCTCCAAATTAGAAATCCAGATATTTAATTCAAATTAGCCAAAAATATTTATTGAGTATAAGAACCTTCTGCTCTCTACATTCTTCAAACTAACTTTACCAAATATGATGAGTCTGAAATAATCAGTCTCTTTGTGACCTGTGTTGATATTATTTACAATGAGAGCAAAATGTTTAAAAAGTAGTATTTAGTTTAGCTTAATAGCTCTGAAGAGATAATAAATGGTATAATCAAAGGCTAAAACTGATTAGATTTAAAATTTAGAATTCAGGAAATGTTTTTGACCACACTGGTTACTAACCATTACTTAATCTTAACTGGAACATTGAGAATAACCATAAGCCTAAGTGTAAGTAGATTCTAAAATTAATAGCAATATTCTAGTTCACATTCATTTTAATTCTTATGTGGCTTAATCTGATATTATGAAATACATTGTACTTCCATTATCCCAGCTTTTCCTGAATTCCTAGAACCTAAAATAAGTTCAGATTTACTTAACATTTAACCCATTCCTTTTTTTTTCTTTTTGTTGTGCGTGCGGTTTGGTCTCTGGGCCTGGGCACGATCCCTGAGCACTAGGCATGGGCAAGATCCCTGAGTTCTTTAGCTCAAGGTGTGCACTTTACCACTTGATCCACAGAACCACTTTCAGGTTTTCTGGTGGTTAATTGGACATAAGAGTCTCAAAGACTTTCCTGCCAGGGCTGGCTTTGAACTGCAGTCCTCAGAAATCAGATTCCTGAGCAGCTGTGATAATAGGTGCAAGCCACCAGTTTAACCAAATTCTTTACTCTTTCCTCAACCCCCTTTAACCAGAAAGCTAATTCTAATCACAATCTGAATTAACACCAAATGGTTAATGTAAGGAAAATTGTCTGGATTTTATTCAAGCACACATTTTATTGTTTCTTAGTGAAAAACTAAATTTTACCCTAATGCTTATCCTTCACTAACCCTAACAAGAACTAAAACAGCAATTCACAATTTAAACCAAATCATATCTGAATGTTAAAGTAACACAGACGTTGGTTTTCATTCATTCTAACTTTGATATCATTCATTCTTCTTAAAATATATTGCAGTTTTACAAAATACCTTACATCTTTTTCTCATCCGAACCCCAGCTCTAACTGGAACACCTTGCTGAATCCTAAACCTACAGATAACTGAATCAAAAATTTATTAGCAAGCCTCTATTTCACATTTATCCCAACTCTTGCTAGGCATGTAGGTCTAAATTTTACTTGCATTTTGAACCTAAGGTTTTTAAAGTGTTTTCCTAGTTCCTGTCAGGTTTTATTTTATATATATTTTTTAAATTTTAGTTATTGTAAAGAGGCTTACAGAGGGATTATAGTTATATGTGTAAAGTAATGAGTGCACTTCTTGTTGAACATTGTTACCCTCTTCTTTGTTGTTCTCCCACTATACCTTCCCTCTCCCACCTCTCTCACTCCTCTGTCCCAATGGTGTAAAGTTCATTTTCAATATAGTGTGTTGTGAGTATCGTTGTTGCAATGTGTCATCTTGTGTTGAACCTAAATTTTATTTTTCTCTAACCTTAATTCTAATTCTGTCTGGGATCCTAACCCTAACCATAATAATAATAATAGCCCAATTCAGAAGATAAGAAAAAATATTCAAGTTTTTATTCATCCTGTAAATCCACTGTACATATTGAATTAAGTTGCAGTTCACCTTAAATCTTCCAAATTAGATTATATGTGCATATTTAAAGATGTAATTTTATTTGAAAAACAGAAATCTTTGGAGGAAGGAGTAATGAAAAGGAAATAGAGGCAGTATAATCAAATGCTTTAAATATATTTTGGAAAGAGCATAAGGAAACTGCCATTTCTGACAATTAATAACCATTAACAAAATAACTAAAAACTAATAAGTAAATAGCACACTGCCATCTAGTGTTCTTTAAGAGAGCCATATATGTCTTGTGAATAAAATACTTGTGTTAGATAAACTTTGTTCATGCCTAATTCATACTGCTATTGGCCAATAATTTAACTTAATCAATAAAAATATATCAAATAAAATTCCATGATAAAAAATATAAATCAGTTAGTAATTGTTTGAGAAAAAGTAGTCATGACTTTAAATAAACTAAATTTCTAGTTTCCTACAAAGCAATGATTTAGGTTTACTAATCTAGTATTTCTAGAAAGTTTAGAGAACATGATTGGCATAAAAAACAGCTAAATGCACATCTTGTTTCTTGAATGGGTGATGTTTTAAACATTTTCTTTTATTCAACTGAATACTTATCTTTACTTTTCAAAATAAATGCAATTTTATCTCCTTTTATCTCTCTGCAATTAAATGTATTACTATATGCAGGTATTTAAAAGCTAAATTTTTCTATGTTTGTTATGTAACCCTACATATTCAGAATGACATGGTTTTTCTATTCGTAAATGTCTAACCTCTGGGATTTTTGCATCAGTAATATAACATCTAATAAGGTTGTTGTGAAGGTTCCAGTAAACAGTGTGGTCAAAAATATTTCCTGAATTCTAAATTTTAAATCTAATCATTTTTAGGTTTTCATTATGTCATTCATTGTCTCTTCAAAGCAATTAAACTAAAATAAATACTACTTTTTAAACCTTTAACTCACATTGTAAATAATATTAACATAGTTCACACAGAGTCTAATTATTTCAAATTCAAAATGTTTGGTGATCTTCGTGTGAAGATTGTGGAGAGTAGAAGGTCCTTATACTCAATAATATTTTGTTTAAATTAAATCAATTCATATATTTGGATTTCTAATTTGGAGGTTAATCACATGGAAACAGGAAAATAATAAGAAAAATGATTACTTTGGGAGCATTTTCTTCTTAAAATTATGCAGCAAAAATATCTTAAAATATCTTAAATATATATTAAACATATTATATGTGTTAAATATATTAAAATATATTATTAATAAAATGTTTCCATCCTTAGGTAAAGTGCATTATACTTTAATATAAAGTTTATCTCAAAATAGAAATTCTGCAACTAATCTGCAACTAATCTAATGTACGTTTTCATGAACAAAATGCTATGACTTCTAGTCTTTTTATGTAATTTTAATTTTAGTTGTGACATGATTCCTATTTACACTTAATACTAACTTCTGTAAGCATACAAATCATGCCTGTACATACTAACTTATGTAAGATAATATTAAAAAATCATCTTTTTCCTGTCTCCAAAAAGGAAGGGTGAGGTGCTGAAGAATATTAAATAAAAGCATTCTAAAAGAGATTTTTTATGAAATGGAAATTTGTAACGTGATGATGGGATCATGAGCTCTTTCTACTTGGCTAACAGGAATTCTCATTTCTACAGTAATTTCTAACCAATTAGTCACACAGGGTAATCCACAAAATTTGAAGTTCATATGAAGGAATTAAATTCCTAAAAGATGTGACAACCCTGCTCAAACGTTCAGTCTCATCACTAGTTCTTTGTATTTGCTGGCTGATCTAATTCTCTATCATGTATTTCAGATTATTAAGCATATTAGTAATTCAGCTGTTAAGTACATAGTAGGAGACTCCTGAAATCACAGTTATTGCTGGGTAATATTCAAGAGAGAAGAAAAAGATTATATTAATCTCCAATTCGTCCCTTTGGCCTTCAATATATCAGTTAATTCTCAAAGCAATCATTTAAGATGTTAGTTTATTTTTCTCTTTTTAAGTACAGATTAAGCAAGTGTTTTTCTCAGTAAAAAGTGATGAATGGTATCAGAGCTCTGATATGAGCACCTTCTCTTTAACAACTAATGCTCTATGGGCTATAAATATGGAAGCCACACTAAAATTTTCTCTCTCTACACACACAGACACAGACAAAGACACAGACACACACAGACACAGACACACACACACACACACACACACACACACACACACACACACACAGCTGCCACCCAAACATATCAGAGATCAGTTCAGTTCCTTTGTAATGATAGTTGATTGATGTTTGTACCATTGGTTTTTCTTTTCTTTAAGATCTTGCCTGGACCTACATGTTTCTCTGAAATCAAGTCACTTGCTCTTAGTATACTGTTTCTATATATTCATAGTATGTTCCTGGCTGCTTCAGGCCAATTAACAGTATCCTGAGTACAGTATCCACAAACTTGACATTCAAGTCAAACTCCATGAATTCATACTACTATTCCAAAATACTAAAATTTATTGGATCTAGAAACCAAAATATACCCACCTTGTTATATTATTAAGAATTGACATCATGAAAGTAGAAGAATATTGATCAGGAACTGAGGTCAGAGAACAGGAGTATGTGGGAAAATGTAGAACACTGGATGTGTGTTAGAGATACAAAATCATCTTCTGTAGACTCATTTATTGTAAACTTGTGATCTTATAGTGAAATTTCAATCTACATATACAGTTTTCCAGTTGCTTTGCTTACCTGTCACTTCTGATCACGAATTCTCTTATAAATTGCTATAGTATCTTCGAATGCAAATATTTATCATCTTAAGGAAAGTGTCTTTCTACATCTGTCTTTCTATGTGAAAAACCCTTATTTTTTGTTTCTCTACTGAATAAATATATTCCTGGAAACAGGATATTGACAACAAATCTGGTGGTAATTTTCACTTTTTAAGTTTGAAATATAATATAAACTTTGTTGTGACTAGTCGTTTTTTAAAAAATCAGTGATTTTCATGAACACTAATATTTTGGTGCCTTTAAGTAAATTGAGACTTGATGTGGTACGGTAGTTCTTGTTTCTAATTGACTCAACCATTAGATGATTCATGTATAAACATGTGCATTGTATTGTTTTATTTTTATATATAAAATAGTCCCCAAGGATTTACTTTAAAGTGATAAGGGGAGGCTAGTCTTCATGTTCCATTATTTATATTTATTTCAGTAAAAGTACTAGAATACATGATGTGTACTAGAGCAATATAAAAGATGAGAGCATATTTCTAAAGAGAATGGATTTATTGATTAAAACAGAAAAGAGTAAAACTGTCAGGTTTCATGCTTGAGACTGCATAAATTTCATATGAATGTAGCTTAAGATGAGACTCAAAGGAAAATTCATATTAATATTACTTTTCTGCTTGATTCATACCTATAATAGTTATTGCAATGAGGGAAATGATATTTTCACAATAAAAAATCTATAAGTAAAAAAATATTACTGAGATTTATATCACATCATAAGCAGTATAGTTATTTTAAGGAATTGGTCATTCAAAGCCCTAGGTACTTAATGGATGAAGAATGGAATTGAAAATAGCAGAGAAAAACAATTCAACATGCAGATATTATGATTTTATAATATTGATATGAAAGACATGGAGCTTTTCCCTTTCCGAAGAAGAAGGTTTAGCCAGTAATATCAATGTAAGGCATCAGTTGTAATGAGTCTAAAGTCTTTTCCTCCAAGATATCCAAGAGTACTATATTCATCCTTTGAAGAGTAAAGAAGTAATTATTTTAATTAGCTTTGCTTAATATTAATTTACTTGTAGTAAATAGGTTAGTGTGTCTGCTATCTTTCTTTCCATGTAATAACATACATTTAATATTATTACTGTCTCTTCATACAAGCCTGAAATCACTATATCAAATTAACATAAACAAAAAACAAAAATAACCTGATACCACCATCACATATCCTAAATTATGTGGAAAAAATCAACAATAAATAAAATAAATCAGAGGAAGAGGAAAACCAATTGCACAAAAACAACAGAAAATTACCCTAGCTCTCTCTAATGAAACAGATCTTTAGAGTCCCAGAGGGTACTCCACTTCTAGAGGGTCACATCAGGTCAGCTATAATTACATATAGATATACAATTCAAAAGAAGATTTCATATGTCTTCCAAGCAAACAGAAATCTTTGAAAAAGTGCCCTCCAAGGCAGGTGGCTGCTGTGAAAGTGGTGGCCAACATATTCAAAATACAGCTGCAGTGTGGAAATAAAAGGTCCACATGGGAAAAAAAGCAGGAACAGAAGTGTACAAGGGAGACAGCCAAATCCATACTCACAGACAATTCAAGATGGCACTGTACAACCTGAACTGTAACTAGAACCACAAGTATTAACATCACAACATCTTCCCATAATTGATTTCTACTCCTACACTTAATGGTCTAGACAAAAACCTAATTCCAGAAAAACAAATCAAAACAGAAGATCAAACCAACACCTAGCAATTCAACCAAGAACATAAAGAGCCACCTATTATATCATAGATGCCCCAAAAGAAATCCCCGAAGTGAACAGAACAAATCAGAAAAATACAAGAAATGTGATGTGAAAGTAGTATAATTCACACAGTAAATAACCACGAATTAGAGCACACAATTAAGGACGTAGAAGACAGTTTTCAAAATTCATTACAAATACTGCTGAAAATGTAATTAATGAAAAAATACAAAACCTCTAAAAGGAAATTTGTGAGCAAGGTAAGACCAACTATAGATTAGCAAAATAACTCATGGAGACTACAAAGAGAAATAAATTCTGAAAAGGCAAGGGAGTCCAAGGAAAAAATGGATGCCTAGTTAAAAGACATGAGAGAAAGCACAGCTAAAAAAAAAAAAAAAGCAAAACAAAACAAAAAACCTTCCAACCGCCCCCCCACCCAAAGAAAAGATGTAAGGAAAGTCCATACCAGACCTAAAACAAAGCTTTAATAAAGAGATAGAAGCCATAAAATAACCAAATAGAAGACAGGGAAATCAAAAACAAAGTAGAATATCTCCACAGCAAATAGATGACATAGAAGATAATCTCAGGGGTCAAAAACCAAATAGATCTAATAGGAAAGTGGAAGTAATCATTTAGAACAAATCCAAAGAATAAGAAATGATCTTGCCAGAACTTCAAGACTGAGAAGATCAAATTTGGGGAAGATTGGTATGAAGGAGAAGAGCAGGACACTAAATGGATGGGAAACGTATTACAGAATTCTAGCAAAGAACATTCCAAACATCCAAAGAGATAGATTCATTCGGAGAAGAAAAGCCTTTCGAACACCAAGCAGAGAATTCTAGAAAAAACAACCCACCACCACATCATAATCCATTAGAGGATCATTAGAAATCAAGGAAAGAAGCCGCGCGCTGGTGGCTCACGTCTGTAATCCTAGCTACTCAGGAGGCTGAGATCTGAGGATCGCGGTTCAAAGCCAGCCGGGGCAGGAGAGACCGTGAGACTCCTATCTCCAATAAACCACCAGAAAACTGGAAGTGGCGGTGTAGCTCAAGTGGTAGAGCGCTCGCCTTGAGCTGAAGAGCTGAGGGACAGCGCCCAGGCCCAGAGTTCTAGCCCCATGACCGACAAAAAAAAAAAAAAAAAAAAAAGAAATCAAGGAAAGGATTCTTAAAGCTGCCATAAAGAAAAGATTGATTATTTATAAAGGATATGCAGTCAGAATAACTACAGATTTCTTAGATGATATGGTAAAAAAAGAAGAGGCCATCATGATATGTAACAAATATTAAGGGCAAGCAACTATGAACCATGAAAATGGTCCCAAGCCAAATATTCCTTTACAATTAAAGGATATATAAAAATGTTTCATGACAAAGAAAACTTGAAACAATGTATCTCCACCAAATCAGCAGGATGGAAGTTAATCAAAGATATCTTTCACAGAAAAGATCAAGAACAGGAACTGGTGATATGACAAGCTTCTTACCAGAGAACAAGTTAAATATATTGAGTAGACGATTCACAACTCCTAAGAGCTCCTAAGAGGACTCACCCAAATAGATAAAATTAAAGAAAAAAAATGAGACCACAACATAAATTAGCAAAATTGAGACTGTTATATGAGAGTACTTGAAAAACATATGCTAATCACCTGGAGAATCCTGGAGAAATTTATGATGTCCTATACTGTAACTGAACCAAGACGTGATACATAAGAAGTAATGAAAATGAAATTTCAATAAGCAATTTCCCATAACAGAAAAATGTAAGACTCAATGGATTTACCATGAAATTAAGGCCTGCAAAGAACTTACAATACTCAGATATATCTCTTCAATGGAATAGAAAAGGAATTGGAATTATCAAACATATTCTATGAAGCTGGAATTAGACTCTTCCCCAAATCAGATAAGGACTCATCAAAGAAAGAGAACTATGAACCCTCCTCTTTGATAAACATTGATAGAGAACTTCTCAATAAAATTCTCACCAACCAATTTCAGCAACTAACAAAAAAATCGTATGCTATGATCAAACAGTATTCATCCAAAGCTACAATTGGATTCAATATACTTGTCAATAAACGTAACAGACACCATCAGCAGAAGCAAGGAAAAGAACCACATGATCATCTATATGGATGTAGAAATAGCTTTTAAAAAGACCCAATACCCCTTTATGATTAAAAGGTCTGAGAAGCTAGGAACACGTGGAATTTTCCTCAGTATAATAGAGTATGTATATGACTAAGAGATAATAAGCACGTACCTAACAGTGGAGGCATGAAGACATTAAAATCAGGAATGAGAAAAAGATGTTCACTCTCTCTACTACTCTTCAATATAGTAGTGGACTTTCTAGCAAGGGAAATAGGCAAGAGAAAAACAAAAAGAGGATCCAAATAGCGAAGAAGTAAACCTATCCCTTTTCACAGATGAAATGATCCTGTATTTAAAGGACCCTATAGCTTCTCAGTCAAGTTAGTAAAGGTGATGCTAACCTTCAGCAATGAAGCAGGGTATAAAACCCACAAGAATCAGTAGTTTTTCTGTGTTACCAACAATGGGAAGATCCAGGCTGAAATCTAAAAAACAACCACATATGTATTAGCCTCAAAATCAAATCAAATTTAAGCAAAAGAAAACAACAACAACACTAGGAATTAATTAATTTAACTGAAAATGTGAAGGGCCTCTACTGTGAAAATTTTAAAAATCTAAAAACGAAAAATTGAGGGAGATTCAAGGAAATGGAAAATATTTCAATGCTCCTGGTTGGAAGAATTAACATTGTGAAAATTGCAATACTGCCCGCAAACAATTGGCAATGCAATACCCATCAAAATCCCAACAATATTCTTCAATGCAGTAGAGAAAGTAATCCAAATTTAATATGGAATTACAAAATTTCAGTTGGAGCTGAAGGCTTAGAAATGAACTCATGGGCATATAGTCATGTTACACACACACTTACAATGGAACTCTATTCGCCCATCAGAAAGGATGATTTTCACCAGTCTTAAGGAGAATGAAAGGCTTGGGAAAATTATAATAAGAGAAAGGAATGCACACTAAGAGCAATATAGGTTTCATAGATTCATTCATTTATGGTAACTCAAAGGTGCCTATATATCTACAAGTAAACAAGTAAACAAGACAGATTCAAGAAAATTAACAATAGCAAATGCTGACGTGGATGTAGCCAAATGGGAACTCTATTACACTGTTGGTGGGAAATTACACATGTTCATCCCCTCTGGAATGCAGTATGCAGATTCCTCAATATTCTAAACATAGATCTCCCTTAAGACCCAGTAATTACCCTCATGGGCATTAATGCAATAAATAAAAAAATCTAACTCACATTAAATATACCAAAATAACCATGTTCAGGGCCCAGAACCAGAGTTCAAGGTCTGGAAAAAAAGTTACCACTGCTGGTATTTGTTTCCACAAATATGAACCTTTTGACAAAAGATACCTAAACATTCTATTTGCAGCAGCTAGGACAGGTGGACCCATCGCAACAATGAGATATATAAAATGTTAAGTAGAAAAACAAAATTTACAAATTTGGCTCTGAGTGGAGGGTAGGGTCAGGAGGGGGAAATAGAAAGGGATAGTAAGGGGAAACAAAGGAGGAGGTAACAATGCTTGATAAGAAATGTACTCATTACCTTACCCATGTAATTGTAACCCCTCTGTACGGTATTTTTACAAAAAACACCTTAAAATATACTAAGGATATTTGTAAAGTATATAATGAAGGAAGAATTTCATCCTTTACAAAAATCTGTGCTAAACTATTGATATTTTACTGTACTTTTCCTAAAACCAGTTTGATTTAGTTTAATATTTGTCACGCCAAGTTTCTCTATATTCTACTGGAGATTTAATTTTTCATGTATGTATGTATATGTATATGTATATTTATCTGTATCTGTATATGTATCTATCTATGTATGTTCCAATGTGGATCATCAGACTTGAAACATTGCTTTGTTTGCTGTTCAGCAATTAACGTAGTTGGCTCATTTTGTAACAATATCTGTACTCATTCTCATCATTCCTTTATTTCACACACCATCAGCCTTCTAAAATCAGCTTCATTTCCTGGAGAAGATTATCAATCAGTCCAACCAATATTCACTCATAGGGTTTTAATAAAGCAAGCCTTAAGGAAGGAAATTAACTGAAGGGACAACTACAGAATTTCTACAGAGACCTGACATCTTTCACATTTCTGCCTTCTTCCTCATACTTGAGAAAGCATTGAATAACACTATAAATATACTTCATTTATAACTTAGGATCAGTGTTTCTTTTCCAACCTGAAGCCTTCTTTTCAATGATTTTTGACATAAACGTTTGGGAGATTTTTTTTTGATTGTGATGGGCTTCCATCCAAAACAAAGCCATGTATATCAAGAAAGCCAACGTTTTCAACTCAGAGTACTAATAAACAAGAGGGAGAAAATTAAGGTTAGCTATATATGTTAAGCACAGATATAGGTAATATTAAGATATTTTGTAATTGTATACTTTTACTGAATAAAGTGGCTCAAACTATAATATTATCTACTTGGAAAATAGAGATTAGAGAATTCCAGTTTCAGGCAAGCCCAGATACAAAAAGAAGTTTCAGAAACTAACCATTTGCTGGGTGCAATGTTTTATGCTCGTGTTAGGAGGACCACAGTTCAAAAAGGCCAAGGCATAGTGATACTACCTCAAAATAAAAAATGCAATTATAATCTGCAAGTTTGGTAGTAATAGAGATGCTTTTTCACAAGTACAGGGTTTTGGGTTCAATCCTCCAGTACTGCTAGGAATTTAGTGTGTGCCAGGGTAAGAATTTGGCATGTCTGAGGTGAAGACTTCATACTCATTTTACAAGCTCTAAAGAAACATTTACCTCTTTTGCTATTTTTTAAAAGTATAACCATAACTTCCATGTCCAAAACAATTTCCAATGAGATTTTTTTCTATCCATTAAGTAATACATTATGTGTTGTTTACCGTCCCACTGAAATCATGCTAGAGAACAAAAACCCATTGTCTTAGAAAGTGACTGCATATGGAAACAGAATCTCAAAGGTAGCAAGTAAGTTAAAGACTCCTCCAAGAGAAGCAAAAGTGTTGGCTCTTTTTCTGTCCTGCAGAAGACGTACATGTTGCCAGGAAAGGTAAGTGCATGGCTCACACATTCCCCAGCCTCCATTAGCATCGGAGACAGACACAGCAGGGGGTCAAATCAAGCAGGAATTTGTTTATTACCACACAGCAAGCAAAAAAACTGTGTGGCATGGAAGGGGAGGAAAAGGAACAAACCAATCATTGTAGAGGTCACCCTGTCATGCCTGGTGCTATTGATGATTTCTCCATTGCCATTGCTGATCACTGCCCAGGTTACCTGTTGAGGTTGATGTGGATTCCGTAGGGCCATTGCTGGGCCTGGGAGTGTCAGGAAAGGCAACAGCTGGAGTATCATCATCTGCAATTGTTAGCGAACATAAGAGTTTCTCCAAGGCTGGTTGCCCTTGGGGATGGTTAGTAGTTATCTTTTTAGCTTTCCATGTTTTAAACACAAGCCACGGCCACCATAGCCATTTTCTTTCCTTGTTGTTTAGTTTATCCTTGGGCATCCTTGTGTATAGAGGAGATGGGTAAAAACTTAAGGTTCCTGGCCAGATCCAAAAGGGGACTGTCTCCTCTATGGGAAAAATGCATCCAAATCCCTTGCCCATGGTAACTAGCGGGTTAGGTACTCTTCATTGTTGTGTCAGAGGGTCCTTCCACCTGACTTTCACTTGGGGCTTAGGGTTTAATTGTCCCCAGTGCTTCTGAAATCTGGATTCAGTTGCATCTTTGAAAAAGTTAAAAATGGGTGGAGTTCCGGGAAGATGGCGGAGGAGAAGCTGGAATCTGAACAAGCTCTTGCATAGAAAACAGTTTCAGAGTTCCAGTGAACAGTCCCAAGCCAGAGAATCACACCAAGTGTGCCATCACAGGACAGAGAGTTAGTCAAGAGAGGGGAAGCCAAGCAGACACATCTGAGCGCTTGCCAGCAGCTGCCACTGCAGCGGCAGGGTCGCGGCTGCGACCACCGCTGCGGGGGCATACCTGAGACACAGTCCGGGACGAAGGAGCCAGACGCAGGGGATGAGCGGATTCTACTCAACACCAGCAAGAACCGAAAAGGAGCAGACAACTTCATCCTGCACTTTGCAGACCAGAGACAACCCAGGATCCAAGACTCGGCATGAGTAGAAGCCCGACTTCCTCACTCCTTCTCAGGGAGCAGAGGAGGGAAGGCCACCGCTCCCCCCCCCAGCACCGGTGATCTCCATCTTGGATACCAACAAAGCTCGGAGGAGCGGCTAGCTCCAGCTCAGGCCTTGGAATAAAACGAGTCATTTAGCAGGTCACAAGAACTTAACGGCGAAGTGACCTCACAGACTCAGTTCCATCCAGGGAAAAGTCACCCAGCTCAGGCGCCAGCCATTGGAGTGGCTCTCCTCACCGGGTAACCAGAGCCAGAGGCTGCCCCTCCCTCTAGCAGCCACCACAATCAATTGAAAAACAGAAACCCTGAGAATGGCTCCAGGCTGGGTGCTGTGAGTTTTTTTTCACAAAATAGCCCCAGGGAAAAGCTACTGTTTGTTGAAAGGCCTCAACTCTACCCAGAACCTAGCCTCATCACTGCATCCCGCTCTTTTGTGATACTCAAAGCAGATCACCATCCCAGTAAACTAACCTGGGAGGGGGAACTCAAAATCTTGGGTAAAGCAGAGCATTTTTCTGCCTGTTCCAACAAACTGACTTAAGAAACCAATCAAGCCACAGGACCTGAAGCTGACCAGAGACTCCAACCAGACTCTGGTTACAGACAAAAGGGAGATACAGGACTCTTCCCACCCCTCCCCCCCCCAAAAAAAATCAAAGAACTTTTTTTTTTCTTCTTCTTCTTTTTTTTTTTGTTTTGTTTTTTTTTTCGTTTTATGTTACTCATATATATAAAAAAATTTTTTTCCTTTTCTAAAACTTTTATTAATCTTTAATTTTTGCCTCTTCTGAAAAAATAATTGCTTTCCAGTAACTTTTTTTTTTCTTTTTCTCCTATTATATTTTTATTTTAGGAATACGTGAATGTGTGTTTTCCTTTCTTTTCTTGTCTTCTTTCTCTTTTTCTTTCATTGTTAATTATCTTTTTGTTTTTTGTCTAGCTCTACTGAACTTCTGATCTTATCTTCTCACTTTCCTATCCTTTCCACCTTTTCCTCTTTTGTTCTTCTTTATGTGACTTAACTCTTGTCCTGCACATCCTCAGATAAACCCGTAGTTAACTAGTAGACCCTATACCCCATTCTGTACACACTTAATCCACAAACTTATCACTCAATTCAAAACCTCTAAGACTTAAATTAATTAATAGCAGTACTACCTCTTTATACCTATATAATATTTTAAGCATTTTTTAAAGTTTTTCACATCTCCTCTATGTCCTTTCCTTTCTCTCAACATATTCACATTCCTCTCTAAATAGATGGGCTTTTAATCTCTATAATAACATTAATTTTTTCGTTTCTATTTTTTTTCTGGTCTCTTTTCATTCCCCTTTCCCTTTCTTCTTTTTCTCTCTCTCTACACTTGCATCCTACCCAACCTATTTCCTGCATTGTGATTAGGACATAGTTAACTATCCCTGTGCCTCCCCACACCAATCTATTCCTATTTTTTACCCACATCTCTCCCGAACCATAATAATTTCTAGTTTTCCAAATTCTTCTCTGCAGTTCGAAGTCCTTTAACATATAGTTGTTTGATGTCGAATAGATGTATCTGTTGAACTAGATTGTATCTGTAGACTATTGACTGTACAAATGCAAACTTTGGTTGATGGTTGCCTTAAGATAGTGTTCTAGCACAAAACTGGTGCTATCTTCATCTCAAATGGGCAGAGTAAGCCGGAAAAACACAAGAAAAATGGCAAATTCGGGTATCTCAATTCCCAATCTTGATAATCAGGGGTTAGAACAGATAATGAATAATCCAGAGGAGAGTTCCCAAATAGCTCTACAAACACTGCTGGCAAACATGATAAATGAGAAGTTTGACAACGTACAAAGGACTCTGTATGAGCGTGATAGGGAGAGAGAGGAGGCATCCCAGGAGTTTATACAGGATTATCATAAGCGTGAGGAAGCTACTCAAAAACTGATACAGGATTTGCGCGAACAACTTGAGAATACTCAAAGAGAAAGGATGGAATGGCATGAGCAGGCTGAGAACACTCAAAGAGAACTGCAGGAATCGCACGAACAGGAGGAAGCTAATCAAAGAGTAAAACAGGAATTGAGAGACCAGGTAGAGAACACACAAAGATCACTAAAGGCATTCATGGAATCCATTAACAAAGAGCTGAAGGAAGTCAGGGAGACCACAAAGGGAATGATGAATGGAACTCAACAGAAGGAATGGGAGCCCAAAGAAACCATAACCAATCAACTAAGTGATTTGAGGGCAAACACAGAACACCAAATTAAGGAAGTAAAGAAATTCATACAAGACCTAAAACAGAGCTTCAACAAAGAACTTGAAGCCATCAAAGCTGACCAACTAGAAGGAAAAGTAGAGAGTCTTTACAGCAGGTTAGACCATGCAGAAGATCGAATCTCAGGGATTGAAGACAGCCTAGATATTATAAAGAAAGAACATACAACCATCCAAGACAAGTCCAAGAAATATGATAGATCTATCCAACACCTGGAATATACCATCAGAAGGCTTAATCTAAGGATAATGGGTGTAGAGGAGCACCTAGAAACAGAAGTTAATGGTCTAGGAAATTTGTTTAACAGGATCCTAGCAGAGAACTTCCCAAACATCCAAAAAGATAGGCCTGTCCAGATACAAGAAGCCTTTAGAACCCCAAATAGACCAGACCAGAATAGGACATCCCACAGTCACATTATAATCCACACAGGATAAACTCAGAACAAGGAAAAGATCCTTAAAGCTATCAAGGAGAAAAGGGTAATCACCTATAAAGGGAAACCAATTAGAATCACCTCAGATTTCTCAGCAGACACAATCAAAGCAAGAAGAGCCTGCAATGATGTATGCCATGCCCTAAAAACAAACAACTATCAACCAAGAATACTGTACCCTGCTAAACTCTCCTTCATAAATGAAGGCCAAATAAAAACCTTTCATAGCAAAGAAAAATTGAAACAATACATCTCCACCAAACCAGCCCTACAAAAGATTCTTAAAGATGTCCTACACATAGAAAACTAACAAGACCGCAATAAAGGCCAAGAAACTGCACCCAAACTGAGAATCCAAGAACCATAGGAACAACCCAGTTTTCGCAGCCCCCAAGAAGGTAGATAACATGGCAGGAACTCCCAAATACCTCTCAGTCCTATCTCTTAATGTTAACAGACTGAACTCTCCAATTAAGCGACATCGACTGTCTAGTTGGATTAAAAAACAAGACCCTTCTATCTGCTGCCTGCGGGAGTCACATCTTGCCCGTAAAAACAAACACATTTTCAATGTTAAAGGCTGGAACAAAATCTACCAAGCAAACGGACCCCATAAACAGGCGGGAGTTGCAATCCTAATATCAGATAAAATAGACTTCAAATTCAAATTCGTGAGAAGAGTTAAAGAAGGTCGCTACATACTAATTAAAGGATCTCTCTTTCAGGAGGATATTACAATTCTAAATATCTATTCGCCAAACAATGGAGCACCCAAATTTATCAAGGAAACACTATTTCCCTCAAATCCCATATAGATCCAAAGACATTAATTGTTGGGGATTTTAACACACCACTCTCCCTACTAGATAGATCAACTCGGCAAAAACTCAACAGAGAAACCGCAGATCTAAACAGCTGCATAGTTCAACTAGACTTAACAGACATCTACCGAACATTTCACCCAGCAGCATCAGAATACACGTTTTTCTCAGCAGCACATGGAACGTTTTCTAAAATTGACCACATTTTAGGCCACAATGCAAACGTGTAAATTCAGAAACATTGATGTTATACCTTGCATTCTCTCTGACCACAAGGGAATAAAATTAGAACTCAACACCAAAAGCCACCAAAGAAAGTCCGGTATCACATGGAGGCTGAACAACACACTGCTGAATCATGAGTGGGTCATGGAAGAGATTAGAAAGGAAATTCAAATGTTCATGCAATTCAACACAAATGAACACACAAATTACCAGCTCCTCTGGGACACAGCAAACCAGTACTCAGAGGCAAGTTTATAGCTCTGAGCTCCTACATCAACAAATTGGAGAGATCTGAAACTAACAATTTAATGACACATCTAAACCTCCTCCAAAAAGAGCAGCAAGATAAACCCCAATCCAGTAGACAGAAAGAAATAATCAAAATTAAATCAGAATTAAATGAATTAGAATCCAAAAAAACTATAGAAAGAATCAACAAAACAAAGAGTTGGTTCTTCGAAAAACTTAACAAAATTGACAGACTCTTAGCAAATCTTATCAGAAAAAGAAGAGAACACACCCAGATTAATAAACTCAGAGATGAGAATGGAAACACCACCACGGAAACAACCAAGATTCAGAACATTATAAGGGAATACTTCTCAAAACTTTATGCTAATATGTTTGAGAACTTGATAGAAATGGACCTCTTCCTAGCAAATATTGACATGCCAAAACTAAACTAAGATGAGTTAAACTATCTGAACAGGCCCATATCAAGCACTGAAATAGAAACAGCAATAAGAGACCTCCCAGCTAAGAAAAGTCCAGGACCACATGGTTTTACAGCGGAATTTTACAAGGCCTTCATAGCCGAGCTCACATCAATTCTCCTCCAACTCTTCAATGAAATTGGAAGAGAAAGCTCACTACCGAACACATTCTATGAAGCCATAATAACCCTCATCCCAAAACCAGGCAGGGACTCATCAAAGAAAGAGAACTATAGACCCATTTCTTTGATGAACATTGATGCAAAACTTCTCAACAAAATTTTGGCCAACCGACTTCAACAATTCATCCAAAAAATCATACACCACGATCAAACAGGTTTCATTTCAGGGATGCAAAGCTGGTTCAATAAACGCAAATCAGTTAATATTATTCATCACATCAACAGGAGCAAGAATAAGAACCAAATGGTTATCTCAATAGACGCAGAAAAAGCATTCGACAAGATCCAACACCCCTTTATGATGAAGGTTTTGGAAATATTAGGAATCCATGGAACATTCCTCAATACAATAAAGGCTGTATATGACAAACCTACAGCCAGCATTATACTCAAGGGTGAAAAACTAAAGCCATTTCCTCTTAACTCAGGAACAAGACAAGGATGCCCACTCTCTCCACTTCTCTTCAATCTAGTATTAGAATGCCTAGCTACAGCAATAAGACAAGATGCATACATAAAGGGGATCCAAATAGGGAAAGAAGAAATAAAACTCTCCCTCTTTGCAGATGACATGATCTTGTATTTAAAGAATCCCATAGACTCCACTCCCAAATTACTCAAGCTGATTAAAAACTTTGGCAAAGTAGCAGGTTATAAAATTTACCCCCAAAAATCAATGGCTTTTCTGTATGCCAACAATGAGAAAAGTGTGGCTGAAATTAGGAAAGCAACTCCATTTGTAATAGCCCCACAAAAAATAAAATACCTAGGAATTAACTTAACTAAAGTAGTGAAGTTCCTCTATGATGAAAACTTTAAAATCTTGAAAAAGGAAATCAACACAGAACTTAGAAAATGGCAAAACCTCCCATGCTCCTGGATTGGAAAGATTAACATCGTGAAAATGGCAATACTTCCCAAGGCTATCTACAAATTCAACGCAATACCTATCAAAATTCCACCCTCATTCTTCAAGGAAATAGAAGAGGCAATCCAAAAATTCATATGGAACAATAAAAGACCCCGAAGAGCAAAAACGCTCCTCAACGGAAAGAACACTGCTGGAGGAATATCAATACCAAATTTCAAACTCTACTATAAAGCCATAGTAATCAAAACAGCTTGGTATTGGCATAAGAACAGACCTCAGGACCAATGGAATAGAATTGAAAACCCAGAAATGAACCTACAGACCTATAGCCATCTAATCTTCGATAAGGGAGCTAAAAGAATAGAATGGAAGACAGACAGCCACTTCAGTAAATGGTGATGGCAAAACTGGTTAACTACATGTAGAAAACTAAAGCTGGATCCTTATATATCACCCTGCACCAGAATCAACTCCAAATTGATCAAAGACCTTGAACTCAAAGCAGACACTCTGAAAACATTACAGGATGGAATAGGAGAAACCCTGGGTCTCCTTGGCTCAGGCCGAAATTTTCTGAATAGAGACCCGGAAACACAACGACAAATGGGATTGCATAAGGTTGCAGAGCTTCTGCAGGGCAAATGACATAGCTAGCAAGATCAATAGAAAGCCCCCTTATTGGGAGAAGATCTTTACTAGCCATACAACGGACAAGCGTCTCATATCTAAAGTATACTTGGAACTAAAAAAATTAAACCCCCCAACAACAAATCCTCAAAGAAACAACTGTCCAATAAGTAAGTGGGCGAAAGACTTAAAGAGAAGCTTCTCTGAAGAAGAAAGAAGGATGGCCAATAGACACATGAAGAAATGTTCAACATCCATAGCCATAAAAGAAATGCAAATCAAAACAACATTGAGATATCACCTCACTCCAGTTAGAACAGCAAAAATCAAGAACTCTAACAACAACAGATGCTGGAGGGGATGTGGACAGAAAGGAACCTTACTTCATTGTTGGTGGGAATGTAAACTTGTTAAACCACTTTGGAAAGCAGTATGGAGGTTCCTCAAAAGACTTCACATAGAACTCCCCTATGACCCAGCAATCTCACTTTTGGGCATTTACCCTAATGTTTACAAAAAAGACCACACTAAAGCTACCAGCACAACTATGTTTATTGCAGCATTATTTACCATAGCTAAGATATGGAACCAACCCAGATGCCCCTCAGTAGATGAATGGATCAAGAAAATGTGGTATATATACACAATGAAATTCTATGCCTCCATCAGAAAGAATGACATTTCCCCATTTGTTAGGAAATGGAAAGGCTTGGAAAAAAATATATTAAGTGAAGTAAGCCAGGCCCAAAGAAACATAGGTCCCATGGTTTCCCTTATTTGCAATATCTAGTATAGGTATGAGTCAAGAGGAAAAAGTCAGAGAATGTGATGTTAGGAAAACGAACCCTCAAATATGTATTTTCATGTTTTTGTTTCTTGCATGCATGTGTTTCTAATGCATTTATAAGATTATTTCTTTGTTGCTTTGTATGTCCCTCCCCCACAGTGTAACCCCCGCTTTCACTATATTTGATGTAAGTATAACATGTGGAGGAGATGGGGACAAACAAGTCGTTTAAGGATTCAGGTGGACCTGTTGCAACAATGAGAAGTACAAAATGTCATGTCAAAACCAGCTTTACAATGTCGGTGTGGGGATGGGAGGGGGGGTATGATTGGGTGGGGGGAGGGGGAGGCTGGGAAGGGAGGTGAAGGGTAAACAAAGGAGGAGGTTGCAATGCTTGGTAAGAAATATATGCATTATCCTGCCCATGTAATTGTAACCCCTCTGTACAGTATGTTCTCAAATAAAATAAAATAAAATTTTTTTATAAAAAGAAAAAGTTAAAAATGTTAATGGTAAATAAAGCTATCTTTAACTGTATATGGGTGTTAACTCCCCCTTTTTGTTTTAATAATTGTTCCTTAAGACATTGGTGCTTTCATTCTATAATTTCTTGGTCTAGGGGATTATAGGGAATTCCTGTAGTACGATTAATATGCCATCTGCCAAAAAACTGACATTGCTATACTAACAAAACAGGGTTCATTATCGGTTTAAACTTGTGGTAATAGACCTAAGGTGGCAAAGCATTGAAGAACATGTGTATGTGAATGTTTAGTATTTTTCTCCTCTATGTGCTGTGGCCCAACATGTTCATGAATAGGTATTTATAGAAACATAAATATATTTAAGCTTACAAAGGCTGGGAAATGAGTAATATCAGTTTGCCACAGGATGTTGGGTTTGAGGCCTCTGGGAATTAATCCTGGTGATTGTAAAGGCAGTATTTTAAGAAGGGCTGTCATGTTTTGCTGGTATGTCCTATCCTTTTGAGGTCCTTTACAGGAAACTGAGGGAATTTATGTTGAAGACCTCTCCAATTGATGTGGATTAAATCATGTAAACGGGTGGCGCCTTGTAACGTTAATGCTTGTGGGCCAGTAACTAACTGGTCCCCCCAATTATTGCTCATGGATAAAAATCCAGAAAGTTTTGAATGCTCTCTCAATGTTGAATATGAATAGGGTCTCCCTGTCCTTCTAATAGGCCCTTAAAGGTAACTATAAGGGGTAAAATAGGGTTTCCATCCCAGCTTAATATGTTCCTGGGGAATATGAGGGAGCAAGTTAAGTACATATAGGCCATCAGAATACAAATTAAAGGGTTTTTGAATGTCCTGAAGGGCCATTATTACAGTGAACATTTCTTTATATTGTGCCGACCCTTGACAAGGTTGAAATCTTGGTTGTCTGGGGGTCTTTTGTTGTTCATCAAAGGCTGCATAGGCAGAGCCTGCTTTATACCTCCGTCAGTAAAAACATGAAGGGTGCCAGGAATAGGTGTAGGAGATAATAGAGAAGTCATTTTGAGGGGAACTCACCATAACATGACGGTCCTTTTGGATGGCCCGTAATGGCAGTCAGTAAGGCTTAGAAAGCTCTCTAGGGAGAGAGCAAGATGAACATTGGCTCGAGTGAGACACACAACGTCTGTCATCCGAAAAACAAAAACAATAGAGTGAGGGTCGAGGCCATATTTCCTTTGGGCTTGGGTCTTTCCCTTGATGATAGCATCGGTAATTTGTTCTGCCTGAGAGTACACCCAGAAGTGTGCCCCCCAGGGGAGTGTGAACCCACTCTAATGCCTCCCCTTTGAGTTAAAACTGCAGAAATCAATGTGTCACCCACAAGAAACCAGAGGGAAATGGGCTCAAGAATAGAGTACCTCTTCAGGTAAACTTCAACCAGGTCTTTTTGGAACTGTAAAAATATTGACTGATAGCTGCTTGTAATTGTAATAACTTCTTGGGGCATCATGTCTTTTAGTAAGGCAAATAAGGGCACAAGACAATCTTTAGGGATGGGAACCCATGGCAACAGCTAATTGATTTCCCCTAAAAGACTTTGAAGTTGGGTTAGGGTCAGAGAGGCTGGAATATCCAGCAAAGATTTATGGGGGCAGACCTGAGACAAGATAAGGTGGGATCCGAGCACCTTAAAAGGAGGTACTTTTGAATTTTATTTAGGACTATACTAAAACCTCCCTTTTTTTAATATGACAAGAGCCTGGGCCACAACGCCCTCCAGGTGGCCCGGGTCTTCGTGCCCCAGAATTATATCATCCATGTAGGCATAGGCAAGAGAGGTATCTGAACCCAGCACAGGTCCTAAAAGTGTGGCCAAGTATTGTTGGCAAAAGGCTGGGCTATTGGCCATTCCCTGTTGCAACACCATCCATTTGAACTTCCAATCAGGCTGGGAAAAATTAAGAGAAGGGATGAAGAAGGCAAAATTCTTGCAGTCATCCAGATGCAGTCGGATAGAGAAAAAAAATCTTTAATATCAATCACAACCAAGGCATATTCTGAAGGTATAGTAGGAATCTAGGGCATAGCTCGTAGGAGCGTTCCTACTAGCTCCATTTTTTCATTTACCTTACATAGATCTTGGAGCATGTGCCAGGCGCTGTATGCTTTTTGGATAACAAATACGGGTGTTACAAGGACTCATAGAAGGGTGTATGTGCCCAAGGTTTATCCTTTCCTCCACCAAAAGGTGGAGGGCCACAAGTTTAGGTTTTGTCAATGGCCACTGCTCCACCCAAATAGGGATTCTCGGCTTCCACCTGATGGGAGGTACTTGGGGGCAGTGGCCTTTAGGATTGGGGGTGCACCCGAGTGGGTACCATATGTTCCTCTCTATAATTATAAAAGTTAAAAAAAATCTTTTTCCTTAAGTCCCTCTAGATCCCATTTAAGCCTTTGTGCTGCTTCTCCATCCAGGATATCATCATAGAATGCTCGATGGTCTGTAGTGACCATAACATCCATTTGTCCTAGCATGTCTTGCCCTAGTAAATTGGCGGTGAGGTTTTTTTGCAACTAAAGGGCTTATCTTTCCCTGCTCTCTATCTGGGCTAGTCCATTTCATAAGGGCAACCATCTCTTTGGACCGGGAGTTGCCCCCTACCCCCAATATTGGGTATCCGGGTGCAAGCTTCCAGTTCAAGGGCACTTCCTCCTCCCTGAGTAGAGTTCTGTCTGCCCCCGTGTCAATTAGGCAGTGAAACCGCTTCCTGCCTATAAAAATACTCATTTTAGGTCTGAGTCTTTTTTACCAGGGGGACAGTCCAATGGGCCTGGGTTGTCTTGCCATGAGGCTTCCTGGGCCTTACAGCAGAGGGAGTTCCTCCTTGACTTAATGGGGCTGGAGGATGCCCCTCCTCTAGTTTAAAGGCTTCCAATCTAAATCAAATTTGGATCGACAATCCTTTTTCCCATGGTACCCCTTCCCGCACCTAGGGCAGGGTGTAGGGGGCTGTTTGGACCCCCTGGGCTGGGTGTCAGGGGATTGTTGTGAACAGCCCCTATTAAAGTGCCCCTTTTGCCCACATTTAAAGAAGTCCCTCTCCCCAATGGTCTTGGGGTTCCTTGGCCCTGGGCTGCCAGTGCCTGTGTGATAGCCTCAGTCATTACAGATATCTGAGCTTGTAAAACTAAAAGCTAGTGATTGGGACTGGTACTGTTGCATTCCCACATCTTGAGAGGCCACCACCCATCTGCTCAGGGAACTCTCTCTCAATCCAGCACAGGCCATGCGGTGTTCTGCATTCATCCCTTCCCAAACCATTAGCTTTACAAATTGATCCCGGAGGTCCCCTGCTGGCAGCTTATGATGAACACTCTGTTGGACATGATCTATAAAATGAGGTAGAGGCTCACCCTGCTTTTGTGTCACTCCTGCTATGAGGGATGCAGTGGGCCCTTCATCCAGTTTGTGCCATGTGGCAAGTCCTGCCTGCCTCACCTGGTCACAATACGTGCCAGGTATTGCAGCCTTTTGGACGCCAGTGGAGTACCTTCCCCTGTTCCTGTTAACATGGCATACATAATAGGCATTGCAGATTGAGCCTGCCAGTTATTTTCTGCCTTAAAGAAGGCACACCACTTGATAAACTGAGAACTGGTTAAGGATGGCTTTGGCCACATCCAGCCAGTCCTTGGGGACACATGTGTGATAAGCAATGTCCTGTAATTGGATCTGGGCCCAAGGAGAGTTCAGGTTATCCGCCACCACTGCCTTGTGGAGCTCTTTAAGGTCCTTAGCTTCCCATGGATAAAATTCCAAGGGTCTGTTAGCCCTGGTGCCAGATTGACAGGATACTCTTTGGGAAGCAAATCCTGTGGCCCAGGGTCCAGGCTCTCCACTGGCCCTTCCTTTACAGGATAGGCCTCCACATAGGTTACTTCCCTGGCCCTCGGCCCCTCTGTGGAAGTTAGGTCATAGGGATCCAGGTCTCACAGGTCCTTCCATAGGGCGTTGTCCCTTCCACAATTTCGGAGGCATAAGGTGGGGGCCTAGGACTGTCAGGGGCACCCGAGTTGGAGGAGGGGGGTAACCTTCACCCTCATGTTGACTTCCACTGAGTGTGCTTCTGTCTGATCAGTGCATTCTCAGTTGAATTTGACCATTCCTTTTCTTCCTCACTTCTGAAGTCCTCTTTCTGTGAGAGACAATTACCCATAGTTAATGGTTTCACTTACCCTGAGAGACTGCTTTGCCTTGAGTGGTATATTTTCCTTTCATGCCCAATGTTGAGCACCAGATGTTGGGTCTTCACTCATCCCATGGAAGATGGACGGGCTGTTAGGAAAGCTATGTGTGCTGCTTGCCTGTTCCCCAGCTTCCCTTAGCTTCAGAGACAGTCAGATGCAGCAGGGAGTCAAGACAAGCAAGAACTCATTTATTACCTCACAGCAAGCACTTTTTAAACATGTGGCATGGAAGGGGAGGAAACGGAACCAACCAATCATTGTAGAAGTCACCCTATCATGCACCTAAGATTTCTATACTTTCCCTGCTGTCCACAAGCTGTTTATACACTGATGACACTTTGCCTGATTGTGGTATCCAGTCAGATTTTAACATAAACAACTCGCACTCTGCCCACTCAACTTCTTCTCAGCGCCATCTTTGCTGCCCACACAGAAAGTCTTGAATATGCCAAGGAAAGAAGACTCAGAAGCCAAATCTGATCTTGGAGTTATAGATACACCAACTCAGAGGCAATGTATTTACAATGTTAATGCCAAACAATCTGTGGTAGTTTATTTATTAAAATTATTAGCAAACATGGGAATCTATAAGACCTGAAAAGTGATTGAATCTTGGGGTCCATGATTCGTCTTTATAATCCTAGTGATTAAAAAGGATAAGACTTGGGGGGATGATGGTTTTGAGGCTGGTAGAAAGTTCATGAGGTTCTATCTCCAATTAACTACAAAAATTTCTGTGCTGGAGGCATGGTTCAAATGGTAGACTGACTATTGTTAGCAAACAAACTGAGAGCATGAGGTATGATGAAGCCCAAAACTGGGAGAAAAAAAAGGTCCTTAGGAGAATACCATGAGAAGCAGAATTATGAATAGGAAATCAGAAACAACAGAAATAAACTTAGTGATATAGACAAAGCTTCCCAATGTGAAATATGGCACAAACTGTAATATCTATGGTTTTTCTTCTTATAGAGTAAAAATAAATGGTATTTTTACTTGACAAAATTAAATGTAAAACTGTATGGAATAAATAATCACATTATGTTTATGTTTCCGTAATTTAACATGTTTTCCTACAAATTTCTAGAATAGTGTAGCTTTGGAAAATCAATACATCTTGCATTTTAATATATAGGATTACATATCCTTGCAAGTGTTGTCTAAAATTGATCCTCACTGAAATGATTGTCATTGATATCTTTCCCAAGATTCCAAATGTTTATACTTTCAGCTGACCTTCCACAAAACTCATACCCCAAACATTACTTTTTAGTGTGTTCATGTAATCATAGGAACATAAATATATGTCTGAAAATGTTAATTACCTTTATCTGCTGTCATTAGTGTAGTATAACTAATACAATTAAGTAAATACCCTGAGGGAAAAAAGATACTTCCTTCTAAATACAGATTTGCAGACACACACACACACACACACACACACACACACACACACACACACACACACACGTAATTACCACTCTGACTCAGGTTAGGTTCCTGACATTAGGTATCAGACAATGATCTAATAATCAAACTTTCCTGCCTAGACATAAAATATATTCATAATTCCACACATACAAAAACACCAGTTCATTCAAAATAATGAGAATATTTAACAGAACCAACCAGCTCTTGAGCCATCTACTCCCTGATTTCATTCATTCATGACGATGCACTTTTCATATTATATTTAAAAATCTTTTTGAGTCCCTCTGATTAGCAGAACAACATATGCTATTATATAAAACCAAATGTAGGTCAAATTACTTGTCCCTAGGTAATCTTTAATAAATCTTATCAAAGACTTATTTTTCCTTCTTTCAGTGTCTGTTTCTGGCATTTTGCCATAATTTTTAATATTAAATTACAAAGGACATTCCATATTCCTTAATTCATATTTCGTAAAAGTTATGCTATGGAGTTGAATTTGATTTGTTTGCTTATTCAAAATTAAATTTTCTCAACAACTTGCATTATTGTTTATGTTACTTCTAAGCCATTTGAAATATCAAATAGAACTGAAAATTGCTCTCAGCAATGCTTTGTGAATGGCATTAATGTTTGGGGAGGGATGAAGGATTTGAATTATCTAGAGTGCCTTAAAAATGGCACTGTTACGCAAAGGGCTCATCATTTAGTCAGCTTTTAAAGTGTGGTCTTCTTATTTCATATAAGAAGATATAAGTATGCTTTTCATCACATTCTTGTCTGCAAAGCAGTAGAATTATTTTCATTGTACAGTTGATGTCCAGCTGCGACTGTAGTGAAACCTACAAACAACTGCAGAGCTGTATTTGCTGCTCTAGATTTTGAAATTTTCTTGCAGTAGCCCGTGTGATTTGAGCCCAGATTCATGGGATAGGCACATAATCCACAATTGCAAAGCAGCACAATGAACTTCATTTTTTTTGGTTCCTGTTTTTCTTATTGATGGTCTTTTAAGGAGCTAGAGAATCTTTATTTCTCATTATTGATGTGACTTAAACAAATTTTCTAGATTTTTCAAATACAATAAGGAGATATAAAGGAGACATATTTAATCACAAAATGCAGATAAACATTTGCATGATTTTTTTTATTCTAGTCCTGTTTTCAGTTATCTTCAAATAACTTTGAGATGAGCCAAGCATATGTGTAAATTGACATGTATCAAGCACACAGAACTCTGGAATCTTTGGACATTGATTTTTCTATCAACTTCACTTAAAAAGAAAATTATCATTTGCTTCATATCTTAAGTAATCTAATTAAACAAGTTTTATTAATTTTATCAACAGATCTCATAATCTATGGAATTGATGCATTGCATAAGTATTTGATTCCTAATTTGCACTGAATTAATATTATATTTATTTTACTTTTTTACACATGAAATAAAATATGAGGATAAAACATGCCTGATTTCATTTTGTTTGCCACAATGAAACTATTAGACATTTTGAAAATTTAACTTTAAATCTGAACCTTCAAATTTCACTAGGACATTAATTGTGTTACTTACAAATTTAATATTAAAATAAAAAGCATTATTAAATAGAAAGCAAGATTATGTTATCATACCTTAATCCCTGAATTGACTTTATAATAAAAAACATTTATATTTATATAACAAGATATACATACTCAAACACATTATGACATATGGAAATAAAAAGTCCTTTTTTGTTTTGTGTTTGTTGTTGTTTATAGTTTGTGATTATTCTGTTTCTTTACCTTATGCCTGGTGTATTCATTGTACATCTTCAGTAATGTGAGGGGTGGGCACAGAGCTTTAGGGAAAATTGTGAAAAATTGCAGCAGTGGAGTTCATTGAACATTAATGAAAGTGAACTATTTAACACATGGGTTGGGACAGGAGAGTGGGACTGGGAACAAGTGAGGGAACTGAAGTCATTTCACAAAAGGAAATTTCTCATTACTTGACTCTTGTAATTGTAATCCATCTATAAATCGCCTTAATGAGAACAACAGAGTAAATTTATTTTAAAAAGGCAAACATAATGTTGTTTCTTAGAATCATAGGAGTTTGTTTTGTTCACTGGTTTGAGCTGGTTGAGTTTATCTCTGAAAATGGGCTGCTGAGAGGAATATATATTGTGACACTGCTAGGTGAAATATTCTGTAGATATCTGTTAGTTATAGCTTGTCAATACAGTTATTTAGCTCTGAAGTTTCTTTGCTAATTTTTTACCTGGATGGCCTGTCCAGAGGTAAGAATGATGTGTTCAAGCAACCAACAATATATTTGGATGTATGCGTATTTTTAGGGTAAGTAGTATTTGTCTAATGAATTTGGGAGCGCTAGAATTCAGGACATTGATATTTAGAATTGTTATATCCCTTTGATGGAGACTTTTCTTTATCAATATTTAATGTCTTTTTTGTCTCTTTTTACTTTCATACCACTTTTAATGTAAAGCCTATTTTTAACTACATTAGTATAGCTTCTCTGGCCTGTTTATGAGGTCCAATTTTAATTTGTAAAGATGATGTACAGAAGTGTTACAATTACTTAAGTCAGATAATGAGCACATTTCTTTTTGAACAGTGTCACCTCTTCCCTCATGTTCTCCCAATTTTTCCCTTTCAAGCTCCCTCCCCCAAAAGTTGTACAGTTCATGTACAATGTTGTGTCTATTGAGTAGCACTGCTGCATTTGTTAACTCTTTGTCCCACCATTTCTGTGTTCTCTCTTGCCCTTTCCAAAATTACACATATTAACAAATGTGCACAAATTAATAAAAACGGCATCAGAACACAGAAGGAAAAGCAAAATAATAAAAAATACTGTCTATCATTTCTGGGAGACCATTTAAATGAACATTATTTTATATGATAATATTCATATAGCTATTCAGTCTTTGTGATCTTCTCCACAGGGCATCTCTCTTTGACCTCACTGTATAAATGTTTAGAATCCCATGTAATTTATCATGTCCGAGTGTAATGTTTTCTCTTTTACCATCCACATGTCTTTACTTGTAGAATTAGAGGCACATTCTAATGCAACAAATGAGGGAAATCAGGCAGTATATATTTCTTTGAATCTGTCATTCTTCACTTAATATAAGATTGTTCCAAGTCTTTCCTTTTCCTTATGAATGGTGTAATATTCTTTCTGGATCAATAGAATTGCATCATACCGAAGACTTTCTTCAGGCAAAGGAAAAAGTTAGCAGGATATATAGAAAGAAAATGGAATGGAAGAAGATTTTTACTAACTAAGCATCAGACAAGGGTTTTCTTAGCTAACCCATATTTAGATATCAAAATTTAAACCCAATAAAAATAGACACTCAAATAAACAAGAACCCAATTAATATATGGGATAAAGACTTAAAGATAAATTCTTAGAAGAAGAATGAAAAATAGACACATCTCTCTCCAGAAAAGAAATGTAAATTCAAACAACACTGAGATTCATTTCACCCATGTTACAATGTCATGATGAAAAACTGAACAATCACAGATACTGATATGGATGTGGCCCAAAGGAAACTCTATTACACTGTTGATGGGAATGTAATCTTGTTCAACCACTTTTGAAAACACTATGGAAATTGCTCACAGAACTGAATAGAGAGCTACCTACCTTTGTTCCAGCAACTCCCCTTATGAGCATTTATCCAACAGAGCAGAAACAAGGCCACACCGAATCTACCAGCACAATCATGTTCATTATTGCATTATTTTCTGTAGCCAACATATGGAATCAGCCCAGATGCTTCTCATTGTAAAAAGAGATCAAGAATTATATATTTTTATATATGTATATATAAATTATATATATATATATCTAATTTTATTGATCCCAATTTACAAGTATATGTATGCATATATGTACATATACATACATATATACAACATATACATATATATACATACATACATAATGGAGTTCTGCTCAAACATCAGAAAGAATAATATTGCACCATTCTTAAGGAAAATGAAACACTTAGAAATAATATCAAGTGAAATAAAGCAGACTCAGAGAAACTTAGCTTGCATGATTTTCCTCTTTTGTGTTAGATAGAAGGTGCCTATAAATGTAAAAGTAAACACACTGGATGGCATGCAAGGAGGTACAAATGAATTATCTGAAGTCGTAGAGTTCATGGAGAGTGCAAATACTATAATTATCTTAAAAGACTAAGGCAAAGCCCAACCAAATAAATACCAGTAAATGTGTACTGCAAGAGAGGACAATAGGGGGCAATATGAAAGGGGTAGGAAATTGAAGGGGAAAAGGATGGAATACAGGAAAGAATCCATTGTATACTTCCCAGAATTGAAATATGCAAAGCAAGGGGTAGTGTGAAATGGGGGGTGAAGATACTGACGTGGTAACACAATTCCAGGTGCTTCGTACACATAAACTGCTTTGTTAAATGGCAAGTAATTCCAGAACATAATATTGAGATACATAAGAATCGGGGTTGATTGGGATGGGTGGATGAAAATGTTGAATGGGGTGACATTGATCAAGATGCAATACATACATACATTGTTTCAGTGAATACCAAGTACTTTGTGCAACTGAAGATAATAAAAATATTCAAAAAATTAATTATGAAAGTTGAATATAGAGTTGAACCTCAATTAGATCCTCATTTAAAAATTTTTGGGGGTTGCCAGTCATGAGCCTGAACTCGGGGCCTGGGCACTATCCCTCACCTCTTCAGCTCAAGGCTAGTGCTCTACCACTTGAGCCACAGTGCCTCTTCGAATTATTTTGTGGTTATATGGTGCTGAGGAATTGAACCCAGGGCCTCATGCATGCAAGGCAAGCGCTCTACTACTGAGCCACCTTCCCAGCCCATAAAAATATTGTAAATCTGGAGACTTGTAGAATAAAATTCAAATAATAAAAATTTATTAATCTTTTTTATCTGAATTTGTAAAATTTAAATCAAAACTACTTTGCTTTTTGTCAGCCACTGGGCTGTTAGAATATTTCAAAGTAAGTGGCTTAAAAACATCAGGAGTATATTATCCATAGTCTAGAAGCTTAAACATTGATTATAAAAATGGTAATTGAAAGCAATTCTTTGTCTAATGTGGTCCACTTTCTGGTTCATTATAATCTATTTTCTGGACCTTCACATGGCAGAGTAATTATATTGGGCTTCTTTTATCAGGATCAATATTGCAGGGTAATCTCTGAAACGTTCATTCTAATGTCACCAGGCAGAGGAATAGAATTTCAACATGCTTATCTGGAAGGAGTTACATCGTCCAGTGCACTTTGCAACCTTTTCTTTAACTCAGTGTGGTGTATCATTTGATATTATTTCATAGAAAATAATAACAAGAACAAGCTTATATCATGTGAATTATGTGAATGATTCTTCTTACAATGGGGATAATTATAGTGATGGCAAAGTGAAGTTTGATTGTTTAGTGGCTCTTGAATCACATCATAGGTAACCATGTAAACGTGGTACAGCCTAAAGCCCTTCTGATGTATTTGAACAATCTCCGATGTGTTAATTGCTTTCAAAAATATTCGTTTGAGCCAACAAATACAGATCTCCTTTGATTTTAATTAAGGTCTGCTATTAGAATTCTCACAGACACCAAAATCAGAGAATGCTAATATTTCTGATAAAATACAAAATAAAATTGTTACAATTAATAAAACATGAGGACTGTAATATTAATGCATTATAAATACTAGTATTCACAGTATATAATATATTGACATACTTTGGTTACCTCAGTTTTTAAAATATTTATAACTAAGTGTGAATTGTTTACAAATAATTATTTGATGATGTATAGAAACTGAGAAAAAGGTTTGCATACATATTTACTACAGACGCAAACAGATACACCTGGTTATTTCTGATCTTTCATTTGCTGATTTCATTCATGCATGGGGAACATGCAAATAAAATTGCAAAATTGCATTTACTAAAGAGTTAATTACATGAAGTTTATATTGGGCTAAATACCTGATTTTATAAATTAAATTGTTTTTTGTCCCTTCCTTCCTCCGTTCCGTCCTTTGTTCCTTCGTTCCTTCATTCCTTCCTTTTTTCCTTCCTTTCTTCTTTCCCTCCTCCTTCATTCCCTCCATCCTTACCTCTCTCTCTCTCTTTCTTTCTTTCTTTTTCTTTTATTTTTTTCTTCCAATCTTTTAATCAGAATATTTCTTATGGCTATAGAAAAAATACCAAATGTTGTACTTCAAGGTGTTATGAGTAATTCTAATATACTAGAATAATATTAATTTTAATAACCTATGTTATATCATAAGACAAATTGTACTAAAAACAAATTAACAAAAGTTTCAGGATATGTAACAAATATCACTTTCCATGACATTGTTTATTTCCTCAAAGTAAAATAAGAATTTAGACATAATATTGTGTATGTGTTGTTTTTGTGATTTGAACTTTCAAGAATATTGGTTTAACATTTGAGCCACAACTCCACTTCTGGCTGTGTGTGTGTGTGTGTGTGTGTGTGTGTGTGTGTATGTGTGTGTGTATGATGATGTGTGTGTGTTTAATTGAGATGTGACTCATGAACTTTCTTTCCAAGACTGGCTTTTTCAAATTTTTTAATTTTTTTTAAATTTTATTTGAGAACATACTGTACAGAGGGATTACAATTACATGGGCAGGATAGTGCATACATTTCTTACCAAGCATTGCAGCCTCCTCCTTTGTTTACCCTTCACCTCCCTTACCCCCCTCCCCCCCCCAAATACAGTACAGAGGTGTTACAATTACATGGGCAAGGTAATGAGCATTTCTTATCAAGCATTGTTGCCTCATCCTTTTTTTCTACTTCTCAACCCTTCTCATCTCTGCCCCTCCTGCCCCATCCACCCCCCCCCCCCCCCGTCAAAGTTGTAAAGTTGTTTTTCTACATAACGACTTGTACATCTCATTGTTGCAATGGGTCCACCTGTATCCTTATTTAAACCACATGATTTTTCCCTTGCCCTCCACAAATCATATCAACATCAAATACAATGCAAGCAAGGGTTATACCGTGGGGGAGGGGCATGTCTGTGACAAGCAGAATAGGTCAGATATGTTGATGTTAGGTGAAATGAACCCTAGGATAAGTATATAAATGTTTTTTTTTTCTTTCTTGCAATTGTTTCTAACATATTTATAAGATTAATTCTTTGTTGCCAAGGCTGGCTTTGAACCCCAGGTTCCTGAGTAGCGAGGATTACAAGCTTGAGCAACCCATATTAAGCATAGATATATCTAAGAATAAAATATATTTCTTATTATTTTAATTCTAGAGGCTCAATTTAACAAATTAACATTTAGATATTTATTTAGTTATTAAACCTGAACATGCACTGTGAAAAAAAGTTTTGATTTTTATAAAAAAATATACACTCAAAGGTTTAAATGTCAGAATCTTTGGACAAATTGAAATGCTCTATTATTCAAAAGCGCCAAAAGGATCCTTAATCAAATTTCTCATGTAAGCCCAAAGCAATAGGCTCTGTCAGGGTTAATGAAGCAATTTTTCATTAAATTAAATATTATCTACTATGGTAACATGATTTTTCCTTCTTTTAAACCTAAGCTTTTTTGACATAAAATATAGATTCATACGTTTTTTGAGTATATAAAAATTTTAGTTACTGGTCATGTATTTCTGAAGTTTGATTACTAAGACATTTCAGAGAAACACTGAATTTCATGTATTATGTCAACAGTGATTTTAGACATTGAATCAATCTCAATATGACAGAAAGCAAGATAGTCCATGACTCATGCAATTATTCCTAGAATTGAATATAACTTGTTATTGAATGGTTGGAAATTCATGTTATACCTACTATACAGAATAATTAAGAAAAAAATGATCGTGATAGTATATATTTTTTCTTCAACTAGAAAGAAAGAACCTCACAATAGATGACAAAAACTTGAATGGGAATGTCATAAAATTATGAAAAATTCAAGTCATTATGCGTTAGATGAAATAGTCATTTTTGTTTTTGTTTTTGTTTTTTTTTTTGGGGGGGGGGTCCGGTCGTGGCGCCTGAACTCTGGGCCTGGGTGCTGTCCCTCAGCTCTTCAGCTCAAGGCTAGCTCTCTACCACTTGAACCAGGATTGGGATTAATAATTAGCTTTCACTATGTTGCCATAAAAAGGTGAACCCTCCCACGTGGACATAGTTGTAGAGATTTGGTCACTGAGAACTTGTGATCAAAGAGAATGTTAAGATCAAAGTCCTTTCCTCAACTTTCTTCTTTTACTTCCATCTCCTTTTGCTTTTCCTTCTCCCTCTCCCTCTTCCCCTCCTCGTGTTTCTCCCTTTTCCCACTCTTATTCCTACTTTTCTTTACTTCCTGGCTTGCATTAATACACATACTCCATCACATGTTCCTGACATGGGGTACTGTGCCATCACCAACCCAAAGCAATGAGGATAAGAAATATGAACTGAAATGTGTAAAATCAGAAGCCAAGATTATTATTTCCCCCTTTTAAATTAATTTTATAAAGAATTTGGCATATTAATAGGAGACTGACACAGCATGCTCTCATTTAGGGGTAAGATTTACTGGAAAAAAACTGACCAACATCGTCCTAATAAAATGATTGTTTAAATTAATATTATATTAGGACAAATCTAGTTTAAAATATCAGACATACTTCAATAAGAGGCAAAAAAAAAATCACCCCTATGTTTTCCTATGAAAAGATAGCAGAATTCAATCTGTTCCTCGAGGAAATTGACCTATAATTGACAGCATTGTCAATTTCATAAATGACGTAAGAAGACTGTAGAACAAATTACAACCTAAACTGCATGATATAAAATTTACTTTGGTCCCATGTATTCTATCTATGTCTGGTTCCCAAAATGACTTGCATTTTATCATATTTTAAATTAACTTTAAGTAGTTGTATGGGAGTTGCTGTTTGACAAAGCAGTTAATGCACAGTGTTTAGTGAGGTGTTTTTTTCTTTTTTCTCTCCTGAGGTTTGAACTCTGGGTCTGAATGCTGTTCCTAAGTGCCTTTGGATGAATGCTAGAACTCTATCACTTGAGGCACAGCAGCACTTTCAGATTTTTCTGAAATTTAATTGGAAATAAGAATCTCACAGCCTTTCTTGCCTGGGCTGGCTTCAAACCTCAATCCTCAGCCACCTGATTATATAGGATTACAGGTGGGAGCCGCTAGTGCCCGGCTTAATACAATGCACCTTTTTTTTACTCGTCCTGGGGCTTGAACTCAGGGCCCTGGCAATGTCCTTGAGCTTCTTTTCCTCATGCTAGTACTCTACGACATGTGTCATAGTGCCAATTCCAGATTTTTTTGTTTATGTAGTACTGAGGAATCAAGCCCAGGGCTTCACATATGCAATGCAAGCAGTCTACAACTAAGCCACATTCCCAGCCCTATGCAATGCCCCTTGATAATCATTATCCCTCATCCTTCTCAATCCTATCTCATCCCTCAATATACAGAATTTTGTAGAATATTCACTGACTCGCAATAGCATGTATAGTCACTCAGAAGATATACCACGAATCATATTTTCTTGATAGTCTTATTCAGCAACATATTAATGTTATGCATTATAAAATTCTGTGATTTTAAATTCTAAATTATCACTTAGATTCACCCACTACTATTCTAAAAATTTTCCTAAGGTTAATGCAAGAGCAATTTGTAATTCTTCGATAAAGTAAAATGATTCTTAGAATGTTAAAGAGTTGGAGTAAGAATATTACCTTCACTTCTAGAACATTTTACCCTTAGTACCCTCTCAAAATACTCCCATATTTATTACTAGTCACTTCCTGTTAACATTCCAACCTACCTCCCTTGAGCAGCTATTATTTCATATTCTTCCTCTACAGATGTGCCAATTTTAAAAGCTCATATAATTAGAAAATGTAGTCTATTTTGTCCATTTTTCCCATGTAATATTACAGTTTCTAAAGTAAGTCCATGTAAACTTTTCTCATGGATAGAGCATGTGTATAATGGAATAACATCCTGAATGGGCATTTAAATACTTTATGATATGTTATTGTAAAAGGTTTTGCTATGTATATTCTTGTACATGTATCTCATTGGACATATGTTAAAATCTATATTGTATATAACATTATGATTCAAAAATGCTGGATTATAGAGGCAACTCTATATATTATAATATCTTAAAGATTGCCAGTATGTTCATCAAACTGTCTATATAATTTTAAATGTCAAACACCAATGTATAAGGATTACAATTTCTACATAATGGTTGTGCAGGGCTATCTTATTGTTTCTATTTCCACTAATCTCTATATGTATGCAATGTCTAGGTATGTTATGATCTTTCCATATGTTCCTTGGTTGTTATTATATTACTATAGAGATATGTATTTGTATTTTTTTTATAACTTATTCAGGATGGTTAAAGTTTTTCATTGGCATTAATATGCTACAAATATATTTCTGATTCAAGTCTCTTCAAATAAATTTATATGTATACACACTATATGAACATATGCATATATTCATACTTATATGTGTATATATACTAATACCTATATATATATATAAAAGAATATACAGATGTGTATATACATGTATACAGACATATATGTATACCATTATATTCATTTGTCTGTAAGCTATCATTTTACTTTATTTGCCAAACACGTCCTTTATTGATTTTACTTCATTTTATATTATGGTTGATGTTGTACAGAGGAGCCAGTTGCCGGTGGCTCACCCCTGTAATCCTAGCTACTCAGGAGGCTGAGATCTGAGTATTGTGTTTCAAAGCCAGCCTGTGCATGAAAAGTCCATGAGACTCTTATCTCCAATAAACCACCAGAAAACCGGAAGTGGCACTATGGCTCAAGTGGTAGAATTCTAGCCTTGAGTTGAAGAGCTGAAGGACAGCACCCAGGCCCAGAGTTCAAGGCCCACAATCCCCACAAACACCACGACCAACAGCAAAAAGAATACTGACTGAAAAATCAATAGTAGTAAGCAGTCTTAAAGATAGGCTCAAGTCTAACATTTTAGTATAATCCTAGATTCCAGCAGCCTTCTTAGTCCAATGAGCTAAGAGCCTTCAGAATGTTGACAGAATTTCTTAGTTTATTTACACAATCACTATAAGTATGTATTTTCTCATCTCTTTCTTTCATTTCACCACAGAATCTGTATTTATCCTTTATGCCATACTTGAATACAAAAGGTTTGGAAGATATTTATTAATTGGTGTATATTAATTGTATGGAGAAAAATTATTGAAATATTTTACACTTTCACATGTTAATGAAGGGACTGATTAACCTGTTTCTGGCTTCTGTCTTTCTCCATTCCCATTGCCTTTCATTTTTCAACTGTTTTCTGTGAATTTCTTTGTGCTGTCTTCAAACATCGACAAAATGTATTAAAGTGCTGTTCACCCATCTTCATTGAAAATTATACAATGCTGAATATAAAAGAAAATCTAAATAAATGGAGACATATAATTTTTGTGGATTAGAGGATACAATTGAACAATAATATAAATTGTCTCCTCCATTTTTTTTTCATCATTCATGGCGCTTGAAATCTGGTCCTGGGCGCTGTCCCTCTGCTCTTCAGTTCAAAGTGAATGCTCTACTCATTGAGCAAATGTGCCACTTCTGGTTTTCTGGTGGTTAATTGGACATAAGAGTCTTATGGACATTTCCATTCCAGCTGGCTTTGAACCGCAATCCTCAGATCTCAGCATCCTATGCAACTAGGATTACAAGCATAAGACAACAGAGCTCAGGTTCAGAGTTTTATTTATGTTTATGACAATTTCCAAAAGCACCTGTCTAGCACTCTTTTAGTCATTGACAAAGGAAAATAATCTGGAATATATGTCTCTGTCCAATAGTAAAACTCTTAGTGTTATATTTGTAGAGGAAAGATTATACAGCTCAATGGATCTGTAGGGAACCAGATTATATGCACGTAAATATTATCAAGGAATATTTAGTAAGGGGTAAATCCAAACATTTGAGGAATGATATTCTCTTTAATAAGTGGTGATAGGTTAGACAGTATTTGGGAGAATTAAAAAGTGAACATTGAATTAAATATAACAATTTATTCAAATGTTAAGTTCAAGCAGGATTAAAACGTGGCATATAAAACAAAAAAAGTGATGTGAATTAAAGCAAAGAAATTTGCTTACCAGAAGTGGTGCTATGGCTCAAGTGGTAGAACTCTAGCCTTGAGCTGAAGAGCTGAGGGACAGCATCTAGGCTCGGGTTTCAAGGCCCACAACCACCACAACCACCACCACCAATAATAAAAAGAATACTGACTGAAAAAGCAATAGTATTAAAGTCATAAAGATAGGCTCAAGTCTAACATTTTAGTACAATCTTAGATATCAGCAGCCTTCTAGTCCAATGAGTTCAATTGTCAAGACATCTTGACCATTTTGGAGACGAAGCATTCTTAAATTTGGCATTAAAATTATAGGAAAGAAAAATGATATAGTTGAGCTCAATAAAAGTGTAAAACAATTTAGTCTGTGAAAGCTCATATACAAGTAGTGAATAGAAGTTGGGAGCCGTTGACTCATGTATCTCATCTTAGCTCCTTGGGAGGCTGTGATTTGAGTATTGCTGTTTGAAGGCAGCTCACAAAATAAAGTCCATGAGAATCTTATCACTGATTAATCAGCAAAATGCCAGAAGTGAGGCATGACTCAAATGGTAAATTGTTTAACAAATGCAACAAATCTCAGGGACCCTGAGTTCAAGCCTCAGCTGTGAGCAAAGATGATTCCCAGCACCTTCATGGGACTCTGGGAGTTTCAGAAACCCGGGATGCCTCGAGGATACTTTCTCTGAAATATGAAACTTGGGGACAGGATGTGGTAGACCATCCTTCCTGGCCCCAGGGAGGAGGAGAGGAGGCCCCTTGAGCCAGGCCTCAGCTCACTGGCAACCTCATTCACACCTGAGTGGGAATCGAGTGCCACAGAGCTGGTCAACTGCTGGACAGAGATCTTTGAGAAGATAGGCATTCCACAGGCCCCAGAATCCAGCTAGTACATCATGGCTCACATCCTCGGAGCCAAAAGAGTTAAGTGTGGTGGCACCAGGAGGGTGGGAAGAGGGAGGAGGGAGAATTGTGGGAGAGCTTCATCAGGCTTTGCCCTTCCCCCCGCCCCAGGATGCTTACCTGCATCAAATGGGACTTTTCTGTAGTATTGTCATATGCAGATGCTCATATACTTATCCAACAGTTACAGTGTGCACCATGCTCCTGGGGGAATGCGATCACAGATGAAACGATCCAGTGCTGGTTCAATAGCACATGAAGAAACCTTAGATTGATCTGGATGCCGGTGCTTCACACCTGTCACCTAGCTACTTAGGAGGCTGAGATGGGAGGATTGAAGCTTAAGGCTGGGGCAGGCAATCCTGTAAGACTCTTATTTCCAACTACCAAAAAGAAAACACAAGAAGTGGATGTGTGGCTCAAGTTGTAGTCTGTTGGCCTTGAGTAAAAAGGCTCAGGGACAGCATCCAGGATCAGAGTTCAAGGCCCATGAGTGAGAGAAGAAAGGAAAAAAGAGTGAGAGGAGGGAAGGATGGAGTGAGAAAAAGTGGAATGGAAGAAAGGGGAACAGCCAAGCCTTGGTTTGGAGTCCCTGGATCAAGGGAGCCAACCATTCACAATCTCTGTGGGCACAGTTTCAGAGCCTAAAGCCAGTATGTAGGACCAAGCCACTGACCTATCAGCAACTTCATGAAATCCAGGTGTTGTGTCGTTGCTGACTGCAGAAGGATGTAGACCCTAGGGCTCAGGGTGGGTCACCAGGTTTTAATCTCTCCTGGCCCCACCAAGTTTATTTTCTGGTCATATAAGAGGAAATGGTCCGGGCTGGGAAGGTGGCTCAGTGGTAGAGCGCTTGCCTTGCAATGCTCGAGGCCCTGGGTTCGATTCCTCAGCACCACATAAGCAAAAAGAAAAAAAAGCCGGAAGTGGCGCTGTGGCTCAAGTGGTAGAGCGCTAGCTTTGAGCTGAGGGACAGTGCCCAGGCCCAGATTTCAGGCCCCCGACTGGACCAAAAAAAAAAGAAGAAGAAATGGTCCAACAGCTAGTTAGGTGTTGGGGTGACAGAGTGTCAAGGTGGGGGAGGAAGATGAAATGGGAGGATGATCCCAGGTCAAGTGTTTCAGGACATTGGAGCCATAATCTCGCACGACAATCTACACCATCAGTGATAGAGCCTTTGACCAACCATAGGGTTATTAAAAGTCCTGGTGTCTTGGGTTCACCATTGAGCACCTGGCTGTCGTCCACCGCAGGATGCCTGTGCAGTACAACTTTGTCGACTGGGATTTCCAGCGCTCAATCTGAAGATCACAACTCCAGTGTTCATTTCAAGACCAGAGACAGAGATAAGTGTGCCACTGGCATAGGACAGCCAGGGAATGAGGGTGGGAGTCAGGACCTGTGTTGCCCGGAGACTTCCTCTAGGGGGCACTAGGACCCTGTGACTGCCATTCTCAGAGGCAGAGGTGGGTCTCTTTGCTGGCTCAGCCTTTAGTCTAGATGGCAGATCTGGGATTCAGAGAGGGCAGGCTGGTGGTGGGGCAAGCTTGGGGAGGATGGTGGGAAAACAAGAGGCACTGAGCTCTGAGCAGGGTTGTTTCTTTGAGGATACTCACAACCTAGGAACATGCCTGTGATGGATCAGCCCTTTTCCCCTTCCTGAGAGCGACGAACCTAGAGCCTTCCAGTCTGCATCTCTTGGCCAAGAAATGCTTTTGTTCCCACATCCTGTGGTTGGATAACTAGAACTCACCTCACTGCTCAGTGTTGAGGCAGGACAGTGAGAGATCCTGAGTCTTTCATAAGGTCAGGGGATCCTCAGTATGAGATTGTAATTGAATGTCCTAACTTGGAGCATGGTCAGTCCCATCTAATACTGCCATGACGTAGGACATAGAATCTAGAGAATCAGAGCCGAATAGGGTCTGTTCTGGGAGTCTTGAGTATTATGTGTGAGCTTTCAGCTCCCGTATGCCCACCTGCTTCCCATTCTTGGGTGGGTCTTTGCTAGAAAAACTTGAAACTAGGGACTGGGTCCTATCCGTTGTCTCTTATGCTCAAAGCTATCACTCTATCATTTGAGCCACAGCTCCACTTCCAAATCTTTTGGATGTTTAATTGGGGATAAAGAGTTCTCATGGAATTCACTGCCAAAGGTGGCTTCCAACTGCAGTCCTCAGATCTCAGTCTCCTTAAGGGATAGGATGACAGGCATGGAAAAATATGTTTGGCCTGTTGCCAGTAGCTCATGGCTGTCATCCTAGGTACTCAGGAGGTGAGATCTGAGGATCACAGATCATGGCCAGCCTGCTCATGGAAGACCCTGAGACATTTTTTTTCCAACAAACCACCAGAAAACTGGAAGGGGTGCTGTGGCTCAATTAGTTGAGTGCTCATCTTAGCTGAAGAGCTCATGGATAGCACCAAGGCCCAGAGTTCAAGCACCACAACAGAAAAAAGAAAGTAAGACATCTTTGCCTGCAAAGGATGGTGGAGGTGTGGGGGAGAGTGGGGTGTGTGCTGTGGTGGGAGACCAGGTTCTGGCCTCACTGTACAGACATTTCTAAGAACTCCCCAAGTTTGCTCCAGTTTGAAGCCACAGCTTCAAGAGGACATGGCCTGTGGCAGGCAGGGAGTGGGCAAATGCGTGCAGGGGTGAGATTGTTGTGTTTTTATTCTCTCCATTGAAGGATGGATTTGAGTGCTGGGTGTCAAAGTCTCAAATAAAGGGTTGCAAGAAGTTTGTGGCCTGAGGAGATGGGTTTCCTCTGGGTATATGAAGGTGGCTGAAGCCGGAAGCCACTGGTGCCTCACAACTCTCATCCTAGATACTCAGAAGGCTGAGATGTGAAGAACGTGGGTCCAAGCCAACTTGGGTAGAAAAGTCTGTGAGACTTGATGACCAAAGGATCAACCAGGGAACAGGACGTGGTGCTGTTGGTTCAAGTGGGAGAATGCTCACCTTCATCTGAAGAGCTGAGGGACAACACTGTGGCCCAGAGTTCAAACTCCATGACCAACCACAAAAAAAGAGGTGACTAAGTTTTCTGCATACCAATGTGTACGGTAGGATATGCCATGCTGGTCGATGAGACATTCCAGATATGAGAGAGGCTCAACCTAACGGAGGGAGTTTATGGTTCTGTTCTCAGGGACTGCTGAAGCCTTGGGCTTTTCGTGTGTGTGTGTGTGTGTGTGTCTGTGTCTGTGTGTCTGTGTCTGTGTCTGTGTAAGTTTGGAGGTAGAAGAACTGGGCCTTGAACTCAGGGCCTAGGTGCTGTTCCTGAGCTTTCGTGCTCAAAGCTAGTGCTCTGACACTTGAGCCACAGCTCCTCCTCTGGCTATATGGTGGTTCACTGTAGATAAGAGCCTCAGAGACTTTCCTGTGCAGGCTCGCTTTGAACAGTGATCCTCAGACTTCAGCCTCCTGAGTATCGAGGATGACAGACAGGAACCACCTGTGCCAGCTTTGTGTGTGTGTGTGTGTGTGTGTGTGTGTAGAAGTTGGTTGTAACAAGGAGCACTGGACCCTTTGATAACTTCTAACTGCAATCTTTGGGGGTGCATGGGCTTTGTGACTAAGGTGTGGGGGTCTGGAAGGGTGAGATGCTTGAAGGGGACTCAGCACCGTTAAATTATAAGACCAAGGGATCTTTGTGCCCTGGAACTGTCTACTCCCTGGGGTATGGTTTGTGGCAGAGGGAGCTTGGGAGATCCTGGGAGTGAGGCCTGCAGGGGGTGGCTCCCCAGGGGGACAGAGACAGCAGCTGATTCTTGACCACAGTTGAAGTTCTGGGTTGGGCATGGAACCTTTGGACCTCAGTATCCTCACAGGACAGTTGTGAGGAAACAAGGGATCAATACAGTGGGATCTCTGGGGCAGAGCCAGGCATAGAGGGAGTGGTCATCAGATAAGGTTCTTGGCAATTCTGTGAGCATATGACAGGAAGATACCTGGAAAGGGCTCAAATGGGCCCTGTTATTTATCATGCCACAGGTATGGGATTATAAAACAAAACATGGCTTTCTTTCATCCTTACCCTATCCACGTGAGGAAGGGGAACTTTCACTGTTCAGTTTTGCTGCTGGGGAAAATGAGGCATGGAGAAGCTGGTTAACCTACTCATGACCCCCAGCTGAAAGAAAGCTCGACCTGACTTCACTGCCATACTCCCTAGGACAATGGGTGCTATTCAGTCCACTTCTTGTGGTGGGAAGCCCACTTCTTGTCAGTCATGGGGCTTGAACTCGGCCTGGACGCTGTTTCCAAGCTCCTCAGATCAAGGCTAGCACTCTACCACTTGAGCCACAGCACAACTTCCAGTTTTCTGGTGATTCTTTGGAGATAAGAGTCTCACAGACCTTCCTGCCTAGGCTGGCTATGAACCATGATCCTCATATTTCAGCCTCCTTTGTAATTACCATTATAGGGCTTAAGTGTAATTCCGACTCTCTCCTCTCTCTCTCTCTCTCTCTCTCTCTCTCTCTCTCTCTCTCTCTCTCTCTCTCTCTCTCTCTCTCATCAGAACTCTCTGTCTCTCCCTCACACAGGAACTTGTTGAATGGGTGCTGGAGGAGGTGGCCCAGCATCGCCATGTGTGGCTGGGACCCAAGGTGGCCCTCTCATTCTGGAGGTAGGCTGTGGGTCAGGAGCTTTCTTGCTCAGGCTGTTGAACTCACTCCCTCAGGTAAGCCCATCTGTGCCTGGGCTAGAACGTGATGGTTATTCATTGTCAGTTCATCTGGTGAGTCCTTCCTCACTACCCTCTTCTAAGACAGTTAAAGGAAAGTGGATGAGGAGGCATCATGTTATCCAACTGCACAGCCGAATCCCGGGCCTCTGATCCTCACTGTCACCTATCTGGCCAGACCCTGATTATAAGAAAATGAATTCACTCTATGTCTACTTTGCTTTGTTGGGGTGTGTCTTTTCAGGGAGGGGATATGGTGTGCAGAGGAAAAACCCCAGACCTGATACCTCCTGGGGGATATTTGTTCTGGTGACAGACCCAAGTCATTGCTGTGGATAAGGAGGAAGCCACAATCAGACTGACCCGGAACGATGCTCAAAGGTAGGTAGGCTGTTGAAGTATCAAACCCATTCATGTCTGCTCCTAACTCACAACAACGGGGATGCAGTGCGGATGGCTCAGCAATGGCCCTAGGGAATTATAAATGGATGATGGCGGTCAGGTGTTGGTGGCTCTAGCCTGTCATCCTGGCTATTCGGGAGGCTGAGTTCTGATGGTGTTGACTGAGAGCCAGCCCAGGCAGGGAGATTCTTATCTCCCATAAACCACCTACCCCCCACCACAAAAAAGATATATATGGTGCTGTGTCTCAATTTGTAGAGCCTCAACCTTGAGTAAAAGAAGCTCAGTGATGAAACTGAGGCCCTGAATCCAAGCCCTGGGACTCCCAAAAAAATAAAATAAATGAATAGTGGGCACCGGTTATCTTAGTACCAAAAAGGATGGATTCATTCTTCTCTCTGGTACTTGTAGCCAAAGGTAAGGGGCTTACCTTGATGTTCCTCTAAACCTCTTCTCTCTATTATCTCTCCCAGCTTCAGTTGCAGGATAGAATTCAGATCATCCCACTTGATGTGACCTTATGAACTCTCCCCTACCCACCTTCCTTGGTATGGAGATCGTGAATGTACTTACTACTGGGAGAATGAAGCACCGGAGAGTTGGGGGTAGGTATCCCTGAAACTCATACTCTCACAAACACACTCACATAGGCCAACTCAGACTAGCCTTTTCCAAAGACATTTTATCTCCTTGGATTAACTGACCTAGGAGAGGAACTTGATCCCCTGTAAATGACTATTTTAATTAGGGCTTGCTAGTTGACACGAAATAAACAGAAGCTCAAAAGAAAGGCTCTGGTGCTTGTCATATCTTGCTCAGGCTCACGCCTGACATACTGGTTCTTCAGTAGGCAGAGATCTGAGGTGCAAAGATCAAAGCCAGCCATAAGCTAGAAAGCAAGTGAGACTCTACTCTCCATGGAACCACCAAAATGTTAGAAGTGGAGCTGTGGCTCAAGTGCTGGAGCATCAGCCTTGAACAGAAAAACTCAGAGAGACAGCTCCCAGATCCTCACTTCAAGCCTCATTTCTTGCCCACAGACTGCGTGGGCCTCAAGTGCACTTTCATGGAGTGTGATACAGCACAGGTCCCTGGGTAGTGCATCACAGCCTTCAGAAATTGGGCGGTGAAAGCCAGGCTTTCCCCTTTGAGCATTCTCAATCTACACCAGCCGGATGGAAGAGAATGACAAGGCCAGTATTGTGTAGAGCTGAGAAGATCCCCGCCCCACTCCCTGCCAGGGCAATTGGATTAGGATTCTTAAAGGCAGCACTTGAAAGGGGGTGTTTCTTAACAAGGAGGATCTGACAGGAAGCATAGAGACTAAAGATGCTGTAGATAAAGGACAACATATTGGAGCATGTTCATTTCCAGCCAGGGCTGCTGGTGAGAAACTCAGTACAGATGTACAAGATTGTCACGAGACAGGCCCAAGAGGTCACATAAGAACACTATCCAGGATTGGGATTGTGTCTTAGCAGTAGTGGGCTTGTGTAGAGCACAGGAAACCATGGGTTCAATTCCTAGGTCCCACATACACAGAAAAAGCCAGAAGTGGCACCAAGAGAGTGCTTGCCTCAAGCAAAGGAAGCTCAGGGACAGTGCCTGGGCCCCCAGGCCAAGCCCAAGGACTGTCAACATAAAACAGCACTCCAAGGGACATGGGTGATAGGTGGATTGTTATGCCCTGTAGCTCTTAGTAGATCCATCCATGTGTCATGTCCCCTTCTTTGACAGAGGGGAGATGGACACTCCTTCTACCCTGGGCACCCCTGGTTATCAGCATCCCTCCAAACATCATCCACCGAAACTTGGAGCAGCCAGCCCTAGAAATCCTCAGGTACTGGTTGGGTGGGGCGGGGAGATACAGGCCCCAGAAGTCCTAGTGGGTCTGATCTGCCCCGGAAGACCAGGCCATCCAGAGGAGGTGGATGGGAACTTAGAGATGGGTAGTGATGTGAAGGGGGCCCTTTAATGCCCATGTCCCCACCAAGATTCCGAGCCTCCCTGTCCCTGAATGAGATAGCGGAGTGTCTAAGTAGTAGTTTCTAGAGGAGGACTAGGTGGAAATTCTAAAGAATGAGACACCATAAGCCATGCTCTGGTGGCTCACACCTGTCATCCAGGCTACTTGGGAGGCTGAGATCCAGAGGATCTTGTTTCCCAGTGCAGGCAGGAAGCTCCCATGAGAGTCTCATCTCCAATCTCCAACCAGAAGTGCCACCATGGCTCAAGTTGTAGACCACTGGCCTTGAGCAAAAAATCATCATCAGTGACAGTACCCAAGCCCGGAGTTCAAGCTCTTCTACCAGGAAAACAAGAAAGACACCCCTTGCTTGCAAGAGATGGTGAAGGAGTGGGGTTGCTGTGGTTGGGAGACCAGGTGCTAGCTTCAGTGTACAGACATTTCTAAGAACTCCTCAGGTTTTCCCGAGTGTGAAGTCATAGCATGGTGGGCGTTACCTTACCAAGAACTACAGAGGTTGTGGCCTGTCTAAGGCAGGGAGTGGGCGAATGGGAGCAGGTGTGGGAGGGTAGTTTCAACTATATTGTCTCCACCCAAGAAAGAATGGTTTTGGATGCTGGTATCAAAGTCTGAAGTGAAGGGTTGCATGTGCCTTGTGGCCTGACAAGTTTGGTTTCCCCTGGGTGTAAGAAGGTGGTTGAAGCTGGGAGCTGCCATTGATTCACAACTGTCATCCTAGCTACTCAGGAGGCTAAGGTCTGAGGATTATGGTTCAAAGCCTGCTTGGGCAGAAAAGTCTGTGAGACTTTCAGAAAAACCAGAAGTGGTGCTGTGGCTCCAGTGGTAGAGTGCACACCTTCAGCTGAAGAGCTGAGTTTTGCGGGAAGGCCAAAGTTCAAACCCCATGACCTACAACCAAAGATAAGGTGGGTGAGTTTTCTTCATAGAGGTGTGTACAGAAGGAAATGCCATGCTGTGTGATGAGCCATTCCAGATGTGTGAGAGGCTCTGTGATTTGTCTACATTTGGTCTGGGGACAGTAGTGCCATCTTCTCAGAGTTTGGGATGTTCAGGTGCTCAGGGACTGCTGAGGCCTTGGGCTACCCATGAGTGTGTGTGTGTCTGTGTGTATTTTTCCCTCATCTTTCTCTGTCCACTTCCTGGGTGCTTGTTTGCCTCTTTCTGACCTCGGATGGTGACACTGCTCCATGGCAACTTTGCCTTTAGCCCCCATCAGGGTCTACAATGAGTCCTAAATTGTCAGAGACCTGCACATTCCAGCTTGTCTTTGGGGCCCAAGTCCGGCTGTCCATATCTTTGTCTGCCTCCAGGGGATTCTGGGTCTGCAGGGCCGGCTGGCATAGTTTCGTGCCTTCCTCTTGAGGTGGGGGGCAGGGTCAGTCATGCGATGTCCTGTCTTTTTCCTCAGCTGGGCTTCTGGAGGTATGTCATACTTCTAGCAGTCTGACAGTGGAGTGGGGGAAGGGTGTTTGCCAGTGGCTCTGGACAATCCAAGCTTGATAGCTGACTAAAGGCTGCCCACTCAAGGTGGATTTGGGCCTACATGGGAGGTGAGACCAAGGGGGGTTGGAAGTATTGGTCGGTGTCTAGGAAATGTCAATGTACATTTCTGGAGGCAAGTCTTTTTTCCAGCCATAGTTGGGCCTCTTAGGTACTTCTAGACAATTCTGGATGCCCAGAACACAGAGGCACAGACTTTAGATTCCAGGGCCAGGGAACTGGGGGATGAGAGACTGGTATGGCCAGTACCTCAATGTTCTGGGGCATTGACCTTGACCTGGCTATGCCCCCCTTGTGTAAGTTCACTTCTTAACCCAGTGCTGCCCACACACCGGCCACTTGTGCTGTGGAAGTGGCAGGAGCAGAAGTGAGATCTAGGATGAGCAAAATCTGGATTTATGGCCTGATTGGGGTGGGAGGTGGTGTCTTACAAAAATCTTAGAGCTGGAACTCAGAGTTTGGCACTGTCCCTGAGCTTCCTTTGCTGAAAGCTAATACTCTAACACTTGAACCACAACTCACCTTTCATCTTTTTTAGTAGTTTAGTAGACAGAAGTTTCTCACGTATTTTCCTGCCTGGGCTGGCTTTAAGTTGCCACCCTAAGAGCTCAGCCTCTTGAGTAGCTAGGATTGCTGGTATGAGCCACTGGCATCCAGCTGCAAGGATGTCTTTTCATACTCTCTTCTGTTCTAACAGCTGTCTACTTGCCCTGGCCTAGATCTCTGACCTCCATGTCAGCTCCCACCAGCCCCTGATTATGTGGAGAATATAAATCTCAAACCTGATCCCATTTCTTTGTTCTCAGGGGAGGAGTTTATGTTTTGTCTGAAGCCTGGGGTAGGAGGGGTAAATGTAGATGGGTGATCAATTGGGAGAGAGGTAGTCTGTTTTAGCCAAGGAGGAGTTTGGCCAGATGCTAATAGCTCATGCTCTCATATTCCTAGCTCCTCAGGAAGAGAAACTGTGGCTCAAGTGGTGGAGTGCTAGCCCTGAATGAAAAAAGTGAGGGAGAGAGCCCAGGCCCTGAGTTCAAGACCTAGTACCAAGATGTGTACGAGAATGTGTGCATTCACATACACACACACACACACAGGAAGATGGTAATGATGAGCTGAGCTAGAACTGGGGTCAGTCTTGAGTCATATTCAAAGTAAACTCTCAAGCCAGATCAAGTGGTTTCTCCCTAAGTCCTCCTTGGGCTGAGTGGTTGGCCCATGGCAGTAAGTTCCATGGAACATGCCCCTCCATCCATGCACAGGGCCACAGGACCAAGGGAAGGACACTAAGGATGCTCCTTTGTAGTCAGCCTACAATTGCTGACCTTCATCTGCCCCCTTCCACCCCCTGGTGAGGAAAGCAGTGGTCTGAGCACTGGGACTCCTGGGATAGTGACTGCTACAAGCAGCAGCCAGCCAGCTGTGGATTCCGGAGCCTACAAGCCTTTCATGAGCTCAACTCCACACCTGCCCAAGTTGTGCCTGACAAACTCACACTCTTGTGATGCCTACGTGAGCAGGCGTTACCTGGTGTGACACCTTGCAGCTCCTGCTCCTCCTGGCCTAGAACCGTGGTCTGAGACATCGAATTACTGCTCAGATCGACATTGCGCCCATGACAGATGCTTTTCTGATGAGCTCCATACCCCAAGGCTCGACCCTTCTTTGGTACTGTGGCCGATCTATAGGCAATGGCCTCCAAAGAGGCTGCTCTCAAGACTTGTAGGAGCTCTAGATATTGGGAGACCCTCAGGGGTCCACTGGAAAATACTCTTCCTAGAGCCACAGAGTAAGACCAAGCAGGCTAGGTGTTGGTCATGGGGCTTGAACTCTGGGCCTGGGCACTGTGCCCCAGCTCTTCAGCTTACCACTTGAGGTACAGAGCCACTTCTGGTTTCTGGAGGTTCCTTAGAGATCAGAGTCTCCCAGACTTTCCTGCTCAGACTGGCTTTGAACCGCAATACTCACATCTCAACCTTCTAAGGAGCTAAGAGTACAGGTGTGAGCTACGAGAGCCTGGCTGATCTGGCCTTTCACCACAGTGGACTAGGAGCTCTTGAAAGCTTTTCTTTATATTTTAGGTGACAGTACTGGGGACTGAACTCAGGGGTCTGGGCTCTGGTCTCTTAACTTTTTCCCTCAAGGTTAGCTCTCTACCAATTGAGCCACAACTCCATTCCTGGCTTTTGGTAGTTCATCGGCAAGAAGAGTCTCACTAATTTTCCTCCCCTGAGCTGGCCTGACCCACGATCTCTATCTCACTCTACTGAGTAGCTAAGCTTTACAGGGTTTGAGCCACTGGTGGCATTAGGCTAGAAGCTTTTCTTAAGCAAGAGTTCTTCCCTGCGTTTGTACTGACTCCTCTAGGCAAAGGAATTCTGAGGGTCAGGAGCTGTGAAAAATAGGCTTCCAGCCACCAGAAATGGCAGGGGTCCGTGGTGAAAAGCCAAGCTATTCTTCTTCCGGGCCCCATTCTGGGACCCCACCCTCTGCCCTGTGACTCAAGTACAAACCTTGGCCCAGCCATGAATGTCCTGACAGACTCTTCTGAAGCCACAGAACCTTCATTCCACCCACAAAACCTGCTCTACAGCACACCGCAAGACCTTTGCCCATGCTTTACCTTCTGCCTGAGGCTCTCTGTCCTGTATCCACATCTTAGAACTCCTGTGGAAATTTGGCATTGGTTATATCACCTCCTGGAGCAAGTCTTATCTTCCCTTATCCCTCTTTTTTTTTTAAATATTGAGTTGCTAGAGATGGAACTTGTGCAGGGTGACTGGCAAATGCTCTATCTTGATGTGTGTGTGTGTGTGTATGTGTGAGTGCGTGTTTGCCAGTCCTGGGGTTTGAATTCATGGCCTGGATTCTATCTGATACCTAAGCTTTTGTGCTCAAGGCACTGTACTACTTGAAACACATCTCTACTTCTGGCTTTATGGGTGTTTAATTAGAGAAAAGTGTCTCATATAGACTTCCCTGCTTCCAATTGGGATCCTTAAATCTCAGCCTCCTGACTTGCTTACAGAGGTGAGCCACCAGCAGTTTCCCTCTACTCTACCTCTTACCTATAACCATGGCCCTTCTCTGAGTCCCACAAGAGTATGTCATACTAGGCTCATTTTTTTTTTTTTTGCCAGTCTTGGGTCTTGAACTCAGGGTCTGGGTATGTTCCTGAGCTTCTTTTGCTCAAGTCTAGCACTCTATCACTTAAGCCACAGTGCAACTTTTGGCTTTTTCTGTTTCTTTGGTACTGAATAATCGAACCCAGGACTGAGTGTGTGCTAGGTAAGCACTACACCACTAAGCCACATTCACAGCCCAAGGCTCACTTCTCATGGGAGTTATGAGGGTGGGATTTAGTGGCATACCCCTTTGGCAGAGAAATTGTTCACTATTTAATATCTTTGCCAAGATTTGGGACCAGCCTGAGACTCGGCAATGACAAATGATGAATGAGTTATAGTCACCAGGCCCCAGAGGTCTAGGCTCACATCCTACAGAGGGATAGAGACTATGGAGCCAGAAACTTCGACAACTCCTACAGTCTAGGAACTGTGGTCTCCCTGGAGGCAGTGGCTTGCTGCTAGGTGTCCGGATGGGAGACTTAAGCCAGAATATAAGACTTCAGTTATTAAATGGCAGAGAAGGATGCTTTGGTCAAGCCACAGGCTCAGACTGAGTACTCTTCAGGGCTTGTCCCAGCTTGACCAGGTTGGGGGGCTGGCCATGGGCAACCTGCTGAATGCCCATCATCCATACATCATACATCCATATATAGAGACATGCAGTTATTGCCTCATTTGGGGGGTGGGCAGTTCCCGGTTTGTACTATGAGCCTAGGCCCTGTCCCTGAGCTCTTTTTGTTCAAGGGTAGTGCTCTGCCCTTGAGCCACAGCTCCATTTTTTTCTTGTGATATCTTAGAAATAAGAGTCTCACAGACTTTCCTGCCCCCGCTGAATTCAAATTGGCATTCTCTACATCTCAGCCTCCTGAGGAGCTAGTATTACATGCAGGAGCCCATAGCTCCTGGGTTTCTTTTCTTCTTGTTGTTCTTTTTTACAATTGTAACAATCTGAAATCTTGATGGTGTCATTTCAATGGTTTGCATTCAAAGTAAACTACCCAGGCCTGGAGTTCAAATGATAGGACTGCCACCCACAAATGGAAGGAGATCCTTCCTATTCATGGGAATACTAATGAAATATTATCAAAGTAATAAACTTGCAGTTAATCCATGATTCTATTTTAGAATACCACACAAAGGTTATTGGATATATATCTTCCATTCCAGCACCATGGTATAATTCCCCTAATGGAAGTCTATTGACTAATTTTTAATTAATGCTATTATAAGTATTCAAACGTGATACTTCATTAAATGGAGGCACTATTTAGTAATTAATAATTAGTAATTATATATGAACATATATAATTTAATATCCTCACCTTCCCTCTCTCTGTATGCATATATATATCTACATATCTATCTATCCATCTATCCATCTATCTATCTATCTATCTATCTATCTATCTATCTATCTATCTATCTATCTATCTATCTATCTATCTATCTATCTATAAAGCACTACTATGGCTTGATTACAGGTCCTCAGAACTCCTGGAAGCTCAGTTTGCCAGAGGCTAGTGTGCTAAGACTGTAACCCCATTTATGGATTGGCCATTGAAGGCAGTGAGTTGAAATCCCAACATGGCCAAAAATTTATTCGTGGATTAAGAAGCCACTTTTGACATATTTATTTTTTCCTTCTCTGAGAAAGTCCTGGGTCTCAGTATGATACATAATCCATATGCGGATATATCCTATGTGATATGATGTAATAAAAAATGTTGTATGTGTAATAATACTAAATAAATAAGGGTAATAAGCATCATATACAGTAAACCCATGTATGTAAATAGATCTCATATATTAATATTCCTTTTTCCAGTGCTGGGGCTTCAATTCAGGCCCTGAGAACTGCTCTGAATTTCTTGTTTTCAAGCACGGTGAGCCTTTGCCCTTCACCTACAGTGCCACAGATTTATCCAAATATAAGGCCTGCCAGGAAAATCGTGCAAATTCCAAACCAGGGCTTTATTATTGTTGTTATTATTATTGTTAGCCGAGCACAGGGCTTGCACTCAGGTCTTGGCATTTCTGTCACAGCAGACCCTTGTATCCGAAGACCCGAGTTCAAATCTTGGGGCTGGCAAAAAAAAATAAAATAAAATAAAAAGGAGAAGCATAAAACTGAGAAGTTCAAGAAGGTGGTTTTACTTTTTTTTTCCTTTGTATTGTAACCATCCTGGGTCTAAATGACAAGTCCCAGAAAGTGTGCATGACCTTGCATTGCTGATGTTTGGCAAGCTATTAAGGAAGCCATACCGAAACTGGCAACTTAGTTCTGGAGGTCGAATCCCGGGATTGCCGCTAATGAATGGTGGAGATTCTAAGAAACCCATTCCCATATACATCCATACAAATGGAATGTTATAAAAGTAACAATTAAATTGGTAGTTAGTGTATGATTATAAAATTATACACAACAATTATACCACATTGACTAATTTTCAATTATACCTTTATTTTGTATTCAACCATGATAGTTAAAAAAAGCAAGGAATAATTTAATTGCCAATAATCGATAGTAATATTGTATATGCAATTTCATAGTATACAGACATATGTCTCTTGTTTTATGCATATACATCTATCTATCTATCTATCTATCTATCTATCTATCTATCTATCTATCTATCTTTCTATCTACCAATCTACACATTTATCTGTTTATACACTTGTCACTACTGGGGCTCAGTGGTAGAGTGCTCGCCTAGTACATGCAAAGTCCTAGGGTCGATTCCTCACTACTGTGTGCATAGATAAATCTGGAAGTCGTGCTTTTGCTCAAGCAGCTGAGCACTAGCTGAGCATAAAAGCTTAGAGACTGTGTGTCAAGACTCTTACTCAAGACCCAGGAATGGCACCAAAAAAGATGGAATGTTCTGACTGCAACTATTTAAGGATATCACTGCAAATAGATCATCACAGAGCAAGTCTGGAGTCTGGTGCAGACAGCTGCTGTCTCACCTGCAAACCAGCTGCACAGAACCAGATGCTGCTGGCTCGCTCACCCCTGTCATCCAAGATACTTGGGGGCTGAGATCTGACACTGGTGAGTATAAAACCCAGCCCTGGCAGGAAGTCTGCGAAACTCTGAACTGTGGCTCAAAGTGGTAGAGCTCTAGCCTTGAGCAAAAGATCTTAGGACATGGGAAGGGATGTGAAGGGTAAACAAAGGAGGAGGCTGCAATGCTTGATAAGAAATGTACGCATTATCCTGCCCATGTAATTGTAACCCCTCTGTACAGTATGTTCACAAATAAAATAAAATAAAATGAAAAAAAAAAGATCTTAGGACAGTAACCAGGCTTTCAATGCAATCTCCATGGCTGACTCCACCTCCCCCCAAAAAAACTCCTCTAAATCATTAGATGTGAACTTTGTGTGGTTTATGACGTGTTTCTGAAAGAATGGTGATATTGATGAAAACACCCTAATTCTGCTGACAGTGTGTGGGATACAGCTATGTGATGAGTCCTTCATGAGGTTTCGTGTGCTGAGTCCTACTTTCATCTGGTTCTTGTAAGAGCACCACAAGTCAGATGATTGTGCTGTAGAGAAATTCGAGTCTCAGATATGTTCCCACATCAGGGCCAAAATTATGTTTGTCTTTTGCAGACAATTGTTTGGGTTTATTTTTCTCGGTCGTGAACCTTGAACTCAAGGCCTAGCCCCTGACCCTTCCCTGCTGGGCTCATGTCTAGCCCTCTACCACGTGGAGCCAAGGACCTCTTGCAACACAGTGTTACAGTCTAGGTATCTGTAGCTGAGGTCTGTCTTCCTGCCTACCCAGGAAGCTGAGATATGATGATCTCGGTTCCAAACTATCCCAGACACAAAAGGTCCCATGAAACTATAATCTCCTTCTTAGCACTTAGAAACTTGAACTGGAAGCTGGGTGCTGGTGACTCGCACCTGTCATCCTAGCTACTCAGGAGCCTGAGAGTTGAGGGTCACAGTTCAAAGCCAGGCTGGGCAGGAAATTGCTTGAGAGGCTTCTCTCCAGTGAACTACCAAAAACCTCCAGGGATGCTGTAGCTCAAGTGGTAGAGCGATTGGCTTTAGCTGAAGAACTCAAGGACAGCACTCAGGCCTAGACATAAATTCCTCCAACTTCCAAAAAGAAGAAAGAAAGAAACCTGAAGTGGAGTGCTGGGAATGTGTCTTAGGTGTAGAGTGTTTTGCCTGTATGAATCCCTGGGTTTAATTCCTTAGTACCACATACTAGAAAAAGCCTGAAGTGGCTATGTGGCTAAAGTGATAGAATGCTATCCTTGTACCAGAGAAACTCAGGTCCAGCGTTCAGGTCCTGAGTTCAAGCTCCAGGACAAGTGTATGCACACACATACATGTGCACACAGACACACACACACACACACAGAGATACACACACACACATACACAAACACAAACACAGATACCAGAAGTGAAGGTGTGACACCAAATGGTAAAACACTGAGCTTCTATTCTGAGCTCATGGTCAGCACCCAGGCCCTGTGTTCAACCCCAAAACCTAGCCATCCGTGGCCAAACTAGGAGAGGTCAAAGGTTTCAAAACTTGATGAGCATCATCAGCCCCAAATGACAGGGAGCATTGTGATATTACACATGTGCTTAGATTTAGCAAGCTTCCAGAAACCAAGGAAGCCACCGTTGTCAATAATGAATCATTTCATTATGTTCAGCTCCCTTGTTTTCTGCCAAAAGGACCCTTGAAATAATTGTAGCAGGTTATTTTAACACTGGAACACAGTCTGAAAAAGACAGGATAAATGCAGGGAACTTGGCCTGCCATGGAAGGTGGCACAAATGAAGGTTTCCTGTCAAAACAGCACTGGGGAGAGAGATAGCTTGGGGTACAAAGAGGCCTTTTTCTCCTGGCCTTTAGAGCCTGCCCACACTCCTCCTCACTAATTGGCCTGGATTGAGTTGTTTATTACACAGCTGTACTGGAGTGAGGCCTTTTGTCTGCCTGTTCCAACAATGAGGCAGACTTCCTCCAGCACCCTGGGGTGTGCAGAAAACCTCAGGCTACACTGGGAACAGTGAGGGGAGCCCCGGAACATGCACTGTCTTAAAAGCACCGTCTGTGGTTTGAAATCATTCTATTCAAAGCAAATTTTCTAGCTGGATGACTTTCATCATAGGGACTCTGGACCTTTACCGATAGAAATGCATGCATACATACATGGGGAAACATGGAGTTACTTGTTTTTTATTTTGCTTTTTTTTGGCAGGTCCAGGGGTTGTATTATGAGCCTAGGCACTGTCCCTGAGGTCCTTTTGTTCAAGGGTAGCTCTCTTTCCTTGAGCCACAGCCCCACTCATGACGAGTTTTTATTCCTTTGATCCCTCAGAAATAAGAGTGCTGTGGACTTTCCTGTCCTGGCTGAATTCAAACTGGCATTCTCTACCTCCCAGACTCCTGATGAACTAGGATTACAGGTAGGAACAAATGACACCTGGCTTTCTTTTCTTCTTGTTCTTTTTTTCATTATGACAAACTGAAATATTCACAGTGTCATTCTAATGGTTTGCATTTTGAAGTAAACTACCCAGGCCTGGAGTTCCAATGCCTGGACTGCCACCTACAAATGGAGGGAGATCTTGAGAAAGTCTTTCCTGTTCATGTGAATGTTTAATGGAGTGTTATGAAAGTAACAATTGAATTTGCAGTTAGTTCATGATTGTTTTATAGAAGGCCACACAAAAATTATTGGAGTATGTCTTCCATTTTAGCTATTTTGTATAATTCTTCCAATTAAAGAATACTGACTACTTTTACATTAATGCTTTAATAAGTATTCAACAATGATACTTCATTAAATGGAGGCATAATTTAATAATAATTCATAATATATATAACTTAATATCCTCACACTGTCTCTCTCTCATATATATTACAAACTACACATCTATTTATCTATCTATAACTATATCTATATCCATATCTATATCTACACCTATATCTTTATCTATCAACCACTACTCTGGCTTGTTTCCAGGTCCTCAGAACTGGTTGGCAGCTCAGTTTGCCAAAGGCTTTTGTACTACAACTGATCCTTTCATGAATTGGGCATTGTGGACTGTGAGTTCAAATCCCAGCATGGCCAAAATTTTGTATGTGGAGTCAGAAGCCAATTTTTACACATTTTTTTCCTTCTCTATGAAAGTCCTGGGTCTCAGTATGATGTATAATCCATAATCAAATAAATCCATGTTATAAGATTAAATAAATGTTATATATGTAATAATACTAAATAAAATAAAAAATATGGGTAATAAATGTCATATGGAGTAAAACCATGTATGTAAATAGATTTCATATATGAATATTATTTTTTTCAGGGCTGGGGCTTGAATTGGGCCCTGGAAACTGGACTGAAATTCTTGTCTTCAATGACGGTGAGCTTCCTCTCCCCCACAGTGCCACAGTTACCCAGACCCTGAGTTCAAATCCCAGGCCAGCCAGAAAAATGGTGCAAATTCCAAGCCAGGGCCTTAATTTTTTTTGGCCAGGCCTGGGGCTTGAACTCAGCTCGTGGTAACTCTTCCTCACCTTCCTCATCTTAGGCTGAGGTGCAACCTCTGGACCCACAGCCCATCCTGAGATCCTAGGACCCGAATTCAAATCTTGGGACTGGCAAAAAAAAGTGCTGGGAAGGTAGCTCAGTAATAGAGCAGTAATAGAGTCCTTGCCTTGCATGCATAAGGCCATGGATTCGATTCCTTAGTACCACATAAGCAGAAACAAGCCAGAAGTAGTGCTATGGCTCAAGTGGTAGAGCGATAGCATTGAGCTGAAGAGTTGAGGGACAGCACCGAGACCCAGAGTTCTGACCCCAAAACCAAAAAGAATAAAGAAGAAAAGAGAGGGGTAAAAAAGGAGAAGGTTAAAACTGGGAAGTATCAGAGGCGGTTTTACATTGTTTTTTCCTTTGCATTGCAAGCAGGGCTCAGAAAGTGTAAATGACCTTGCACTGCTGAATTTTGGTGGGCTATCTGGGAAGCCATAACCCAAACCAGAAACCTAGGCCTGGGGTATGAATCCCAAGACTCCCACCTATGAATGGTAGGATATCCTAAGAAATGCATTCCGATATACATCCTTATGAATGGAATGTTGTAAAGTAACAATTACATTAGTGTATGATTATATTATAAAATTATACACAATAATTATACTATATTGAAATTTTCAATTAATAATTTGTTATGTATTCAACCATTATATTTCAATACAGGAAGGAATGATTTATTGATAATTGGTAGTAATATAATATATATAATTAAATAATATACAGACATCTCTCTCTTGTTTTATACATACATACATATATATATATATATATATATATGTTACAATCTACATATCTATTTCTACACTTGTCATTCCTGGAGCTCAGTGGTAGAATGCTCGCCTCGAATGTATGAAGACCTGGGTTCAATTCCACACTATTACATGCACGGATAACCCGGAAGTAGTGCTGTCAAGCAGTTGAGCACTGGCTTTGAGCATGAAAGCTTAGGGACTGTGTCTAGGCCCTTACTCAAGCCCCAGGACTGGAACCAAAAACAAGTTAGAATGTTCTGACTGCAATTATAGAAAGGCAGGATTTCAAATACCTCATCACAGAGCAAGCTGGGAGTCTGAAACTGACAGCTGTCATCTAACCTGACTTAACCAGAGGTCAATAGCTGCAGCCCAGCATCATGGAACCAGACACTGCTGGCTCACCCCTAGCTGCTCAGGGGGTGAGATCAGACACTGGGGGTTGAAAACTCAGCCCTGGAAGGAAGTCTGGTAGACTCTGAGCTGTGCCTGAAAGTGATAGAGATCTATCCTTGAGGACAAGATCTTAGGACAGTACCTCCAACCTATGAGTGAAATCCCTAAGGCTGATGACTCTCCCCCACAAAACACCCCCTAAACCATTAGATGTGAACTTGTGAGGTTTGTGACGTGTATCTGAAAGAATGGTGATACTGAAGAAAGTACCCTAATTCTAATGACAATTTGTGGGATATAGCTATGTGATGAGTCCTTCCTGGGGTGCTGGGTGTTGAGTACTTCTCGATTGTCCATGGGGTACTGAGTGCTGAATCCTTCACAAGGTGCTATGTGCTAAGTCCTTCACAAGTTTTATTCTTTCATCTGGTCTTATAAGAGCTACACAAGTAAGATGAATGCGCAGATGAGAAAGTTGAGGCTCAGATATGTCCCCAAGGCAGGGACAAATTTATGTATGTACTAAACTCTAGTGACTTGTCTCCTGCAGAAAATTGTTTTGGTTTAGGTTACTCCATCATGAACCTTGAACTCAGAGCATAGATGCTGACTTTCTTCTTGGGCTCATGGCTAATTTTCTACCATGCTGAGCCAAGGACCCACTTGCAGCAAAGTGTCATGGCTTAGATGTCTTTAGCTGAGGTCTATCATTCTGCCTGCTCAGGAAGCTGAGGATCTCATTTCAAAACTATCCCAGATGACAGTCCAAAGTCAGCCTTGGCAGGAAATTCCTTGAGATGGTTATCTCCAATAAACCACCAGAAAGCCTGAAGGGGCATTGTAGCTCAAGTGGTAGTGTGCTAGACTGAGATGAAGAGCTCAGAGACAGCACCCAGGCCCAGACTTCAACTCCTCCAACTTAAAAGAAAAGAAAGAAAGAAACCTGAAGTGGAGTGCTGGGAATGTTTCTTAAGAGTAGACTGCTTTGTGTGTGTGAAACCCTGGGTTTGAATCCTCAGTACCACATCCCTAGAAAAAAAGCCTGAAGTGGCTTTGTGGCTCAAGTGGTACAGTACTGGCCTTATACAGGAGAAACTCAGGTACAATGGTTAGGTCCATAGTTCAATCACCAGGACGGTGTATGGACGTGCGCGCGCGCATACATACACACACACACACACATACACACACACACACACACACACACACACACACGGAGGCACCGTTGCCAATAATGAATCAATTCATTTTGTTCAGCTCCCTAATTGCCTAACAGAATGACTGTTGAATTAATGGTAGCAGTTTGTTTCAACACTGAAACATAGTCTTACAAAGACAGGATGAGTGTAGGGAACTTGGTCTGCCATGCAGTTGGCACAAATGAAAGCTTCCAGTCAAAACAGAGCACAGGGGAGAGAGGTTGCTTGGGGTACAAAGAGGCCTTTTTCTCCTAACCTTAACAGCCTGGGCACACTCATCCTCACTAATTGGCTTGGATGAATTGTTTGTTACCCCGATGCACAGGAGTGAGGCTTTTTGTCTGCCTGTTCCAACAATGAGGCAGATTTCCTCCAGCAGCCTGGGGTATGGAGACCCCCTCAGGTTAACTGGGAACAGTGAGGGGAGCCCCGGAACATGCACTGTCTTGAATGCACACTCTGTGCTAAGAAATCATTCTATTCAAAGCAAATTTCCTAGCTAGGTGCCTTTCTTCATAGCAACTCTGGATCTTCACAAATTCAAATACATGTATACATACACAGACACATGGAGTTACTGGCTCTTTTTTTGTGGCAGGTCCTGAGGCTGGAACGGTGAGTCTAGACATTTTCCCTGATCTCCTTTTGCTCAAGGAAGTATTTTATTGTGTCCTAAATCATGATTACCCTAGGTTGGGATGCAGCTTTTACACCCACAGATGATCCAGGGATCCTAAGACCCGAGTTCAATTCCCAGCACTGGCAAAAATACAGTAAACCAACAAAAATGGATGAGGAAAAACCAGGTAATTTTACACAACAGGTTTACTTTTGTTTACTTAGCACTGTGACCCTCCTGGGGCTCAATGACTTGGCTTGAAAATTGTACGTGACCTTGCATGGATGAAGGCTGGGGGGCTGTCAGTGAAGCATCATTCCAACCCAGATACCTAGGCCCTGAGATCGATCCTAGGCCTGCCACCTCCACATGGCTGAAGATCTTAAGAAACTTGTTCCTATCTATAGGAACACTAATAGAATATTTGAAATGTACTAACTGAATTACTAATTAGATAGTCATTCCAGTATAAGATTGTATGCAATTAATATAGGTCATTGATTAATTCTTTATTACGTATTCTACCGTGATTAATTAATGGAGGCATAATTTTAGACCAAATAATTGGTAGTAATAGAATATGTTGGATTAGATATTGGAATCTACATAAATATCTGTCTCTCTCTGTATACCTTTGTAGATGCATATACATATGTTAATATACACACACATGCACGCTCACACACACACAAACACCCACACACACACTGCAATCTAAACATCTATCTTTTTATATATTGGCCATTCCTAGGCTTGATCTCAGGTCCTCAAATGTGCCCACCAATTTCACTTGCATCAGACTGGTGTGCTAACATTTACCCTTTCATGAAGTGGGCCTGTTAGACCCTGAGTTCAAGGCACAGAACTGGCAAAAACTTAATCCTGTTGGAAAAGCCAATTGTCCCACTTTTTTTCCTTATCGGTGAAAGTCCTGGGCCTCAGGAATGATGTAGAATACATAAGCAAATCTATGTCTTATGTAATAGGATGCAAAAAATGTTATATGTGTAATCATACTCACTCAAATGCATAATAAATAAATAAAATATAAAAAATGAATACACTAACCGCAACATGCAATAAACATGTGCATGTAAATATAAATCATGTATTTAAAATGTATACGAATATTATTTTTGAATGCAGGCCCTAGGAACAGGCCTTTCTTTATTGTCTTCCAGCATGATGATTATCCCATCCCCGAATGTGCTGCAGATTTCCCCAGACCCTGAGTTCAAATCCCAGATCTTGCAGAAAAAATGGCAAGAATTACAAGCCACGGATCCTCATAATATTTTAAATATTTTTAATGTATGTTTTTTTTATTTTGTCAGGCACAGGGCTTGAACTCAGGTAGTGGCAATTCTACCTCAGCTTTGATCACTCTAGGCTGGGGTGCAGCCACTGGACCCACAGCTGCTGATGGGATCCTAGACACTCAGGCCTTTCAGGGAAAACAATGCACAGAAAAAATGTGGCCTTTTTACATTTTCTTCCTTTGCACGGTGACCCTCCTGGATCTGAATGACAATATTGCAAAGGGTACTTCCCCTTGCATTGCTGAAGTTTGGCAGACTATTAGGGAAGCCATAGGCCCAAGTGGCAACATAAGATCTGACCAACCAATGGCAGGAAATACTAAGAAACTGGTTTCCATCCAAAGGAATAACAATGGATTCTTGTCAATGTCACAGTTGAATGAGTTGATCATTAATGATGCTCCTATAAAATTAGACAGCATGTTTTCACGAGTCTGATTGATTTTATTTTTGAAGCATTAAAATAATATTATTATTTACAGGAATGCAATAATTTCAGGACACTGGTTGATTTCATTAATAGTGCAAGGATGAAAACAATAACATTAATTACATGGACGCATAATAAATACCCAAGAATTGGTAGGAATGTAGTCTATATAACTAAATAATGTATAGACATCTCTGGCACTGTATAAAGATACATATTTATTAGTGTACTGTAATCTGCATGTCAATCTGTTCATATTTTTTTAACTCCTGGGCTCGATCTCAGGTCCTGAGAACAGCCTGTCAGCTCAGTTTGCCCCAGGAGGGCGTGTTCACACTCACCCCTTCATGAATTTGGCCCTGAAGGCCATGAGTTCAGAAACCAGCACTCCCAAACAATGAATCCTTGAGTAAGAAGCTGATGCTGACACGTTTTCCTTTTCTGTGAATGTCCTGGGTGTCAGGTATGAAGTGGAATACATATGCAGGCCTATATCCTATGTAATCAATGTAACCAATGTTCTATGTGCCATAATAGTCAATAAAATAAATGATCAATACTTAAATAAAACAAAAAAATAAAATAACTACACTGAATGCAATATGGAGTCATCGTATGTATATAAATATAAATCATATATGTAAATTGTACATGAATAGGTGGGGATCGATTTCAGGCCTAAGGAACAGACTTGAATTTGTTGACTTCAAGGAGACCAGATTCCCCTTCCTACACAGTACAACAGTGTTACCCAAACCATGAGTTCAAATCCCAGTCCTGGCAGAAAAATGGCACCTTTATAGTATGTGAGGCACAATTCTTAGGTATTTCATTATTCCTCCATTTTATGAATGTGATTGTTTAAATGCTTAATAAAGTATTGAATAACATCGATTAGTGTCCTATAATATAATTATGTATAATTTTATCCTAGAATCATTCAAGAACTGCCCATTCAATCATGACATACATCCCATCCCATTTGTATTCATATGGATATGAATGAGTGTCTTAGGATCTCCTGCCATTTGGAGGTGGCAGGACCAGGATTCCAACTGTGGGCTCCAGCTCCCACCATTTAAACCCAAGGATAGGGAACTCACTGGTCTGTCCAAGAACATCAGCAAGACCAATGATTAGGCAGGCACCAGTGGCTCTCAACAGTCCTCCTTGACGTTTACAAGGCTGTGATGGGAGGATCATGTTCAAAGTCACCCTCAGGAGGAAAGTCCTTGAGACCCCTGTCCAACTTCAGTGCCAACAAAGCCAGAAGCCCTGTGGCTCCAGTGGTAGAGGGATAGCCTTGAGCAAAAGCAGCTCAGAGACTGTGCCCAGATCCTGAGTTCAAGGTTCAGGACTGGAAACAAACAGAAATAAACAAAAACCTGTGCAGCCATCCAGCTAAAGCGGTCTCCCTCTTGTCCCCAACTGAATGGGACAGATTTCCCTGAGAAAATGGCTGGGAGAGCCCCTGTCAACTTGACTCTGCCCATGCTGATTGCATCACATCATGTTTCTTTCTGACCAATGGGATACAAGAATGGTGGCAACGCCCACATTCCATGATGTCTGGTAGCACCTGGATTCCCTCTTTTAGTACACCACTACCAGCAGTTAAAGAAGGTAGAGTTGGCTGAGTGTTGAGCAAGAGATTCAAGGTAACTTTAGAGAATAGTAGGAAATTGACATGTCCCTGCCCCCTCACCCCTTCTGTGGTGCTGGATTTCAAATCGCAGCCGGCCTAAGGCCCTGACCTGGTCCCTGCCACTGGTCCTCTGCTCTGGGCCCATGTGTCTGCCATGCCGCCACCATCCTTGCTCGCTCTACCTGGATCAGCTGCCAACAGCATCTCCCAGCAGCACAGGTGAGTGACCGCCCCAACACCATTCCCAACGTGGGTCAGAAACCCCTCTGAGAGCAACATGATTCCCTGCTTGTTTCTTCTCGCTGGCTCTGAGGAGCCACCTTTCTGTCTTGTGCATTTCTGAGAAACAAACAATATATGCTCAGGCTGGGCTGAGCTCCGGTGGTCCTCCTATCTGTGACATGTATGCTCCACCAGGCCTGGTCCTCTGTAGTTAGGATGGTAGACATGTAGAGCCATGCTCAGTCATCATTTAGATGGATTATCACAAACTGTTAGTCCATGGCAGCCGATTCTTGACCACAGATAAAGCTCTGGGTAGGGCCACAACCATCGGAACTCAGTTTCTTCACAGGACAGTTGTGAGGAAACAAGGGATTTATATAGAGAGATCTCTGGAACATGGCTAGGCACAGAGGGAGTGGCCTTCAGGTAGTGTTCTCGACAATTCTGTGAGCATATGACAGGCAGATACCTGGAAAGGGCTCAGGTGGCCCCTGTTATTAATGGGGCAACAGGTGTGGGATTATGAAACAAAACATGGCTCTCTTTCATCATTACCCTATCCCCATGAGGAAGGGTATCCTTCACTGTGTTGAGTTTTGCAACTGGGGCAAACAAGGCATGGAGATGCTGGGTGACCTACTTATGACCTCATGTTCACAGGAAGCTAGGCCTGACTTCTATACCATGCTTCCTAGTTAAATGGATGCTATTCAGTCCCCTTTTTGTAGTAGGAAGTCCACTTCTTGTCAGTCATGGGGCTTGAACTCTAGGTCTGGGCGCTATTCAGGAGATCCTCAGCTCAAGACTAGCGCTCTACCACTTGAGCCCACAGCACCACTTCCAGTTTTCTGGCGGATCTTTGGAGATAAGAGTCTCACAGACTTTCCTTCCTGGGCTGGCTATGAACAATGATCCTCATTTCTCAGACTCCTGTGTAGTTGGGATTAGAGTTCTTGGCCACCGGCACAGGGCTTAAGTGTACTTCTCACTTTCTTTCTCCCTCTCTCTCACATGAACTGGTTGAATGTGTGCTGGAGGAGGTGGCTCATTGTCTCCATGTGGCTAGAACCCATGGTGGCCCTCTCATTCCGGAGGTGGGCTGTGGGTCAGGAGCTGTCTCGCTCAGCCTGTTGAAACAGCTCCATGACATAAGCCCCTCTGTACCCTAGCTAGACCATGACGGTTATTCATTTTCCATCCAGCTTTATTGGACTTCTCATATTGTATTGTTTTCTACATCATTTTCTAGCACCTGGCCAAAATTATGATACATAGTTACAGAATCAAAATGTAATGCCTTCTTAAGAAATTCATTTAGGGTTCTGGGAATGTGGCTTCATGGTACGGTGATTGCCTAGCATGCATGAAACCCTGGGTTCAATTCCCCAGTACCACATAAACAGAAAAACACTGGAAGCGGTGCTGTGCCTCAAGTGGTAGAGTGCTAGCCTTGAGGAAAAAAAAAAAAAGCTCAGGAATAATGCCCTAGCCCTGAGTTTAAGCCACTGGACTAGCAATAATAAAAAAAAAAAGTATTCAAATATTTTTTCATTCATGTGACTGTTTCTAATATATTTATAAGATGATTTCTTTGTTGCTTTGTATGTCCCCCCGACAGGATATAACCTCTGCTTTCACTGTATTTAATGTTAGTATAATTTGTGGAGGGGAATGGAAAAAAACAAATCATTTAAATAGGGATACAGATGGACCCATTGCAAAAACGAAAAATACAAGTCGTTATGTTCAAAAACGAACTTTACAATTTTGGCAGGGGGGGGGGGCGGTGTAGATGGGGGGGATGTTAAGGGATAGGAAGGGGAAACAAAGGAGGAGGCAGCAATACTTGTTAAGAAATGTACTCATTATCTTGCCCATGTAATTTTAACTCCTCTGTACAGTATTTTCACAATTAAAAAAACCATTTAGTTAGTAAATGCAAAATAAAGAAACCATACTTTGAATATATAATTGCTCCTTCCATACTGACACCTGACAATAGTCCCTTATTCATGTACTTTACTTATAATAATATACTCTGTTAAAAAAAAAGTTTTGGTCATTAGGTCAAAGCAACTAATGCCAGGAATGTGCTTAGATGTCAGGTGAAGATTAATTCTGGAAATTCAAAGATTCCAGGATTTTGTGTGGTTACTGCTAATCACAGAGAGAAGGATAGTCTAAGTGACATTTGGAAATCTTTTTGGTCAATCATGGTACCACTTTTGACAGAATAGAAGGAATAACTCGATGGAAGGAATAAATTATAGTAACTACGGTGTACCAGAAACTGTTCTAGAGAACCATTTTTTTTTATTGAAGAACTAGTTATCAACTAAGCTTATTCCTCATTGCCTTTAGCATTCTAAATCTCTTAGGCTAGTTCTTAATATCTGTGTAATAAATGTATCTCCTTCTATGCTGTTCTTTCCTATTCAATCTCCTTGGCTTTCTAAAAATCTCAGTCTTTCTATTTTTCTCTATGAACATTTCCTGATACTAAATACACCTATACAGATGGCAGTGGATGCTAATGTAAGGGTCCCATGAGTCATTAATGTAGCAACATGGAAAAGGAAGACATATTTATTGCTACCTCAATTTTTCTGAAAAGCTGACATGTCATCATTTGGTTCAAATTTCCATGCTTTGTCTACATAGTGTCATTCAGTGCACATAAAGACATATATGAGCCAGGTGCTGATGGTTCACGCCTGTAATCCTAGCTACTCAGGAGGTTGAGACCAGAGGATTGTGGTTCAAAACCAGCCTGGTCAGGAAAGTCTATGAGACCCTTATCTTCAATTAACAACCACAATCCCAGAAGTGGTGCTGGACCTAAAGTTGTAGAGTGCTCAACTTGAGTTGAAGAGCTGAGGAACAGTGCCCAGGATCAGAGTTCAATCCCCACGACCAACAAAAAAAGTGAAATGTGACTTTAAGCTTCCACAAAAGGAATGACAACTTCAATAATCTTCCCAAGCAGAAAAAATAATTCCAAAATGATTCAGTGTACCTACTTTTGCTGAATTATTTAAGTTATGGCTTTTTTGATGGACATATTCTCTTCTTTTAAAAATTGTCAAATATTAGCTTTACAATAAATTTCATCTAATATTTCTCATTTCAAAAGAGAAGTCAGTCTTTACAGTTGATATCACATAGCTTTCTTACTATCTTAGTTCAAAGTCAACCCAGGCAGAAGAGTCTGTCAAACTCTTATCTCTAATTAAACACCCGAAATCCAGAAGTGGAGTTTTGGCTCAACAGTAGAGTATTGGCTTTGGAGGCAGGTGGGCAGAAAAGGCAACTGTTCAATGACAGGGTCCAGCCTCTGGGTTCAAGCCCCACAACCAGCACAAACTAAACAAACAAGCAAACAAAAGCAACACAGATATTTCTTTGGGACCCTCCTTAAAAGAGTACTCCTTTAAGAGAAGAGGCTCCTTTTGCTGATCATACTCACTGGATCCTGCTTTTTGGAATCCTTATTGCTAAGGAGAACTCAGGACCAGACTAAGGAATTGATAACTGACTCCTGCAACAAGAGGATCATCTCAGGAGTGAAATATCCACACATAAGGCACTTTAAAACTTCTATGTCTTTGTTTCTTTGCAGTAGAACACTTTTAAAGCAACGCTATTTCTTTTTGTTCTATGCTGGCCTTCAAATAACACATTATTTCTTTTTGTAATAATCAACTGAAGTTTACAGAAAAGTTTTATATGAGTAAAGAACACACTCGAAAAAGTCAGGGACAGAGTTTCCTTCAAGCCTTGGGATTGTTTTCTTGTACAGTAAAAAGGAAAACACATATTAACTTGAACTTTGTCATTCCTCTATGTTCCATTCCTCTCCTGGGATCAGTTTCCACATCCAGTAACCGTTACTTCCAGTAACAACAAATGGTGCTGCTTGAGGTATAATGAACAGGATTCACTGTAGGGTACAATTGGATTCAACATACTTGTAAATAAATGTAACATACACCATCAGCAGAAGCAGGGACAAGAACCACATGATCATTTATATGGATGTAGAAATAGCTTTTAATAAGCTCCAATACCTCTTTATGATTAAAAGGTCTGAGAAGCTAGGAATGCATGCAACTTTCCTCAATATAATACAGAGTATGCATATGACAAAGCATGTACCTAACAGTGGACACATGAAGACATTAAAATCTGGAATGAAGTCTAGACTAAAACTCTCCTACACAGCTCTTTAAAAACCACTTGACCCACAACTATTTTAGTCTAGACTAAAACTCTTCTACACAGCTCTTCAAAAACCACTTGACCCACAACTATTTTTCTATTTTTCTAATAAAACAATTGGTAATACCAGAAAAGTCTTACTAATTTTGCCTGCATCTGTTGCTTAAAGTTTTGTGATAAGCTGGGCTTCTCAATGAACTCTAAAGCAGAAATATTTGTCTTGGAGTCTGTGGATGCTTTAAACCTGTGGTTTAATTCACAATGTTACATTAAATGATTTAAGGGTTTTGTATCATTTCAAACATTTGTGGTGTAATGAATGATCTTTGTTAAACATGTATTCTGTAAAGTGCCATAGTCTTTTTATGTGTAGTGTATTTAAATATATATATTATATAAAATACATACACAGATTTGTGTGAAAGATGTGCAATAACAAAGGTGTATGTATGTATATATTGGTTGTTTTCTTTTTTTTTGGAAACTGGACAGGAGTCGAAATGGGGTGTTTCTGTTTTGGCAGAGGAGAATCACACATTTTTTACCTGTATGGCCTAATCATTAGCGTTAAACAATTTTAATGCTACACAAATCTTATGTGAAGAAATGACTGGTATGAACTCATTTTCTCTTAGGTCTAAAATAAAATAATCACTCTATGTGAGTGAAGCCAGACGCAGTTAATGCTAGTCTTTCATGTGAAATGTGAAGCTCCCATGTTGCCTTTTTCTGTTGGTGTGATAACTAGTAATTAATACATTCTCACTAAGGAGCTATTTCTTAACATAGAACATGTTAATGCTATACCACTGTTTAAAGGGCTAATCTCATACCTTCTTAGCCCTGAGTATGGCTTAGAATGGAGTTCTCTGTGCAATAACTTTTGGCCACTGGAAATCCCTAGCCTCCAGTTGTGTTTGGGTACCAATGAATCAATTGGCCCCAAGAGTTGAAGGGATGACTGGGATTTCAACTGAGACTGTGGTGAAACTCCTCCCAAGGCTGAGGGGGTCAAGAGGCACTTTGGAGGAACTTGGCACCATTTGAAATTGAGTAGCCACTTGAGCCAAATATAAAATTGTATTTACAGGTGACAGACTCAATTTGAGCCTTCAAATTTGTGGTTATTCTATTGTAAAGTAATATGTTGTTTGTCTAGCATTTATTAGATTTTTATGCATATGTATTTTCACAGTGTGCCCCTCAGTTTGAATTAAACCAGATTTTGAAAACTCAAAAAATAATAAAATAAAAGCTGGACTGAGACAAGGATGTCCACTCTCTATACTACTCTTCCATATAGTAGTGGACATTCTAGCAAGAGCAATAGGCAAGAGAAAAACATAAAGGGGATCCAAATAGGGAAGAAGTAAAATGATCCCTTTGTACAGATGAAATGATCCTGTATTTAAAGACCCTATACCTTCCTTCCTCAAGTTAGTAAAGGTGTTGCTAACCTTTAGCAATGTAGCAAGGGTATTAAACCCACAAGAATCAGTAGTCTTTCTGTGTTACCAACAATGGGAACATCCAGGTTGAAATCCAAAAAACAAACCTCAAAATCAAATCAAATCTAAACAAAACAAAAACAACAAAACTAGGAATTAATTTAACCAAAAATGTGAAGGACCTCTACTGTGAAAATTTTAAAAATATAAAAAGGGAAATTGAAGGAGATTCAAGGAAATGCAAAATCTTTCAATGCTTTCACAAATAACATTGTGAAAACTGCACTACTGCCTCAAACAATTGACAATGCACTACCCATCAAAATCCCAACAATATTCTTCAATGCAATAGAGAAAGCAATCCAAATTTAATATGAAATTACAGAATTACAGATGAAAAAATAGGCTTAGAAATGAACTCATGGGCCTATAGTCATCTTACACACACACACACACACACACACACACAAACACACAATGGAATTCTATTCACCCATTAGAAGGGATGACTTTTCACCAGTCTTAAGGAAAATGAAAGGTTTGGGAAAATTATATTAAGAGAAAGGAATGCAGACTCAGAAAAATACAGGTTTCATGGATTCATTCATTTATGGTAGCTAGAAGGTGCCTACAAATCTACAAGACAGATTCTACCTCTTCCAAGTTAGAATGGCCATTATCAAGAAAACTAATAATAGCAAATGCTGCTGTGGGTGTAGCCAATTGGGAACCTCCCTGGGCTGGCTTTGAACCATGATCCTCAGATCTCAGCCTCCTGAGTAGTTAGGATTACAGGAGTGAGCCACCAACACCTGGCTCCAATTGGGAACTCTATTACACTGTTGGTGGGAAGTCAAACTTGTTCAACCCCTCTGGAATGCAGTATGGAGTTTCCTCAAAAAGCTAAACATAGATCTCTCTTATAACCCTGTAATTCCCCTCACGGGCAGTAATCCAATAAATAAACAAGCTCACATACAAGCATAACCATGTTCAGGGCCCAGGCCCAGAGTTCAAGGACTGGAAAAAAATGTTACCACTGCTGGTATTTGATCCCGAAAATATGTACTTTTTGACATAAGATAACAAATCATTATATTTGCAGTAGCTAGGACAGGATTTAAATGTTGTGGGTGATAAAATGCCTTCCTTGTTGAATGTTAGGAAAAGATGTAGGCAGTCAAACAAAAGGGAGATTTTTTTTTTGGTGTTGGTCGAGGGGCTTTAAGTCTGGGCTCTTCAACTCAAGGTCAGTGCTCTTCATCTTGAGCCACGGTACCACTCCTGCTTTTCTGGTGTTTAAATGGAGATAAGAGGCTCAGGGGCTTTCCTGCCAGGCTGGCTCTGAAAAGCAGTCCTCAGTTCTCAGCTTCCTGAGTAGCTACGATTACAGCTGTGAGCCTCTGGCACCAGGCTAAAAATGGGAGATTTTTATAAAAGAAAATCCCCCTCTTCATCTATGTCTAAAGCTCAGATATCACTATTAGAACACATCACCCTCAACTCATTGCATCAGACATTTGTAAATTTTCTCTTTTCCTTCATGTGGGAATACTGCAGTAAATATCAACTCAGCTGTGGGACTGGATCAATTGTTTGGTAATTGCTAGCACCTAAATCAGAAACTGTTACATCAAAACAAATGAAACCCTCATTTGGAATGTTTTTTTCTCTTTTTATTACAAATCTGTGCTTGATTCCTTCATAATGTGATATTGGACCTCGTAACAGAGTGATGACATTTTCTTTCTCTTCAGCAATTGGCCTTCTCCTACATGTGGTCAAATATTTAAGAATGCAAAGATTTCCATTGATAATTAATTAAGCTGACCTCTAAGAGAGTGAACTTTTCTGGAAGTTGGTCTGCTGTTTTGTTCTTATATGCACAGGCTTTCTAAGATTTATTTGCTCTACAAGGAACTGTATTTTCCAATCTTCGTGTGACCAATTTTAGTCTCTCTGATCAGTCTTTTGACCCTCTCTCTGAAGTCTCATTTCAGTCTGCCTCATAAAAATATATTCGTTATCAGCTAAATGACTCTCAGCTTCTGTATTTTGCCTGACTTCATGTAGGCTGTGATAGTTGCCCTGAGTGGCTGTGCCTACTGGAGTTTTGTTTTGTTTTGTTTTGTTTTTAGAGGTCTAGGATCACTATTCAAGGTAGTAGCTTCTCTGGGCACCATTGATCCCCAGGCCTAGAGTCAATGGGTTTTTCTCCTAAAGATACAAAGAACAGCTGAATAAATTCCTGTTTTAATTGTCTCAAAATGAGGCAATCGGGCATCCTTGCAAAGCCATGGATAATCCAATGTGACCACTTACAAAAAATGGTCTATCAAGATGGCTTTTCAAGGTTGACTGTCAAAAATGTTCATTTACAAGTCACCACCATAAAACAGATCACATCCCTGGGAGCAGACTTTTGGAAGGAAGGTACCCCTTCCTTCCTTCTCTTATGATAGACCAAACCATAATATTCTGCAGTTGTGGTCAGACTTGAGCACATTTTCCCTAGAATATTCTGTAGTGTAAAAGAGGAACAACTATCAAAATAAAGGTGAAAATACTTGTCCACTACACACTGATTTATCTTTTTTATATCTGTTGTTATTTTCTTTACTTCAAACATATGGATAATTTAAACTTGGGATTAGACAAGTGGCAAAATATTAATATAATAAACATTCAGTTTACTTTTATATATCCAATATAATACACTTAACCCTTTATGGAAAATTAAATCCAATTGTAGAAACAATGGCAGAAATATAAAATAATCCTCAATATGTATAATCAAGCACCCATACACCATCAACTATCTACTCAGAAATTCAGTCTCTCTATAAATATTTATTTGGTAGAAAACAATAAAAATTTAATTAATGAATGTGACTTTTAAGTATCATCTGAAACACTCCTCATATATATAATTGTATATAATTTTATAGATGTTACCTAGGTAGGAATTTAACATGCATGTAGAAATCAAATTTCCACAATTTAAGCTAGATGAGAGGAGTCAAACTCTGATGTACTGTGTGGTGTGAATATTACCACAGTGCTGAACCCTTCCATCTAATACCAAGTCATGTGCAATAATTTATTATTTGATGTTAAGATGAGTGCTAAGTGTAGAACACATTTTGAATTATTACATTAATTCACAGAAATGAAACAATATTGATATGTTATTTTTTAAAATTCTAATCCTTCTCAATTGTACAATTCATGAAATATATTATTAAACTTAGTTGCACTTTCTTTTCTATAGCTACTGAAATTAAAATTATATATTAAATATTCAATATTAAGAAATCAATAATAAGTAACCTATTTTTAAAATGATATACTATTAAACTGTGATTTGAAGTGTAGTTCTTATAAGTTGTGAGGTAAAAAAACATTACTAGAATTATTAGTAATATTTTTTTAACTTACCAGCTTGTTATTTGTTTAATAATTGTGTCATTTTTTTATTCTTGGTCCATGTAATCTCTTCACCTTAATTGTTTAGTTTTCTATTTTATCTCTATTGGTTTACTGATTGTGCATTTTGTTTTCCCTATTTACTGACTGACATGAGGCTAAAAATCTGTATGCAAGTTTATTACTACTTATGTTAAAGTCAAATTACTGCTCCCCACAGCTGTTTTATTCTTCTTTGTATAGTACAGTATTTCCCCCACTCACATCTCCTGTATTGCTGCTTGCTATCATGTATTTTATGTTTTTTATTTAAATTTTATTGTCAAGTTAATGTACAGAGGGGTTATAGTTTCATAAGTAAGATAATGAATTCATTTCTTTTATAACTTGTTATCCCTTCCCCTATTTTTCTCCCTCTTCCATCCCAATGCCCCCCCAAGACTATTTCCAACGTATTGTCTTGTGAGTAACACTGTTGCATTATATTGTTTAAATCATTTTCTGTTTACACTTAAGACTATATAAATAAATTTAGTTAGACCTTTTACAAGGTCTAACTTCATGGTTCTTTCCAAAGCCTGCGTGTCTAATTTTTCTAGGTTTCTTTCAGTCTCATGTAGTTCAGATTTCAAACTGAAGTATAAATGGAAAGAACCAAAAAAACAATAGAGTTCCTCTCATCTGATGATTTCTCTACAAGAATGAGGAAAGAGTTCAATCTTCTAAGGACCTTTGATTGGCTATCAAAAAGAATTCATTCCTCTAGGTCTTCCCTATTTTTGCAATTTAACTTAAATGATGTAAAACACAATATACTATTCAGAGACTTTTACATTTTCATCAGTTTTGCACATTTTCATATGTACTTAACCTCAGTATACAACATTCCTTCATTATTCTGTCCCTGATGTTTTTATACTGCCAACACATAATAAAACCAGTTTGATTTACAGCATGAGAAGCTATCCACCTGGCTGCCTTTGAAGCAGAGCATGGTCAATAGAGAACATTCCTTCTGGTTTCTCGTTACATGTAAAGGCTTTTGTAATGCTTATTGCATTCTATTTAGTATTTTAAAAAAACTGCTGGCTAGTTTCTGATCATTTGGGTAAATGCCCCAAAGTGGTATTGCTGGATCATAGAGGAGTTCTATGTGGAGTCTTTGGAGGAACCTCCATACTACTTTCCAAAGCAGTTGAACAAGTTTACACTCCCAACAATTATGCATTAAGGTTCCCTTCTGTCCACATCCCCTCCAGCCTCTGTTGTTATTAGAGTTCTTGATTATAGCCATTCTAACTGGGGTGATATGGTATCTCAATGTTGTTTTGATTTGTATTTCTTTTATGGCTAGAGAGGTTGAGCTTTTCTTCATGTGTCTATTGGCCATCCTCCTTTCCTCTTCAGAGAAGTTTCTCTTTAAGTCTTTAGCTCACTTATTTATTGGGCAGTTGTTTCTTTGAGGATTTGTTGTTGGGGGATTTAATTTTTTTGGGTTCCAGGTATATTTTAGATATGAGACACTTGTCCGTTACCAGCACAACTATGTTTACTGCAGCATTATTTCCCATGGCTAAGATATGGAACAAACCCAGATGCTCCTCACTAGATGAAAGGATGAAGAAAATGTGATATATATATATACACAATGGAATTCTATTCCTCCATCAGAAAGTATGACATTGCCCCATTTGTTAAGAAATGGAAAGACTTGGAAAAAATTATATTAAGTGAATTAAGCCAGGTCCAAAAAAACATAGGTCCCATGGTTTCCCTTATTTGCAATAACTAGTATATGTCTGAGTCAAGCAGAAAAAGGTCAGATACATTGATGTTAGGTGAAATGAACCCCAAGATAAGGATTCAATTGTTTTTTTCTTTATTGCAATTGTTTCGAACATTTATGAGATGATTTCTTTGTTGATTTGTATGTCCGTCCCCCATGGTATAACCCATGCTTTCACTGTATTTGATGTTGGTATAAGTTGTGGAGGGGAAGGGAAAAAACAAATCGTTTAAATAGGGATGCAGGTGGACTCATTGCAATAATGAGATGAAACAAGTCCTTATGTCGAAAAACGAACTTTACATCTTTGGTGTGGGGGGGTGGTGGGAGGGGGGGTGTGGGGGGGAGATGGGAAGGGATGGAAACAGGAAGCAAAGAAGGAGGCAACAGTGCTTGATAAGAAATATACTCATTATCTTGCCCATGTAATTGTAAGCTCATTCCTAGATGTTTATGTCAAGTATTTCACAAGTTTTATTTCTCTTAATTCTTAAGAAAACATTTGCTATAATTCTAATATTATTACCATTTTAGTGTTAGGAAATATTGTAATTAAAGGCACTAAGTGTATGACGCAAAGACACACAGTGGGGAAGGAAATGAGTCAAAATTTCCAAAAGTCAGCAATAAAAAAGTAGGTAAAATCCTCTCCATTCCCTTACACTCTCAATTCAATATTCATGTTGTCCAAGATAGCAATTATTGCCCACGGTAATTATTTTCTGTCACATTTTGTCTTCAACACAGACTGTATTGGTGACATTGGGTTATGCTCAGAGTTGAGCTCATAAATTGAGGTCTAAAGAGAGACAAATTTCTTCTGTTCCACAGTTCCAGTATACGTTTTAAAAAGTACTAAAACTAGCCAGTAGCTGGTGGCTAACACCTATAATCCTGGCTACAGAGGAAGCTGAGATCTGAGGATTGCGCTTCAAAGCCAGCCCAGGCTGGAAAGTCTGTGATACTCTCATATCCAATAAACCACTAGGAAAGCAGAAGTGGCACTGTGGTTCAAGGGGTAGAGCACTGGCCTTCAGCTGAAAGGCACAGGGACAGCGCCCAAGCCCAGAGTTCAAGCCACATGACCCACAAAAAAAAAAGGATTAAAACTTTTAAATACCATCACTTACTGCCTTTTAAGAATCCAAAAATGAAATAAATTCACATATAATCACTCCAAAATGCTTTAAAAGCAGGAGATGATAAACAAGCCTTTATGAAGTAAATTTTCTTCTACTTTTTAAATTATTCTGAAAGCCTTGTGATGGTTGGTCACACCTGTAATCCTGTCTACTCGGGTATGTGCTCAGGAACCTGAGATCTGTGGATAACCCTTGGAAGCCAATCAGGACAAAAAATATTCATGAAATTATTTTTTTAAAAAAATTAATGAACTACCAAAGAGCCAAGAATGGAGATTTAGCTTATATAGTAGCTCATCAATCTAGAGAGGAATGGCCTACGGAGAACTTGATGCACTGAATTCTAACTCTGAGAATGAAAATGAGCAGGCACGCACATACATACATACATACATACATACATACATACATACATACACACACACATTTATTCAAAATATCTTCATATCAGTGTTTTGCATTAATTTCTTTGTTAATGATATTAAATGGGTAAAATATTGGAAATATTCTCTTCCATCCAAGAATATTTTTATGTTTTTTTTATTGTAAAAGTACTGTACATAGTGGTTACAGTTAATAAAAAAGGTAATGAGTATATTTCCTATCAAGCATTGTTACCTCCTCCTTTGTTTTCCCCCACCATCCCTTCCCTCTCACCTCCACAAGTACACTCCCCTCCTCCCACCCCGCCTAAATTGTAAAGTTCGTTTTTCACCATACTGTCTTGTGCGTCACATTGTTGCAGTGGGTCATACTGTATCCTTATTTAAGCATTTTGTTTTTTCCCTTTCCATCCCCAAATTAGAAAAGTGTATATAGAAGATGGAGGTGAGAATTCTACCACTGAACCACCCATGCACACAATGGAATTCTATGCCTCCATCAGAAAGAATGACATTGCCCCATTTGTTAGGAAATGGAAAGGCTTGGAAAAAATTATATTAAGTGAAGTAAGCCAGGCCCAAAGAAACATAGGTCCCATGGTTTCCCTTATTTGCAATATCTAGTATAGGTATGAGCCAAGCGGAAAAAGTCAGAGAATGTGATGTTAGGAAAACGAACCCTCAAATATGTATTTTAATGTCTTTGTTTCTTTCATGCATGTGTTTCTAACGCATTTATAAGATTATTTCTTGGTTGCTTTGTATGTCCCTCCCCCACAGTGTAACCCCTGCTTTCACTATATTTGATGTCAGTATAACATGTGGAGGAGATGGGGACAAACAAGTCGTTTAAGGATTCAGGTGGACCTGTTGCAACAATGAGAAGTACAAAATGTCATGTCAAAACCAGCTTTACAATGTCGGAGGGGGGGGGAGGGGGGGTATGATTGGGTGGGGGGGAGGGGGGAGGCTGGGAAGGGAGGTGAAGGGTAAACAAAGGAGGAGGCTGCAATGCTTGGTAAGAAATGTATGCATTATCCTGACCATGTAATTGTAACCCCTCTGTACAGTATGTTCTCAAATAAAATAAAATAAAATTTAAAAAAAAAAAAGAAGAAGATGGAGGTGCACCAACATCAGATACAGTGAAAACAGGGGTTTAACTGTGGGGGGTGCACATATAAAAAAATCACATCATACGTTATAAATATATTAGAAACAACAGAAAGAAATAAAAAACCACTTGTGTCCCTCTCATGGGGTTCATTTACCTTAACATCATCTTATCTAGTCATATGCACTTGCTTTTGACCTTTTCTTTTTTTTTTTTTATTGTGAAAATACCATACAGAGGAGTTACAATTACGTGGAAAAGGTAATGTGTACATTTCTTATCAAGCATTGTTGCCTCCTCCTTTTTTTCGCCTTACCATGCCTTCTTTGCTTATCCCAGACATACATTCGTTATTGCAAATAAGGGATACCATAGGACCTATGTTTCTTTTTTATTGTGAAAATACCATACCGAGGGGTTACAATTACATGGGCGAGTTATTGAGCGCATTTCTTTTTTTTTTTTTTTTTATTGTGAGAATACTGACAGAGGAGTTACAATTACATGGGCAAGATAACGAGTACATTTCTTATCAAGCATTGTTGCCTCCTCTTTGCTTCCCCTTCCCACCCCTTCCCATACTCCCCCACTTCCCCCACCTGGTCCTCCTCCCCCCAAAGTTGTAAAGTTCATTTTTTGACATAAGGACTTGTACATCTCATTGTTGCAATGGGTCCACCTGTATCCCTGGATAAACGAATTGTTTTTTTTTTTTCCTTCCCTTCCACAAATTATACCAACATCAAATGCAGTGAAAGCATGGGTCATGCCTTGTGGGAGGGACATAAAAAGCAACATAGAAATCGTCTTATAAATATGTTAGAGAAAAATTGCCTGAAAGAAAAAAAAACAAAATACATTTGAATACTTGTCTTGGGGTTCATTCCCCTAACATCAACTTATCTGACCTTTCCTGCTTGACTCAGACATATACTAGTTATTGCAAATAAGGGAAACCATGGGACTTATGTGTCTTTGGGCCTGGCTTACTTCACTTAATATAATTTTTTCCAAGTCTTTCCATTTCCTTACAAATGGGACAATGTCATTCTTTCTGATGGAAGCATAGAATTCCATTTTTTATCAAGCATTGTTGCCTTCTCCTTTCTTTCCCCTTCCGATCCCTGCACATCTCCCACTCCCCACCGCCACCAAACCTCCCCCACCCCAGCCCCCTCACCATCTACATCCCTCCACCCCCCGGCCAAAATCATTTTTTGACATAACGACTTGTTCATCTCATTTTAATGGGTCCACCTGCATCCCTATTTAAACAATTTGTGTTTCTCTTCCCCTCCACAAATTATACCAACATCAAATACATTGAAAACAGGGGCTTTAGCTTGCAGGAAAAACATACAAAGCAACAAAGAAATCATCTTATAAATATGTTAGAAACAATCACAAGAAAGAAAAACCATTTGAATCCTTACCTTGGGGTTCATGTTGCCTAACATCAAGTTATATGATGTTTTCTGCTTGTCTCAGACACATAGTAGTTATTGCAAATAAGGAAACCATGGGATATATGTTTCTTTTTGGGCCTGGCTTAATTCACTTAATATAATTTTTTCCAAGTCTTTCCATTTCCTAGCAAACTGGGTGATGCCATTTTTTCTGATGGAGGCATAGAATTGCAGTACACACACACACACACACACACACACACAAATACATACACTTTCTTGATCCATTCATTTACTGTGGGGCATCAGGTTTGGTTATGTATCTTATCTATGGTAAATAATGCTGCAATGAACATAGTTTTGCTGGTAGTTTTAGTATGGTCTTGTTTGTGATCATTTGGATGAATGCCCAAAATGGGATTGCTGGGTCTTAGAGGCACTCTATGTAGTTTTTTGAGGAACCTCCATACTACTTTCCAAAGTCTTCGAACAAGTTTAAACTCCCAACAAAAATGCATTAAGATTCCCTTCTGTCCAAAGCCCATCCAGCATCTGTTCTTTTAAAAATCGGGAATGCTTCACTAACCTGCGTGTCATCCTCAGTCAGGGGCTATTGTTCTCTTTATTGTTCCAATGTTAGTGTATGTATTACTGAATTGAGCACAGAACATTTTTTATATATAAAGTGTAATTGATTTTCTTAAAGTAGACAATTCCACAAAAATTAAATTCAAAAGAATTGTGGTGAAATTTTAGAACCATGTATTTTTTACATAATAACACATTTAAGAATAAAGTCAAGATTGACATGTCAAAAACAAAATAATTCCAGATATTTGTTGTTCAACGCATGTGTTGGAGGAGGAATTCAATTATTCTGTACAAGGAACCTGTGATAATGAACACTATAGAAAGTGTTAAGGTTTGTTAAAAGTTTTAATGTTTCTAATATGTTTAATTTTGGGAATTTGCTCATATATGCCAAAATTTAGACTATTTAGCAGGTTGTAAAACTTTTCCACAAAGCATATAAGATTCATGGTAGCAGTCATACACTACTAAGTATGTACATTTCAGAGTTTATAGAAACTGTACTAATGAGAAGTTGCAAAGTGTTTGTGTAAAGAAGCAGAGTGAAGATTTAAGACATTACCTTCACAGTTTCTGTTAAAATTTAAGGGCTTCCTTACTTTATATGTTAGCGAGGAACAAATGATGGTATAAGCCATATACAAATGATGAGATGAACCATAAATAATAATCTTAGTGAGTAACTTTAAAGGCTATTGATAACCTATAAAATTCTGTTTTAACATCATAGACTTAGGCAGTTTTAAATGTACAGCAATATGAGAAAATAATAAATCGAATATGTAATTGTTTTGTTTTTTTATTTTATTAATCATTAATATTTATGTATTGGTTTTCCTTATTTGTAGCATTGTTTTCCTTGTTGTAATATAATACAACTTTTTGTAAGTCATTATTAGGAAGTACTTTGAGAATGTTATTGGGATGGCCACTCTGTTTTTTATAGGTATATGTGAATTTGTAAAAAGCAAAATTAGTAAAAACAAAACATTGATTAAACATTTTATCAATTAGAATCTGAATCAGGAGTGTTGATAAATGTCCACACCTAAAATCTTAGCCCTAGACTGAAGCACTAGTGTTACAATGTTGAGCACACAAAAGTGAGAGATTGTGTTTTGTTTTGTTTTGTTTTTGTTGGTTGTGGGGCTTGAACTCTGGGTCCTGGGTGCTGTCTTTCAGCTCTTCAGCTCAAGGCTAGTGCTACTACTTGAGTCACAGCAACTCTTCCATCTTTTTCTGCTTATGTGGTGCTGAGGAATCAAACCCAGGACCTCATGCATGCAAGGCAAGCACTCTACACTGAACCACCCTCCCAGCACCTGAAAGACTGTGTTTTAAAAAATCATCTAAACAACATTTACTTTCTGCTTTGGGTTATATAATGAAATAAAGAATATCTTTTTATGTTTTTGAATTGTCATACTTCTAAATTTATATTAAATTCAGCCACTTTATCCTTTACAAAGTCATGTAATATCTCTGAGAGTTTGCTTTGGTAAAGATTGTTTTTTTATTGATAATTTACTCTGAATAATTTTTTTTTATCAAAATCACTTTATATTTTATGGTTTATCCTGTTTTTTTTTTAAGTGTGAAAATACCAGTCAGAGGGGTTACAATTACATGGGCAAGGTAATGAGTACATTTCTTATCAAGCATTGTTGCATACTCCTTTGTTTCCCCTTACCATCCCTTCCAATCTCACCCCCCTTACATCCCATTTCCCCATCCCACTTCCCCCCACCCAAAGTTGTAAAATTCGTTTTTTCGACATAATGTTTTGTATATCCCATTGTTGCAATGGGTCCACCTGTATCCCTATTTAAAAATGTTTTTCCTTCCCCTCCACAAATTATACCAACATCAAATACAGTGAAAACAGGGGTTATACCATGCGGGAGGGACATACAAAGTAACAAAGAAATCATCTTATAAATACGTTAGAAATAATTACAGGAAAGAAAAATAAATTTGAATTCTTACCTTGCGGTTCATTTCACCTAACATCAACTTATCTAACAATTTCTGCATGTCTCAGACATACACTAGCAATTGCTAATAAGTGAAACCATGGGACCTATGATTCTTTGGACCTGGCTTTCTTCACTTAATATAATTTTTCCAAGTTTCCATTTCCTGGGGCAATATCATTCTTTCAGATAGAGATATAGAATTCCATTGTGTATATTTACAACATTTTCTTCATCCATTCATCTACTGAGGGGCATCTGGGTTGGTTCCATATCTTAGCTATGGTAATGCTGCAATAAATATATTTGTGCTGGTAGTTTTAGTATGGTCTTGCTTGTGATCATTTGGGTAAATGCCCAAAAGTGGGATTGCTGGGTCATAGGGAAGCTCTATGTGGAGTCTTCGGAGGAATCTCCATACTACATTCCAAAGTGGTTGAACAAGATTACACACACACTAAACATGCATTAAGGTTCTCTTTTGTCCACATCCCCTCCAGCATCTGTTGGTTTTAGAATTCTTGATTATAGCCATTCTAACTTACGTGAGGTGATATCTCAATGTAGATTGATTTGCATTTCTTTTATGGCTTGGGAGGTTGAGCATGTGTTTATTGGTCACCCTCCTTTCCTCTTCAGAGAAGTTTCTCTTTATGTCTTTAGCCCACTTATTTATTGGACAGTATTTTCGTTGAGTATTTGTTGTTGGAAGATTTAATTTTTTGTTTTCCAGGTCTATTTTAGATATGAAACCCTTGTCGGTTGTATGGCTAGTGAAGATCATCTCAGATTCCGTGGGCTTTCTATTGATCCTGCTAGCTATGTCCTTTGCCATGCAGAAGCTCTGCAATTGCATGCAATCCCATTTGTCCAACCTTTCTTTCCTTCGTTGTGCTTCTGGGTTTCTTTTTAGAAAATTTCAGCCTTTGTCAAGGAGACCTAGGGTTTCTCCTATTCCATCATGTAATGTTTTCAGAATGTCTGCTTTGACTCTGAGGTCTTTGATCCATTTGGAGTTGATTCTGGTATAGGGTGATATATAAGGATCTAGCCTTAATTTTCTACAAGTGATTAACCAATTTTGCCAGTACCATTTACTGAGCAGTCTGTCTTTCTTTGATTTTATCTTTTTAGATCCTTTATAGAATATTAGATGATTATGGGTCTGTAGGTTCAGTTCTGGGTTTTTAATTCTATTCTATTGTTCCATTGTTCTTGTACCAGTACAAAACAGTTTTAAGTTATATGGCTTTGTAGTAGAGTTTGAAGTTTGGTATTGATATTCTCCAACACTGTTCTTTCTGTTAAGTATCGCTTTTTGCAATTGGGGGTCTTTTGTTGTTCCATATGAATTTTTGGAATGCCTCTTCTATTTCCTTGAGGAATGCGTTTGGAATATTGATAAGTATGGCATTGAACTTGTAGATAGCCTTGGGAAATATTGCCATTTTCACAATGTTTATCCTTCCTATCGAGGAGCATGGGAGGTTTTGCCAATTTCTAAGTTCTGTTTTGATTTCCTTTTACAGATTTTTAAAGTTTTCATCATAGAAGTCTTTCACTGCTTTGGTTAAGTTAATTCCTAGGTATTTTATTTTTGTGGGGCTATTACAAATGGAAAAGCTTTCTTGATTTGAGCCACGCTTTTCTCATTGTTGGCATACAGAAAAGCCATTAATTTGGGGGGTTAATTTTATACCCTGCTATTTTTCCAAAGTTTTGAATCAGCTTGAGTAATTTGGGAGTGGAGTCCGTGGGATTCTTTAAGTACAAGATCATGTCATTTGCAAAGAGGGAGAATTTTACTTCTTCTTTCCCTATTTGCATCCCTTTTATTTTGGCATCTTGTCTTATTTCTGTAGCTAGGCATTCTAATACTAAATTGAAGTTGAAAGAGTGGACATCCTTGTCTCATTCCTGAGTTAAGAGGAAATGGCTTTAGTATTTCACTATTAATTATATAATGCTGGCTGTAGGTTTTCCATATGCAGCTTTTATTGTATTGAGGAATGTTCCATGGATCCTAATTTTTCCAGAACCTTCATCATAAAGGGGTATTGGATCTGGTCCAATGCTTTTTCTGCATCTGTTGAGATAACCATGTGATTTTAATCCTTGCTCTTGTTGATGTGATAAATTATATTAATTGATTTGTGTATATTGAACCAGGTTTGCATCCCAGAAATGAATCCTGTATGATAGTGGTATATGATTTTTTGGAGTAATTGTTGAATTCGATTGGCCAAGATTTTGTTGAAAAGCTTTGCATCAATGTTCATCAAAGAAATGGGTCTATAGTTCTCTTTCTTTGATGAGTCCCTGCCTGTTTTTGGGATGAAGGTTATGATGGCTTCATAGCATGAGTTCGGTAGTGAACTTTCCCTTTCAATTTCATTGAAGAGTTGGAGCAGTATTGGTGTGAGCTGTTTTGAAGGTCTTGTACAATTCTGCTGTAAATCCATCAGTTCCTGGGATTTTTTTAGATGGGTGGTCTCTTATTGGTGTGTTTATTTCAACGCTTGATATGGGCCCCTTAAGATGCTTTAACTCATCTTAGTTTAGTATTTGCATGTTGATAATTGCTAGCAATGGGTCCATTTCTGCCAAGTTTTCAAACTTATTAGCATAAAGGTTTGAAAATATTCCCTTATAATGTTCAGAATCTTGGTTGTTTCTTTCTGATAAGATTTGCTAAGGGTTTGTCAATTTTTTCAAAGAACCAACTTTTTGTTTTGTTGATTCTTTCTGTTTTTTTTTTTTTTTATTCTAATTCGTTTAACTCTGATTTAATGTTAATTATTTCTTTCCATCTATTGAATTGGGGTTTATCTTGCTGATCTTTGTCAAGGTGGTTCAGATGTCTCATTAAGTGGTTGGATTCAGATCTCTCTAATTTGTTGGTGTAGGAACTCAGAGCTATAAACTTGCCTCTCAGTACTGCCCTTGCAGTGTCCCAGAGGAACTGGGAACTGGTAATTTGTGTGTTCATTTTTGTTGAATATCATGGACATTTGAATTTCCTTTCTAATCTCTTCCGTGACCCCCTGGTTATTCAACAGTGTGTCGTTCAGCCTCCATGTGTTACAAGATTTTTTGGTGTTTTTTGGTGTTGAGTTCTAATTTTATTCCCTTGTGGTCTGAAAGAATGCAAGGTGTAACTTCAGTGTTTCTGAATTTGGACAAGTTTGCTTTATGACCTAAAATGTGATCTCTTTGGAAAATGTTCCATGTACTGCAGAGTAAATCGTGTATTCTCATGCTACTGGATGAAATATTCAGTAGATGTCTGTTAAATCTATTTGCTCTATGCAGTTGTATAAATCTGCGGTTTCTCTGTTGATTTTTTTGCTGATTTGATCTATATACTGAGGATAGTGGTGTGCTAAAATCCTCAACAATTAATGTCTTTGGATCTATGTGAGATCTGAGGGAAAATAGTGTCTCTTGGATAAATTTTGGTGCTCCATTGTTTGCTGATTCCATATTTAGAATTGCAATATCCTCCTGAAGTAGAGAACCCTTAAGTCGTATGTAGCGACCTTCTTTATCTCTTTTCACTAATTTGAATTCGAAGCATATTTTATCTGATATTATTATAGCAACTCTTTCCTGTTTATTGCAGCCGTTTGCTTGGTAGATTTCATTCCAGTCTTTCATTATAAAAACGTGTTTGTTTTATAGGTAAAGTGTGCCTCCTGAAGGCAGGAGATAGAATTATCTTGCTTTTTAATACAACTAGACAGTCTATTTCGCTAAATTGGAGCTTTAAGTCCGTTAATGTGAGAGGTAGGACTGTGAGGTGTTTGGTAGCTCCTGCCATGCTATCCACCTCCGTGGGGGCTGTGGAAACTTGGTTCTTCCTATGGTTCTTGGATTCTCAGTTTGGGTGTGGTTTCTTAGCCATTATTGTAGTCTTGTTGGTTTTCTGTGTGTAGGCCATCTTTAAGTATTTTTTATAGGGCTGGTTTGGTGGAGATATATTTTTCAGTTTTTCTTTGCTATGGAAAGTTTTTATTTGACCTTCGGTTACGAAGGAGAGTTTAGCTGGGTACAGTATTCTTGGTTGAAAATTGTTTGTCTTTAGGGCATGGTATACAGCCTTTCAGGCTCTTCTTGCTTTAATTATCTATGCTGAAAAATATGAGGTGATTCTAATTGGTTTTCCTTTATAGATGATTGATCTTTTCTCCTTGACATTTTTAGGAACTTATTCTTGGTCTGAATTGGTCCTGTGTGGATTATAATGTGACAATGGGAAGTGCTGTTCTGGTCTGGTCTATTTGGGGTTCTACAAGCATCTTGTATCTGAATAGGCCTATCTTTTTGTTTGTTTGGAAAGTTCTCTGCTAGGATCCTGTTAAACAAATTTCCTAGACAATTAACTTCTGTCTCTACGTGCTCCTCTACACCATTTTTCCTCAGAGTAGGCCTTCTGATCGTGTATTCCAAATGTTGAATAGATCTATCATATTTCTTGGATTTGTCTTGGATAGTTGTATGTTCTTTCTCTATAATACCTAGGCTGTCTTCAATCCCCGAGATTCGATCTTCTGCATGCTCTAACCTACTGTTGTCTTTCTACTTGGTTTTTTTTATTTCTTTTCCTTCTAATTGGTCGGCTTTGATGGCTTCAAATTCTTTGTTGGAGCTTTGCTTTAGATCTTCTATGAACTTCTTTACTTCCTTAATTTGGTGTTCTCAAATCACTTAGTTGATTGGTTATGGTTTACTTGGACTCTCATTCCTGCTGTTGGGCTCCATTCAGCATTCCCTGTGTGGTCTGCCTGAATTCTTTCAGCTGTCTGTTTATGGATACCATGAATGCCTTTATTGATCTTTGTCTATTCTCATACCGATGTCACAATTCCTGTCTTACGCTTTGATTAGCTTCCTCACGTTCATGCAATTCCTGTAGTTCTCTTTGACTTTTCTCAGCCTGCTCACGCAATTCCTGTCTCTCTTCATCTGTTCTCTGCCTGCTCAGGCAATTCCTTTCTTTCCCTTTGACTGTTCTCAGCCTGCTCTCACAATTCCTTTATTTCTCTTTGACTGTTCTCAACCTGTTCACGCAACTACTGTATCAGTCTTTGAGTCATTTCTTCACAGTCACGAGATTCCTGTATTAATGTTTGGTTTGCCTCCTCTCTCTCTCCCTATCAGGTTCAAACTGAGTCCTTTGCAAGCTTTCATTCTTTTCATTCACCACGTTTACCAGTAGTGTTTGTAGTGCTTTGCAGGAACTCTCTTCTGGATTATTCATAAACTGTTCTGTCACTGGATTATCATGAATGAGAATTGAGATATCCAGACTTGCCATTTTTCTCATGTTTTCCGGCTTGTTCTGCACACTTGATATGAAAGTGACACCAATTTTTTGCTAAAATACTATTTTAAGGCAAGCATCAAGGAATGTCCTGTAGTTGCATAGACAAAATGGCTGCAGATACAACCTAATTCAACAGATACAATCTATTCAACATCAAACAACTATGCATTAATGGGCTAAGAACAGCAAAGACAAATTTTTCAAATCAGAAATTATTATGTTTAGGGAGAAATGTGGGGAAAATAGGATTAGAAGTATGTGGAGAGATTAAAGTAAATTTAACCAAGTCCTAATCTCAGAGAGGGGAAGGGATTGGACAGAATTATAGGAGAGAAATTAAAAGAAAGATAATCAAAAATGGAAAAACAAAAATTTAAATTTAAAAAGTGAAACATTTAAAAATTGTGTAACTTTAAAGAAGTGATATTGAGAGAAGAAAAGTATAGGATGACAGGAGGGGGATGATAGAAAGGAGACATGAAAAACTAAAAAATAAAAATTCTTAAAAGTATTTACTTGAAAATTATCTGGTATAAAGATATAATACTGCTATTAAAAAGTTAAGCATAAAAGTTTGTGAATTAAGTAATACATTTCTGGATTAATTATGTACACAATGGGGGATAAGTTCTAATAATTGATGAAAGGTATTTATCTGAGGATGAGTCAAAAGAGCAATTAAGTCACACACAAAAAAAGAAAGACAAAAAAATGAAAAGAATCAAAAAAATAAAAAAAGGACCAAAAGGTCAATAGCGATTTTTTTTTAAAATGCACACACACACACACACACACACACACACACACACACACACACACACACACACACACAAACACACACACACACACCTAAAATAAAAATTAGGAGAAGAAAAAAAAACGATTAATAGAAAACAATTTAAAAATTTTAAAAAATGGTACCAACAAGAGTTCTTTAGTTTTTTTTTTTTGGTTGGGGGGTGAGGAATGGAAAGATCCTGTATCTTCCCTGTGTCTGTAACCAGTCTCTTCGTGGAGTCTCTGGTCTGCTTGTGGTGTTTGGTTTTCCTGTGGCCTGATTGATTTCTTACATCAGTTTGTTTGAGCAGTCAATAAAATTCTCTGCTTTATCCAGGATTTTGTGATCCTCTTTCAGACTAGTTCAGTGCGAGGGAGATCTGCTTTGAGTATCACGAAAGAGAAAGATGGCTCTTTCCTCTAGTTTGGAGATGCTGTGATGAGGCTAAGTTATGGGTAGTGTTGAGGCCTTTCAACAAACAGTAGCTTTTCCCTGAGGGTCTAGCTCCTGAGACTCCCAGACCCCAGCCTGGAGCCATTCTCAATGTTTATGTTTATTGAATTTCAATTGATTGTCTAGGCTGCTGTAGGTAGGGGAAGCCTCTGGTTCTGTTAACCCAGTGAAGATGGTCACTCCTCTGTGAGGGCAGAAATCTCTCTGTTTGGGCTGGTGACTTTCTCCTGGGTGGGTCTGAGCCTGGAAGGTCAGGTCAGATACCTGTGACCTGCTAATTGACTCTTTTGTTTTCTTCCAAGGCCTGAGTTGGAGATAGTTGCTCAGCCTGGCCTTTCTCAGTATCAAAGATGATGTCTGGTGGGGTCGTGGGAGGGGCAGCCTTCCCGCCTCTGCTCCATGAGAAGGAGTGAGGATGTCAGGATTCTACTCAGGCAGGAGTCTTTGTTCCTGGGTGTCTCTGCTCTGTGATCTGCAGGATGAATTTATCTGCTCCTTTTTAGTTCTTGTTGGTGTTGAGTAGAATCCACTCACCCACTGCATATGGCGACTTTGTCTTGGACTCTCTGTTGTAGATATGGTGGCTATGGGTGCCACAGATGCTGCCACAACCGTGGCTCCTGGCAAGTGCTCAGATCTGTCTTCTTGCCTGGATCTTCCCTCTCTAGTCAAACTCTGTGTACAGTGATGGCACACTTGGTGTGATTATCTAGGCTAGTACTGTTCACTGGAACACTAAAACTGCTTTGTATGTGAGAACTTGTTTAGCCTCCAGGTTCTCCTCTACCATCTTCCTCCGACATCCATGAAAATCTTTATATTTTATGTTGATTGGTTATTATACAACAAATACCTTCAAATGTACATGTAGTGTCTAAAGATAGCCGTATTAATATTCTCATATAGCTCTTATTTATCTGTTATGCACTTTCAGTATTATGATATTTCTCTCTCTCTTATACTCTCTCTCATTTCCTCACTTTCTCTTTCATGCTACATGTCTGCTACATAGAATTTCTGGTGGTCTACTATCATCATTCAGGATCCACTGGTTTGTGGGAACATGAGAGGGATAAGCAGTTACCTTGCCTTATTTAAGAGTTACAATTGTGATGTGATATTATTATTTGCCATTCTAAATGGTAAAACAACAGATCTAGGAATTCCTTTTCACTTTTATTACTATTATAAATTTTATCTCATAGGAATAATTGGGATGGATAAGATACTTTTAACCTGTGACCTAAAAGTACTTTTCCTTTTACAAACAACCTTTTTCTTTGACTATCAGTGAGTAACTACATGTAATGAAAACAAAGATATCCTATGGAAAGTACTCTGAAGTTGTTCACAGGGATGAAAAACAAGGTAATGGGGAAGTGAGTACAAAGGCTACCCATCCGTTCCGGGAAGATGGCAGAGGAGAAGCTGGAATCTAAACAAGCTTTCGCATAGAAAGCAGTTTTAGAGATCCAGTGAATAGTCCTAAGCCAGAAAACCACACCAAGTGTGCCATCACAGGACAGAGAGTCAGGCGAGAGAGGGAAAATCCAGGCAAGGAGACAGATCTGAGCTCTAGCCAGCAGCCACCACGCAGGCAGCTATGGCACTGGCGAAGAGCGCAGGAGCCATACCTGAGCCACAGAGAGTCCAGGACGAAGAAGCCAGACGCAGTAGGTGAGCAGATTCTACTCAACACCAGCAAGAACCAACAAGGAGAGGACATCTTCATCCTGCAGTTCGCAGACCAGAGACGACCCAGGAACCAAGACTCGGCGTGAGTAGAAGCCTGACATCCTCACTCCTTCTCAGGGAGCAGAGGAGGGAAGGCCTCCCCCCGCCAGTACCGGAGATCTCCATCTTGGATACCGACAAAGCTCGGAGGAGCTGCTAGCTCCAACTCAAGCCTTGGAACAAAACGAGTCATTTAGCAGGTCACAAGAACTTAATGGCGGTGTGACCTGCCAGACTCAGCTCTACCCAGGGAAAAGTCACCCAGCTCCGGCACCAGCCCTAAGAGTGGCTTTCTTCACTGGGTAATCAGAGCCAGAGGCTGCCCCTCCCTCTAGCAGCATGGACAATCAATGGAAATTCAGTAAACAGAAACCCTGAGAATAGCTCCAGGCTGGGCTCTGTGAGTTTTTCACAAACTAGCCCCAGGGAAAAGCTACTGTTTGTTGAAAGGCCTCAACTCTCCCCAGAACCTAGCCTCATCACTGCATGCCCCTCTTTTGTGATTCTCAGAGCAGATCAACCTCCCATTGAACTAGCCTCGGAGGAGGATCGCCGAATCGTGGGTAGAGCAGAGCATTTTTCTGCCTTTTCAAACAAACTGACTTAAGAAACCAACCAAGCCACAGGACCACAAGCAGACCAGAGACTCCAACAAGAGGCTGGTTACGGACATAAGGGAGATACAGGATTTTTCCCACCCCTCCCAAAAAATTCAAAGAACTTCTTCTTCTTCTTCTTCTTCTTCTTCTTCTTCTTCTTCTTCTTCTTCTTCTTCTTCTTCTTCTTCTTCTTCTTCTTCTTCTTCTTCTTCTTCTTCTTCTTCTTCTTCTTCCTCCTCCTCCTCCTCCTCCTCCTCCTCCTCCTCCTCCTCCTCCTCCTCCTCCTCCTCCTCCTCCTCCTCCTCCTCCTCCTCCTCCTCCTCCTCCTCCTCCTCCTCCTCCTCCTTCTTCTTCTTCTTCTTCTTTCTTCTTCTTCTTCTTCTTCTTCTTCTTCTTCTTCTTCTTCTTCTTCTTCTTCTTCTTCTTCTTCTTCTTCTTCTTCTTCTTCTTCTTCTTCTTCTTCTTCTTCTTCTTCTTCTTCTTCTTCTTCTTCTTCTTCTTCTTCTTCTCCTTCTTCTCCTTCTTCTTCTTCTTCTTCTTCTTCTTCTTCTTCTTCTTCTTCTTCTTCTTCTCCTTCTTCTCCTCCTTCTCCTCCTTCTCCTCCTTCTTCTCCTTCTTCTCCTTCTTCTCCTCCTTCTTCTCCTTCTTCTCCTTCTTCTCCTTCTTCTCCTTCTTCTCCTCCTTCTCCTCCTTCTTCTCCTTCTTCTCCTTCTTCTCCTTCTTCTCCTTCTTCTCCTTCTTCTCCTTCTTCTTCTTCTTCTCCTTCTTCTCCTTCTTCTCCTTCTTCTTCTTCTTCTTCTTCTTCTTCTTCTTCTTCTTCTTCTTCTTCTTCTTCTTCTTCTCCTTCTTCTCCTTCTTCTCCTTCTTCTTCTTCTTCTTCTTCTTCTTCTTCTTCTTCTTCTTCTTCTTCTTCTTCTTCTTCTTCTTCTTCTTCTTCTTGTACCTTATATAAAAAAGAAATTTTTTTCTATTCTAAAACATTATTTAATCTTTAATTTTTGACTTTTTTGAAAAAAAAATTGTTGTCCAGTAACTTTTTTTTCCCCTCTTATAATTTTTATTTTAGGGTACGTGAGTGTGCGTTTTTCTTTCTTTTTTTGTTTTCTTTCTCTTTTTTCTTTTTAAATTATCTTTTTGTTTTTTGTTTAGCTCTACTGAACTTCTGATCTTTTTTTCCTCCTTTCTTATCCTTTTCACCTTTTCCTCTCTTTCGTTTTTCTTTATGTGACTTAACTCTTGTCCAGCACTCCTCAGATGAACCCATAGTTGAATATTAGACCCTATCCCCCATTGTGTACACACTTAATCCACAAATTTATTGCTCAATTCAAAACCTCTGAGACTTAAATTCCTTAATAGCAGTACTATCTCTTAATACCTATATAATATTTTAAACTTTTTTATTCTTAAGTTTTCACATCTCCTCTATACCCCTCCCCTTCTGTCAATATATTCACGTTCTTCTCCAAATAGATTGTATTTATCTCCATAATATTATTAATTTTTACTTTTCAATTTTTTCTGGCTTCTTTTCTTTTCCCTTTCTCTTTCTTCTTTTTTTCTCTCTCTCTACTTTCATACTACCCAACCTATTTCCTGCTTTAAGATTAGGACTTAATTAACTCTCCCTGAGCCTCCCCACACCAATCTATTCCTATTTTTTACCCACATCTCTCCCTAACCCTAATAATTTCTCGTTTTCCAAAGTCTTCTTTGCGGTTCGAAGCCAATTAACATATAGTTGTTTGATGTTGAATAGATGTATCTGTTGAATTAGATCGTATCTGTAGACTATTGACCATACAAATGCAAACTTTGATTGATGGTTGCCTTAAGATAGTGTACGAGCACAAAACTGATGCTATTTTCATCTCAAATGGGCAGAGTAAGCAGGAAAAACACAAGAAAAACGGCAAATCCGGGTATCTTGATAATCAGGGGACAGAACAGATAATGAATAATCTGGAGGAGAGTTCCCAAATAGCTCTACAAACACTGCTGGCAAACATGATAAATGAAAAGATTGAAAGCTTACAAAGGACTCTGTATGAGCGTGATAGGGAGAGAGAGGAGGCAATCCAAAAGTTTATACAGGAATATCATAAGCGTGAGGAAACTAGTAAATAACTGATACAGGACTTGCACCAGCAGCTTGAGAATACAAAAAGAGAAAGGCAGGAATGGCGTGAGCAGGCTGAGAACACTCAAAGAGAAAAACAGGAATCCCACGAATGGGAGGAAGCTAATCAAAGAGTAATACAGGAATTGAGAGAGCAGGAAGAGAATACACAAAGATCACTAAAGGCATTCATGGAATCCATTAACAAAGAGCTGAAGGAAGTCAGGGAGACCACAAAGGGAATGATGAATAGAAGCCAACAGAAGGAATGGGAGTCCAAGGAAATTGAGAATAAACACTGAACACCAAATTAAGGAAGTAAAGAATTCATACAAGATCTAAAACAAAGCTTCAACAAAGAATTTGAAGCCATCAAAGCCAACCAATTAGAAGGAAAAGAAATAAAAAAACAACAAGTAGAATGTCTTGACAGCAGGTTAGACCATGCAGAAGATCGAATCTCAGGGATTGAAGACAGCCTAGATATTATAGAGAAAGAACATACAACCATCCAAGACAAGTCCAAGAAATATGATAGATCTATCCAACACTTGGAAGACACCATCAGAAGGCCTAATCTAAGGATAATGGGTGTAGAGGAGCACCTAGAAACAGAAGTTAATGGTCTAGGAAATTTGTTTAACAGGATCCTAGCAGAGAACATCCCAAACATGCAAAAAGATAGGCCTATTTAGATACAAGAAGCTTTTAGAAACCCAAATAGACCAGACCAGAATAGGACATCCCACAGTCACATTATAATCCACACAGGATAAACTCAGACCAAGGAAAAGATCCTTAAAGCTGTCAAGGAGAAAAGATTAATCACCTATAAAGGGAAACCAATTAGAATCAACTCAGATTTCTCAAGAGAGACAATCAAAGCAAGAAGAGCCTGGAATGATGTATGCAATGACCTAAAAACAAACAACTATCACACAAGAATACTGCAACCAGCTAAACTCTCCTTCACAACTGAAGGCCAAATAAAAACCTTCCATGGCAAAGAAAAATTGAAACAATACATCTCCACCAAACCAGCCCTACAAAAGATTCTTAAAGATGTCCTACACATAGAAAACCAACAAGACCACAATAAAGGCCAAGAAATTTCACCCAAACTTAAAATCCAAGAACCATAGGAAGAACCCAGGTTTCGCAGCCCCCAAGAAGGTGAATAACATGGCAGGAATTCCCAAATACCTCTCAGTCTTATCTCTTAACGTTAACGGACTGAACTCTCCCATTAAGCGACATAGACTGTCTAGTTGGATTAAAAAACAAGACCCTTCTATCTGCTACCTTCAGGAGTCACATCTTGCCCGTAAAAGCAAACACATTTTCAATGTTAAGGGCTGTAACAAAATCTACCAAGCATACGGCCCCCATAAACAGGCGGGAGTTGCAATTCTAATATCATATAAAATAGACTTCATATTAAAATTCGTGAGAACAGATAAAGAAGGTCGCTACATACAAATTAAGGGATCTCTCCTTCAGGAGGATATTAGAATTCTAAATATCTATTCAACAAACAATGGAGCACTCAAATTTATCCAAGAAACACTACTTTCCCTCAAATCATATATAGATCCAAAGACATTAATTGTTGGGGATTTTAACACACCACTCTCCCTACTAGATAGATCAGCTCCGAAAAAATCCAACAGAGAAAACGCAGATCCAAACAGCTGCATAGATCAACTGGATTTAACAGACATTTACCGAACATTTCACCCAGCAGCATCAGAATACACGTTTTTCTCAGCAGCACATGGAACATTTTCTAAAATAGAACACATTTTAGGCCACAAAGCAAACTTGTCTAAATTCAGAAACATTGAAGTTATACCTTGCATTCTCTCTGACCACAAGGGAATAAAATTAGAACTCAACATCAAAAGCCACCAAAGAAAGTCCGGTATCACATGGAGGCTGAACAACACACTGCTGAATCATGAGTGGGTCATGGAAGAGATTAGAAAGGAAATTCAAATGTTCATGGTATTCAACACAAATGAACACACAAATTACCAGCTCCTCCGGGATACAGCAAAGGCAGTACTCAGAGGCAAGTTTATAGCTCTGAGCAACTACATCAACATATTGGAGAGATCTGAAACCAACAATTTAATGACACATCTAAACCTCCTTGAAAAAGAGCAGCAAGATAAACCCCAATCCAGTAGATGGAAAGAAATAGTTTAAATTATATCAGAATTAAATGAATTAGAATCCAAAAATACTATAGAAAGAATCAACAAAACAAAGAGTTGGTTATTCAAAAAAATTAACAAAATTTCCAGACCCTTAGAAAATCTTATCAGAAAAAGAAGAGAACACACCCAAATAAATAAACTCAGAGACGAGAATGGAAACATCACCACGGAAACAACCAAGATTCAAAACATTATAAGCAAATACTTCTCAAAATTTTATGCTAATAAGTTTGAGAACATGAAAAAAATGGACCTTTTCCTAGCAAATATTGACATGCCAAAACTAAACCAAGATGAATTAAACCAGATTAGCAGGCCCATATCAAGCATTGAAATAGAAACAGCAATAAGAGACCTACCAGCTAAGAAAAGTCCAGGACCAGATGGTTTACAGCGGAATTTTACAAGGCTTTCAAAGCAGAGCTCACACCAATACTCCTCCAACTCTTCAATGAAGTTGAAAGAGAAAGTTCACTACCGAACACATTCTCTGAAGCTATCATAACCCTCATCCCAATACCAGGCAGGTACTCAACAAAGAAAGAGAACTATAGACCCATTTCTTTGTTGAACATTGATGCAAAACTTCTCAACAAAATTTTGGCCAATCGACTTCAACAATTCATCCAAAAAATCATACACCATGATCAAACAGGATTCATTTCTGAGATGCAAAGGTGGTTCAATATACCCAAATCAATTAATATTATTCATCACATCAACAGAAGCAAGAATAAGAACCACATGGTTATCTCAATCGATGCAGAAAAAGCATTCGACAAGATCCAACACCCATTTATGATGAAGGTTTTAGAAAAATTAGGAATCCATGGAACATTCCTCAATACAATAAAGGCTGTATATGACAAACCTACAGCCAGCATTATACTTAATGGTGAAAAACTAAAGCCATTTCCTCTTAACTCAGGAACAAGACAGGGATGTCCACTCTCTCCACTTCTCTTCAATCTCGTATGAGAATGCCTAGCAACAGCAATAAGACAAGATGCAGACATAAAGGGGATCCAAATAGGGAAAGAAGAAATAAAACTCTCCTTCGCAGATGACATGATCTTGTATTTAAAGAATCCCATAGATTCCACTCCCAAATTACTCAAGCTGATTCAAAACATTGGCAAAGTAGCAGAGTATAAAATTAACCCCCCAAAATCAATGACCTTTCTATATGCCAACAACGAGAAAAGTGTGGCTGAAATTAGGAAAGCAACTCCATTTGTAATAGCCCCACAAAAAATAAAATACCTAGGAATTAACTTAACGAAAGAAGTGAAGGACCTCTATGATGAAAACTTTAAAATCTTGAACAAGGAAATCAAAACAGAACTTAGAAAATGGCAAAACCTCTCATGCTCCTAGATTGAAAGATTAACATCGTGAAAATGGCAATACTTCCCAATGCTATCTACAAATTCAACGCGATACCTATCAAAATTCCAACCTCATTCTTCAAGGAAATAGAAGAGGCAATCCAAAAATTCATATGGAATAATGAAAGATCCCGAGTATCAAAAACGCTCCTCAACAGAAAGAACACTGCTGGAGGAATATCAATACCAAATTTCAAACTCGACTATAAAGCCATAGTAATCAAAACAGCTTGATATTGGCATAAGAACAGACTTCAGGACCAATGGAATAGAATTGAAAACCCAGAAATGAATCTACTTACCTATAGCCATCTAATCTTCGATAATGGAGCTAAAACAATAGAATGGAAGAAAGACAGCCTCTTCAGTAAATGGTGCTGGCAAAATTGGTTAACTACTTATAGAAAACTAAAGCTAGATCGTTATATATCACCCTGCACCAGAATAAACTCCAAATGGATCAAAGACCTCGAAGACAAAGCAGACACTCTGAAAACATTACAGGATGGAAACGGAGAAATCCTAGGACTCCTTGGCGCAAGCTGAAATTTTCTGAATATAGACCCGGAAACACAACAAATCAAAGAAAGGTTGGACAAATGGGATTGCATGAAGTTGCAGAGCTTCTGCATGGCAAAGGACATGGCTAGCAAGATCAATAGAAAGCTCACGGATTGGGAGAAGATCTTCACTAGCCATACAACAGACAAGACTCTCATACCTAAAATATATTTGGAACTCAAAAAATTAAATCCCCCAACCACAAATCCTCAAAGCAACAACTGCCCAATGAATAAGTGGGCTAAAGACTTAAAGAGAAACTTCTCTTAAGAAGAAAGAAGGATGGCCAATAGACACATGAAGAAATGTTCAACATCCCTATCCATAAAAGAAATGCAAATGGGGCTGGGAAGGTCACTCAGTGGTAGAGCGCTTGCCTTGCATGCCTGAGGCCCTGGGTTCGATTCCTCAGCACCACATAAGCAAAAAGAAAAAAGCCAGAAGTGGCGCTGTGGCTCAAGTGGTAGAGCGCTAGCCTTGAGCTGAAGAGCTGAGGGACAGCACCCAGGCCCAGATTTCAGCCCCACAACCGGACCAAAAAAAAAAAAAAAGAAATGCAAATCAAAACAACATTGAGATACCACCTCACTCCAGTTAGAATGGCAAAAATCAAGAAATCTAATAACAACAGATGCTGGAGGGGATGAGGACAGAAGGGAACCTTACTTAATTGTTGGTGGGAATGTAAACTTGTTCAACCACTTTGGAAAGCAGTGTGGAGGTTCTTCAAAAGACTTCACATAGAGCTCCCCTATGACCCAGCAATCCCACTTTTGGGCATTTACCCAAATGTTTACAAACAAGACCACACTAAAGCTACCAGCACAACTATGTTTATTGCAGCATTATTTACCATAGCTAAGATATGAAACCAACCCAGATGCCCCTCAGTAGATGAATGGATCAAGAAAATGTGTATATGTACACAATGGAATTCTATGCCTCCATCAGAAAGAATGACATTGCCCCATTTGTTAGGAAATGGAAAAACTTGGAAAAATTATATTAAGTGAAGTAAGCCAGGCCCAAAGAAACATAGGTCCCATTATTTCCCTTATTTGCGCTATCAAGTATATGTAGGAGTCAAGCGGATAAGGTCAGATAATGTGATGTTAGGAAAATGAACCCTTAGATATGTATTTTAATGTATTTTTCATTCATGCATTTGTTTTTAACTCATTTATAAGATTATTTCTTTGTAGCTTTGTATGTCCCTCCCCCACAATATAACCCCTGCTTTCACTATATTTGATGTCAGTATAACTTGTGGAGGACATGGGGAAAAACAAGTTGTTTAAAGATACAGGTGGACCTGTAGCAACAATGAGAAGTACAAGTTGTCATGTTGAATACAAGCTTTACAATGTTGGTGCGGGAGAGCGGGAGAAGGGGGGAGGGGGGTAGGATTTGGTGGGGGGGGGGGTGGAGGGGAGGCTGGGAAGGGACATGAAGGGTAAAGAAAGGAAGAGCCTGCGATGCTTGATAAGAAATGTACGCATTATCCTGCCCATGTAATTGTAACCCCTCTGTACAGTATGTTCACAAAAATAAAATAAAATAAAATAAAATGAAACAAAAAGGATACCTATCATAGAGCACAGATCCTCAGAGTAGTGTATCATGTACACTTTGTGAGAATGACAATGTGTTAGGAACTATAGATTAAATCACTGAATACTTGATATATATATGCAAATATATTTATATATTTACATTTTTATATATGCATATATGTATGTGCCCTTATATATGTACACATGTATGTTACTATACTCACAAATACACACATACATATACCCATGTATACATGTACAGATGGAGAAAGACACATAGATACAGTCAACACAAGTTTCACTAGTTGTTGAATATGCCTTAGACGGAATGTTTGGAATCAAATATGTTGAAGATGTATTTGTCTCTAAGAGTTCTTTTACCACTCCTCTTATCTCTTAAAACTGGTACGTTTTAAGACATGAGATTCGACTTGCAAAATGCAGTACAAGTGATAGTAAGTCATTCGGAAATCTCAGTAAGTAAAGGTCATATGTTGTCTCCCTGCTCCCTATGGAATGCTTGCTCTTGTAGACACTCCCAACAACCAAAGTAGCAGGAAAATATCCTATCAGAGTATATACTATCAGAGGGGGGTTGGAGGGAGGATTTGGGTGATGTTAAGGGAAGGGATGTTAGGGGAAAAACAAAGGATTGAGTAACAATGCTCAATAAGAAATATACTCAATACCTTCCTTATGTAACTGTAACCCCTGTGTACAGTGGCTTTACAATAAAAATATATATTAAAAAGATACAAGGAAAACTTCTGTACTTATGGGAAGTTGTATTTATCACTCAATATCAGTAAGGTATTGGTTTTAGGACCACAGGTATATTAAACTTTTGGATCCTCAAACTTTTTACTTGAACACAGTATATTATTTACATTAGAATGTGTCCACATCCTAATTCAGTGTAATTGCTATGAAACATTTTACTACATTTTATGTTTGTAATGGAAAATAAATGTATTTGCACTATCAACAGATACAATTTTTTTCAATTTTTTTTGTCTTTTTGTCTGCATTTTGTGGATAGAATTGGGAGATCAATTTTGAAAAGCTCAAATTTCATCACCAAGAGCTGTCTGCAAAATGTAAAAGGATCTAATACAGTATCTTAAATAATATGGAACTCCAAGGAGAAGTACTTGAATTGAGACATTATCAGAAAGTCTAACCATGCAAGGACTTTTTAGAAGCGCAGCATCTATATTTCTAATGGAGAGCTTTCATAACCCTTTGTGAAACACAAGTCAGAATCTCATTGAAGTGTAGATTGTTTTCCCTCACCTTTCTGTCAAGCTCAGTCATTATCAATCAACATATAGCTAATCTTGAATAATCCTCTAATAACAAAATGTTGATGGAATGGTCATATGCAGAAAACCTGGTAAGGCAAACTTTTTCCAGTTAAGACAATCTGTATTCTGTGCTCCAGAAGAGAGAAAACTAGGTAAGCATGCATTTACAAACTTCTGAATAGTTCTGATTCTGCCCACATCAGTTATCTATCCATACCTGTGATGGAGTGAGAGGATTTTAAAAGAATTTAGTGATCTAAAATTTAAATTTAAATGTGGAATGAAATTAGTTCCAATACATTACTTTAAGATATTTAGAACAAGTCAAAAACTCAAAGGTCTATAAGATTTTTTAAATTGGAAGTGTAGGGATATTGGAATTTGGTTCTCTATATTTTAAGCAATTAGCAGGAAGAATTGGCAAAACACAATTTACATTCAGAGCAGACTTGTCACACTAATTTTTGTATACTGAAAGGAGCACAAACCTCAACAATATGTCAATGCTATCCTCTTATTTATCTCTAAAGGTTTATGCATCTGGTCTATTAACATTAAAATTACAAAAAAATTAATTTTTAGCTAATTGTCCAAAGGGGTTTTGCTTCATCATGTCAGTGTTGAATAGAGTATATGTGCTTTTCAATGTACAATGCATGAGGATCATTGTCAAACTTTCCATTTTTCTTTCTTCCCTTACCCCAACCCCACATATCCCTTCAAGTTTCCTACTTATATTCTCACTTATATATATTGAATTATATTACTGTATTAGTCCACCATTCCCTCTCCATTCTTCTGCCCTACTCCCTTTATGCCCAGATCTCCCTTTTAAGACTGATTTCAACTTCATGGGATTTGTTAAATATCTCTGCCATTGGTATGTGGCTTTGGGCTTGCCATATCCTCTCTTCCATGTTTGACCTACATAAATGAGGATATTTCTACATTTTTCTAATTTCTGAATATCTGAGTTAGGTCATTAATCTGGGTATCCTTTTCATTTTTTAAATTTCAAATATAGTATAAACTTTGTTTGACTAGTCATTTTCTAAAAATGAGTGATATTCATGAACACTAATATTTTGGTACCAAATTGAGACTGTATTAACCTTGATGATAATAGGAACCAATCTATTTTAAGTAGATTGAGATGCAACTAAAGTATTTTCATTATCTTTATTTCTTAGTGATCATTTTTTAATGATTAAATGAGACTTTTCCATCCAGTTTAGGTTAAGAGCGTTAAGTAATGTACTAGATGGTAAGTAAATCCGAAAATGTTTTAGGCTACAGGGGTTCAGGAAAAGGTAGGATCAATGGATACTACAGTATTTTTACTGATAAGAGAATTTGAGGGCAAGTTATTTTATAATGGTTCATGTTAGGGAACAAGATAACTTCAGAGGAAGAGTCAGAAAATTTGTGGGAATCAGGACAATCTGAAACTCATTTCCAGAGTGCAAACTGATTAAAACTAGACTATTTTTCATAAACATTACAATGGGACTATCATTAGGGTGAAAGTTAGGTTTCAGTTGCAGCTGTGGTTAGTGTTAGCATTAGGGCAATGGTAAGTTTAGGGTCAAACTGAAACTATCTTTGAATAAAAAGTCATGTTAGAATTAGGATGAATGTGAAATATGAAACTGCTAATTATATTAAGATTAGGATATGATTAGTGTGAGGGTTAGCCTCAATATTCCAGTTAAGGTTAAGTTTACAAAAATGGCAAGATAATGAATAAAACTACAAACTACTTTTAGAGAGATTAGTTGAATCAAAGTTAGGATGAATAAGTCTAATGTATTTGTATGGCTTTTAGAATCCATAGGCTATTAGTACTATGGTTAGGGTTATTGTTCTAGTTCAGGTTAGACTTAGGGTTAGAGAAGGGTAAGCTTTAAGGTAAAACTTAGTTTTCTGCTAACATTTTCAAGTAAAATAAGTGTGAAATTTAACAAAAACTACAGAGTTTTCCTAATTTTCCTATTCAGGGTACAATAGGGTTAAATTTAGAGTTAGGTTTCTAGTAAGGTTTAGATATATAGTTAGGGTTAGGAACTAGAGTATAATTTAAGTAAACCTGCAACTTCTTTTTGGAGATATAGGAGTTCAGTAAAAGTTAAGATCAGTGGACACTATGATAGTTTTCATGATATGAAGATTTGAGGTTAATATTCATAATAGGGAACGATTTCAGAATCCAAGTAAGGGAATCTGTAGGATTTGGCACAAAGAGCATGAGTATCTGTTAGGATATATTTTCCATTAATTTTAGGATTGGGTTCCTATTATCATCAAGGTTACTCTCAGGGTTCTGACCAGGATTAGAGTTAGGATTATGGAAATGGAAGGTTGAGAACTTGAGTGACTTACTTCCTTTGTGTATGTATATGCACTATTCTAAGGCTTGAACTCAAGGCTTGGGTTCTATCCCTGAGCATTATGCTGTAGGCTAGCATTCTACCACTTGAGCCATGATTCCACTTCCAGATTTCTTTGGCAGTGAATTGGAGATGAGAGTCTCACAGATTTTCCTATCCAAGCTGACATTGAACTGAGATCCCCAGATCTCTGCCTTCTGATTAAAGGTAGGATTAAACTCATGAGCTACAAGTGCCATGGAAAGTGCCTGACTTTTATTGATTGTTTTTACTTTTGTTCAAGATCAACATTGAATTCAATATCTGAAAGCATTGCTCACTAGGTAACAAGCTGCCACTTGAACCATATCTCCAAAAATGGTTATCTTAAATAGCTGGAAATCATTAAATTTTCTTCAGATGATATGTATCATTAGTGTTGTTCTAAAAATTATCCTAACCAAAACAGATTTATAGACCCTAGAGGTGATCTGAGCAGATTCTCATGGTTGGTCTCTAATTGCATAATATTTTAGGGACATGATTTTTTAATTATTATTTTAAGTAGCAAAGGAGTTATTAAACAAAGCAGTTTCTGCGTACAATATACCTTAATCAATGCCAAACCTTTCAACATTCGCATCCTTACTCTATGCACCTCTTCCTTCACTCTTCTTAATTTTGTAGGATATTTACTGGATTGCTCTGTGCACTTCCCCCATTTTCTCCTGGTCTTTCTTGTACCTTTTCCCCCTTCACCCCTGTTTTGACTATCCACTTACATATGATCCAGCAACTCTACTCCTAGACATTTACCTGAAAGATTACAAACCACGATATTGTAAATATTTCAGCACAACCATGCTTACTGAATCAGCCCAGATACCCCTCAAGAGAGAAATGATTCAAGAAAATGTAATACATACACACACACACACACACACACACACACAGAGAGAGAGAGAGAGAGAGAGAGAGAGAGAAGAGAGAGAGAGAGAGAGAGAGAGAGAGAGAGAGAGAGAGAGAGAGAGAGAGAGAGAGAGAGGGGAAATCCTATTTACCCACCATCAGAAAGAGTATTGTACTATTTGTATCTCTCATTTCTCCTTTCTTCTGCCTGGTATCCCATTGTTGTCATACTGTCCCTGTACTGCAGTAAGTGACACATGCAAACTGATGTAAAAGATTGTCAGTGTTATCGGCTAGCCATAGATTCTTAAATATGAGTTCTATGCTCATTCTCTTTGTTTGTTCATGCCTTTGAGTTGTGATTGCACAGTTTCATTTGTATCATTTGCTACACAGAAAAGAGATGAACCACATATATGTATATATGCATATACGCACATACATGTATATACAAACATACATGGATATATGTACACATATGGGTATATATTAAATACTTGAATATATTTTATGTTTTTGAGAATTATGGAGCTAACAAAAATCACATGTCTCCTTTGAATACATAATTTTAAAGAGAACATCACCATCCCTAATCTTTCAGTGGCCTTGAAATTAGATGTTCAAATGGGGAAAAGTTATTTAGGCTTTTTTTGTGGAAGAGAGAAGTATTACTAGGGTTCTATTCAGGTGTTCTCTGCTTGCTAGATAGGACTTGATTTGTATAGCAACAAGCAGCTCAATTACTTTTGCCATACTTCTAGTCCATTTTATTTACTTGAGGTCTTGAACTTTTTGCCCGGGTCTGATCTTAGATTGACTGAATGATCTTAGATTGCTTCTTATGTGTCCCACACAATTAGCTAAGATTACAGATGTGAACCACTATGGCCAGCTCATTTGTTGAGATGGATGTCTTGGCAGTTTTTTTCTCTGGCCTGGCCTCAGACTGTGATCCTCGTCATTTCTGCTTCTCGCGCAGCTGGGTTTACAGAGGTAGGTTACTATACTAGATGTACATGATACCTTTTTTTTTTTTAAAAGAGGTTTTTATTGAAAAAATACAGTATAGAGGGGTTATAGTTACATGAGCAAGGTAATGAGTACATTTTCTATTAAGCCTTGCTACCTCCTCCTTTGTTTTCCCCTATCCTTCCTTCCTTCCCACCTGTACAATTACTCCTCCATTCCCCCTTCCCTTCTTCCCCGCCTAAATTGCAAAGTTCCTTTTTCAACATAGTGTATTGTGTATCTCATTGCTACAATGGATCAGCCTGTATCCCTATTTAAACAATTTGTTTTTTCCCTTCCCCTCCCAAAGCTAAAGAATTATCTATACAAGATACAGGGCACTGACACTGAATACAGAGAAAACAGGGGTTATACCATGGGCGAGGAACATACAAAGAAACAAAAAAAAATCACATGTTATATTATAAATCCCTATTTTGTAGTTCAATTTGCTTAACAATATCTTATCTGGTCATATGTACATACTTTTTGAACTTTTATTCTTGTCCCAGATATATACTACTTACTGCAAATAAGGGAAACTATAGGACCTATGATTTTTTGGGTCTGAATTATTTCAGTTAATATAATTTTTTCCAAGACTGCACTTAAAGCTCACCCAGCAATCTCACTTTTGGGCATTTACCAAATGATCAAAAACAAGAACATACTAAGCTACCAGCACAACTATGTATATTGCAGCATTATTTACAATAACTAAGATATCAAACCGACCCAGATGCACCTAAGTAGATGAATAGATATATACTTATATACATATATATGGAATTTATACATATATACCTATGTGTATATATATATACTTATATACATATATATGGACTATATAACATATAACTATGTATTTATATATACATATATATGTGCCACATTTTCTTGTACATATATGCATATACATATATACATACATATATATGTATGTATATACATACATATACATATATGTGTATGTATACATACATATGTATATACACATATATGTATGTATATATATATATGAATTCTATTCCTGCATTAGAAAGAATGACATAGTCCCATTTGTTAGGAATTGGAAAGATGTGAAAAAAATATAGTAAGTGAAATAAGCCAGGCCCAAATAAACATACTTGAAGTAACTAATACATGGTACCATATAAACATATAAGATACTGTTAACTGAAATGAACCCCAAGATAGGGACACAAATGATTTTTATTCCACAAACTTTTTATCTTTATATAATCCCCCACATAAATTTGGAAGGGAGTTGTGGTTCAAGTATATAGCACCACCCATTAGGGAAAAAGCTTAAGTGAGAACGTAAGGTTTAACCACAATATCAGAGTTTAAGCCACAATATCAGCACTCAAATATATTTCTTTCTTTGAGGTTTTTATTAAATTGCTCAGAAAATAGCAACATTATATTTATGTTTAACATTACTATTAAAATCATGTTATGTTTATTGATGTTATTCTTTATTTTCCTAAATTTTACTTACTCATTAATTATATCCAGTAATGAAAAGAGATGATTACTGTTTCTCAAGCTTTTATGACAATTGAATATATGAATAAAAGATGCATACAAGGAGTTTGGACTGAAAATAGATATTTGAAGGCTCTTCACATAAATAAATGATAGTTGAAGAAGCTGTGGGCATGTATGAAATAAACTAAAGAAATTGCAAGGAAAGATATGGTATGATTCTGGAAACCACACAATTTTGGAAGAAAAAAAAATGAAAAATATGTAGCTTCTGGTAAGAACTTTGTAACCCACCTGTACATTTGATTCCTTATTTCTAGTGGAAGACATTTCGTTAATTTTATTTTACAAAGTTAAACATGATTGACATTTAATATTAACTGGCCTCTGTCTCAGGTAAGCAATTATTCTAACCAGGAGCCAGGAACTCATACCTATATTCCTAACTACTCAGAAGGTTGAGATCTCTAGATCCTAGTTAAAAGCCAAGTTGGAGAGGAAAGCTGGTGAGTCGTTTCTGTTCAATTAACCACGAGAAAACTGGAAGTGGCACTGTGGCTCAAAGTGGCAGCACTAGCCTTGAGTAATAAACCTCAGAGACAGAACCCAGGCCCTGAGTTCAAGCTCTCTGAAATTATTCTTAAAATACTTATCAGGATTTCTTTAACTTGTCTAGAAGAATGTTTTAAACTTAGGGATTTTTTATTTCATGTTGTCAGCATTGATTTTTAAGATGTGCAGAGAAAAATTATTTATAGTCAGAACTGGTTTGTATTGCTTTGTATTACACATTGCCTCTACACCCAGGGATCAGCTGGAATGTAGATGGCCAAATCTTGACTGTTGGTAATGAATATGGATATGTGTTTCTTTTAGCAAAGAAAAAATTTATGAATTAGTAGCCCTTATATATAACACCTTAATAGTAATTATATAATTACTATTATTACTAGTATTTTTTTTGTCTGTTGTGGGACTTGAACGCTAGTCCTGGGCATTGTTCTTCAGTTCTTCAGCTCAAGGATAGCAAAAGTGCCACTTCACATTTTCTGAACCTTAAGTTGTAGAAAATCTTTCACAGATTTTCCTACCAGTGCTGGCTTTGAAAAGAGACCTTCAATCTCAGCCTCCTTAGTAGCTAGGATTACAGGTGTGAGCTACTGACACCTGGCAGTACAATTATTTTGAAAAAGAAAAAAACCCATGATTGTATCCTTAAAAAAATCACAATATGGCAAGTGTATCTGTAATGTAAGTTGTATCAAGGAACCATCGGCAGCAATCATTTTTAGATCTCACTATGTCCTGTCCAATGCCAGATAATATTTTATTAATTTATTTTACTTTTTCCTAACAAAGTTTATTATAAATGCACAACAGAACAATTTTGTATTGAGTATAAAGAATTCTTTAGCTCTGGGGCTTGAAATCAGGGCCTAGGCACTCTCGTTGAGAGTCTTTTTCTCAAGGCTAGCAAATTACCAATTGAGCCATAGCACCACTTCCAGTTTTTCTGCTTATGACACACTGAGGAATCAAATCAAGTGCTTCATGCATGATACCCTAGCACTCTACTACATTCCCAGTCATTGAGTCTTTTGTTGTTGTTGTTTTAAGATAGCATTTTGCTATGTGTCCTTCTGTTGGCCTGAAATTTAGACTGGTCCCAAGCCTACTCCTAAATCAGCCACCCAAATTCAGAGATTACAGACATTGACCATCATATTCAGCCCATGATTCCTTGTGATACTCGTTTCAGATATAGTAACAGTTATTCTGTCTTCTTTGGATTGGATGGTTTTTTCATTCATCACTGTTAATCACATTTCTTGTCCTGGGTTGTTGACCCTTCTAGATCAATAGAAATATTTCAGGTTCTTTTGAGGAACCTCCATACTACTTTCCAAAGTGGTTGAACAAGTTTACACTCCAACCAACAATGATGTAAGGTTCCTTTCTGTCCACATTCCTTCCAGCATCTGTTGTTATTAGAGTTCTTGATTTTTGCCATTCTAACTGGGGTGAGCTGCTATCTCAATGTTGTTTGGATTTGCATTTCTGTTATGGCTAGGGAGGTTGAGCATTTCTTCATGTGTCTACTGGCCATCCTGCTTTCTTCTTCAGAGAAGTTTCTCTTTAAGTCATTAGCCCACATATTTATTGGGCAGTTGTTTCTTTGAGGATTTGTTGTTGGGAGATTTAATTTTTTTGAGTTCCTAGTGTATTTTAGATATGAGACCCTTTTCCATTGTATGGCTAGTGAAGATCTTCTCCCAATCCATGAGCTTTCTATTGATCTTGCTAGCTATGTCCTTTGCCATGCAGAAGCTCTGCAACTTCATGCAATCCCATTTGTCCAACCTTTCTTTGATTTGTTGTGTTTCCGGGTCTCTACTCAGAAAATTTCAGCCTGTGCCAAGGAGAACTAGGCTTTCTCCTATTCCATCCTGTAATGGTTTCAGAGCGTCTGCTTTGACCCCGAGGTCTTTGATCCATTTGGAGTTTATTCTGGTGCAGGGTGATATATAACGATCTAGCTTTAGTTTTCTATAAGTAGTTAACCAATTTTGCCAGCACCATTTACTGAAGAGGCTGTCTTTCTTCCATTCTATTGTTTTAGCTCCCTTATGAACGATTAGATGGCTATAGGTCTGTAGGTTCATTTCTGGGTTTTCAATTCTATTCCATTGGTCTTGAGGTCTGTTCTTGTGCCAGTACCAAGCTGTTTTGATTCCTATGGCTCTATAATAGAGTTTGAAATTTGGTATTGATATTCCTCCAGCAGTGTTCTTTCCGTTGAGGAGCGTTTTTGCTACTCAGGTTCTTTTATTGTTCCATATGAATTTTTGGATTGCCTCTTCTATTTCCTTGAAGAATGAGGTTGCAGTTTTGATAGGTATCGCGTTGAATTTGTAGATAGCCTTGGGAAGTATTGCAATTTTCACGATGTTAATCTTTCCAATCCAGGAGCATGGGAGTTTTTTCCATTTTCTAAGTTCTGTTTTGATTTCCTTTTTCAAGTTTTTAAAGTTTTCAACATAGAGGTCTTTCACATCTTTCCTTAAGTTAATTCCTCCTCTATGACCCAGCAATCCCACTTTTGGGCATTTACCCAAATGTTTACAAACAAGACCACACTAAAGCTACCAGCACAACTATGTTTATTGCAGCATTATTTACCATAGCTAAGGTATGGAACCAACCCAGATGCCCTTCAGTAGATGAATGGATCAAAAAAATGTGGTATATATACACAATGGATTTCTATGCCTCCATCAGAAAGAATGACATTGCTCCATTTGTTAGGAAATGGAAAGACTTGGAAAAAATTATATTAAGTGAAGTAAGCCAAGCCCAGTGAAACACAGATCCCATTATTTCCCTTATTTGCAATATCTAGTATATGTCTGAGTCAAGCAGAAAAGGTCAGATGAGGTGATGTTAGGAAAATGAACCCTAAGATATGTATTTTAAATGTTTTTTCTTTCATGCATTTGTTTCTAACGCAATTATAAGATTATTTCTTTGTTGCTTTGTATGTCCCTCCCCCAAAATATAACCCCTGCTTTCACTGTAAAAAAAAAAAAAAGAAATATTTCAGGTTCTGATCTTGAAACTGATCCTTGCCATCCAACAACATCACATGTTTGTGAAAAGCATTAGCTGGCCTAATGAGCATAGCAGCCAGCTGGAGTTCAGCTATCTGATGGCCTTAGGGTCCAACAATGCAATCATTTCTGTGCACCTACTGAAAACTGTCACAGGTAATTTTGATTTATTCCATACAATTCTCAACCATTTGCCTTTCTCAGCTTTGCATGCTTTAAATTCTGTTAAACATTAATTACTATTTCATCATTTTCACAAGTAACATATATGTCTTACTTTAAAATTTATTCAAACATGCAAAAATGTTATCGTAGTTGCTGTCCACCAGTGGCTCATGTTTTAAAACCTAGCTACTTTAGAGGTCAACAACTGAGGATCCTGGTTTAAAACAGCCCATGTGGAAAATTGTGAGATATTTCTCCCATTAAGAAACCAAAATCCAGAAGTGGAGATGTGGCTCAAGTAATAGAGTGTCAGTTTTGAGCAAAAAGACTAAGCAAGAATAATATGTCTACTTCTGACTCCATTATTTACTTATGGAACACTCACTCACACACACACACACACACACACACACACACACACACACACACACACACACACTATACATTCTTCTAGACTCTCCTTCCTGAGCAGTACTCAATGCCATTAACTTAATGCATGTTTTCTCCAAATTATTATGGTAGGGATTAAACTACATTTGTGTTATGATACTGCAATTTTTGTACTTTTTGTTTTGCAATTTTTTGTACTTAAGTAAGAAAACAGTCGTTTGTGAAGACTAACCAGAAATAAATGTGTCGGTAAATAGGTAGGTGGCAGGTAGACTGAAACTTGCAGATAATACCATTTGAAATTTTATTTCTCCAAGTTTATATATATATATATATATATATATATATATACACACACATATGTATGTGTTTAAAACTTGTGCCAAAATTTTATTTCCAATAACAATGATCTATTTGTTCCATTATATAAATTTAACTTATTGTATGTTTCATAGTAGATAAATATATATAGAATTTCTTTTCTTTGGAGACAAGATTCTGCAGTTTAGACCAGCTTTCCTCAATTCCTAATTCTCAAGTTTCAGGTTCCTGAGAAGTTCAAACAGTCAAGGGAAGACTGGAGTATGAGTTATTACCTCAAGAGTATTTAAGTTAGAGCTGTTGGACATTAAAAGATTAAGACTTTGGAGACAAGATGGATGTCTGTGCTATGGTTGTAATGACTATTGCTCCCTTAGGCTCTCCAACAAAAAGGGATTTAATTATCATTATGTATACAAATAATACGTCATGTTAATAGTTGTAACCACAAGCTAGATTGATGCCTTAGTTTGTGGACATACCTGTAGGCACTGACCACCTCCCAACCCTGTAGTAGAATGAATATAAAGCATGTTAAGCATGATTTTGGGATCCAGAACCTGGCAAAGAGGCTGTGGGTCCTCTGGTGTCTTCTTTCCTATCACTTCCTGTGATTTCTCAGATTTTTGGCCAGGTATCCCATCATCTTTGCTGTTCCATGGTTGTTGTTAGTTACAGTATTGATATTCTGAACACCTCAAAACAAACTATGGAAAAACACCTCCTTGAACAAGATTCAGAAGTGTATAGGAGCACCTCGGAAGATCCCAAACATCAGCAGTCATCCTGTGATTTTCTAGCAAGAAAGTACAATTCAGATGTATCTTTATTTTTGATAATATAAAGAGATGGATAATTGTCTTTTTGTATATTTTGTACTTGATATTGCATAAATTTTCAGAAAAATATATACATTGTGAAATAATGTTATTTTTTCCATGGGTCAGAAAACCTCGTAACTGAAGTAATGACCCTAATGTCTTATCTCAGTTGACTGAATCAGATTTAGATGAGTATGAATTGCCTAATTATGAACATTTCTCCATGAAACTCAACAACATAGAATGAAGTGTGAAGGTCAGGCCATTCTATACCTCTAAGGATTTTACATATGTTAGACTAATATACACCCACACTGCTCAGCACTAATGGCACATTGTTGTGTCATAATTGTCTTTATATCAGAAATACGCTAGAGCTTAAAGTAGAATGATGGGCTGTACATTTTCAAAGCAAGAGTGATGATCACCCCCTGCAATTACTCTCAGTGTTGAATCCTTCCTATACAATTTACTGACTTAGCTTCTACTCTGTGCTTTACCATTATCAGGGAGGGTCACACTGTATCAAGCTACAATACTGCGGCAACCTTAGCTGCCTTTGAATATTACCTCCAATTTGATCCCAAAGTGAACTCTGCAACTCTAATCACATGGTTAGTTGACACCCGAACTTTTCAAGCCTGGTTAAAATTTCAGCTATCATTGCTCATTGCCAGGGTTAAAGATCTCACTACTTTAGATTTGTTGTTTATCTTCTTGTATTTCCAACACTGCCTTTGAAGTTGGTTTTTGAAGTAGAGCTTTTAGTTTGCATTTGATTTATGGAGGTGTTAGTGATGCCAGTTGAACTGCATATATTATAATGTAAGTAATTTGATGTTTTATATATGAATTTAATTTTGGCAGTTGAGGAATTGAATACACATCACTCACAAAACTTTATTTATGTGTATTTGTATTGCTTTATTGTGAGCTTCCTAAAAGCCAGTCATGGGAGAACATGTCCCTAATCACATCACTTCTGTCACTGAGACAAGGTTTGAAATGTCCAGACCACTTGGCACTTCATAGTGAGAACCTTGCTACAAAGAAAGGGAGATAATAGCAAAAAGAGAAAATGAATCTTCCATCGGTTTTGTTATATGTGCTTTACACTTAGCCATTAAGACCACCATAATACTATTTTTTATGACTTCTTACCTACTCTTTTCCTGTTCTGAGCTGTTTTATTTATGGATCTCTAAGAAATCATGTAAGAATCATATAAAAAATCTATATAAGTCATATAAGAAATCATAAAAAATAGATTGTTAGGGTTATATAATCCAAAAGGAATAATTTCAGGAAACTATTAAGAACATAAAATATAATGCACATCTAAAATTTTCTCTTTGTTGAAAACATCAGCAGGTTTTGTTTATTTATTCTGATAACAAAGATTATGAACTAAGTTACAATAGTATTCCAAATGGAACACAGAACTAGAAATATGAAGGGTAGCACTAAAGAATGCTACTGTTACCACTAATAGATTAAGAATGAAATTTAGGCAAAACTACTTCAGTGTAAAAGCCACAGGACAGCCCTAACATTACTTTCATTTTTTCTTATGAAGAAAAGACTTTTTTAAATAAAGACAAATTTTCACAGATATTAATATCAATTGGGTATATATTTCTTAATGCCTTCAGGAAGGATGCTGTGACCATACTGATGGAAGCTGACTTCTCTGTGCAGACACCATTCCAAGCACTGCACCTGCATTAGGGTAATTAGTGCTTATGACAGTCCTTCAAGTTAGGAAATTAATTATTTTTTTATTTTTTATTATTTTCTTTTAGTCAGTTGTGGAACCGAAACTCTGGGTGCTGTCCCTCAGCTCTTCAGCTCAATGCTAGCACTCTACCACTTGAGCCACAGCACCACTTCCAGCTTTTTCTGTTTATGTGGTGCTGAGGAATTGAACCCATAGCCTCATGCATGCAAGGCAAGCACTCTACCACTGAGCCACCTACCCAGCCCTAAGTATTTTATTAAAAGCAGAAGTAGGCAACAAGGCCAAACAAATTTCCCAAGTACCTAAGACTGACCAGTTGTAGACCCATAATTCAAATCCAGGTTTTTACCAGGCATATCTGAGAATATTCTGACCTTTCAAGAGCTATTGAGTAGATGATCTCACATTTTCTTCCTAATTATGGTTATAACGGCAATAACATTGCTACAGAATATAAGTATTTTAAATGAAAAGGATCTGGGTAATGACATTGTAAGTGATTTTTATTCCAAATGAAATAACAATGAACATCATTCAGTTTCCACTGTTTATTATTCCAGGAGTAATTGCTTAAGGAGAACAAATCCATGTCAAAGACTCCTGTGCTGATGAACACAGGCTTTTATCATTCAGTACCTTGAATACACAAGGAATAGTTTGTTATGGATATATAATACAAAATGAATAATTTTTGTGACTAGTTTCTTCCTTGTTGTACCAAAGAAAATTTATTCCCTATTCTAAAATATATATCAATTTAATGGATATTAGTGTTATCAGTATAAAATTGGTGTGCATAATATATGCAATATATCACATAACATAAAAATGATATATATATAATATATGAATAATTACTGATATTTTATAACTACTATAAAAATACATGTATAAACTGGTTTTAGTATTATACTGTGAAGGATACAAGAAATGACATCTTTATTTAAATACATATATTTGCATGTTTTAGTCACATAATTTATTTTTGTACCAGTACTGAGGCTTGAACTATGCTCTGGATGTTGTCCCTGAGCCATTTCACTCAGAGTGGCTTCATATATCTGTCCTCAGATCTTGGCCCCTAAGTAGCTGGGATTACAGATATGACTGATGTTATATTTTTTAATTCCATCCTTGGCATGTTCTTACATAATTATTTTTGAATGTTCAATTATATTGCAATATTCCATTTCTAAACCAATTGAGGAACAAATTAATTATTGGGTTAAACTATATGTTACATAAAATTGTAAGGACCATACCTTGCTATCAATTTTCAAAGATATTCCTAGTTTAATTCCTGGACAGACAAGTAGAAAAATTAAATTATGTGTGCATAATGTATGTATTGTTATATTACATAACATATGAATGATATATTTGTAATATTTGCATAATTAGTGATATTCTATAATTACTATAAATAAAATTTGTATAAAACTGGTTTTAATTTAATACTGTGAAAGATACAAGGAATGTCAACATCCCTATCTTGTCTCTTTTTCAGCAGTATACAAACTATGCTACAAACATATATCTTCAAGAAAACTCACCTTTGTAATCACATATGCACCTTCAAATATTCTCCTCATCGCTATAAACATCCTCTAAGATTGGCTACACTTATCCACTAGAGTCATCCTACGACAGCAAACACTGTTATACTTTCTGGATAAAGTTGCTCCTCCTCATCTTCATCAACTTCCAGTAACTTCAGTAAAGAGCATTTTCTCCTGCTTTGCCTTAGACGATAGCATCCTTTTTTACTTCCCAGCAAAGAAATTGTGGCTTGCAGGCTTGAGCATTTGTACATTCAGAGCTTCTTCGGTTGTGAATTTTTCCTTTCCTTTCTTGGTAAGATAGCTAGAATAACAAAAAGCATTTAAGGCAATGTGTTTTAGTGTAAATGAAAACATACTGATTTGAAAATATTAGAAATATTCATTCCTTTTTTATTGTGAAAATACTGTACAGAGGGGTTACAATTAGATGGCAAGATAATGAGTACATTTCTTATCAAGCATTGTAGCCTCCTCCTTTGTTTCCCCTTTCCATCCCTTCCCAGCTTCCTCCAGCCCCCCACTTAATGCTCCCCCCCATAAAAGATGTAAAGTTCGTTTTCGACAAGACAACTTGTACTTCTCATTGTTGCAACGGGTCCACCTTTATCCTTATTTAAATGACTTGTTTTTCCCCTTTCCCTCCACAAATTATACCGATATCAAATACAGTGAAAGCAGGGGATATACTGTGGGGGATGGACATACAAAGCAACAAAGAAATAATCTTATAAATGCGTTAGAAACAAATGCATGAAAGAAAAAAAATTTGAATACATATCTTAGAATTCATTTTCCTAACATCACCTTATCTTACCTTTTCTGCTTGACTCATACATATACTAGATATTGCAAATAAGGGATACCATGGGATGCCCCTCAGTAGATTAATGGATCAAGAAAATATGGTAATTATACAAAATGAAATTCTATGCCTCCATCAGAAAGAATGGCATTGCCTCATTTATTAGGAAATGGAAAGACTTGGAAAACAATTATATTAAGTGAAGTAAGCCAAGTCCAATGAAACATAGGTCCCATGAAATATTCATTCTTTAAATTTATTTTTCATTCAAATATAATAGGGGTGGTTTTAGTGGTGCATGCCTTTAAATATAGCTATTTAGAAGGCTGAAAACAGAGGATCATATTTTCAAGCTAGACTAGTTAAATGGACCACGACACACTTATCTTCAACTAAGAACCAAAAAGCCAAAAGTTGAGCTGTGGTTCAAATAGAAGCCTGCCAGCATGAGCAAAAAAAAAAAAAAAGTAAAAGAACCTAGGCTCTGAATTTAACTCATAGTACTAAAGCACACATATTTTATGTATGTATGTATGGTTCATAAAATAATCCGTGAGTTAATTTGTTGAAACCTGGTCGTAGATTAAATATGAGGAGTGGAAAGTATGTAAGTCTGAAATGACTGCCAGGTATTTTGACAAGACTAGAAGAATTATCACTTAATTAAATAGTAATGAGGACTACGTATGTATATAAAGATCGAATCTCACTTTGGGATCTTTTTAGTTTGTTAAAATCAGTAGCTATTTGTCAGTAGACAGGATGCTATTAAGGACTTGAATTAAAGAAAAAAACAGAGCTGGAGAGAAAAAAAAAGAAATAATTACATGTACTCAGTGATAACAACCATGAGAATGAACATTACAGAACTAACCCCTGGGATATTCAAATATGTAAAACATGACAAATGAAGAAAAACAGTAATAAGTATGTAATGCAGACTTATATGGATAGGTATTTTTAATGTTTAAGGGCTACGAAGTGAGTATGTGATGACCTAAAATTTAAGAAATTGGTAAGGTCAATTATCCCTTGGGCCAAACATAGCTAATAGTTTAGGTAAAACAGGGCCACAATAGTGTGTCTTGATTTACCAAAGTAAAAACAGGTCAATATTTGGAAAGTTATTTTTTGGACATGTGGTTGGAGTGACAATTACTGACGTTTGTTCAAGTGTCAGTAGAAGGCTACAGTTTTAGCACAATGATAGAAATCTTTCAGGGATCTGGTAAATTTGCCCTCTGTCTTCAATTTCCTTTTTTTCTGAGAATTAAAATATCATTACTGGAAGCCAGTCCCAAATTGTGCCTTTTCCAATTTATCAGATATTGTCTATCACATGCCCAAATAATAGAGAATGGGAACAGGTCTACATTGAGCACTCACAGTAGACAGGTCTCTGGACTTTCTCAGGAAGAGCTTTCTGCCATTGTGGGATGGATAGGGCTGGATAATATACAAAGCAGACATCATAGATTGAAAGTATTGTGCTAAGTTGACACCTGAGATATAGGATGTTTTAACTGCATAGTATTTTTTTTCATGAATCAGTTAATCAGATTCTTTACACAATATGATATTACTAGACTGTGGAATGCATGTTTATTGCATTTACTTTGTATTACATATTTTGGAATTTGGTATAAATCGTTCATCTTTTTTTTTTTTGATATGGATTACTCCTAGTTGTCAATAGTGAGAAAATGCCCTGGAACTTTGTAACTTGAAGTCTTGTGTTGCCATGTGTTATATCCTATTTTCCTTTTACAGAGTTGATAAAAAATTACACGTAATTTATTTTTTATTTTATTTCTTATCTATTACAGAATTTGAACTCAGAGCCTGGCCATGCTCCTGATGTCTTTTGCTCAAGGTTAGCTCTCTACAACTTCGAGCCACAGAATCAATTTTAGTTTTCAATGATTAATTGGTGATAAGTGTCCCGCGGGGACTATTCTCAACCTGGCTTTGAACTGTGATCCTCATATTCCAGCCTCCAGATTAGCAAATATTACAGGCATGAGCTACTTCCACCCGGTTATACATAATTTAAACTGTAGTTTTCTGAAGTGTTTCATCCTGCACTGAATATTTTTTCTTACAAGTATTGTAATAAATATGTAATCTATCCAATTTTGAAAAGTACTGTGTACCTCCCACTTATTTGTGGCATTTCTGAAATCCAAGTTTCTCTGTGTGACAGGGTGGATACTTTTGCCTGTAACAAGTATGTTGAACATATAACATCTGGCTACTTACAGAACAAAGCATGTGAAGCTAGAGTAGCCAGATAAAGAACTTCCAGGACAATTCAATGGCAACTCATGTACTCTCTCTGTAGGTGAATAGGCAGCATAGAAAAGAAATTCTTATATTTGAAAGTGATTGAGTGTGTGTGCACATAGGTGTTCACTTATTTATCTGTTATTATAGTTTTAGATATATTCACTATTATAAAACAATATTTCCGATAGATAAATAGATAGATAGATAGATAGATAGATAGATAGATAGATAGATAGATAGATAGATAGATAGACAGATAGATAGATAGATAGATATGCAATAACAGTTTCCAAAATCCAGGGAACCACCTCCATGGGCATCGCTTACCTATATGTTGCTCTTTGGGTAATAAGAATGAAACTTGGAATTGTCCTGTGGTAGAGAAATTGCTCAGAGATTCAAGCATTTTTCTTTTAGTATGTTGCTTGTTCCTAACTCTAAAATTAGGAAGTCTGTTAATATATATGTTATATTATAATATATTTAATATATTATATATAATGTATAATATATTGTTTATTATAAAATATATTTCATATAATACCTGAGAATATTATATATTTATGAGGAAAAATACAACAAACGTATCAGTCCATACTTTCCTAGCCATGATTAGCTTCAGTAGAGTTAGGCACATTACATCTCAACATGAAAATTCTACTGAAGTTCTGATCACCTTGAGCTAGATAAGAAGATTTCCTGTAAAAAAAGCCTCTCTTCAATTATGAGTAAAGATATGTTTGGAAGTTTAGTTTAGTTTTTTTGTTTTGTTTTGTTTGGCCAGACATGGGGCCTGAACTCTGGGCCTGGGCGCTGACCCTCACCACGTCAGCTCAAGGTTAGTGCTCTACCACTTGAGCCATAGCTCCACTTCTGGCTTTTTCAGCTTATGTGGTGCTGAGAAATACTACCCAAGGCCTCATGCATGCAGGCAAGCATTCTACAACTGAGCCACCAACCCAGCCCAAGTTTGCAAGTTTTTGAGAAGAGGAATTTGGCATTTGCTTTGCATCCTTGATTAGTCATGAATAGATAACATTTGACTACAAATTTTGTCTCCTTGTAGGTTCCATAAACAGTTACATATCAGCCTCATTGCATCACATATCTTTAAGTCCTTCTTTTATTTCTTTTTATCATTATTGTTTTGTTGTTGTATTTCTGATCCTGAAGCTTGAACTCATGGCCTACGCAGTGTCCCGGAGCTCAATGCTTGTGCTCTACCACTTGACCCATGTACCACTTCTGGCTTTTTCTGTATGGACATGCTTTGAATCATAATACTCAGATCTCAGCCTCCAGGGTAGCTAGGAACACAGGTGTGAGCCACCAGTGCCAAGCAAGTTCCTCTCTTTTAGATATTATTCTAAAAGCCTCCTATCCAATGTCACTCCTAACATAGTAAATGGAACTATGCCAATAGTTTCTTCACACTCTCATCTCCTGTTATGGCTATGGTGTATCTTTTGCAAATTATATTGAAACTACTTCACTGTTCTCTTCCTAATCCATGATTCTACATGTGTTTGTAATAATTACTTAAATTTAGCAGCTATGAATCCTAAATCTCTCAATTATTAATTTCACTTAATTCTTTCAATATGATTATTTTTCAATACAAATATGAGCTTATACTCACCTTCTTGAATTTACCCCTTGGCATGAGCAGTGCCTGGGCCTATTCTACCTCAAATGCAAGAGGTTGGCAAAATAATAGCCTACAGTATTACTGCCTAAGAGTCAGGACAAGTAGTTGAGTGCCTAAAAGAAGAAATGCATTTCTGGCCTGGGAAGGGGTGGGAGAGGCAACAGCCTAGAAAGCAACCTGGCAATCACAACATTTAACAACTTCTCCTTTGGGGAAACTGATCTCCTGCAAAGTGGCAGTGAGATAACTCACCTAATGAATTTTCATATATGAAGGAAGTTGTCATGTCTCACTACACAACTCACTTGGAGTCAAAGAGAGGGTCATACTTTTGTGTCCTCCTTAGGCCCAGTCTCATTTTATCTTCATCGTAGACTTTGCCCAGACTCTATTCCTACCAGAAGGTCCCTGATGAGGAGGAATGTATGATCTCTTGGCTTTTGATTAGCCCTATGGGAACTGAGGCCACTTTTAATTTTGATCCTGTTCATTCTGACAAGGCTGTGGTGGGTGGTGGGAAAGCTCATTCTCTGAATTGTTCCCTATTACCAAATCTCTTCAAAGAAAGTCAAGGAATGACAGATTCTGCCTGAGGGAGTGAGTTTCTCCATTTCTAAAGAGGTTAATTAATATCTGATTATGAGGCCCACGTGGTGGTCCTTCCCCAGATCCTCCAAACAGGAGTGGATGTTACCTCAGACACCAGGCCATCCTCATATTTCTTCAGCTCTTTCTCATGAAACTAAAGGTCACAGGAGTTGAGTTGAGAAACAAGAAGAAATGAGAGTAGCAGAAGAATCATTGGCATGTGGAGAAATTAGAAACTCTGGGTGAAAAAAGGGCTCAGAAAATCTAGGATCACTCACATCATTTGGGAATCACATCACAAGATTAGGGAATAAAAGTAATAAGTTACTACCTAAATTAGTAACTCCACTGCTCTGACTACATTACAAGTGTTCTCTCAAAAGGTAGCTGTCCTATTTTGATGAGGAAAAAGGAGAACATTCTTTCCTCACAAAGTTCTACTAAGTATCTTCTTCCATAACCCAGGTTGTTCTTACCCTGTACTTGTCGGTTACTTTCCTTTGCTAGATTCAATCAATGACACTTGAAAATGTTATCATCTTCAGACATGTAGTTACATTTTGTTTTAATCCATTTGTTATAAAATAAAACAAATTTTGGGGAAAATATGTCTATGCTATATTTTCTTCCATGCCATATTTATTTGATGTTATTAAGTATTATTTTAATAGTTTCATATTTAAAACTTGAGGAAAATGTTTTGTTACTGTTAGCACTAATTAGTTGCACTTTTTTTCTATTTTTCCATATCTGTATATTTATTATTAATCTTCTAACATTGTGTTTTCCCCCTACTGTTATCTTCTTAAAATTGCCTCAAATTATAAACTCTATATGATGATCTGTATGTATTCATTGATATATTTAAATTTTATCTAATATGCACATTTTATATGATATTTTCATCCTATTGTAACTGCTCTGAAATCAATATGGAAGTCCTTCATTAAAGAAAAAACACTATACCACAAAACCCAGTGAAATTAGGATTAGGTATCTATCCAAAAATATTTAGTAATGATATAGTAGAAACGTCCACTTCTCTTATATACCAAAACATGTTTATAGCTTTGGAACATCCAGGTTGATTACACAGTTTGGTTGCTATGAATATTGCTGCCATGAACACGTATGTTCATATTGATTTACATTCTTTTTTTGCGGGGGGAGTCCGGTCGTGGGGCCTGAACTCTGGGCCTGGGCGCTGTCCCTCAGTTCTTCAGCTCAAGGCTAGCATTCTACCGCTTGAGCCACAGTGCCACTTACGGCTTTTTTCTTTTTGATTATGTGGTGCTGAGGAATCGAACCCAGGGCCTCATGCATGCAAGGCAAGCGCTCTACCACTGAACCACCTTCCCAGCCCTTGATTTATATTCTTTCAGTATGGATCCAATTTGCAATAATGATCTTCAAGATATGTGTCTTTTTTGTATCGTGTAATCTTCCATCATGATCTCCATATGGGTTGCACTAGTTTAAATACCACATCACCAAACACAATTTCTGATTTATTTCAACCTCTCCAGAAGTTTATTTGCGTGGTGATAGCTATTCTGGTGTGTAAGATGGGATCTCAGTGACTTTACTATTTATTTTCCTATGTATAGCCTATGTGGATAAGAATCTCAAACATTTCATTTATTTACTAAACACGTTGGTATTTCATTATTGATCAATGTCTTTCTTTTTCTTTTGGTATTTGATCAATTTTTAAGTTTTATAATATTTGATTTTTCCGATTCCAAATACTCACTTTAGTAAAAAGATTTTTTTCATTACAGTGGTGTATTGCTTGGATATTTTGATCTTGTGAAGGCTAAGAGAATTTGATATTGTTCTCTAAGTCAAATTATAAGCATGTAAAAATGAAGTGAACCTGATTAAATGAAGTCCTTTCTGCACATTTTCTCCGGTACAGATTTCTCTGATTTAAGAAATGTATATTTTATGTCATACTGGATGCCTAACTAAGTCTGTGTGTGTGGATGATTCAGTAAGAATTGCAGAATTCGCCACATAGATTTTGGAGCAAAGACTTACAGCTGAAAACAGGACAATGATTCAGAAGACAGCTGAGGCTGAAGCTGTGATCCCTTCTAACTGTGTTCAGCTCCCAATCTCTTGTAATACACCCCTCACTTCCCATGCGGTGGTTTCTTTTTCTATGCAAAATGTTTCTGGAGCTTCATGTTATTCTTGCCTCCTAGTATGCCAACATGAGGGGAGTGAAAGCAAACAAGGCAGATGTGGCAGAGGAATTTATTTTTTTTAATTGTGTAAATACCATACAGAGGGGTTACAATCACATGGGCAAGGTAAAAAGAGTACATATCTTATCAAGCATTGTGGCTGCCTCCTTTGATTCCCCTTCCCATCCTTTCCCAACTCCCGGCCCCCACCCCGTGATCCCTCCTCAGACCCCCCTCCCACCAAAGTTGTAAAGTTTGTTTTTCAACATAACGCCTTGCACATCTCATTGTTGCACTGGATCCACCTGTATCCCAATTTAAATAATTTGTTTTTTTCACTTCCCCTGGACAAAGTATGCCAACATCAAGTGCAGTGAAAACATGGGGCATGCCGTGGGGGAGGGACATACAAAGCAACAAAGAAATCATCTTATAAATATGATAGAAACAATCACAAGAAAGAAAAAAATATTGAATTCTTATCTTGGGGTTCATTTCGCCTAACATCAACTTATCTGACAGTTTCTCAGACATGTGCTAATTATTGAAAATAAGAGAAACCATGGGACCTATGCTTCTTTGGGCCTGGCTTAACTTTGGTCGGTTTTGGGGCTTGAAATCTGGGCCTGGGCACTGTCCCTCAACTCTTCAGTTCAAGGCTAGCACTATCCCACTTGAGCCACAGTGTCACTTCCAACTTTTACTGCTTATGTGGGGCTGAGGAATCGAACCTAGAGCCTCATGCTTGCAAAGCAAGCACTCTACCACTGTGCCACCTTCTCAGCCCTGGCAGAGGGTTTTTATCTGAAGATCCATCACACTTGGGAGCTTCTGGCTGAAAACTCCAGAAAGACAAAAGTGAAGAAATACTTAAGAGAAAATGTAAAACAGAAAGCCACAATGTTTAACCCTGAAACCAGTTTCTAGGATAAGGAGACTCAAGAATTGGTGTCTCCTGAGGAGAAAGAGGAAATATTCAGGAAGAATGAGAAGGAAGTGGGAGGAAATAGGGAGAAAGAGACCTAGACTACCTAGAGCTGGGACCTCAATGTGAGCTTAATTTTACTGTGGGAAACCAACCCCAAGGATGCAATACCTTACAATTTTGATTACTCTCTCTCATGCTACAAAGCCTATTCCAGATCAACTTCCACTCAGCATGGTGTCCATTCTGGGATCCAGACTGACTGCTGGAGGTTCCCAGGGGATGCAAAGAGTGAAAACCACAGTGCTAAAGCTTAGAAAAGACACATGCCATCACTTCTCACATGTCATTTGTCAAGTAAGTTCTACAACCAAGCCTGGTATCAATGGGGATGGGAATAGATATTAAGAGCATTATAATAATATCTACTATTATTATCATATAATAATCTAACATCTATTGTTTCATCAAAGGGAGAGAGATAGCATTTCTCCCTTTTTAGGAGTATGGGACAGGGCATTCTATAGAATGTTCTTCAATTGGGGGCTCTCTGAATCTTTTCTCCCAAGATTGTAGTTTCGGGAAGGAGAATGACAGTGGAAAAGTGAGTTCTCAAGCTGGATACTGATGGCTGACACCTATATTCCGAGCCTGAGATCTGAGGATTATGATTTAAAGTCAGTCTGGGCAGGAAAATCCATTGGAATCATCTCCAATTAAACAAAAAGAGCCAGAATTGGATCTGTGTCTCAAATGTTAGAGCATTAGCTATGAGTGGGTGGAGGGGACAGAATCTTATCCCTGAATTTAAACCCAGGATTGGGGGATGGGAGGAAATGTGTTCTCAGTGCATGAAATCAAGGGTGTGTGGTCAACATCACTATTGATGTTAATGTTGGGGTAGAGTTGATCAGTTTTATTCTGGAAATGATTTGTCCCACTCTTCTCTGTCCTGTATTCTTTAAAAGAAACAGCTTTGAGAAATCTATACCTAAGATGTGTGGATTGCACTGAAGAACTGGTTTCATTTTTTTCTACGTACAAAATGATACATAAGTAGTGTACAAAGAAGTTTTAATTTAATATGTCGGTTTGTGAATACATCTTGATCGATGTCATCAATTTGATCATTCTTCTCTATCTCACCCAACCCCCCCCCTCCATTTACGTGGTCACATTTTCACACATGTACATTGAATATTATGGTGGGATTCTCCCACTGCACCAGTTTGGCAAAGAAGTTTCTTCATTGTACAGGCAAGGAAGATGAAGCTGAGGACTACAAGTCCAAGACAGCATAGCTATTACTTTGCACCAAGATTATTTGACTTACAAAATCTTCACCAAAAGAAGCATTATAAAAAAGAACATGGCTAGGAACTAGAAGCATCTATCTTTGTGCGTGTGCTGGTTTTGGGGCCTGAGTGCTGTCCCTGAGCTGCTTTGCTAAAGGTTAGCACTCTACCACTTGAGCCACAGTACCACTTCCAGCTTTATGTTATTTAATTGGAGGTAAGAATCTCGTGAATTTTCTATCTTGGGCTCATTATAAACCACAATCTTCAGACCTCAGTCTCCGGAGTATCTAGGATTGCTGGTGTGAGCCACTGGCAGCTAACAAAAAATCTATTAGTTGTCCCAATTAAACATGTGGAGCAATAGGTCATTTGATACTGGTGACACTCAGATAATGATTCCTCTACTTGTTCCTTTCTGGTGTTATGACTAGTGTGATAATGTTTGCTCAGGTTTATATCACTGTGCAATCATTGCTCCATTTTGTTCAGTAAAAAGCTTTTCAGGACAGGAGAACTGTGAGAGGAGAATATGGGATGAAAATTTTATCTGTACTTCTTGTGGCCTGGCAAAAGCTTCTCAGAATGTTTGCAATCAGAAATAAGAGTCCATTTCGGCCGAATAAAATGAAAGACACACACCTGACACAGAAGCAGTGCCACAGAAGGACAAATGGGAAAACTCATCCAGGCTCAGAACGAATCAACAGTATGAGTTGTTCAGGTGCGTGAAAATTTGTGAAGATTGTCTTTCTAACCATGGAGAGATCATTAAATGCTGGACTCATATCTGTTTAGGTCTGTTTCCTCTGAAGCATCTTTGATAAAGACAGAAATGAGAATGTAACAATGGAACCTAGTTATGTTTTCTGAATGAGATTTCATCTCTTTCACAAATCAAGTAAGGGTTGTAATGAATGACTTGTATTTCCTGAGAGAAATTCATGTTTGATTCCTTGTTTCTATTAAGCTTATCAAGTGAATAACTTTAAATTTGTAAGCTGTTATTATAACAAATATGAAATGATTTTTTTATGTTTCTAGGAGGCACCCAGTTTCCTTTTAGATAGAAAATATTTATCTGGCTTCCAACCAAAATCTTTACATCTCAGCCTCCAGAGTACCTATGATTCCAGGCATCAGTCACCTCTCCTAGCTGAGACGAATATTTTTGGTATAGAAAGATCACTATGATATAGAACATGAGGAATGAATAATTTAGATTAACAAGAAATATTTTGAAAACATTAACAAATCTGAAGTTATCACAAACTTGCCTGCTTCAGTGAGGAGAAAAATGAGAAAGAAGTTACAGAGGTAGAGAATTGGAGACTAAAGAGAAGTGAGTGAATAGTTCTTTGTTAGCAGAGCTACTGAAGATTTCTTTTTAAGAAAATTCAGCTTGATATAGTGGTACATGTCAATAATTCTAACTACTTATGAGCTAGACTCTGGAAGGTATAGGAGGTTTGCAGTTGGTATGGTAAAAGTATAATACTGGTACTTCAATATTTAAAACACACTGGTGCCACATGGTGATAAGAGAGGCAGAAGTAGGAGGGTCATGGTTTGAGACCAGACTAGGCAGTTAATAAGAAACTATCTGAAAATCAATCTAAAGCTAAACAAAGTGCTAGGTGTATGGATCAAGAGAAATTATCCAGCAAGTTTGAGGCCCTGAGTTCAATCCCTTCTCCTGAGAAAAAGAGACAATAAAAAGGAAGAAAGATTATAATACAATTTTCAAAATATTTCCTGTGTAACTTTCTGCAACAATTTCCTTCTTCAATTGCCTTAAAATGTTTACGAAGTCACTTACACAAATGACTACCATCATTTGGGGAAATCACAGAAAAGTCTTTGCAACCAGCTTTGTAACAGAACAATTTTGTCAAGCAGATTTCAATGAGCAGAAAATGAGAGATAATGGGCTCATGAAATTGCACTTCATAGCTATGTGTCAGAATGTGAGGAGCTCATAAAGAGGATTTATTTCTTAAGAGAAAAGGAGTATTGAGTTGATTTATCAACTTGAAAAATTACGGTAAATTCTGTTGGTATTTGGGATACACTTTCAAGCAAGGTGTTAAGCCAATAAAATTATGGTTGAGATTTTTAAAATATTTTTATTGTTAGTGGTTGAGATTTTTATAAAAGCTGTAAGATAATTTTTTCATAGATTTTTATACAAGCTATTCAACAATTGTTGGATAAATCACAATAATGCAAATATGTGTGCTGTGTCATCTGATGGTGTTACCTATCTCATCATCTAGGGTTGGAAGAATGTTATCTTCATTTTAAAAATGCAGAAATGGAGGCACGAGGAGAGTTGGTGTGTTTCTGAAGGCTGATGTGTAAATTACTGCCCCAGCCCGCGGGGTCGGTCAACAAGGGCAGGAAGAGGAACTGACCTGAATGAGAGACAAACCAGACACAAGGAAGGAGACCAAGACTGGGTTCTGATCAAGGTCTCAAACTTTATTTTTTATACACAGCAGTATATATATAGCACGCTGAACAGGGTAATTAGGATCAGCAGGTCAATAGGGTTGCTAGGTACCAAAACTGCAAAGTATGTCTTGCAAAAGGTCATAGGTGGGGAATCTTCAGAAGGCGCCAAGCAATGTTATCAAAGTTGTAAGGCTTAATGACTCTTATGCAAAGTGGTGGCAGTTCTTATGCAAAGTGGTGGCTCCAAGCAATGTTGTCAAACAGGGTATCAATAGGCTCCAAGGCTTAACAGCTCTTATCGAAGGTAGTAGCTGTATTTTCTAGCAAACAGCACTTGGTTCCCGGCATCTCCTCCCTTTTTATTTAATTAAATGGGCCAATTATTTACAGGGAATGGGTGACAAGGTCTTGAACCGAGTCTTGCAGAGGTCTGGTAGTATAAGGGCCTTTACCAGTGGAAGGAAGTAGAGACCCATCCCCCTAGAACGTTTTAACGATCCTTTTTGAGGGGAGAGGATTACAGATGGATCCAAGTTCTATGAAGATGTGTTTGCTTCTATGAGCCCGAAAGGCGAGTTTTTGGTCGCCCTCGTCGGCGGATACCACTAGGTTCCACCCTTCCATAGGTGCCCATGGCATGTGTGTCTAGCCGATTCGGGTTTTGGCTGCCAAGAGGCCTAAGCTCTGCCGTTTGACTTGCCTGTATAGCAAGAGGCAGTGGCTCCACGAAAGTCAGTCACCCCGTTCCTGATCGGCCAAATCTAGCCTGTGGTAATGAATTTGCAGGGGTTTGGATGTCAGGGAGTCAATTTACTGTCTTACAAAATGAATTATCCTGTAAAAAATACATGATCCCACAATAACAATTAGCAGGATTGCACTAAGGGGTCCAAGCAGAGGAAGAACATAGGGGAGTATGCTGTCAGTCCCCCACCATCGGGTGGATGAGTCACCTTGCCATCTTCTTTTTTCTAAGTTTTCTTGAAGTTGTCTAACTTGATCGCGAACCATGCCACTCTGGATAACATAAAAGCAACATTCCTCTTGTAAGAAAACACAGAGACCATCCTGCCTGGCAGTAAGAAGGTCGAGGCCTCACCTATTTTGAAGCACAACTTGTGCAAGGAGTTTAGCTGTTCTTGAATGGTCAAGACAATTCGAGTTACTGCTTGAATGTCATTAACCAATTGGTTTTGTAAGGAGTTATGAAGTGAAATGGAAGTGGCAATGCCAGCAGCACCTGCAGCCATGCCAGCGGTGACTCCCGGCCTATGATAAAGGGAATAAATGAGGGCATTATTTTCCTGCGTGCAAACTCAGTCAAATAAATGGGAACGGGTTCTGACCTGGGAAGAATATCAATATGGGGGGAACAAAAAAACAATTATACAGGCTTTAGTCCAATTTCCTCTAAAAAAGAGATATAAGCCATCGTGGCATAAAAAGGAGGTTTTTTTGGGGGGGACAATATGTCTTTTCCTTCTGTAGGCCAGAAGTGTTAAAAAATCTTCAGCAATCTAAAAAATATTTGGTTTGATTAAAGGTAATATAGTTAATGCATGTGGAATTTTCTGGTAGAACCTCCAGCAGAACCTGGGGAGAATACATATATGGGGAGGCATGGCAAGAGGTGATAACTTCTAACAATTTAGCATTGGGGGGGCTAAATACTCAGCCGCATCTAAAGGTATCTCATGGGTGGGACCCATACACAGCCAGGAGCCTTGTGAAAATTCCGGGTGTGTTGTATTTAGCAGCAAAAAGGACCTCTTAAGGATGTCTAGTATTAAGGAGAAGGTCCAAGAATGCACCGGATCCAATTGGGCAACAATAGAGGAAAAAACTTGGAAGGAATTAACAACCTGTTGAATAAGAACTTCAGCGGGGGAGGCAGTAGGTTTGGGTATCCAAACCTTTTAATTTGTATGAACCCATAAGGGTCTCGCCCTCGGCCATCCACCCATATTCCTGCTGTTAATCCTGATATCCACTTGGGATTCAATGGGTCAGTAATTGTATACTTGACCGGGTTACAGCCACCTGTAAAACATTTTTTGCCCGTAGGATGCAACAACTCCAAATTAGAGCTGAGGGACCCGGAATGTTCATGTGGGAAGGACCAATAAGGGCAATACAATTGCCTGCTTGACTGGCCAGATGCTTCCAGCAAATATATTTATGATTTGTGACGTAACTCTGTCCCAGCTGCCACAAGTTCCCCAAATATATTGAACAGTGGGTTTTCAGGCATCCAAGTATAATTCTACTTGGCTATTTTTAAAGCAGGTCTTATTCAACAGTTATGGGAGGTCAAACTCTATTGCAAAAACTTGAAATTCCCAATGACCGGAGTCAGCTTCAATAATGGCATCTGGAACCAGCATCAGCAGGTGGAGGATCATCAAATTTTTCAGTGGCAACAGCATGTGAAACAACCAAGGGTGGATTCTCAGGGTTCTCTTTTCCCCTGGAAGATGGAGGGTTAGTTAGTCTTGATATCAACTGGTTTAACAAGGCTTTCTGGAAGCCATCGAGCTGCCCCCTCTTTATTGTCAAATATATAGGCAGACCCGCGTCCCCAAATTAGTACGGGATCAGGACCTTTCCATTGATGGGTTAGGGGATCTTTCCAAAAAACAAACAGTAGCATAATTTTGACTTGTTTGTGGATGCCAGAGCCGATCAGCTGCAGATTTTCTGTTAATGTCCAAGCTTAGGAAATTAATAACAAACAAGGCATGATGAAGGATGTTTTCTGGAGCTCTTTTTATAGGGTAAAGGTTCCCCGTTTTTAATTTTTTAAAGTTTGGTGAGCCGGTTCAACAATGTCCTGACCTTGAGGGTTATAAGGGATCCCAGTAATATGTTTAATTTGTAACTGGTGGCAAAATTGTTGAAAGTTATTTCCAGTATATCCAGGGCCATTATTGGTCTTAATAACGTTGGGTTTTACCATAACAGTTAACAGGCAAGTACGTGGGCAATAACATTTTTAAGGGCTTCCCCGGTGTGAAGGCTGGCAAAAATAAAGCCACTAGATGTATCAATGGTAACATCAAGATATTTAAGACTGCCAAAAGGTGGAATATGTGTAACATCCATTTGCCAAATTTCATTGGGCACCAAACCCCTAGGGTTAACACCTAAATGGGGAATATGCAAAAAGGTGACACAATTATGATATTGTTTTACAATTTGCCTCGCCTGTTCTCTGGAAATATTATAAAGAAGGCGCAGTGTTTGAGCATTAAGGTGCTGTAAAGAGTGAGCCTCTTTTGCCTGAGATACAGGATCATGTTCCACCAGAAAAACAAGCTGAGTTGCTTGATCCATTACATTATTGCCTTTTGTTAAAAGTCCAGGGAGGCCTGAATGAGCACAAATGTGTCCAATAAAAAAGGGGCAAAGTCTGGCTAAAATATAGTGTTGAATCAAAGAAAACAGTGGGGTGGCATTAGTGGTTGGTTTAATATAAGGAACTGTTTCTAGTAAGGGGATGGAATGAGCAATATAGTAACTATCAGTATACAGGTTAAAAGGAACAGTAGATAGTTGAATAAACACTTGTAAAACTGCAAAAAGCTCAACCGATTGTGCCAAACGGTAAGGGGACTGAAGGGAAACAGTCTGAGAATCAATGGTAAAAGCTGCTATACCATTGGAGGACCCATCAGTAAAAGCCAGGAAAGCATGAGATAAGGGTTGAGGGGAAGTTTGTGTGGGGAAAACAAAGGACTGATATCTTAAAAACTGGAGAAGTTTGTTAGCAGGGTTATGATTATCAAGGGTTCCTTGAAGGGAAATGGAAGACACAGCCCAATCATCATCATTTTGTATCAACCACTGAATTTGAGTGGGAGAATAAGGCAGTATTATTTTATCAGGATCTTTGCCAAACATTTTTTTTACTATGTTCTCTTCCCATTTTGATTAATTCTGTTACCCAGAAGGTATATGGTGTAAGGACCTTAGGAAGAGAGGCAGGCAAATGTACCCAAAACAAAGGTCCCTCTTGCCAAAAAACTCCAGTGGGTGTAAAGCTGGTGGCACATATAATGTACTGAAGGGGTTTATTATAGGAAATAAAAGTAATTTGTTGATTTGTAATGGCTGTTTCTACCAATCTCAACGCTTCTAGGGCTTGGGGGTTTAATGATCGGCTGGAGGCCGGATTTGGGTCCCCTTTAAGGATATCAAATAGAGGTTTAAGTTCACCAGTAGTTAGTTTAAGGTATGGCCGGAGCCAGTTAATGTCTCCGAGAAGCATCCGAAAATCATTTAAAGTTTGTAAATGGGCTGTTCTAAGTTGAATTTTTTGTGAAAAAATCCTTTTATAAAAAAGCTCAAAGCCCAGAAATGTATAGGGAGGAGCCAGCTGGATCTTATCTGGAGCAATTTGAAGGCCAGCGTCAGTAAGGGCTTTAGAAAGTCTTTGGGAGCAGTAAAGAAGCTCATCAGGGTCAGGGCCCACTAAAAGTAAATCATCCATATAGTGAATTAAATATATGGAGGGCCCCTGTTGCCTAAATGGATCCACCACCTGGGCTACAAACTTTTGGCATAATGTGGGACTATTTGCCATGCCTTGGGGTAAAAACCTTCCACAGAAATCATGGCATAGGGACTTTAAAATTAGTTACTGGTAAACTAAATACAAAATATTCACGGTCCTCAGGATGTAAAGGAATAGTAAAACAGCAATCCTTTAAATCAATAACAATCTTATGGTACCCCGTGGGAATAGCCATGGGTGTGGGAAGTCAGGGTTGAAGGGCTCCTATGGACACCATGGCCTTATTTACTTCTCTAAGATCCTGAAGTAATCTCCATTTTCCTGATTTCTTTTTAATTACAAAAATGGGAGTGTTCCATGGAGATGTGGTGGGTTCAATGTGGCCTGCAGCAAGCTGTTCCTGTACTGTAGCTGTAGTACCTGTACCTCTAGTAGCCGTAGCCAGTTTTTCAGAGGACAAAGGCCATTGATCAACCCATACAGGCTCAGTCCTTTTCCAGGATATTTTGTCTGCATGGAGTACAGGCATGTCAACAGCCCTAGGATAAATTTTTATAGCCCATACGGAAAGGAATGATTTTTACCTCCACCTGAATGGGTTCTTTAGGGCCTTGAGAATGTTTTCCTAAGCCTTGTCCAGGGCGAAAGCCCTGGTTAAGCATCTGTTGAGTAACCAATTCATTTGGACTATACATTATAAGCTTCATTTGGGATAAAATATCACATCCCCACAAGTTAACCGGGAGGGTCTCAACCACGTACAGCTGGACTGTGCCCTTATTTTTTGCTCCACCTTCCCAGGTTAAAATTTTGGAGCTCTGTAATGGGTTAGAGGTTTGTCCAATGCCTTTAAGGTGAGTCATGGAAGGGGTAAGGGGCCAGGATGGGGACCAGTCTCTTTTAGAAATAATTGTAGCATCAGCACCCATATCCATAAGACCTTCAAATTTTTCCCCATCTAATTTTAGCTTGAAGAGAGGCCGGTCCTGAGTAATCTCCTGTACCCAGTAAGCATCCGAAGACCTAAAGCCTCTGGATCCTCTCTTTTGTGTAAGGCTAGGGTTTGTCTTATCAAGGGGAAGCAATATTAATTGAGCAATTCTTTGTCCAGGAAAAACTTTTGACTGGCCCCTGAGAAGCAGCAGCCAGTAACTTAATCTCTCCCTCATAGTCCTTGTCAATAACCCCAGGGGAAATACTAAGGCCCTGAAAAACAGCACTACCACACCCCAGAATGAGACCAAAGGTGTTTGGGGGCTCTGGGCCAAACACTCCTGTGGAAAGAATCTGATTTCCTAACTCGGGGGTCAATATTGTGTGGGAGGAGGCACAGAGGTCCAATCCTGCACTTCCTGTGGTTGCCCATATGAGGGCGCTGATGGTGCTTGAGGGGTCACTTGGGGGACGAACCTGACAGCTCCAGGGTTCTGTCCTGCTTTGATTTTGCGGCCCTGGGGCAGACCCCGGACAAAGTTTCCCTGTTTGGATGGTAGGGGATTGCCCTGGATATTGGTTTTGGAGCGACATTCAGAGACCCAATGTATGACCCGTTTGCACATTGGGCATAAAGACAGAGGGGGTGGTTTTTCAGCCTTGGGGGTCGTACAGTCCTTTGAAAAATGGCCAGGCTGTTTACAATTAAAGCAGGTTTTAGGTTTTTGGCTCTGAGTAAAATCCTTAAGGGCAGCGCCTATGGCCAGGCTGATGTTGCGCGAGGCGGGGTCAACATTAGAGCAAAGTCTGATAAAGTCAGTAATGGTTTTGCCATGGCGGTGGGGACGTAAAGCCGTTTGGCAAGCAGAATTGGCATTTTCAAAAGCAAGATGTTAAATAAGCTCATTATCAGTTTCTTCCTTTCCCATAAGGCACTCAGCAGCCTCTGTAAGGTGTCCAATGAACTCGCTGTAAGATTCATGGGGTCCCTGTAGAACTTTGGCCAAGGAGGTAACAGCGGACCCTTGAGAAGGGAGGTTTTTCCAGGCCCTAAGGGCAGTGTGTTGAATCTGAACAAGCAATCCTGGGGGAAATTTAGCCTGTTTTTCATTAGTATCAAATGGCTTATTGCCCATCAATTTTTCTATGTTCTAGGACTTAGAGTGACAACCAGCAGATGTGTTACAGCGAGCTATATCCTGGCACCCTTCACCATAATCAGCCTTCCATAAAAGAAAATCTCCTCGTGTTAAAGTAGCCTTGGTTAGCATGGCCCAGTCACTTACTGTAAGCCAGTCCTCGCTCAATGATTCCAAAAGAGAAATGGTAAAAGGAGCGGTAGGGCTGTACAAGGAAACAGCATTTTTTAATTCTTTAATATGTCTAAATTTAAGGTGATGGTATTTTTGAGCTCTAATAACCAGATGCTCTCCTCCTTTCTCTTCCCCATTTGAGTCATCACACTTGGGCCCTCCCTCCCGCTCTTCCTCTCTGTCATCTGCCTCAGTCTCTTGATCATCAGATTCTCCTTTTAGATTTTCCAAAATGGCTCTAATTTGAGACCGAGTGACTGGAAAAGCATGAAGGATCTTTTTCTTTTTTGTCATTAATTTTTGTAAATTTGTGTTCCTAATTTCTAGGTCCAGTTTATATAGTTGTAATAGTTGGGCTTTTTCTTTCTTGGCCTGAAGTAGGGCCCTTAAGGACTGGGCTTCCCGGGAAAGCTTAACTGTGGCTTGTCTGGTGACCTCCTCAAGATCTGTTGAAGAGGCCAAGGCAGGGGCACAGAAGGGAGGGGCCGTTTTATAGGGAGAAGGTTGCATGCCCAAGGGCTTTAGAGGGGGCCAGTCTGAGGCGTGGTATCTAGCAGCCTCCTCTTCTAAAGTGGCCTAGTCCTCCGGGGGAAGGACAGCATCATTGGGCCTTTGGGATCTGAGGTTAGAAAGAACCGTGTATATAGCTTTTGGTTTTTGTAATTGTGAGTCACTGTTAGCGTCAGGCATTGGTTTGGAAACCGAGGGACAATGAGACGCGACTGAGGGGGGATAGGAGAAGGGTTTTGGGGCAAGGGAGGCCTGACTCCCTGTAAATTTAATTTTTAAAAATTCTTCACCTTCCTTAACCACTCTAGACACATCTTTGTGTTGGTAGCAAACTTGGAGGATCTCATTTATGAGGTTCTAATATGAAAAAGCCTGAACAGGAATCTTTTTGGGGCCAAAAGTTTCATAATAATCCTTATGACAGTCTCCAACATGACCCTACCTTTGTCTATATTGCCTTCCTGAGGAAACCAAGGGCAAATATCCTCCATCAGCATAAAAAATTGAGTTGAATCTTTTTTCTTAACCCGTGTTCCTCGTGCCTTGAGTGAGGCTTTTAGGCCTTGAACAAAAAGTTCATGCTTACTAAGTGTTTGTCCCATGATTGCATCACCTCCCTTACCTTACAGATCTGTATCACAGTCGGGCGTTTCTACAGTGATCAGGATGCAGATCTTCCCTCACGGGCTGGGTGGCCATCCAAGAAGAAGAGAGAGGCTGGTCAATCGGACGACGTTCAGACCAGGATCCATGCTTCGAGCCCCATGTTGGGCACCACCTGCCCCGGCCCACTGGGTCGGGCAACAAGGGCTCAAAGAGGAACTGACCTGAATGAGAGACAAACCAGACATGAGAAAGGAGACCAAGACAGGGTTCTGATCAAGGCCTCAAACTTTATATTTTTTACACAGCAGTATATATACCACGCTGAACAGGGTAATTAGCATCAGCAGGTCAATAGGGTTGCTAGGCACCAAAACTGCAAAGTATATTTTGCAAAAGGTCATAGGTGGGGAATCTTCAGAAGGTGCCAAGCAATGTTATCAATCAGGGTATCAATAGGCTCCAAGGCTTAACAGCTCTTATCGAAGGTAGTGGCTGTATTTTCTAGCAAACAGCACTTGTATACCACAAGAAACAAAGTTATTATAGTTAAGAATAGATATGTCATCACACCCAGAAGATACATTTTAGTGCATTCTCACTAAAAAGAAATGTTACATGCAGAAATTAATGGATATGATGGAGCTTATCATTACACAATATATAAATAAATGGGATTACCACCCAATACTTTATAAATATGTAAAAATGATTATGTATCTAGGAGCCAGTAGCTCATTATTGTAACCCTAGCTACTAAGGAGGCTGAGAGCTTAGAATCATGGCTCAAAGTCAGCCTAGGCAGGAAAGTCGACGACTCTCTTATCTCCAATGAGCCACCAAAAAACTGACAGTGGCTCAAGGGCTACAGCACTAGTCTTGAGCTAAAGAGCTGAGGGACAATGTCCAGGCCCAGATTTCAAGCCCCACAACTGATTAAAAATAAACAGTTAAAATAAATATTTTGACATAAGTGTTAAAATATATATTCTAAAAAAGTTTACATCCTCACTAGATATACCAGTTTATATAAATATAGAGAAGTTTTTTCTGGATTTAGTTGTCATTGAATTTTGTAAATCACATATTTGTCACTCAATTCATATTTGTATGTTTATATACTTATATACCATAAGTATAAATAAATGATATGTGATAGGCAGTGCTGTTTTAGGAATTTTCCTTGGCTTTTTAACATTAACCCTTCTACCCTAAAATCGATATACCCTCCAACCTTATCAGAGGTTTCATCTCGTTGGAGCAGAAAAGTATAAGCTATCATCGTTTTTTGGAACAACTGTAACATTTTAAATGAATTTCACTTAGTTTAAGATCCAAAACATTCAAGTCATCTTAACCATGCCAGTAATAGCAAAATGTCTTCTGAGCTTTGCAGTCTCTTAAGAGATGAAAATCGTTAATTATACATCTAGTTTTTTCTGCCTAACATCTTATATCTTAGAAAGATCTTTTTGGGTAACCCTGTGTTCCTGACTCGAAGACTGCAACAAAGGCAATAATGAAAATAACTAAGGAAAATATTTGAAAACAATTAAAAAAGCAATCACAGACTCTCCTGTAATCACCAGTTTCAATGAGAATATACATTAAAGTAACACGTTTTTGTTGCATTTAAAGAGCAATAATTAAACTTTAATTAGCAGTGAAGAAGGTAACAGAAAACTGTGTTTGAAGACATCTTGACTTTGAACAATTCAATATAAGCGTAATGGATTTATCTTGTTTTTCTGTGGAGTTGCCAAAATAATAGAGAGCAACACCCAAAGGCAGGAAAACACCTAAGCCAAAGCAGTAAACTTTTGTCTATAAAAGAATTGTGAGGGTGTGACTCTTCCAAAGTCAGGCTTGCAAAGAGGAAAGTGTATTTGCTTTGGAGTGAGCAATAAAAAAATAAAAATCTAAAAATCCTTTATTAATGTTTTACATATCTTGACTAGGACTTCTCATGTTGGAGAAGAGGAAAGGTATGAAAAATTTCAAGACTGTTTGACTATTCCCGAAGATCATTCTTATTTATCAGCTATGGCCTGGGTTACACTTAGTATCCTGCTTGTTTAAATTTAGAAGCATTATTTGTTTCTGACTTAAAAGCTGCAAAGCCTTGAGTATTAATACAGGGTCATTTCCTAAGAGGTGAAAGTTGCTGTTTAAACAAACCTAAAATATCAAAGACAGCATAGTGGAAACTATTTTCTAGCTATATGACAATCTGTGGTGTAGATTTTGTTTCACATTTTTCCAGGGGACTCATTTTTGTTATCTTCTTTTTCAACATCTAGTGTTCCTATAATATTCTATACCATCCTGGGATGACTATAACTTTACTGGATTCTTTAATTTCTCTGTTTCTGTATTACCTTTTTTAATTACTTTAGAAACTCTAACTCAAACATGACATAAATTATCTTTATAATATTAGCAAACAGATTTCATTTCCCATATTCTTAACCTAGCCTTCTACATAACTTTGGTACTTAGTGATCCCCAAATGTGAAAATAAAGATAGGGAGCTTCTTATTTAGATATTATTTAGTATTTCAAGACTTCATTAATGCAAGGCCCTTAGTAGTATGTACATCATACATGTGTACTAAGCTGGTGGCAACTTTTTCTCATTCTCAGAAACTAGGAAATGTGGTCTCCCTGTAGTTATATTAGGAAAAGTCTGTAGTTGAATTAATTTACTAAACCAAATCTGCTGTAAAGTATTTCTACAAGTTATTTGGCTTAAATAATCCGTATTTACCATTTTACAGTTCTAAAGGACAGAAATCTAAAAGAAGTCTCACTAGATTAAAATAGAGACACCCACAGAGCTAAAATATTTTTCAAATGATTCTAGTGTAAAAGGCATTTACCTCCTATTCTGCTTCCCAGAAATTCAGAATCTGGATTGTTATTTTTTCCTTTATCTTCTAATGTAGCATCTTTACATCTTTCTGATGGTTTTTACCTAATCATATCCCTTTTGAACTACCCCTGGGACTGTTAACTACCTTTGAGTATACTTCCCCCATATGATAATTATTCAAATTTGTGCTTCTTGGGTAATGAGAGGTTATAATTTTACAAACATATATATAATGCAAATCTACATTTCAAGGATTAGGTATGTGGGAAAGATAGATATTCTGTGAAGGTATTTGGTATGTACAATGAATGTGTAGCATTCTTTCTACTATAACCTGTTATCCTTTCATTAACCTGAACAACATATTTCTTCAATGAAATATAACTAGAAAAAATTTAGTCCCTGAAAGCAATTAATCCTGATTAAAACATTGTCATGTACTAGAAATCCTAAATGCCTGAAGCAGTTCTGGCACTATCACTTTTTATATATTCTGAATACAATCTTCTCTTTTCAAGAGCATTTGGTTGTTATTATTTTGGCATTATGTTTAATATTTATTTGACTGCTATTTTTAAAGAATGCATCATCCAATACTGGTTTTCTTTTTCTAACTTTTTTGGGTCTAATCTATTTTTGAAACAAAGGCAGCCATTTGAATTACATGAACTGCTTATTGAAGTTGAATCAGCATGGAGAGGAAAAGAAGAAAGTAGATGACTTTGTGGGTATATCACATTAAAAATATATCTACAAGCGATTTATCTTGAAATCGTCTATTTTTCATTATGTTTAGATTCTGATATAATTTATTCTCTCAACTCACACATTGTTAATGCAGTCTTATTTCATGCCTCACAAAAACAAACAACAAATTACTACTTATTTTTAAATTATCATTTATTTAAAAAACTATATTTTAAAAAATTAGTCGAGGGAAATGGTTTATTAGATATTTAGAGTCATGTTCATACTCTAAGGTGGAAGCCAGAAAGGGAAAAAAAAATCCTGTTTTTATTCTTCCTTGAGCCACTCTGATTTAATTCATCTGTTTCTGAAAGAATGAAATTCTTGATTTGAAGCCTTTTGGTTGATATCCACAATGTGTCATTCTTCCTTTATTAATAGAATTTGGAGAAAGGATGAGAATTCACACTAGAAATAGGAGAAGAGGAAAAGAGTAGAAGAAATCTAGATATTTTATTCATCCTCATCACAATCACACAATCACAAGGTCTGGATAATGATAATAGATATTAGATACAGTGCTCTAGAGTGATTAAACCCATCTATAGAAAAGATAACCCTACAAGTGATCACATAGAGAATGCTTATTTATAAAATATTGTAATAATTTCTAACAGGAAATTTTATCTATTTGTTAAGTTCTTGGTTAGGATTTGTTAAATTCTGGTGTGCTATAGTCAACTATCATAATGGTATACAAGGATGGTAAGAAACTAACATCTTAATATCACATTCTAATATTAGCTTAATTCTGCCTGTGTTATATGTATGAGGCTGAATTTGAGTTTTGCTTCAATTTCACATGCTATCTTCTTCCAGTATATAAATTGAAGGAAGACTCCCTCTGAAATATGCTATTATTATCGCTAAGGGAAAACAAGTCAGCTTTTAGACACAGACAATGAGATAGAAATCTTCACCTAGAAATAGTCTTTCTCCAATTCTGGTTCACTTTTGTAAACTGAAGTAAGTCACATAACCCATTTTGACATTGCAGGCAGAGGTAAATCTCACCTACAGAAGCTGATGCAAGACATAGAGTAATATACCAAGATATGCAACGCTTGAGATAAAGAGAACTATAATACAATCAATCATACTTTTGCTCACATGTCTCTGCAGGAAGGAAGGTATTATGTACCTTTGTTTCTAAAACTACTGAGATCTTCAAATCATGTCTTTTATGCTTGGATGTTACAGGAATTAGAGAACATTTTGATACTGAGACAGCATAAAATCTCAAAGAAAGCTGGACTAATCATTTCAATACTACCTTTTGTTCTCTAAGAAAATAAACCATTTTATAGACAATATTTTATAATTTCTTACCTAGTATCTTTTCTTTTCCAGAATTGATTTTGTTAATAGATGTGACTATCCACCAGAATAAATATCTTCATTTATATGCATCTTGTGCAGACAGCAAGTCAATTAGATGTAAGTGTGAGTTCATCAGTAGCACTTTTTAAAACTGCAAAAAATCCTTTAAATAGGCATACAAGTGGACCAATTGCAACAATGTACAAGTCTATATGTCAAAAAATGAACTTTACAACTTTGGTGGGGGAGGTAGCGGGAAGGATTGGGTTGGGGTGCGGAGGGAGGATGGGAAGGGATGGGAAGGGGAATCAAAGGAGGAGGCTACAATGCTTGATAAGAAATGTACTCATTATCTTGCCCATGTAATTGTAACCCTTCTGTAAAGTATTTTCACAATAAAAAAATAATATAAAGAAGAAAAATAAATAAATAAAACTGCAAAAAATTTGTACATGAGCTAATATACATATTTTTCCATCATCACCTACCAAATCCTCCTTCTTCCTTCCTAGGAAACATACCCAATTAATAAAAAGTCATAGATATTTGGCTTTTGACCTTGAAAATGGAAGCAGAATGTTATAGATGTCTGAGATGAGCGTTAATAGTGTTTCACATAGTAATGTCGCATGCAACAACCCTATGAGTCCTGCAGGTCTTAACACTACTTCCTTAGTGATGTAATAGGAATGTCAGCTTCATTGGATGTAGTATTGTTTTCCACTTCCTTTCCTACCAACTGACCTACATTATACTACATATTATGGATGTGTTCTCTTCTTTTTCTGATAAGATTTGCTAAGCGTCTGTCAATTTCGTTGATTTTTTCGAAGAACCAACTCTTTGTTGTGTTGATACTTTCTGTGTTTTTTTTTTTAATTCTAATTCATTTAATTCTGATTTAATTTTAATTATTTGTTTCCATCTACTGGATTGGGGTTTATTTTACTGCCCTTTTACAAGGAGGCTCAGATGTTTCATTCAATTGTTGGTTTCAGATCTCTCCAATTTGTTGATGTAAGAACTGACAGCTATAAACTTGCCTCTGAGTACTGCCTTTGCTGTTTCACAGAGGAGCTGGTAGTTTGTGTGCTCATTTTTGTTGAATAACATGAACACTTGAATTTCCTCTCTAATCTCTTCCATGAACCAATCGTGATTCAGCAGTGTGTTTATCCGGCTCTTTGCGTTGTTACAGGACCCTCTTTGGTGGTTTTTAGTGTTGAGTTCTAATTTTATTCCCTTGTGTTCCGAGAGAATGCAAGGTATAAATTCAATGTATCTGAATACGGACAAGTTTGCTTTGTGGCCTAAAATGCCGTCTATTTTGGAAAATGTTCCATGTGCTGCTGAGAAAACCATGTATTCTGATGTTGCTGATTGAAATATTTGGTAGGTGTCTGTTAAAGCTAATTGATTTATGCAGTTGTTTAGGTCTGCAGTTTCCCTTTTGAGTTTTTGCCGAGTTGATCTCTCTAGTGGGGAAAGTGGTGTGTTAACGTCCCCTACAATTAATGTCCTTGGATCTATGTGGGATTTGAGGGAAAATAGTGTTTCTTGGATAAATTTGGGTGCTCCATTGTTTGGCGAAAAGATATTTAGAATTGTAATATCCTCCAGAAGGAGATTTCCCTTAATTAGTGTGTAGTGACCTTCTTTATCTCTTCTCACTAGTTTTAATTTGAAGTCTATTTTATCTGATATTAGTATTGCAACTCCCACTTGATAATGGGGGCTGTTTGCTTGGTAGATTTTGTTCCAGACTTTCATATTGAAAATGTTTTTGTTTTTATGGGCAAGACATGAATCCTGAAGGCAGCAGATGGAAGGATCTTGCTTTTTAATCGAACTAGACAGTCTATGTAGCTTAATTGGAGAGTTAAGTTCAGTAATGTTGAGATATAGGACTGAGAGGTATTAGGGAGTTCCTGCCATTTTATCCACCTTCTTGGGGGCTAAGGCAACTGAGTTCTTCCTATGCTTCTTGGATTCTCAGTTTGGATTTAGTTTCTTAGCCTTTATTGTGGTCTTGATGGTTTTCTATGTGTAGGACATCTTTAAGAATCTTTTGTAGGGCTGGTTTAGTGGAGATAAATTATTTCAATTTTTCTTTGCTATGGAAGGACTTTCTTTGACCTTGGGTTATGAAGGAGAGTTTAGCTGGGTATATTATTCTTGGTTGATATTTGTTTGTCATTAGGGCATGGCATACATCATTCCAAGATCTTCTTGCTTTAATTGTCTCTGCTGAGAAATCTGAGGTGATTCTAATTGGTTTCCCTTTATAGGTGATTGATCTTTTCTCCTTGATAGCTTTAAAGATGTTTTCCTTGGTCTGAATTGATCCTGCAAGGATTATACTGTGAGAGTGGGATGTCCTGTTTTGGCCAGGTCTATTTGTATTTTTAAAAGCTTCTTGTATCTTAATAGGCCTATCTTTTTGCATTTTGGGGAAGTTCTATGCTAGGATCCTGTTAACCAAATTTCCTAGACCATTAACTTCTATTTCTAGGTGCTCCTCTACACCCATTATCCTCAGATTAGGCCTTCTGATGGTGTCTTCCATGTGTTGAATAGATCTAGCATATTTATTGGATTTTTCTTGAATGGTTGTATTTTCTTTCTCTATAATATCTACGCTGTCTTCACTCCCCGAGATTCAATCTACTATCAAGACTTTCAACTTTGTTATTTATTTCTTTTCCTTCTAGTTGGTTGGCTTTGATGGCTTCCAATTCTTTGTTGGAGGTTTGTTTTAGATCTTGTATTAACTTCTTTACTTCCTTAATTTAGTGTTCAGAGTTTATTCTCGTCTCTTAATTGATTGGTTATGGTTTCCTTGGACTATCATTCCTTCTGTTGGGTTCCAGTTAGCATTCCCTTTGTGGACTTCCTGACTTCTTTCAGCTCTCTATTTATGGATTCCATGGATGCCTTTAGTGATCTTTGTGTATTCTCATCCCGTTCTCTCAATTTCTGTATCACTCTTTGATTAGCTTCGTTATGTTCACTCAATTCCTGTAGTTCTTTTTGAGTGTTCTCAGCCTCCTAACACCATTCATGACTTTCTCTTTGTCTCTTCTATGCCAGCTCCCACAATTCATGTCTATCTCTTTGACTGATAGCCTGCTCACACCATTGTTTTATTTCTCTTTGAGTGTTCTCAAGCTGCTCATACAATTCCTGTATCAATCTTTGAGTAGCTTCCTCAGGCTCATGATATTCCTGTATTGACTTTTGGTATGTCTTCTCTCTCTCTCTCCCTATCACGCTCACACAAAGTCTTTACAGGTTTTCAATCTTTTCATTTACCATGATTACCAGTAGTGTTTGTAGAGCTTTTTGGAAACTCTCCTCTGGATTATTCATTTCCTGTTCTGTCTCCTGATTACCATGAGTGGGAGTTGAGATATCCAGACTTACCATTTTTCTTGTGTTTTTCAGGTTTGTTCTGCCCATTTGGGTTGAATGTAACACCAGTTTTGCGCTAGAACACTATCTTATGGCAAGCATCAACCAAAGTCTGCAGTTGCACAGTAAAAAGTCTGCAGATACAATCTAGTTCAACAGATATATCTATTCAACATCAAACAACTATGTATTAGTGTGCTGCGAAATGCAAAGAAGTATTTGGCAAAGCAGACATTATTAGGTTAAGGGAGATATGTGGGTAAAAATAGGAATAGAGGGATGTGGAAATGTAGAGGGAGAGTTAACTTGACTAAATCCTAATATCAAAGCGGGCAATACGTTGGATAGAATGATAGTAGAGAGAGAGAAAAAAGAGAAAAAAAGGGGCAAGAAAAAATAGAAACAAAAATTAAAAATTGAAAGTGAAACACTTATAAATTATGCAAATTAACAATGTAATATTCAGAGAAGAATGGGGATAGGATAAGAGAAGGGGAGGGATAGAATGAGATGTGAAAATCTTAAAAATAAAAATGCTTAAAATATTATATAGGTATATAGAGGTAATACTGCTATTAAGGAACTTAAGTCTAAGAGGTATTGAACTGAGTAATAAATTTCTGGATTAAGTGTGTACAAAATGGGGGATAAGGTCTAATAATCGACTATCGGTATATCTGAGGGTGAGCAGAACAGCAATTAAGTCACACAAAGAAGAACGAAAGAGAAGAAAAAGTGAAAAGAATGAGAAACAAAGAAAGAAAGAAAGAAGGAAAGAAAGGAAAAAGGAAAGAAAGAAAGAAAAAGAAAGAAAGAAAAGGATCAAAAGTCTATAGAGCTAAACAAAAAATGAATAAAAGGCAAAAAAAGAAAAAAATCACACACACACATATACCCTTAAAATGAAAAGTATAAGAGGAAGAAAAAAAGAGTTAATAAAAAATTTTTAAAGATAAAAATTAAAAATTTTAAAAAGTTTAAAAAAATTATAAAATGTACAAGAAAAGAATTCTTTGATATTTTTGGGGTGGATGGGTAGATCCTGTATCTCCCTTGTGTCTGTAACTCTCTCTTGTTGAGTCTCTGGTCTGCTTGTGGTGTTTGATTTTCCTGTGGCTTGGTTGGTTTCTTAAGTCAGTTTGTTTGAGCAGGCAGAAAAATGCTCTGCTTTACCCAGAATTTTGTGATCCTCCTCCCAGGCTAGTTCAACGAGAAAGAGATCTGCTTTGAGTTTCACAAAAGAGGGAGATGGCTATTTCTTCTAGTTTGGAGATGCTGTGATGAGGCTAGTTTCTGGTGGGGTGGAGGCCTTTTAGAAAACAGTAGCTTTTCCCTGAGGGGCTAGCTTCTGAGACACTGACAGAGCCCAGCTTGGAGCCGTTCTCAGGGTTTATGTTTACTGAATGTCAATTGATTGTCAAGGTTACTATAGGGAGGGGCAGCCTCTGACTCTGTTTACCCAGTGAAGAAAGCCACTCCTGGGGCTGGTAGAGCTTGCTCAGCTGTGCTGGGTGACTTTTCGCTGAGTGTAGCTGAGCCTGGAATGTCAGGATAGGTTCCTGTGACCTGCTAAATGACTCTTGTTTTCTTTCAAAGCCTGAGTTGGAGCTAGCTGCTCAGCCAGGCCTTTGTCAGTATCAAAGATGGAGATCTCTGGTATTGGGGTGGGGAGGAGTGGTCTTATTCCTCTGCTCTCTGAGAAGGAGCGAGGATGTCAGGCTTCTACTCATGCCAGAGTCTTGGTTCTTGGGTCATCTCTGGTCTGCAATCTGCAGGATGAAGATGTCTGCTCCTTATCAGTTCTTGCTGGTGTTGAATAGAATCCACTCACCTGCTGCATTTGGCGTCGTTGTCCTGGACTCTCTGTGTTGCAGGTATGGTGGCTACGGCTGCCGCGTGTGGCTGCTGACAAGTGGGCAGATCTGTTTCCTTGCCTGGATTTTCCCTCTTTGGCCTAACTCTCTGTACTGGGATGGCACACTTGGTGTGATTCTCTGGCTTAGGACTGTTCACTGGAGCACTAAAACTGCTTTCTATGCGAAAGCTTGTTTAGCCTCCAGCTTCTCCTCTGCCATCTTCCCGGAACTCCTGTATTTATTTTTATTTTGTCAAGCCCTGAGCTTGAACTTAGATAGTGGCAGTTCTGCCCCAGGTTTGATCACTCTAGGCAGGGGTGCAGCCACTGGACCCACAGCCAAACCTGGGTTCCTGGGTCCATTGGGACCAGCCATTGGGCTGACAGGAAAAAAATTTAATGCAAAACAGAAAAAACACTAGCAATTTGCAGATGGCTGCCAATTTTACATTTTTTTCTTTGCTAGGTGACCATCCTGGGTCTGAAAGACATGGTTGAAAAATGTTGGTAACCTGGCATTGCTGAAAGCTGGCAGGCTACCAGGGAAGCCATAGGCCAACACAGCAACATAGGCCCTGTGTTTGAAGCCTGGTCCTGACCCCTAAGAGATCCAAAGAGTCTCCTTCATAGTCATAGGAATACCGATGGAAGATTATGAATGGCAAGGTTGAATTAGTTATTTCTGAATACTACTATACAATTAGAGTGATTTTAGGAGGCCAATTGATTTTAATGTATGCTTTTGACACATTCAAAGAATACTATTAATTACATGTATGCTATAGTTTCAGGACAATGGTTGATTTAATTAATAATTCATTAAGGCTGAAAACAATAATATTAATTACATGAAGGCATAATAAATACCCAAGAATTGGCAGCAATGTAGCCTATATAGCTGAATAATGTGTAGACATTTCCGGCAATCTATAATGATCTATATTTAATTGTGTACTACAATCAGCATGTCAATGTGTTTTTATTTTGTCAACTCCTAAATCTCAGGTGATGGAAATGCTAGTCAGCTCAATATACTCCAGGCTGGCATGCTGACACTTACCCATTAATGAATTGGGCCTTGTAGACTGTGAGTTCAGATGCCAGCACTAACAAATTTGAATCATAGAGTAAGAAGCCCATGGTGATACGTTTTCCTTTTCTGTGAAAGTCCTGAGTGTCAGGTGTGAAGTTTCATACATAGGCAAAACTATATCCTATGTAATAAATGTAATAAATATTTCATGTGTAATAAGTCAATAAGTAAGTGGTAAATAAATGAATAAAGCAAAAAATGAGTAACTACACTAAGTGCAATATGTGGTCAACATACGGGGCTCAATCTCAGGGCCTAAAAACTGCCTGGCAGCTGAATTGGCTAGAGGCTGCTGTGCTGACAGTCACCATTCACGAACTGATCCTTCTAGGCCCTGAGTTTAGATCCCAGAACTGGCAAACATGTAATTGTGGAATGAGAAGCCGAGCGTGAAACATGTTTTCTTTTTCTTTGAAAGTGCTCGGTGACAGGTAGGGTGTATAATTCAGATGCAAATCTATATGCTATGTAATAGGATGTAATAATGTAAAAAATGTCATAAGTAGAAGAATTGTCATTACAATAAATGAAAAACAGATTGAATTAGTAGGGAATCATTCTAGGATGAAATTAGACACAAAAATTATAGGACGTGGATTAAGTTTAATATTTTATTAAGCATTAATAGAATAAAAATTTCATGGAAACATAAATATCTAATAATTAGTAGTAATACATGATGCATAATTTAATAATATATAGCTATCTGTCTCATTCTATAAAGTACATAATTAGATGTAGGTATGTACATACATATGTGATAAACAATAACAGGATATTGAGTAATTTTAATTAATGCTTTATTAATTGTTAACTGGGACACATCATTAAATGGAGACATAATTTAATACCTAATAATTGGTAGTAATACTATATATAATTTAATAATATGCAGACATTTCTCTTTTTGTGTATATAATTTTTATATACAACAATCTCTGTCTATATATATCTCATTCACTCCTGTGTCTCAATGGTTGAATGCTCACCTAGGAAGCACGAAGCACTGGGTTTGATTCCTCAGTACCACATAAATAGAAAACCCAGAAGTTCTGCTGTGTTTCATTCAATTGTGTGCTAGCCTTGAGCACAAACCCTTAGGAACAGGGTCAAAGCCCATACTCAAGCCCCAGGACTGCCGCCAAAAAAGTAGAATGTTCTAACTTCAACTATAGAAGGGCAAGAAGGACAGGACTTCAAAGACCTCATCACAAGGCAATCTAGGAGTCTGGTGCTGACAGCTGCCACCTAACCTGACTTAGCCAGATGTAAACTGCTGCAACCCAGATCCATGGGTTATCCCCGTCATCCTGGTTACCCTGGCTTATCCCCACATCCTGGGTGCTCAGGGGCTTTAAAACATGGCAGGAAATCTGCTAGAATGTTTGAAATATGGCTTGAAGTGGTAGAGCTCTAGCCTTGAGCAAATGTTATTAGAATAGTATCCTCATGTTTAGAGTTCAAGCCCCATGGCTAACCCTCCCAGCCCCCAAAAAAATAAAAACACCACACTAAACCATTAGATGTGAACTTGTGTGGTTTGTGGAATGTTCCTCAAAAAATGGTGATACTAATAAAAAGCACCCTAATTCTAATGAAAGCTTGTGGAATAGATCTAGGTGCTGAGTCCATCACAGGGTGCAGTTTGCTGCATCCTGCATTGGGTGCTGTGTGCTGAGTCTTTCAAAGGATGCTGTGTGCTGAGTCATGCAAAGAGTGCAATGTGCTGTGTCCTTCACAGGGTGCATTCTTTCTTCGGGTCCTTGTAACATCTCCACAACTGGGATGATTATTCAAACAAGAATATGGAGGCTCATTTATGTCCCCATGGCAGGGACAAAGATGTATTACTGAGGACTAGTAAGTTGTCTCCTGCAGACAATTGTTTTGTTTTGTTTTTTCTCATTCATGAACCTTGAACTCAGGGTCTAGGTGCTGGCCCTTACCTCTTGGGCTTATAACTAGCACTCCACCACGTGGAGACAAGGATCCCCTTGTAGCAGAGGCTACAGCCTAGGGGTCTATAGCTGAGGTCTGTCATCCTGCCTTCTCAGGAAGCTGAGATCTGAGGATCTGGGTTCCAAACTATCCCAGACAAAAAAGCCTATTATCTTCAATTATCTCCATGAGCCTATTATTTCCAATTCACCACTAAGAAACCTGAAGTGGAATCTGGGTGCTTGTTGTTCATGTCTGTCATCCTAGCTACCCAGGAGGATGAGATCTGAGGATCATGGTTCAAAGCTAGCCTGGGCAGGAAAGACCTTGAGACACTTAGCTCCGATGGACCCCCCAAAAAGCTGAAGTGTTGTTTGGCTCAAGTGGTAGAGCACAAGACTTGAGCAGAAGAGCTCAAGGACAGTACCCAGGTCCAGATTTCAACTCCTACAACAATAAAGAAAAGATAGAAACAAACTAACAAACCTGAAGTAGAGGGCTGAGAATGTGTAGAGTGTTTTGCATATATGAAACCCTGGGTTTGATTTCTCAGGACCATATCACTAAAAAGAAGCCTGAAGTGGCTCTGTGGCTCAAGTGGGACAGGGGTATCCTTATAGAAGAGAAAATAGGTACAGTGCTCAGGACCTGAGTTCAAATTCCAGGAATGGTGTATATGAATGTGCACACACGGGCTCACACACACACACACACACACACACACACACACACACACACACACTCACAGACTAGAAGTGATGCTGTTAGACAAAATGGTAAAGCACTGGGCTTCTACACTGAGCTCATGGTCAGCACCCCAGCCCTGCTTTCAACCCCAAAACCTAGCCAGCCAGGACCCAACTAGGAGAGGTCAAATGTTTCAAAACCTGAAGAGCTTTACGAGCCCTAGATGACAGGAAGCTTTGTGATATCAGTTATGTGCTTGGATTTCCCAAGCTTCCAGAAACCTAGGAGAGGCATCATAGGCCCATAGTCATCCTCAAGGAAACTTTTCATGAGTTTCAGTACCCTAGTTGTCTGCCAGAAGGACTGCTGAATTATATGAGCACTGTATCTGAACACGGGAATATAGTCTCACAATGGCAGCATAAGTACACAGGACTTGGCCTGCCACGGGAGGTGGCACAAATGGCTTCCTGTCAAACCAGAGCACTGGGGAAAGAAATAGATTGGGCTAAAAATAGACCTTTTTTCCTGAACTTCAGAGCCCACCCACACTCATTCTCACTATCTGACACAGATGGAGTTGTTTGTTACACTGCTGTACAGAACTTAGGCCTTTTGTCTGCCTGTTCAGACAATGAGAGAGACTTCTTCCCGCAGGCCTGGGATGCAGAGAAACCCTCAGGCTATACTGGAAACAGTGAGGGGAGTCGCAGAACATGCACTGTCATGAAATCAGTCTCTGTTATGAAATCATTTTATTGGATACAAATTTTCTAGATTGGTGCCATTCATCATACCTACTCTGGAGCTTCACCTATAGGAATAATACATACATACACAAAGATATGGAAGTACAGGTTCTTTTTGAGGGGGCAGGTCCTGGTGTTAAACTATGAGCCTAACCATTGTTCCTGAGATCCTTTTGCTCAAGGGTAGTGCATTAACCTTGAATCAAAATCCCACTTCTGGGTTTTTCTGTGATCTCTTAGAAATAACAGTGTCATAGACATTCCTACGCTGGCTGGATTCAAACTCAGATTCTCTACATCTCAGCCTACTAAGGAGCTGAGATTACAATGAAAAGCCACTGGCACCTTCTTTCTTTTCTTCTTCATTTTTTAATCTGGAAACCTGACTTCTTAACAGGGTCATACCAGTGTTATGAATTTATAAGTTAACTACCCAATGTCCTTTATAGCTGCTTTCTCTAATAAAGATTTTCTCTCCTCCTCTTACCATCTGTTCATAGGTTTGAAACCAAAAGTGAGAAATGAGTGTCACAGGATTTGGGAGCAAATGTCCACAGGACATGCCAGCTCTGCCAGTTAGCATTGAGCTGCAACAATTTACTGTCTCAAGATGGGCGGACCAAAAGCTAGAGAGATCCTTATACTGTCTGCATTGCTTCTTTTGCCTACAAAATGATCTAATAATTAGGAGTGTTGTGTGTCTCCACCCTTAAGTATCTAGAATACCCTAGAAGCATCTTCATGCATCACTTTTCTCTAGTTCCTCTTGAGAGTTAGACTACAGGTTTGTGTGGAGGGGCTCCTTGGTGAGTCCCTGAGGAAAGCCGCTTGAAACCTTTTTGGGAGACCACCCTTCAAAGTCAGCATTAGCAGGAAGTCTGTGAGACTCTTATGTCCAATAAACCACCAGAAAACCAGAAGTGGAGCAGTGGCCCAGAAGGTAGGGATCGAGCTTTGAGAGAGAAAGCTGAGCAGGAGAAACAGGCTAGACCAGGCAGGAAAGCCTGGGAGGCACTTATGTCCGATTCACCACCAGATGGCTGGTAGTGGAGCTGTGGCAGTGGTAAAGCCGCAGCCTTGGGAGAAACAGCTGAGGAACGCATCAGACCCTGAGTTTAAGCCATAGGATAGCCTCAAAAAATTTTTCAAAAAGAGAAGGCTACGTTTATGTATCAGTGCCCTACTTAGAAGCCTTTTCTTGAGGATAGGCAAGTGAGGGATAAAATTGTGAGGGTGTGGCTAGAAATGTGGCTTAGTGGTAAATTGCTTGCTCAGCATGCATGAATACCAGGGTTTGAATCCTCAGTGCCACATACTCAGAAAAAGCCAGAAGCTGTGGAGTAGCTCAAGTGGCTAGCCTTGAGAAAAAGAAGCTCAGAGAGAGTACCCAGGCCCTAAAATCAAGCCCCAGGACTGTCAAAAACAATAAGCCAGATGCCAGTGGCTCATAAATGGATCAGTAGCTTCTCCTGAGGGTGAGAGCTGAAGACCACAGTCCAAAGGAAAGCCTGTTAGATTCTTATCTCCAGTGAACCACCAAAAGAACCCATCTAGCATTTTGGATTAAGTGGTAGAGTGTTCACCTTGAGCTGAAGGGCTCAGGGTCAGTGCCCAGACTAGAGTTCGAGACTCACAACTGGAAAAAAAGTGAGGGTTAATTAAAATACTTTTCCTATTTGCTAATTACGAGAACATTCTTTGGAAGATGAACACTTATGTACACCAGAATCGGAGTCAGAGCTCAAGGTTCAAGTGTAGCACATACATATGCCCATCCTCTCAGACTGTAGCATTGTAATATTGTGTCCTATAGGGTTCTTAAAAGTCCAAGGTTAAAAGGCTTATTATGCTCCACAAGCCCTTTGTGATAAGCAGTTGAATTGTATTGTCAATGTCATTATAGTTCTGAACCTAGCAGAGCACAAGTAGCTCATGCCCATCACCCTAGGTCAGGAAATTGAGGTCTCAGGATCACAGGGTGAAGCCAGCCAAGGGAGGAAATCTATGACAAAATGACTTCCACTTCTGAAAGGTCAGATGTTCAAGAGCTTCCTGTGTTTCCCTTGGTGATGAGAATTTACTTGCACATTAAATGCTCTTAGAGTTCTCGAGCTATAGAAGAAGGAAAGAAACATTATTGACCTGTCCTGGATTCAAATGAAGTTCTCAGGATCCAAGCCCTAGCTCTGATAGCAGGAAGAACTCCAGTGTAACTCTGTAATTGAAGGACAGAAAACAGTTTCAAAAGCCAGGCTAGGTGCAGAGACCAGGCCTACAGGATTAGGAGGCAGAATGTACACACTCAACAGGGAAGTGAGCTGCAAAACCACTTCATTTATTCCAGGCACAAGCAGCAATGGGGAAAACCTGCAACATTTGATAAAGTTACACCAGGGTCAGGCTTTACTCAGCCTCTTCAAACAATGACTAATTAACCTTCCTCCCTCATGTGAAGGGAGCCTCAGGCTACCGTTAGGTTACCAAGAGAGCCAGTTTAGTGGGGGAGAGGGGAGGAATAGAGTAAAATAAACCCTGCTCGCTGGTCTTAGGGAGTGGGTTTTTGACTCTCCATCTATCAGATTTGAAGACCCTTCTCTCTCTGCCAGTCCATTCTCCTTCCTTCATTCTCCACATAATTAATGCAAATCCCCAGACTAACTAGAGGCAGGACTGTTTCTATTTTGTCTCCAAGCACATGAGTTAGAACCTAGCTCTGCCCTCTTGACTCTGGGGCCCTTGGTTGCCTGAGAAGTGGGAAAGAGACAGTCTTCCTGCTCTGGGGTTATGTGAAGGCACACTGCAAAAGGCCTCCTGACTGGGAAGTGTTCCCTTCTTTTCTCCTGACGTCCAAACATTAATCTATCATCTTCCTTCCTTCCTTCCTTCCTTCCCTCCTTCCTTCCTTCCTTCCTTCCTTCCTTCCTTCCTTCTTTCCTTCTTTCCTATTGTTAAAATGTATATAAGGAGTAACTTTTCCAGGACTGAGGCTTGAATTCAGTCCCCCTAAGAGGAGGGAATGGCGGGAGATCCTGAGATACTTGTTTCTGGACCTAGGAAGAGTCATGGCATGCGATCAATCTCATCCTTGAATGAGTAGTTTGTGCATGATGCGAGTAGGAAATGATATGCAAGACTCATGTTGTATAGATTATTTGTAAAGAAGAGTTAATGAAGCATGACAATAATCATCACAGACATGAAATTAATGCATCAGAAAAGATTCAAATATAGGTACTCACAGATTGGTTTCATCACAGGTCACCATCAATCCTACTCTATACAAATATGTACTTATTTGCTTTCTACCTTCAACTTATGAATGGATGACTATTACGCTCCCCACTCTCCCCCCAAGGGGGTTCAAATTCAGGTTCTGGGAACGATGAGCTCCTTTGTCGCTCACAGGCTGGTGTGCGCATCTGGACCCATTCACCAATTGGGCCTGCTAGGCCCCGAGTTCAGATCCCAGTCCTGCCAAAAGATTCATCTTCACGTCAGAAGCCAATGGTTGCATCTGTTTTCCTTTCCTGTGCAAGTCTTGGGTCTCAGCAAGGATGGAGAATGCATGGGCCACCCTGTGGTCATGGGAATAAGTTGTTATCCATGTCAGCCCAGTTATACCTGTCATCATATACATAAGAAAATACACAATACATCCATGAGTAGCATACAAAATAAACACAATAAGTACACTCAATGCACGATGCAGTCCACACATGGATGTGAATATACATCCCATATTTAAATGATGCATTGAGCACTATTTTGGCCTCCCTGTGGCTCGATCTCAGTTCCTGGGAAGAGCCCATCTCCTTACTGGCTCAAAGTCTGGTGTGATCACGTGGACCGATTGGGCAGTTGGGCCTCCTAGGCCCCGAGTTCGAAGCCCAGCACTGCCAAAAATTCACCCTGATGTGAGAAGCCAGTCATTGCACCTGTTTTCCTGTGCTGTGCAACTTCTGAGTCTCAGCCAGGATGGAGAATATATAGAAAACTGATGTCAGCTTATATTTCCATAATTCATTCATCTGCAATAACAATTTGCAAGACTGGAGATGTGAAGAACTTAGACATGATTTTATTCTCGTTCATTTGGAAGATTAATCTTTAGTCAACAGGAAAGTTTAAAAATGGCTTAGAATTTATTCCTAACTACCAGTTTTTATAAATGGCTTTGTACAATGGTATGTGATTATTTTATTTTACAAAGGATAATTTTTTCTTCTACCTATAAGTTTTGGAATGAGAAGAAAACTAAAATTTACTACTTAGAGGAATGTGATAGAAATAGAAGACAGATTTTATGTTTGTCACATCTCTCATCAGTACCCATATTCAAGACTTAAAGTCATATTTATTACTATGTTAGACAGATAGGGAAAATATATAATAAGGCAACACATGATAAGGCAACTATTAGTGACTTTTTAGAATGTACCTTCTTATGTGATGAAATTTACTTTATTAGCTAATATTTGGATTTGGAATATGGGAGGCTAATCTATTTAACACATTTCTGAAAGGCACCTACTGAAGAGCACAAATGGTGGGGGTACTATTTCTACACTTTAATGAATGGTTGAACTTGTTTGGTATTAGTGCTGAGTACATAAATCAACTCTATTGTAACTTGCTCGCTGCACTTGAAAACCTTTTAATGTCGCTATCATCTACTTGTCAAGTGTTATTTTGGTGAATATGATTTGAAAAAGTTTATTTGAAAAGGAATATACTTTCAGGAGATTAAATGTAGGTTATCATTGGTTTGAGAATGACAACATTTTTAAACTACAGAACCAAGTTTTACTGAAGTACCAGTGTTTTGAAGCACAAAGGGTCTTCTCAATTAATGTTTTTCTAAATTATATTTGACCTCTAAATCAAGTTTTCCTAGTCTTGGTAGACCAATTATGGATCTATGATTCCAGAAATTATATTTTTGGCTGCACTGAAATCTTTCATTAATCATTAGGAGAGGGGTATTAAAAATAACCTTGTTCATTTGTGATTTTGTTCACTCATATGGGCTGGTCATCTGTAAATTGAAAGTTTGAATTACGGTACTTTCATTCAAATTTTGTGATCTCATCTTTCATTTTAACTTTCATTGCATTTCACAATTGATTACTGCTAATTCTTGTAAAGAATTGGGGCCCTGAAATATTATAGGAAATGAGAAATTGAGATGAGTCTTCAATTATTTTCTGTTGATATGTTGCATGGGCCTATGTGAGAAGTCATGCCCTTGTTATCTGATGACGCAGATAACTGGGACCTGGTATCCTCTGACCCGTGGGTCCTGCAGAAAAATAATAGCTTTTAGACATCATATCAGCAAAATTTGGGTATAATCAGTAAGAATGCTTCAGAAATATGGAGAAAAACACTTTGCGACCAGCGAGTTAAAACAATAAACAGAGCATCAGAATAAAATCCCTTATATATTAGCAGAAAAAAATACTGTTATTTTACCATGTGAATTCAGAAGACCATGAACACTTAGAAGGTATCACAAGTTTATACCGAAGATATTGCATTAATACTTTTTATATTCTAATATATATTCTAAACCTAATTATTTATATTCCAATTTATTTATGGGAATAAATGTCAATATATTTGTCAAATTATCAATTCTAGTAAGATTCACTTTATGAAATTTAAAATCAGCACATATAAATATATAAGTATATATAATATAAAAATTGTTTTGCATTGTTGTGTTGTGTTTAGGGAATCAAAGGCAACTCTGTTTTAAAGTATTATTCCATTACCTCTACCTCAGTTTTTGGTAGAGTTAGACTTAAAGCTTTACCATTTGTAGATTTATGGCTAGAGGCAAGAGGAAACACTGTGATTAAAACATTACCAAATTAAGGCCTAATATCGAGGAGAAACATGTGGACTTCTCCAGGAGCTATGGAAATATTTGGTGATAGAATGTCAGAAGTGTAAGTTCCTGCTTGGTTGGATGATAGACAGGCCAGGACAATAGGTAATCATGCATATGAACAATTTTTTTCACTTTCTTGGCTTTAGCTACTTTTGAAATGATAAGTATAATTAACAATTATGTTTTGATAAAATACCTTCCATTCTGAACAATTCTGTCTGAACTGTTCATCTCTCTATGATCCCTTGTAACTAAGATTAGCTTTGTTCCAGTAAGACAATCTATGCTGTCAGGGTAAGATATTCTGGTTGGTCTGTTCCTACATGGAAGAAGGGTAAAGGTTTAGGTAGATATTTGTCCCAGCAAGACCTCATTTGGGAAATTTTAAGCTGCAGAAAGTTAGAAGTAGCTCTTAAGCAAGGCTTACTTTGAGTCCATTAGCTCCACAAAGTTAACTCAGTTGATAAATAAGTACTTGAAAAGCCACCACCTTTGGACTTATCTGTAAAGGTTTCAAAGTATGATCAAATTTAGAATGAAAATGACAAAATAGTCATTGACAAAAAAATTGTAAATGTGAGAAATCGAACAAACTATATAAGTTTTTTCCAGTATACACAGATTTTTAGAGAAATGAGATCAATAGCATTTTTAGGAACAATAAGGGTTCCTTGTTACAAAAAGGCAACTATGGATACATGCCTTTATAAAGATTATATCATTAAGTACTTAAATTTAGAGTATACTACATGCTTCAGCAGCAGGTCTACCCAAATTACAACAATACAGAGATTAACATGGCACTTGCACAAGGATGATATGAAAATTTGTGAAGTATTCCATATTTTTCATTCTTCTGATGCAAGAAATGAAAAAAAGTTATTAAAAAGTTGATTACAAAAATACAAGTGTAACATACATGTAATTCATAGAACTAAAGGTTAGTTTGACATCAGTGTATTAAATTTTCACCTTAGAAAGGTAACCTTTACAAAACTTGAAATTAGATAACATTTCCATTTTATCCCAAAGAAATAAAATAATATAAGAACCTAGTAAAAAAAGGAATCTTAAATTCCTTCTATATGGAATGCAATCTGAAAGGTCACATTTATTAATGAATCTATACATGATATAACAATGTAGAATTCAAAGTATTATATCTAGGATGAATGAAATAGATTATGGACATTATACAAACATAGATATACTTTTTTCAGAAATGCACTCGGAACATCTTTAGTTTCTATACTATTCATTCCAACAGATAAGTTAAAATTATTTCTGATTAAAAAAATCACAAACTCTGCAGGAATCATTATAGATGTATACAAACAACTCTTGAATACATTTTGATATCAAAGTCATGCAATTCACTTGGAAGAATACCATGGAATACATGAATTTTTATAGTAAGATATTGCTGATGCTTTGTATTGTGAAAAAACAATTTGTAGGGACACAAAAGATGGACTGGCATTTTTGAAATTTAAGAAATTAACCAAACCATAACGACTTAGGAGAACAATTTGTACAGCCTTTGACAACTTCAAAGAGGTAGTGATACATACTTATCCTTTTGGCAATATCAAATGCAGTTTCTTCCAAGTTGTTCTCCAGACCTTGTTTGATATAATGGTTCAACAGAAGGAGATACAGAGTATCTTTGCTATTTCTATTCCCAGCAGCAAGATGCAAGGGGGTCAAGAGCCCGTTAGTTTGGGGATTGGTATCTGCATCATGATGAAATAATAAAGAAGCCACTCTGGTATTATTCCACATATAAGCACTGTGCAGGGGTGTCCAGCCATTCAGAGTTATTGCATGAATATCTGCCTTGAGCTACCAACTCATGGACAATGTCTAAGTGTCCACTCTAGGCTTACCGATGAAGAGGGGTATACTCATCCTCATCCCTAGTATTCATCTGGGTGGCCTTTTTGGAAAGTAGTCTCCGCACCATAGTAAGCCGATAAATTTTGGCATCCCAAAGAAGAAATTTGTTTGGATCCTACTCCATTTTTTTCTTGCAATTCATACCATTCCTCACTATTTCATCTTGTTCCTTGTCTTCATCAGAATTGCCTAACCAGAGACTTTGAGATGTGGGAATGAGATGTCCATGTATTTCCCCAATAGTTCACATTGGTTGAACTAGTCAGAAAAAACTGGTGAATTTTTTGCATATGTATTTTCACCATGATTTATTTTCTCTTTTTCCATTTTTACTATTCTAAATTATTCTAACTGGAGAGTAGTGAATTGATAGAGAGCAGAGGAAAGATTTTCCTCAGTATTCAAAGGCACAGAGTGAAAATGAGGACCAGTGGTGTCTTCATGTGCAGCTTATTCTAGGAATGAGAAAATAGGAAACAATGCCTTCTATGTAAATGATTTGGGAAATACCATGTTATAGTGTAAGAGAACTCACTATTCAACATATGGTCTTTAAGAGCTTTCTAGTAGCTTTCTAATGTTGGTATTCAACATTATAAAAAATGTATAATGCAGTAGTAAAATAGAAGTCCTTTGTATGACTACCTAAATTCTTGTTTTTTAAAGACACTTGTTTTCATATAAAAATAGGCCTATCTATTGTCTGCAGGTGATTTTGATGATTGAAGATGCTTAATGAGAAGTCAAAATGTATTAGTAGTCCTTTGCTGCCAATTAAATTTCACTTTTTCTTCTTGGAGAATATAATGATCAAAGCAATAGTTCAGAATCAGCAAGCAATAGTTCAGAATCATGCTTCAAGCGCAAGTGAATCACCAGTAAGTAATCCTCGATTCCATTTTCCACAAAGTTTTGTCACAGATACATTCTGCCTGCCTTCTCTAGCTGCTTTCCTAGCCTGGACCTGTTCCTTCATTGTACAGGAAAAGTGTGATTCAACTGATTTCAGTCAGATCTGTTAGTAGAATTATCAAGTATTTAGATTCTTTTTTTTTTTAAATTATTTGTGGGGCCTGACCTCTGGGCCTGGGCACTGTCCTTGAGCTCTTCAAATCAAGGCAAGCGCTGTACCACTTGAACCACAGCACCACTTCTGGATTTTTCTGTTTATGTGGTGCTGTTTTGGGAAATGGCAGAGCAGAAAGTGAAATGATGCAATCAAAAATATAAAAGCAAAATAAATTAGGATAATTATGGAGCAATCATGAAAGAGAGAGAGGAAAAGAGACACAGATGTGCAATGACCTAGCTAGCCACAAAATCCATGCTTCTAATCAATTACAGAGCAAACAATTTTTTATTTTTTAAAAGAGATGGAAATAGAATTTATGTATTTACTTGAAATTAGTAAATACATTTTTAGTCGCCTACATAAAGAGACATAGCTTTGACCAAATTACAGACAAGAATCTTAATCCTTGGGCTGGGAAGGTGGCTCAGTGTAGAGTGCTTGCCTTGCAGCTTACTACAGTGCAGACACTACTTTCCAAAGAGGCCACTCATATGAATACTAGGGATAAGGATGAGTATACCCCTCTTCATCGGGAAGCCTAGAATGGACACCTAGACCTTGTCCATGAGTTGGTATCTCAAGGCAGATATTCATCCAATAACTGTGAATGGCTGGACACCCCTGAACAGTGCTTATATGTGGAACATATTGCAAAAGCACACACACACACACACACACACACACACACACACACACACACATACACACACCCCATCAGATTTCTTCTTAAATATTTTTTGTGTATGGTCTTAAGAAGAAATTTACATTACTAACTTGAATTTCTGACAGGACAATATCATCACTGTACATCTTGCTTCTGTCCTTTCAGTTTTAAATTACTATATAAGTATGTGCATTACATAAGTATAGGAAAAAGTAGGAGCCACACGGGTGGCTCAGGTCTTTAATCCTACCTAATCAGAAAGACGAAATCTGATGATTGTGCTTTGAAACCAGACCAAGAAAAAAAAGTCCATTAGATTATGAATTGAAAGTAACCACAGAAGCTTGAAATGGAGTTGTATTATAAGCAGTAAAATGCTAGCCTTGAGAAAACTAAAACAAAATAAATAACAAATTCTGAGACAGAGCCAGGCCCTGAGTTCAAGCTCTAGTATTAGCACCAAACTAATGAATGAGTGAATGAACTAAAAATAAATTAAATGGTCACATGTGGAGAGACAGGTAAAATGTAACAACCATGGTGACTGGATTATGTATTATTTTGTAAAAAGGCAAATTATTATTTTTCCTAATCACTAATATTTTACTTGAACTTTTTTGTACAATAAACCCCGAATTTGACATGCATGTATATGTGTGTGTACATGTGCGCACATGTGTATGTATGTGTGTGTGTGTGTGTGTGTGTGTGTGTTCGTTTGCAATGTTGCTTGCCAATGAGGACAGAGTGAGGCTGAAAAGAGCTGTGTTGCAATGTTGTTATTTATCAGTGTTCTGTCCTGTCATTTCAGTGGAACCACCCTTCTTTACATTTTATTTGTCAAATAATAACATCATCATAATCAAAGTATTTACAACATTAAGTTAGATAAAAGAGATCACTTTCAGCTCTTTGTATATGTTAGGCAATAAGATAAACATATATTTGGGTAGTAAGTTATTGTTGTAAAATGACTGTCAGTACAAAATATGTATTTGACCTCTTAAATTGGTTATACTTTTAAGATATACTCATGGAGTGAGTTTGACTGACTTGACCAAACAGGTATTACTCTCTGGTTATTCCTGTGAAACTCAAGGTGGATAAACTCTTAACGGATTTCTGTTGAAAATAACTTTCTTTGTAAGATCATATCTATTCACAGTAAGATAATAAATCCCGTATTTTTTAGGTTTGAATATCCCATCATATTGACTGAAAATCAGTATTGTGGATATGTTTGTTAGATACACATTGCAAAAAAAAAAGCATGAGTCACCTCCAGATTGTGGATGCATTTGAAGTTGTATTTTACATACAAAGGTTTCTTCATTAATAGTTCTTTTGTGGGAGTAACTATCACAACTTTAACAATTAAGGCTTTTTGAATATCTTTTCCAATAGAAATAACATTCCAGAGCAAGTCTTGCAATTTCTGAAAACCCGTTGAATATTTTAGTGTTATTTCAGTTCATTGACTACACAGCTAAAGACATTTCTGAAATAAACATTGTTAAAATCTGAAAATGTAAGTGGGGATATAGGTTTTTTTATGCATCATTTTATGAAAAGACAGTTCTTATGAAACTAAAAGATATAGACTAAAAGAATGGAAGTGAATTGGGTGAGCTAATTATTAGTATAACTTTGTTTTCTATTAGCGTAGTCCTTTGAATGTACATGATGAATTTAAATTATGTCTTTGTGACACTATGATTCAGTTATTTTTAGAATCTTTGTAGTTATAAGAGTGAATTTGTAGTGTAAATAAATGTCTTTGGAAATGATTAGGATTAATCTTGTGTTTTGTTTCCTACTCCCAAGAAAATGAGTTATTTTCAACTGTTAAGAGTTTACAATTGAATCTTCAGCATCATGAGAAATTTTGAACAAATATAGTAGTATTTATGTCTTTTGGGGGGAAGAGGGGGTCTGGTAGTGGGGCCTGAACTCTGGGCCTGGGCGCTGTCCCTCAGCTCTTCAGCTCAAGGATAGTGCTCTTCGACTTGAGCCACAGCGCCACTTGCGGCTTTTTTCTTTTTGCTTATGTGGTGCTGAGGAATCAAACCCAGGGCTTCACGCATGCAAGGCAAGAGCTCTACCACTGAGCCACCTTCCCAGCCCTTTATGTCTTTTAAAACCAATTGTATTCACAAGTTGGAGAGGCTTTAATTCATACTTAGGTCTTGTTGTCTATGATTTTTATCCTCTCATTCCTAACATTAATGATTGGTCAGACTGCATTTTTGGGTACATGAAAGGTAAAATATTTATCTAGAGTCAAAGGTGATTTTTATATGTCTTATTTTAATAGCATTTTAAAGTAGTACCTTTCTCTCAAAATGTTGGGTATAAAAAGCAATTAAAATACTTCTAATGGTAAACAACTTAATTGAGCTACAATGTGGAAATGATTGGTCCATAAGACCTGCAGTCTGTTTCCATCAGGAATTGGGGAAGTCATTCTTTCAGTAAGACAGTGTTAAACAAAGATAGGGTCCCCAGGCAGTCAGTGTTGAGTAAAGGGATAGAATATGATTTCTGCTATTTTTACCTAGAAACCAAGAATGTTATACTTTAGCAATTCTTTTCACCAGGGAGGTATTCATTGATTATGAACTTTTAGTATTCATATTACAGTTCCCTATTTTCTAACAAAGATAAAGTGAAATATTATGAGTGTACACAATAATTCTGGGAAATTTTCCTAGAATTAGTAGACTAAGTGCTGGTATTTTAGTCATAAAATAGAATGAGGTTAATTGATTCAGTGGGAGATGAACCTCTGGCTAACACTTACCATGTGTGCAATGTTGTACTAGTAATTCCAACTCTGAGGACTTCAATATCATCGTCTGAGCATTAAAAATGTAAGTAGTTCCACTTTATGGAATTATTGTGAGGATTAAATTAGATACCATAGGTAAAGTACTTGGAAAAACAATCAATTAGCATTTGGCAAATTCTACCTGTTATTTTATCATGTGGTTAATTCTAACGTCTTTTACTGTGATTTTTATTGTGTTTCTTTATGATGTGCAATGTGATGGTTTTCCCAAACTGATTCTCACAATTCACATTCCATTCAACAAAAAGAAATGTGTAACAATTCCGTTTGTTTTGCTCCTTATTAACTTTTGTTTCCATTTTATTTTATAATGAAATATTATTTCATAAATCTACTGCAGATGCAAAAATATGTTAATATATTTCTAACTGTATGTATTGTTCTATACATATACACATATAATACACAGGTTACAATGATTATTTATAACTTCTGTAACTATACAATTTACTAAATTATTAAAAACATCGACGGCTCATGCCTGGAATCCTGGTGACTCAGGAGGCTGAGATCTGACTATCATGGTTTGAAGCCATCCTGGGCAGGAATGTCCATGAGCCTCTTATCTCCAAACAACCAACAGAAAATCAGAATTGGAACTGTGGATCAAAGTATTAGAGTGGTAGCCTTGAGAGAAAAAGCTCATGGACATCACCCAGGCTCTTAGTTCAAGAACTACAATCTACCCCCCAAAAAATCTATTTAATTTACACCTGTGTAAGTAGAGTATTTCCATCACCCAAATGCACATCCATGCTCATTTGCAAGGTAACTCTGTTTTGCCTAAAGTACCACTAAACATTATCACTAAAGGACCATTGGAATGTGGTTTCATTCTATCTCTCTAATGGATTTTCCCCACTCAAATACTCAAGTGTTACAATTGTTCTAATTATTAAAATCATAGCTTTTTTCTTTAATAACCCTAATATTAGAGTTTGAATGAGTGTTTTGTTCCCCTTAAATAGGTGTTCTTACCACTTTGTCATGCCCCCAGCCCTAAGTAATCCTGATTATTTTTCAGCTAGAAAATGGCTTCCTACTTGTGTATGAACTTGGCCTCAGTCCACTTGATGTTATTCTACCTGGAATTTAGAATAACAGGTGCATGGCATTGTGTACAGAACTTTCTGTTCCGTCTGGGCTTTTGCCACTATCCTCACAACATTGCACTCCCATGTAGTCACGAATTTCATAAGCTTGTCATACCTGATTTTTTTTCTAAATCTTTCATTTCCTGCAGGTTCTTGAGTAATGAATTAATTTGTGTTTTCTTGGGTTGTTTATTTCATTTGAATCTATGTGTTGAGTTGTTCCTCACTTTTCCTTTTGTTTCTTTCCCTCAAGTTCTTACCTAAAGTGCTGAGAAACCAATTCTTCTTTCTCAAGATAGTCAGGGTGAACATTATTTATTCCAAAGCAATTTCAGTATCTATGAATGGTATACACATGCTAACCGCTGAGAAGGGTGTTTTTATTTTCATGGCAGTCTTTGGCATACACAGACAGATCATGAAATATATGAAGAAAATAAAACTACAGATGAATGCCAAGAGGAGAATAAGCTATTATTAATTGTTTGACAGAGGTTTCTCTTCTAGTGAAAGAAATATATTGCTTGATGCAGGATTTCACAAAATCATATTGCTAGGAGGAACCTAAAAAATCATCTAATACTATAGACTTGAAAGTGATGAATTGACTTCCTGAATAATTTACTTTTGTGTCAAATAAAAGCATGCTTCCAAAAAGAGAGTTGATTTTAGAGAAACATGATGAATTTTATGTAAATATGTCCTTAGCTGATTTTGTTAATTTGTGAACTAATACAGGGAAATAAAGTACAGCAAGATAAAAAAAATATAAACTTCACACTGAAATACTCATTTGTGTTTTTGTATGTGTGCATGCATGTGCGAGTACACACACGCACATGTGCATGTGTTGCAGAGCTTCTGCAAGGCAAAGGACATAGCTAGCAAGATCGATAGAAAGCCCACGGATTGGGAGATGATCTTCATTAGCCATATAATGGACAAGGGTCTCATCTAAAATATACCTGGAACTCAAAAAATTAAATCCCCCAACAACAAATCCTCAGAGAAACAACTGCCCAATAAATAAGTGGGCTAAAGACTTAAAGGGAAACTCTGAAGAGGAAAGAAGGATGGCTGATAGACATATGAAGAAATGCTCAACCTCTCTAGCTATAAAAGAAATGCAAGTCAACCCAACATTGAGATACCACCTCAGCCCAGTTAGAATGGCTATAATCAAGAATTCTAATAACAACAGATACTGGAGGACATGGGGACAGAAGGGAATCTTAGTGCATTGTTAGTGGGAGTGTAAACTTGTTCAACCACTTTGGAAAGTAGTATGGAGGTTCCTCAAAAGACTCCACATAGAGCTCCCCTATTTCCCAGCAATCCCACTTTTGGTCATTTACCCAAATTATCACAAACAAGACCATACTATAGTTTCCAGCACAACTATGTTTATGGAAACATTATTTATAATAGGTAAGATATGGAACCAACCCAGATGCCTCTCATTAGATGAATGGATCTAGAAAATGTGGTAGATATACACAATGAAATTCTATGCCTGTATCAGAAAGAATAACATTGCCCCATTTGTTAGGAAATGGACAGACTTGGAAAAAATTAAGTGAAGTAAGCCAGGCCCAAAAATATAGGTCCCATGGTTTCCCTTATTTGCAAAAACTAGTATATTTTTGAGACAAGCAGAAAAGGTAAGATAAGTTCATGTTAGGTGAAATGAACCCCAAGATAATTATTGAAATGTTTTTTTTTCTTTCTTGCAATTGTTTCTAACATATTTGTAAGATTATTTCTTTGTTGCTTTGTATGTCCCTACCCCATGGTATAAACCCCTACTTCCATTTTATTTGATATTGTTATAATTTGTGGAGGGAATGGGCAAAATCCAACCTTTAAATACGGATAGGTCGGACCCATTGCAACAATGAGCTATACAAGTCATTATGTCCAATAAGGAACTTTACAACTTTTTCTGTTGGGGAGGTGGAGAGGGGAGATGGGAAGGGATGAGAAGTGGAAACAGGAGGAGGCAACAATGCTTGGTAAGAAATGTACTCATTACCTTACCCATGTAATTGAAACCCCTCTGTATGGTATTTTGAAAAAAAAAATTTTAAGTTTGTCAGAATAATGTCAAAAATTTTTGACAGAATAATCATTAGTGTCTAGCCTAGAATCTGGATATGGTTAGTAACTCTAGAGGATTTTCTCATGCTTTCAAAATTTTCGTAAACATATACAATAGAAGTCAAATGAGGTGGTTTATACCTATAATCCTAGCTACTCTGAAAATAGAAATGTCGATAGTTGCAGTTCAAGGTCAAGTTGGAAAACATAAAAGAGACCTCCAGCTCAATCAATAAAAGCTAGGTGTGCCAATGAGTGGCTGTCGTGCTACCTATGTTGAACATAAACTAGGAAATTCACTATCCAGGTAGCTTAGGAATAAACAAATACAAGATTCTATCTCAAAAATAATCAAAGAAAAATTACTGGATGTGACATGGTTCAAGTGGTCAGAAGCCTGCCTGGCAAATGCAAGGCTCTGAATTTGAATCCAAGTATTTACCTCAAAAAATTAAAAGTAAACAATATGAATTATTTCTCTAAATCACTTCTCAGTGCAATTATTGTATGTATTCTTCAAATAATCTGGTAGTGGAGGCAGAGAATTGATTAAACCAGATCAATATAATAGGTGAAATGAACCCCAAGTTAAGAATTGAAATGTATTTTTTTCTTTCTTGCAATTGTTTCTAACATATTTATCAGATTATTTCTTTGTACTGGGAATGCCTAGTTTCTTCATGGCTCACTCTTCATGGTGTGCTCATGTGGAACTATTCACCAATTAGGCCTTCTAGGCCCCGAGTTCAGATCCCAGCCCTGCCAAAAGATTCATCTTGATGTCAGAAGCAAATTGTTGCCCCTTTTTTCCTTTCCTGTGCAACTCCTGGGTCTCAGCTAGGATGGAGAATGCATGGGCCACCCTGTGGTCATGGGAATAAGTTGTTATACATGTCAGCTGAGTTATACCTGTCATCATATACTCAAAAAATACACAATACATCCATGAATACCATACAAAACAAAGACAAGAACTACACTTAATATACGATGCAGTATACACACGGATGTGAATATACATCCCATGTTATAATGATGCATTGAGGACTATTTTGGCCTCTCTGGGACTCAATCTCAGTTACTGGTAACAGCCCAGCTCCTTCTTGGCTCACAGTCTGGTGTGTTCTCGTGGACCCATTGGGAATTTGGGCCTCCTAGGCCTTGAGTTCGAATCCCAGCACTGCCAAAAATTCACCTTGATGTGAGAAGCCAGTCGTTGCACCTGTTTTCATGTGCTGTGCAAATTCTGGTTCTCAGCTACGATAGAGAAGGTGCAACTCTATACTCATGGGAATAGGTTGTCTTCCAGATCACCACAGTGATATCTGTCAACCTATACTCAAGAAAATACACAATACTTTTCATCATAGAGGTCCTTCACTACTTTGATTAAGTTAATTCCTAGGTATTTTATTTTTTGTGGGGTTATTACAAATGGAGTTGCTTTCCTAATTTCATCCACACTTTTCTCATTGTTGGCATACAGAAAAGTCATTGATTTTGTGGGGTTAATTTTATACCCTGCTACTTTGTCAAAGTTTTGAAACAGCTTGAGTAATTTGGGAGTGGAGTCTATGGGATTATTTAAATACAAGATCATGTCATCTGCAAAGAGGGAGAGTTTTATTTCTTTTTCCCTATTTGGATCCCCTTTATGTATGCATCTTGTCTTATTGCTGTAGCTAAGCATTCTAATACTAGATTGAAGAGAAGTGAAAGCTTTAAAAACTTGAAAAAGGATATCAAAACAGAACTTAGAAAATGGCAAAACCTTCCATGCTCCTGGATTGGAAAGATTAACATCGCGAAAATGGCAATACTTCCCAAAGCTATCTACAAATTCCATGCAATACCTCTCAAAATTCCAACCTCATTCTTCAAGGAAATAGAAGAGGCAATCCAAAAATTCATATGGAACAATAAAAGACCCCGAATAGCAAAAACAATCCTCAACGCAAAGAACACTACTGGAGGAATATCAATACCAAATTTCAAACTCTACTATAAAGCCATAGTAATCAAAACAGCTTGGTACTGGCACAAGAACAGACCTCAGGACCAATGGAATAGAATTGAAAACCCAGAAATGAACCTACAGACCTATAGCCATCTAATGATAAGGGAGCTAAAAAAATAGAATGGAAGGAAGACAGCCTATTCAGTAAATGGTGCTGTCAAATTGGTTAACTACTTGTAGAAAACTAAAACTAGATCGTTAAATATCACCTTGCACTAGAATCAACTACAAATGGATCTAAGACCTCAGAGTCAAAGCAGATACTCTGGAAACATTACAGGAGAAACCCTAGGTCTCCTTGGTGCAGGCCGAAATTTTCTTAATAGAGACCCAGAAACACAACAAATCAATGAAAAGTTGGACAAATGGGATTGCATGAAGTTGCAGAGCTTCTGCATGGCAAAGGACATAGCTAGCAAGATCAATAGAAAGCCCACAGATTGAGAGAAGATCTTCACTAGCCATACAACGGACAAGGGTCTCATATCTAAAATATACTTCTAATTCAAAAAATTAAATCCTCCAACAAGAAATCCTCAAAGAAAGAACTGCCCAATAAATAAGTGGGCTAAAGACTTAAAGAGAAACTTCTCTGAAGAAGAAAGAAGGATGGCCAATAGACACATGAAGAAATGCTCAACCTCCCTAGCCATAAAATAAATGCAAATCAAAACAACATTGAGATACCAGCTCACCCCAGTTAGAATGGCAAAAATCAAGAACTCTAATAACAACAGATGCTGGAGGGGATGTGGACAGAAGGGAATCTTACTTCATTGTTGGTGGGAGTGTAAACTTGTTCAAACCCGTTAGAAAGCAGTATGGAGGTTTCTCAAAAGACTCCACATAGAGCTCCCCTATGACCCAGCAATCCCACTTTTGGGCATTTACCCAAATTTTTACAAACAAGACCACACTAAAGCTTCCAGCACAACTATGTTTATTGCAGCATTATTTACCATAGCTAAGATATGGAACCAACCCAGATGCCCCTCAGTAGATGAATGGATCAAGAAAATGTGGTATATATACACAATGGAATTCTATGCCTCCATCAGAAAGAATGACATTGCCCAATTTGTTAGAAAATGGAAAGACTTGGAAAAAATTATTTTAAGTGAAGTAAGCCAAGTCCAAAGAAACATAGATCCCATAGTTTCGCTTATTTGCAATATCTAGTATATATCTGAGTCAAGCAGAAAATGTCAGATAAGGTGATGTTAGAGAAATGAACCCTAAGATATGTATTCAAATGTTTTTTTCTTTCATGCAATTGTTTCTAATTCATTTATAATATTATTTCTTTGTTGCTTTGTATGTCCTTCCTCTACAGTATAAACCCTGCTTTCACTGTCTTTGCTGTCAGTACAATTTTTGGAGGAAAAGGGGAAAAACAAGTCGTTTAAGGATAACTGTGGACCCGTTACAACAATGAGAAGTACAAGTTTTCATGTCGAAAACGAACTTTACAACTTTGGTGTGTGGGTGGGGAGGATAGGGTCCGGGAGGGGGGTGGCTGGGAAGACATGTGAAGGGTAGACAAAGGAGGAGGCTGCAATGCTTGATAAGAAATGTACTCATTATCTTGTCCATGTAATTGTAACCCCTCTGTACAGTATGTTCACAATAAAAAATAAAAATTAAAAAAAAAAGAAAATACACATCAATGAATAAGACACAATATAAAGAGAATGACTACACCAAATGCAAGATGTCGCCCACCCATATTTGGAAATATATATCCTTTGTTTAATTATGAATTTATGACTATACTGGCCCCCACCAGGACTCCATCTCAGGTCCCAGAAATGGCTTAACTCCTTAGTGGCTCATAGGTTGGTGTGCTCACCATGATCCATTCACCAATTGGGCCTGCTAGGCCTTGAGTTCAAATTACAGCACTGCCAAAGATTCATTCTGATGTGAAAAGCCTAGGGTTGCACACGTTTTCCTGTTCTGTAAATGTCCTGGGTCTCATTGAGGATGGAAAATGCTATATAAGCAACTCAATAGCCATGGGTATAGGTTGTCATCCATGTAAGCACAGTTATATCTGTCAACATATTCAATAAAATGCACAATACATCCATGAATAAGATAAATAAAAAATTAATAAAAAGTATAAATACACTGAATGCAAGATGCATAACACACCTGTAGGTAAAGAGAGATCCTATGTTTAAAAAAGGTGGGCTTGCTATTTTGTTCAGTGCTGGGGCTTCAAATCAGGTCCTGGACCAGGCCTGACATTCTAGTCTTCAAGGATGGTGGGCTTCCCCTTCCTCCTCAGTGCAACAGTGCTATCCAAACCTGAGTTTAAATCCCAGCATTCACAAAAGATTCATCCTGTTGTCAGAAGCCAGTTGTTGTAAACGTTTTCCTCTCCTGTGCAAGTTCTGAGTCTCAACTAGGAAGGGGAATTCATAGGCAGCCCTATAACCATGGGAACAGGTTGTCATCCATGTCAGCACAGTTAAACCTGTCACCTTACTTAGTCAAATACAAAATACCTCCATGAAGTAGAGACAAAATCAGGAGAAGTTCACCGAACTTCTACAAGATGCTCTACACACATGTTTGTCAATATAGATCGTATGTTTAAAGTATGAATTCATGACTATAGTGGACCACCCTGGTGATCAATGTCAGATCCTGGGAATGGCCTAGCTCATTAGTTGCTCACAGGTTAGTGTGTTCACCTTGACTTATTGGCCAGTTGGCCCTACTATGCCCTGAGTTAAAATCCCAGCACTACCAACAAGTGAATCGTGGAGTAAGAAGCCAAGTGTGAAACTTGGTTTCCTTTTCTCTGAATATCCTTGGTGATCCTGAGAATCCTGGCATGATGGAGAACATTTCTATAAATCTAGATGCTCTGTGAAAGGATGTCATCAATGTAATACATGGAAGGAGTTTCATCATAGTACAATCAATGGTAAATAAATTAATAAACAAAAAATACAAGAACAACCACACCAAACATGTATGGACTGAACATCTATAGGTAAGTATCAATCCTATCTTTACAATGTGTATAAATAGTATGTTTCCGGGGCTGTTGCTTGAATTCAGGACTAGTGAACAGGCCTGACTTTCTTATCTTCATCCCCATTGCTGTAGGTTTACCCAGATCCTGAGTTCAAATCCAAAGCCTGGAAGAATAAACAGCGTGAATTGCAAGCCAGGGAGCTAAATTTTTTTAATTTTACTTTTCTCAATACGGTGCTTGAACTCAGGTCGTGGCAACTCTGCCTCAGGTTTGATCCCCCTAGGCTGGGGTACAGCCACTAGATCTGCAGCTCCTCCTGGGACCCTAGACCCCCAGGCCTTGCAGGGAAAGCAATGCACAGAAAAAATATGGCCATTTTATATTTTCTTCCTTTGTATGGTGACCCTCATTGGTCTGAGTGACACTGTTGCAAAGGGTACTTCAACTTGCATTGCTGAAGGCTGCCAGACTATCAGGATTAACAATGGAATGTTGTCAATGTCATGGTTGAATGAATTGATCATGGAAGATGCTCTATAAAATTAAATTAAAATTTCAGGAGGCTGATTGATTTGATTTAATATTTATGAAGCATTGAAAGAATATAATTACTTAAAGGAACGCAATAATTTCAGGACACTGATTTCATTAATAGTTTACGGATGAAAACAATTTATTAATTATATTGAGGCAGAATTAATACCCAGGAATTGGTAAGAATGTAGTCTATATAAGTGAATAATGTATAGACATCTTTGACACTCTATAAAGATATATATTTATTAGCGTACTGCCATCTGCATGTCAATCTTTTCTTATTTTGGTAACCCCTGGGGCTTGACCTGAGGTCCTGGGAACACTCTGTCAGCTCAATTCGCCACAGGATGGCATGCTAACACTCACCCATTCATGAATTGGGCCTTGTGGGCTTGTAGGCCTTGAATTCAGATGCCAGCATTACCAAAAATGAATCGTGGAGTAAGAAGATAATGGTGACACATGTTTTCCTTTTCTGTGAAAGTCCTGGGTGTCAGGGATGAAGACCTATATCCTGTATAATCAATGTAATCAATGTTTTATGTTCCATAATAGTAAATAAAATAAATGGTCAATACATGAATAAAACAAAAAAATAAAATAACTACTGAATGCAATATGGAGTCAACTTATGTATATAAATATAAATCATATATGTAAATTGTACATGAACAGGATGTTTTCTAGTGGTGGGGATCTGTTTTAGGCATGAGGAACAGACCTGAATTTCTTGACTTCAAGGAGGCCAGCTTCCCATTCCCACACAGTGCAACAGAGTTACCAAGACCATGAGTTTCAATCCCAGTCCTGGCAGAAAAATGGCACTTTTGCAGTATGTGAGGCCCAATTCTTATGTATTTTATTATGCCTAAAATTTATGAATGTGATTGTTTAAATGTTTAATAAAGAATTAACTAAAATCGGTCAGTATCCTGTAATATAATTGTGTATAATTTTATCCTAGAATCATTCAAGAACTGCCCTTTCAATCATGACATACATCACATTCCATTGGTATTCATATGGATAGGATGAGTTCCTTAGGATCTCCTGCCATTTGGAGGTGGCAGGACCAGGATTCCAACTGTGGGCTCCAACTCCCACCACTTCAACTTGGGGATAGGGTACTCACCGTTCTGTCCAAGAATATCAGCAAGACCAATGATTAGGCAGGCACCAGTGGCTCTCAGCAGTCCTCCTTTATACTTACAAGGTTGTGATGGGAGGATCATGGTCAAAGTCATCCTAGGCAGGAAAGTCCTTGAGACCTCTCTCTCCAACTTCAGTTCCAACAAAGCCAGAAGCCCAGGGCTCCAGTGTGGAAGGCGAGCCTTGAGCAAAAGCAGCTCACAGACTGTTCCCAGATCCTGAGTTCAAGGTCCGGGTCTGGTAACAAACAGACATACACAATAATCTGTGCAGCCATCCAGCTAAAGAAGGTCATCCTCTTTTCTCCAACTAAATTGGTCCCTGGGAAAAGGGCTGGGGAAGCTGCTGTCTTCTTGACTCCACCCATGCTGCTTGCATCACAGAATTCTAGCCACACCCCCATTATTTCATGGTTCTTTCTAACCAATGGGATACAAGAATGGTGGCCACGCCCACATTCCATGCTGCCCAGTAGCACCTGGATTCCCTCTGTTAGTTTCCAATACTAACAGCAATTGAGGAAGGTAGAGGTGGCTGAGTGGTGAGGAAGAGACTCAAGCGACTTTGGAGTATAGTAAGAAATGGAGATGCCAGCCCACACCCCGGCTCCCTCCCCCCTTCCCAAGGTGCAGGATTTCAAACCTCAGGTAATGGTGCACTGCCAGCCCACCTAAAGCCCTGACCTGGTCCCTGGCCCTGGTTCTCTGCTCTTGGCCCATCTGTTTCCGGGGTCAGACACTCCTCTGGGGGCACCATGACCCCCTGCTTATTTCCTCACCCTGGCTCTGAAGAGCCACCTTTCTGTCTTGGGCATTTCTGAAACAGAGACTCAATATATGCTCTGGTTGGTCTGGATTGAGGTCCTCCTATCTGGGACAGGTATGCTCCACCAGGCTTGGTCCTCTGTAGTTGGGATGGTAGACCTGTAGCGCCATGCTCAGTCATCGATTAAGATGGATTATCCCAAACTTTTAGTCCACAGCAGCCGATTCTTGACCACAGGTGAAGCTCTGGGTAGGGCTACAACCATCAGACCTCATTCTCCTCACAGGACAGTTTTGAGGAAACAAGGGATTTATACAGAGGGAATCTCTTGAGCATGGCTTGGCATGGAGGGAGTGGCCTTTAGAGAAGGTTCTCGGCAATTCTGTGAGCAAATGACAGGAAGATACCAACAAAGGGCTCAGGTGGGGTCAGTTATTAATCATGCAACAGGTGGGGATTTTGAAACAAAACATGGCTCTCTTTCATCATTACCCTATCCCCATGAGGAAGGGGATCCTTCACTGTGTTGAGTTTTGCATCTGGGGAAACTGAGGCACAGAGAAGTCAGGTGATCTCCTTATGACTTCAGCTTCACAGGAAGCTCGGCCTCACTTCACTACCATGCTCTCAAGGACAATGGGTGCTATTCAATCCACTTCTTGTGGTAGGAAGTCCACTCTTGTCAGTTGTGGGGCTTGAACCCTAGACATGGGCGCTGTTCCTGAGCTCCTCAGCAAAAGGCTAGTGCTCTACCACTTGAGCCCACAGCACCACTTCTGGTTTTCTGGTGTTTCTTTGGAAATAAGAGTCTCAGAGACGTTCCTGCTGGGGCTGGCTAAGAACCATGATCCTCATATCTCAGCCTCCTATGTAGTTAGGATTAGATTTCTGAGCCACCGGCACCCGACTTAATTGTAATTCTGACTTTTCTATTCTCTCTTTCACAAAAACTGGTTGAATGGGTGCTGGAGGAGGGGGTCCAGCATCCCCATGTGGCTGGAATCTAAGGTGATCCTCTCATTCTGGAGGTGGGCTGTGGGTCAGGAGCTATCTCGCTTAGCCTGTTGAAACAGCTCCCTGAGGTAAGACCCACTGTGCCCTGGCTAGACTGTGAAATTCGTTGTCCATCCAGTCTTAATGGACTTATTGTTTTACTTTCTACATCATTTTCTAGCACCTGGACAAACTTCTGATGCATAGTTACAGAATGAAAATGTAATGCCTTCTTATGAAAATCATTTAGGGCTCTGAAAATGTGGCTTCATGGTATGGTAATTGCCTAGCATGCATGAAACCCTGGGTTCAATTCATCAGTAACACATAAAAAAGAAAAACACTGGAAGGAATGCTGTGCCTCAAGTGGTAGAGTGCTAGCCTTGAGCAAAAAAAAAAAAAAAAAAAGCTCAGAAATAATTCCCTACCCCTGAGTTTAAGCCCCTGGACTGGCAAAAAAAGTAGTAAATGGAAAATAAATAACCCATACTTGAAATATATAATTGCTCCTTCCATACTGACACCTGACAATAGTCCCTAATTCATGTACTTTACTTATGTTAGGATACTGTGTTGAAAAAAGTTCTGTTCATTAAGTCACAGCAATTATTGCCAGGAATGGCTTAGATGTTAGGTGAAGATTAATTCTGGAAATTCAGTGATTCCAGGATTTTGTGTCATCACTGCTAATCACAAAGTGAAAATAGTCTAAGTGTGATTTTGAAACCTTTTTGGTCAGTTTTGGCACCAAAAAGGCAGAAGCTAATTAATAGTTGTGACAGAAAATAAGGAATAACTCCAGATGGAAAAAAAATGATAGTAACTAAGTTTACCAGAAACTGGTCTAGAGAACCATTTTTGGTTATTGAAGAACTAGTTGTCAAGTAGGCTTTTCCTCATTGCCTTTAGCATTCTAAATCTCTTAGGCTAGTTCTTAATCGCTGCATGATAAATGTATCTCCTTCTATGCTGTTCTTTCATACCTTATCTCTTTTGTTTTCTAAAAATCTCATTCTTTCTAGATTTCTCTATGAACATTTCCTGATACTAAATATACCTATACAGATGTCACAGGATGCTAATGTAATGGTCCCATAGCTCATGAGTCATTAATGTAACAAAATGGAAAAGGAGGACATATTTACTGCTACCTCAATTTTTCTGAAAAGCTGCTATGTTATCCTTTGGTTAAAAATTCCATTCTTTGTCTACACAGTGTCATTCAGTGCACATATTTGCAAATATGAGATGGGTGTTGATGGTTTACACCTGTAATCCTCTGGTTGAGACCAGAGGACTGTGGTTCAAAGCCAGTCTTGTCAGGAAAGTCCATGAGACCATAATCTTCAATTAACCACCAGAAACCCGGAAGTGGTGCTGTAGCTAATGTGGTAGTGCGCTCAACTTGAACTGCAGAGCTGAGGGACAGTGCCCAGGATCAGAATTCAAGCTGCACAACCAACAAAAAAGTGAAATATGACTTTAAGTTTCCCCAAAAGGAACAACAAGATCAATAATCTTCCCAAGCAAAAAATTAATTCCAAAATGATTCAGTGCACCTACTTTTGCTGAGTTATGTTGTGGATTCTTTGCTGGACATATTCTCTAAAAACAAATCGTTTAGGGATACAGGTGGACCCATTGCAAAAATGAGATGTACAAGTTGTTATGTTGAAAAACGAACTTTACAACTTTGGTGTGGGGGAGTGTGGGGTGGGGGGAGGGAGGAGTATGGGAAGGGATGGGAAGGGGAAACAAAGAAGAGGCAACAATGCTTGATAAGTAATGTGCTTGTTATCTTGCCCATGTAATTGTAACTCCTCTGCACGGTATTCTCACAATAAAAAAAAAAGAAAAAAATGTCAAATATTAGCTTTACAATAAACATCTAATATTTCTTCTTTGAAAAGAGATGTCTATACAGTTGATGTCACTTAGTATTACTCCTACGTGGAACACGAAGTATGAGGCCACTCTCTTTCTAAACCATGCTTGCTAATCACGCAACTTTGTAGACAGTAGAATGGAAGCACAATTCTGTTTCCAATGCAAATCAGATATAAGAGCATGAACTTAATTGGAAAAAAGTCCATCCTGAGAGAGCAGGGATTACACTAGCCATGAAGTGGTGGACAAGATCACATTTTCTTTCCTTTACTTATATATTTTTTGTTGGTGGTGGTCTTGGCATTTGAACACTGGGCCTGGGAGCTGTCCCTCTGCTATTCAGCTCAAGGCTAATGCTCTATACTTGAGCCACAGTGCCACTTTCAGTTTTCTTGTAGTTAATTGGAAAAAGAGTCTCCAGGACTTTCCTGCCCGGTCTGGCTTTGAACCCTATCCGAAGATCTCACCACCACCCAGCTTAGGATCACATTTCTAACAGTGTACATTCAGCATATGTAATGTGCATGTTCATCTATCTTTATATGAATTCTTGAGTTAAAAATCTAGGCTACAGCTTAGCCTTTACACTCACAAAATGTTTGTAATTTAAAAGTTGATACTACTGGAGAAATAAAACCTAAGAATGTAAAGGTGTCTGGGAAGTTCAGTTTGCATCCAGCCTGGGAAGAACAGTTTTGAGAAACTATATATAATTAACCAGCCAAAATCTGGATTGAAAGAAGGGCTCAAGTATTGGAATACCAGACATGAGCAAGATTGCTGAATAAGATGTTGAGACTTTTGCATACATACATGCAATCATACACATATATACAGAGGCACTTATATATGCACAAGTACACATATTAAGCAACTCTCAGAATATGTGGAAAAGTTAGAAAACAATAGAAAATATGTCCTGAGTAAGACTAGAATCAAGTGATAATTTTTAATGTTAGAAAGTTCTCAAGTGAACTTTCTTCAAAAAAGTTTAAGAATATTACATAGATAGGGACCAGAGATAGTAATAGAGTCAAGTAATCATTATTAAAGAGATCGGATCCACGGAGGAATGAATCAGAGACTCCTGCAGGTGCATCTGAAAATGTTCATATCCTGTGTCAAATGTTATAACATCTTTGAAAAGAGTACATGAACACTCTGAGCAGTGCAGTGGATAATATTACTGGATTAGTTCAGAATTGATAGTCTGTATCTAGATTAAATAAACCAAGAAACTATGGAAGGGCAATGTGATACAAGGCTAGAATTCTAGCACTCAGACTAAGATAGGAGATTATTTAGTGAAATTACACAGTGATACCTTCCCTGGACCAGGTAGTATAATTTTGTCTTAATAAAACAAACCAAACAAGAAAGGAATACAAAGTTGGACGTTTGGGCTAATTATGTCATTATGTTTTGAGAACTCAAGTTTCCTATTGAAATGCAACTCATATATAATCCTCAGTTGTGTTTTAAATGCTCTCTTCATTACAGAACATTCTTAGATGCAAAATAGCTCATGATTCCCATCCAAAATTTGAAAAAGTAAGTAATCACCACTCTGTTAGATTCCAAGGAAAGGATGAAGGATTACAAAAACTTAAGCCTGGAGAAAGAGCAAAGTTAATCTAATGAAAGACTATGTAGAACTTGCTAAATTAGAGTTTAGATTTAAAATAAATATTTTGGTTTTGCTTGTAATTTCATATTCTATAGGGTACTTACAAAATTCTTTTAAGTAGACAAATTTACAAATGTTTCTTGCATTCTATTTGCCTAGAATATTCTTTCATGAGAGTTATAATTAGAACTCAGGTAATAGATAACTCCAACACTTCATGTATAAAATGTTAATGTGAATAATGTACACAGAGTTGCCAACAAATGGATGATATTAATTTACAAATTTAGAAAAAGAGCAATTTTTTGAGGCTTTGCTATAACATGGTATGAAGAGAATAATTGTGGGACATCTTCTTTCTTCTATTTCTTTGTAACACAGGAAGCAATTTCCTTTATTACGTGCCTCTGTATACAGTGAGAAAAATGTTAGGTTTGGGATTTGTTTTTTATTTTTGTTTTATTGGTTTGTCCTAGGGCTTGTACTCTGGGACTGGACACTGTCTCTGTGCCTGTTTATGCTCAAGGCTTGTGCCCTACCACTTCAACCTCAGCTCACTTGTGTCTGTCTTTTGCTGAGAAGTTTATTGGAGATAAGAATCTAGGGAACCTTCCTGCCTGGGTGGGCTTTTGTCAACATCTACTGCGTTAGGGTCCCTGGGTAAGGGTAACGAAATCACAAGGACATAGGGGATGCAGAATGCAAACAGCAATTGCCACTGAATGCTGTGCTTTATTGTTATTGGTATTTAAAAACAAGCAAGCATGATCTTTTCCAAGATTTGGTCAGAAGACATTCACACAAAAATTTCAACAGATACATTTTTACTTGACCTATGAGACAATGTCTTGGTATATTATTATCTAAACTATTTTAGAGCAAACTCAAACCACTTCTCCAATATCAGGAAAATGCTTGACCAGCTGCTCATCTATGCTTAAGCAAGCAGAAGAGCTACTTCCTCAGCTCCCAGGAGTCTGTGACATGTGTTTTGAGACAGGGAAAGAGAACATTTTCCCTCTACAGTCCGGCATGCCAAGAGCTTTCCTAATACTCAAACTCAGTCCACAGATAATCCTGAGGCCAGAGCCTGCATCATTCTGCCCCTTTAACATAGACCCTGAGTCTTCACAATTTCCTTCTTTTTTCTTTTGTTTTAAAAGTAAAGCTTTCCAGAGGGTTATCATAGACGCTTGCATTGATTTCATAAAAATCAAATATAACAGTACAAGTGCAAACAAAATAATAACAATCATAATTCCTATACCACTAGCAGTATGTGAAATGCTTTGTAGTATTTCGAATCCAACCCTTCCAATTGTTTAATAAATGCATCAGCAATATTAGAAGCATCATCATTTGTAAATTGTTTACCAAAAATATCATGTACATTAAATTGTAACTGAGCAATCAATTGAGCAGCTGTAGAATTTCCAGAAAAATAGTGCTGTATTACATTCTAATCATGTATAGATTTTTTATATTTTACATTAGTAATGCAAAAGGTAGTGAAATTCCAATCACATTTTAACAATAACTGTTTTTCCACAACCAATAACTTTTTTCCTAACCATCCCACTGTCTGTTTAAGAATATTAATCTGTGTTTATAATAGAGCATCAATTTCTACCTGTGAGACCCACAATTCATGTGAATCCCGGTGGCATTCTTCCACAAAGTGCTTAGTTTGTAAGGAAGTGTGTAGGGCAATTCCAGACACTGCAGCAACAGTGGTTATAGCAATTAAGTTTAAGATCACTGCTACAATGGCTTTGTACGTTTTAGTAGTTTGGTAAAAAAAATTCAATAACAACACTATCCAAAGGATTTTGGGACCATTCTCTTCTGAATTTAACAGGTAGCCAAATATGAGTTCTTTGTTGTAATATCATACTACTATCACTGTCATTAAAATTAAGAGAAGAATTAACACAAGAATACAGGCAACAATTAAAACAAGAAATAGTAGGAGAAAATGTAAAATTTCCCACTAAAATACATAAGGCAGAGGTACACAAACAGTTACATCGTAAGATTTGTACAAAGTAAAATTATAAGTGGATGCAGAGTTCCACGTCTCTGAAAAATGATCCATTTGATAGCATCACGGGTTTCAGCACCGCTCTGACCTTCCAAAGATGAGTGTGAACAGCAGTGGGTGCAGCCATGAAAGCCCATCGAGCATCTGCAATGCCTCCATCTCCCCAGGCCATTAGTCGATCTCCAGTAAATGATCCATTAATGGCTTCCAGCATCCTAGTAACATTTGATGAATCACATCTGGTAATATTCTATTCTGAACATGTGTTAATAAACTTTCCAAAAGGTCCCCAATTAATAAAATTATTGAACACTTTTCCAAATGCTTCTCTACACTCTTGCCACACAAAAGGCTGATATTTTAAATCAATATAAGTAAAATCAGGACACATAGGTAAGGATAACTTGCCATCAAAGGTCACACTTTCCCAGTTACTATTAATGGACCAAGGAGTTAATCGCTGCAGCTGTGTCCTAGAATTGGAAGTGCATTTCCCAGGTAAAACCCAATGTTGCCCATTCATAACTAAACATGGAGGAGGCCCCAGACAAACAGGCAAGGAATGAGTATAGTAAGTAAAATTTAAAAAGCTACATCATCCTTATTGCAAAATGTCAAATTATTCCAAGGAGGAGATAAAACAGCAGGAACATGATAGATGGTTATATCCATGTCTCCCCAAACAACAGGTTCCAATAAAGGAGGATTAGGAACAAAGGCCCAATAAATTAGCATTAGCATGGACAGAGTTTATAGTAAGCAGGGCACACATGGCCAAGAATAAGTTCTCAGCCATGACAGGTTTACCATTGCATTGTAACATCTTTTGTCCTTCTGCAGTCAACTTTTTAACCTGCCCCCAGGTGGGCAGTGGGGATTTCTTTTTCCTCAACTGGTGGCCTATTCCTTGCAGGATATGGGGCTGTCCTCAATGGGCTGCGTCTGTATGCATCAGGCAGGAAGCTAGTATTGTTTGCCATCCTGTGTAGACACAAAACCCTATCCTCGCCCCTTATGTAATAACGTTCCTAGTTGCTATTCTGCATCCAATGCAATCTTAATCCATACGGGAGCATTTAAATAAGGTTTTTCTGATATTTGTTCAAAATGGCACTCAGCTCTAGTTAAAGTATCTACTTGTGGTAAGTTTAAAATATTAAGAACAAAAAGAACTTGATGTAAAATTATTTTAGGATTTTGCATGGAAAACCACAAAATATCCATACTTTCATCCAACTTTTCCTCCTTTTAAATTTTTTGATTTGTTGTTTTAGTGTGCAATGAACTCGTTCAATAATGGATTGTCCTTGGGGGTTATATTCTATTCCTGTAATATGTACCACATCATAAAGTTCACAAAATCTTTTAAATTTGATAATTTTTTAGGCTGGTCCATTATCAGTCTTTATTTGGCAGGCACTCCCATAATGGCAAAAGCTTCCAAAAAGTGTTCTATTACATTGTTAACAGTTTCTCCCGTAAGGGCAAAAGCCCAAATTTGGAATAAGTATCTATTGTAACATGTACAAAGGAAAAATGGGCAAAGGCTTGTACATGGATTATATCCATTTGCCATTGCTCATTAGGTTGTAATCCTCGAGGATTTACTCCAGCAGGTACAACTGTCAAATGCATTGGTCTGCAGATAGGAGACGTTTTTATAATTTGTTTACCTTGAGAATAAGGTATTTTATAATGCATATGTAAATGGACAGCATTTGTATGTAAATGAGCATGATCCTGTTTAGCAGAAGCAAAACTAACTATCAACATGGTTATTGCCATATACAAGGTACCCAGGTAACGAAGAGTGAGCCCTAATGTGAGTTACAAACACTTTGGCATTACATTGTTGCAGTAATGCTTGTAATTGTTTAAATACTTGGTTTAGCTGGAGTTTAGATGAATATGTAACAGCAGTGACTATATTAGTCACAACCCCTACAGCATAGGCAGAATCAGTAACAATATTAATATCTCCCACAAAATCTTGTAACACCTTAATAATAGCAAAAAGTTCATTTTGTTGAACTGATGCTAAAGTAGTTGTTTGTACCCAATATTTATTTGTTGTCCAATAAGCACTTTTTGTTTTGGAGCCATGTATAAAAACAGTAAGAGCAGTGGAAATAGGGGCCGTGGTAATTATATTATTAATTGCAAATTGTTGTGTATGTAAGCAATCCCACAATCTACATTTGGGGAAATGATAGGAAAATTGCCCAGTAAAATTTACTAATGCTATTTGTAGCATTTCAGACATGTTTAAAAAATATTTTACTTAGTCTTTTGGCAAAGGAAAGATAATTTCAAATAAATCCTACCCTGATAGGGTAAATACCCATTGCCTGGCCTGTTGAATAATAATTGCCAACGATTGTTCATATGGCATATTTTTTGTAAATCTATGCCGTGTATAAATCCATTCTAATGGTATCTCATTTTCTCCTATAATTCCTGTTGGTTATTTCCATCTATCTAAAATATATAAATTTATGAGTTGATTTAGCGTTACTCGATGTAAAACCATTTTTTATTCTCTTGTACAAATTGTACTTCTCTTTCAGCTTCCTTAGTTAAAGTTCTTTTGCTATGTAAATCAGATTCCCCTTGTAACAATGAAAATAAATTATGTAATTGATAAGTAGGAATTCCTAAGGCCGGTTGCATCCAATTAATATCTCCTAGTAACTTTTGATAATCATTTAACGTATGTAATTGATCACGTCATAAAGATATTTTTTGAGGTGCGACTGTTTGTCTAAAAACAACGTATCCTAAATATTTTACCACTGTATTTTTTTGTATTTTTTCAGGTGCTATTATTAATCCAAAATCTTTATAGAGGGTAAGCACTATAACACCTTTTCTAATTCTGTCATATTTGGTCCTGCAAATAAAATATCATCCATATAATGAAAAATATAAATGTGAGGCCATTTTGTCTAACAGGTTTTAAGGCCTTATCAACATATATCTGACACATAGTTGGAGAATTCATCATTCCGTGGGGCAACACCTCCCATTGGAAGCACTGATGAGGGGCTTGATGATTTATTTGTGGTAAAGAAAAGGCAAGTCTTTTACAATCTTTTACATGTACAGGAATGGTAAAAAAGCAATCTTGTAAATCTATTACTATTATTGGCCAATTTTTAGGAAGCATTGCAGGCGACTGTATAACAGGTCGTAAAACCCCCATAGGGTACATGGATGCCTTAACTCCTCGTAAATCAGTCTGCAATCTCCATTTCACTGACTTCTTTTTAATAACAAATATTGGAGAATTCCATGGTGACATAGACGGCCCAATATGTCCTTTGGTTAACTGTTCTTCAACTAATTGATGAGCTGCTTATAATTTTTCTTTAGATAAAGGTCATTACTCAATCCAAAGAGGTTCCTCAGATTTCCATAATATCATGATGGGCTCCATATAAAAATGTTAAAATTGAATATGAGCTCCCCATTGTTCCAGTACATCTCTACCAATTATATTAACTGGAACCTCCATAATATAAGGTTTAAGGACAGCTGTCTGTCCATCTTCTGACGTTATAGTAACATACAACACTGCTTGTCATATAAAATTTACAGGAGTTTTGTTAACTCCTTTAATATTACAGGGGATTATTTTATATAATAAATGATTAGGCTATTCATGAGTTTTAATAAATGTAATATCTGAGCCAGTATCTATTGGTCCTGTCAATATCCTTTCCTGAATATTAATTTTAATCTTAGGCTGTATTTTAGTAATATGAGTAGTCCAAAACACATTTTTGTTGGTTAGTATTTCCAAATCCCCCAAATGACTTTGCAATAGATATATATATGGTAATAACAAAATTTGAGCAATTCGTTCTCCCTTTTTAAAGGAAATATCTGCAGAAGCTGACATTCAAATTTTTATTTCCCCAATATAGACAGCATCAATAATTCCTAAATGTACTAAAACTCCTTTTGTATTAAGACTGTATCTACCGGTCAATAGGTCAAATGTTCCTTCAGGTAAAGGGCCATAAATTCCGGTAAGAATTTTTTGTGTCTTATCACCACCTTTCAAAATAAAATCTTTTAAGGATTGTATGTCCACTGCGGCGCTGTGGGCTGTGGCAGGGACGAGGGAAAAGATGGTTGGCTGCCCTAGGTTATTAATCCTGGTCCCTGGGGCTAGCCCGATGGAGAGTTTCCCTGCATAAGTTAAGCATATTTTATAGGAATTCCTTTATTGTCTATTTTTGCTCTACACTCCCTTGTCCAGTGCTTCCCTTTTTCACGTTTAGGGCAAATTCCTGGTCCTCTCTTGTTAACATCAGTAGCCTTTTAAAAATTTTTCTTTATATGTCCCATTTGACCACATCCAAAACACTTTAGATTATAGGGTTTTGTTTGCAAAGCATGCCAGGTAGTGGTCATAGTTTCACCAAACACCTGAATATTCCTGGATTCAGATATAAAGTCTTTGCAGGCCCTTAAATATGTATTCACATCCCCAGATTCTTTAATAAGCAATAGAGCTCGTCTACAGTCCTCATTAGCATTCTCATAAGCCAACATGCTCAGCAGTTGTTGCCATGCAGCCTCTCCCACAACAGTATGTTCCACGGTCAATTTCAATAGTGATAAAAATTCAATACAGGGTTTATTAGGTTTTTGAATTACTTTAGTCCAAGAGCCATAATGCTCTCCTAGCGGTGGAATCCTTTTCTCATGCCTCAATACCTATGTCTCTTAACTGCTCATGGATCTCTTCAGGAGAGTTTACATTTATATGAGCATTCGCATATTGTTCTGCAGGTGTGGATTACTGCTCTGTGCATTTTGTCTAGCCCTTTTTGTACATAACTCAGTAAACCACATTTTCCATTGTAGGTATTTAGGTTTCTTAAGCAAGGCTCTACAAAGCATCTTCCAATCCACTGGAGCAAAATTATTGTAATGTCGGGCAAGCCCATTAAGCAATTCCTTAACATAATGAGACTGAGGACCATACAACTGCCTTCTTAAGTTTACCAATATCATCAACAGCAACACCTTCATATCTGGCTGGTTGAGCTATACTATTCATAGGGGGTGGTCGAATTACAGGATGAGAAAAAATAGGCATTTCATCATCAAACTCACTGTCTGAGCCCTCTGTTTGTGAAGGAGTGATGCTGTAAAAATTGCATCAGCCAGTCGAGGAGCCAAAGGCTGCTTTACTTTCACTTTCTCAGGTTCTCCTTTCACTCTGCTAATTTCCAACTCCATATGTTGTAATTTTGAGAAAATCAATTGCATTTGCTCAGACATTTTATTTACACTTTATTCCTTTTGAGCCTTTTTTACCTCTTGTTTTTTCTCTGTTAATTGCAATGCATCCTTATCTATTGTGTCCTTAACCTCAGAGTCCAACTGTAAATCTACAATAGAAGGGGTGACCTCTTTCTTTAAGTCTGCTATTAATCTTTCCTCATTCGAAGCTTTAAAAAGGGTATGTAAAATAGCCCAAATGGACCAAAATCTAATAGGAATCTTTTCCCTTTCTTGAACAGCTTTTTCTACAATATTCTTTACTCATTTCCAATTATCAACATCGAATTTTCCTTCATCAGGGAACCAAGGATTCCATTTCCTAACTACATTAATACACATTTCTATGTCAGAAGAAGAAATATTTACACCATAAGCAGCAAGTAAATGTTTAAGCATAAGTAAGTACGGAGTAGATTTAACTTGTCCTATCACCCTGTAATTAAAATTACTTACCTGAATATCCCTTCCTGAATTCAACAATGCATGGTCCCTGTTTGGGCGCCAATTGTAACATCTAGTGCATTTGGGTCCCTGGGTAAGGGTAACAAAATCACCAGGACACAGGGGATGCAGAGTGCAAACAGCAATTGCCACTGCATGCTGTGCTTTACTGTTAGTGGTATTTAAAGACAAACAAGCATGATCTTTGCCAAGATTTGGTCAGAAGACATTCACACAAAAATTTCAACAGATACATTTTTACTTGACCTATGAGATAATGTCTTGGTATATTATTTTTTTTGGGGGGTCCGGTCGTGGGGCCTTAACTCTGGGCGCTGTCCCTCAGCTCTTGGGCTCAAGGCTAGCACTCTATCACTTGAGCCACAGCACCACTTCCGGCTTTTTTCTTTTTGCTTATGTGGTGCTGAGGAATCGAACTTAGGGCCTCATACATGCAAGGCAATCGTCTACCACTGAGCCACCTTCCCAGCCTTGTCTTGGTATATTAGTATCTAAACTATTTTAGAGCAAGCTCAAACCACTTCTCCAATCTCAGGGAAATGCTTGACCAGCTGTTTAACTATGCTTAAGCAAGCAGAAGAGCTACTTACTCAGCTCTCAGGAGTCTGTGACATGTGTTTTGAGATAGGGAGAGAGAACATTTTCCCTCTCTAGCCCGGCATGCCAAGAGCTTTTCTAATACTCAAACACAGTCCACAGATAATCCTGAGGCCAGAGCCTCCATCATTCTTCCCTTTCAACATAGACCCTGAGTCTTCACAGTCTTTGAACTGTAATCTTCCAATCTTCGCATCGTGATTATCTATGGTAGTTAAGAATGTATAAATATAAATAATATTTGCAAGAATACCAGTAGAGGAAAAATGATACAACTCTGTATGTAGTGGTGTTCTTTCCAGAATATGGAGGGCATCACATTAGCAGAAGTGCAGTGTATTTTCACAATGGACATAAGCTATTCTTGATGTGAATTAAGGGAATTTTGAGGTGCACCCTACCAGTTGGAAACTGGTGGGCTAGGATGACTTTATGGCATAAATCTTGTGATTGATGGTCATAGTAATAATAGCTTAATCTGATAAACAACTGCTTACTCTTGAAGAATTAATTATCACATGCTTCATATCCCATATTAGAATGTGGCTCTTTTTCTGTTCACTTCTCAGTCTGTAACACTCCATTGGAAAATGCATCTACTGCAGAATTACATAACATGCAAACAGGTATATTTTGAATCTCTCAGGTATGGAATATTCAGAATTTGAAAATGAGTAGTTATTAGTCATAGGAATTTTGAAGAATACATGCATTCTGTCCTCTTAACAACTTATTTACTTTTAAAAGTTATGGGTTTCCATAGAATTAAACTGTTTTCTGTTTTAGTATAACAAAGTACTAAATTTATTCTATTTTCAAAATATTGGCAAGTATATTGTGAAAAAATTGTGTAGTTGGATATCATTACAGTTGATGACCCTCTGATAAAGAAGAGAAAATTAATTCAAATTAGATGCCAAATAATACCGATATTTTAAAAGTTACTACATAAAGAACAATATTTACTATACCAAAACAGTGAAATTTTATTTCATCAGCTTATTTTTTTTAATTTAATTTTAATGTGAAAGTGATGTGCACTGTGGTTACAGCCATTGTAAGTTAGTGAATACATAAGTTTTCAAACTTGTTATCCCCTCTCTCATTTTTCTCAGTTTTTCCTTCACCCTATTACCCCTCCCAAGTTGTAATGTACATTTCCAACTTATTGTCTTGTGAGAATTGCTATTGCATTGGTTTGCTGTTCGTCCTTTGTCTCGCCATTTTTTTGTTCCTGTTCCCTTCCCTAATTAAGGTAAATGAATACACAATACACAGAGTACCAAAATCAAACAGAGGAAGGGATAAAACATAGGGGAAAATCTCAAAGAAAATAGTACATAGTACATCAAAAAAATAAAAACAACCACAAATAAATATGTTTCCATATCTTGGAGTTCATTTTGCTCAGCATCAGCTTATATGGTCAAATATATGCATAACAAAGCCACTGGAAAATAGTATTTTCATGGACACTATACAATGAAAGCAACATGTTAACTGTTTTTGATGGTGAAGGTGGGATTAAGATCGGTGAATTCACGATTCTGATAAAGGAATTTCAAAAGAGTTAAAAATTTATGACAGGTAAATTTTAATTGTTCAAAATTTTAACAACTTAGCCTATTAAGAAAATTTAAAATTGTCTGGGAAAATAGGCTTTCATGCAAAGAAATCCATGGAGACTTAGCTGAGAGGGAGCAATGTGGGTGAATATGGCTCATTTTCACACTAAACAAACAAACCTCACAAACCTTGCTGTAAATCCTGTAGGTTCCCTTGGGAATTGTCCTTACCCAAGAAATAAACTCTGACTGTGTGAAACAATGTTGTAGTGGAATTTAAATTCAAAGTTCTTAAAAAAAAAAAAAAGAACCTGCTACTTTGCCAAAGTTTTGAATCAGCTTGAGTAATTTGGGAGTGGAGTCTAAAAATTTGCGAATTGACATTTAATTACCAAACAGTAATTCTCTGAAAAAGAAGGAAATATAATTCAAAATCACTTGACTTTATTAAAAGTATGAGAAAAGAGTAGTGAAGAGAGATGAGAGAAACCATAGAGGACTGTTTTCTCTCCAGTGGTGTAATGGGTTCTTGATCTTGATTCTTCCATTCTATCTTCATAAGCTATAAAGCCACAACTCAGGACTGGAGTAACCAGTTCAGACAAAGAATACTCACAGAATGGGGGTTGGGAAAGTGGCTCAGTGGTAGAGCGCTTGCCTTGCGTGCCTGAGACCCTGGGTTTGATTCCACCACATAAGAAAAAAAGAAAAAAGCCAGAAGTGGAGCTATGGCTCAAGTGGTAGAGCACTAGCCTTAACCTGAAGAGCTAAGGGACAACGCCCAGGCCCAAAGTTCAGGCCCCACGACCAGACCAAAAAAAAAAAAAAAAAATACGGAATAAAATGTTTGCAGTAGATGTAGGTGATTTATAACCTTAGACAATCTATTTAAATCTGTTCAAAATTCTGCCCTACCCAAACCTGCCTTCTTTGAACAGCTTTGTTTGCTTTTCCCAAGACTGCCCTTCATTAACTGCTTAAAATTTTGTGAGATCATATACATACTTTCTAGAGATTGCTGTTTGGTTGTGATTTTTGTGTGTTTTTGTTTGTAGTTGTGTTTTTAACTGAATTTCAAAAGGTTGTGCAAGTGTGTTACAATTAAATATGTCCATCTAATTGTCCAATGCTCCTGGATCAGAGTCACTCATTCTATCATTCTCAACCAACCTTTTTTCCAAGATTTATTTCAGATTTACCACTTACTTATTACATGTGTACATTGAGTATTCTAGCTGTACTTGCCCCTTGTTCCATTTTTCATTCATTCTATGTCTTTACTATTATTCCTTTCTGGTTTCAACTTCGTGATAGTCATTCTGTTAAACTGTCTGTTAATACTTTGAAAGGTTTATATACATTCCATAGAGTTTCAATCCTGCATATACTTGAACTGATGTCAGCATATACTTCCATAATTCATGCTTGATGTCAGCATATACTTCCATAATTCATGCATCTGTAATAACAATTTGCAAGACTGGGGACGTGAAGCACCTAAACATCATTTTATTCTCATCTTTTTGGAAGATTAATCTTTAGTCAACAAGAAAGTTTAAAAATCGCTTAGAATTTATAGCTAACTACCAGTTTTTATAAATGGCTTTGTACAATGGTGTGTGATTATTTTATTTTACATGGGATGATATTTTCTACTACCTATAAGTTTTGGAAAAAGAAGAAAACTAAAATTTACTACTTAGAGGAATATGATAGAAATAGAAGATAGATTTTATGTTTGTCACATCTCTGATCAGTACCCATATTCATGATTTAAAGTCATATTTCTTACTATGTTAGACATATAGGGAAAATATATGATAAGGCAACACATGATAAGGCAACTATTAGTGACTTTTTAAAATGTACCTTCTTATGTGATGAAATTTACTTTATTAGCTAATATTTGGGTTAGAATTATGGGAGGTTGATATATTTAACACATTTCTGGAAGGCACCTACTGAACAACGCAAATGGTAGGAGATACTATTTCTACACTTTATTGAATGGTTGAACTTATTTGGCATTAGTGTTGGGTAAATAAATCAACTCTATTGTAGCTTGATTCCTGCACTTGAGAAACTTTTAATGTCACTATCATCTACTTGTCAAGTGTTATTTTGTTGAATATGATTCTAAAAAGTTTATCTGAAAAGGAATATACTTTCAGGAGATTAAATGTAGGTTATCATTGGTTTGAAAATGACATTTTTATACTACAGAACCAAGTTTTACTGAAGTACTAGTGTTTTGAAGCACTAAGAGTCTTCTCAATTAATGTTTTTCTAAATTATATTTCACCTCTAAATCAAGTTTTCCTAGTCTTGGTAGACCAATTATGGATCTATGATTCCAGAAATTATTTTTTTGGCTGCACTGAAATCTTTCATTAATCATTAGGAGAGGGGTATTAAAATTAATCTTTTGACATTTGTGATTATGTTTACTCATATGGGCTTGTCATCTGTAAATTGAAAGTTTGAACTACAGTACATTCTCTCATATATTGTGGTTTCCTCTTTCATTTTAAGTTGCCTTACATTTCACAATTGCTTACTGCTAATTAGTAAAGGAATTGGGACCCTGAAATACTATAGGAAATAAGAAATTGAGATGGGTCTTCAATTACTTTCTGTTAGCATGTTGCATGGGCCAAGGTGAGAAGACTTGCCATTGTTATCTGATGATGCAGATAACTGGGACCTGGTATCCTCTGACCCGTGGGTACTACAGAAGAATAATAGCTTTTAGGCATCATATGAAGAAAATCACTTTGGGACCAGCGAGTTAGTACAATAAACACAGCAGCAGTGTAAAATCTCTTCTAGATTAGAGGAAAACAATACTTTTTTTTTTTTTTAACTATGTGAATTCAGAAGACCAAGAACACTTAGATGGTATCACAAGTTTATAGCAAAGACATTGCATTGATACTTTTTATATTCAAATATATATTCTAAACCTAATTATTTATGTTCCAATCTATTTATGGGAATAAATTTCAATTTATTTGTCAAATTATGAATTAATTCTAGTAAGATTCACTGTGTGAAATTTAAGATCAGCACATATAAATATAAAATATATAAGTATATATAATATAAGAAATTGTTATGCATTGTTCTGTTTTGGTTAGGGTATCAAAGGCAACTCTGTTTTAAAGTATTATTCCATTATCTCTACCTCAGTTTTTGGTAGAGTTAGACCTAAAGCTTTACCATTTGTAAATTTAAAGCCTGGAGGCAAGAGGAAACACTTTGATTAAAACATTACCAATTTAAGGCCTAATATCGATGAAAAATATATAGACTTCTTCAGGAGCTATGGACATATTTGGTGATAGAAAGTCAGTAGTGTAAGTTCCTGCCTGGTTGTATGGTAGACAGGCCAGGATATTAAGTAAACATGCATATAAACAACTTTTTCACCTTTTTGGCTTTAGCTACTTTTGAAATAATAGGTATAATAAACAATTATATATATATATTTGTTGTTGTTGTTTTTGGGTCCAGTCGTGGGGTCTGAACTCTGGGCCTGGGCCCTGTCCCTCAGCTCTTCAGCTCAAGGCCAGCGCTCTACCACTTGAGTCACAGCAACACTTCCGGCTTTTTTCTTTTTGTTTATGTGGTGCTGAGGAATCAAACCCAGGGCTTCAGTCATGCAAGGCATGCGCTCTACCACTGAGCCAACGTCCCAGCCCAAACAATTACATTTTGATAAAATACCTTCTATTCTGAACAATTCGGTCTGAAGTGTTCATCTCTCTATGAACCCTTGTAACTAAGATTAGTTTTGTTCCAGTAAGAATCTATGCTGTCAGTGTAAGATATTCTGGTTGGTCTGTTCCTACATGGAAGAAGGGTAAAGGGTCAGGAAGACATTTGTGCCACTGAGACCTCATTTAGGAGATTTTAAGCTGCAGAAGTTTAGAAATAGCTCTTAAGAAAGGCTTACTTTGAATCCATTAGCTCCACAAAGCTAACTCAGTTGATAAATAAGTACTTGAAAAGCCACCACCTTTGGACTTAGCTGTAAAGGTTTCAAAGTATGATCAAATTTAAAATGAAAACGACAATATAGTTATTGACAAAAAATTGCAAATGTGAACAATCGACCATACAATATAAGTTTTTTCCACTATGCACAGAATTTTAGAGAAATAAGATCAATAACATTTTTAGGAACAATAAGGGTTCCTTGTTACAAATAGGCAACCATGGATATATGCCTGTATAAATATTGTATCATTATGTACTTAAATTTAGAGGATACTACATGCTTCAGCAGCAAGTCTACCCAAATTACAACAATACAGAGATTAAAATGGTACTTGCACAAGGATGGTATGAAAATTTGTGAAGTATTCCATATTTTTCATTCTTCAAATGCAAGAAATGAAAAACAGTTATTAAAAAGTTGATTACAAAAATACAAGTGTAACAATACATGTAATTCATAGAATTAAAGGTTAGTTTGACATCAGTATATTAAATCTTCACCTTAGAAAGGCCCTTACATAGCATAAACTTTATAAAACTTGAAATTAGATAACATTGTCATTTTGTCCCAAAGAAATAAAATTTAAACCATGGTGATAGGGGGTTCCCGGAAGATGGTGGAGGAGAAGCTGTAGGCTAAACAAGCTCTCGCATAGAAAGCAGTTTTAGAGTTCCAGTGAACAGTCCTAAGCCAGAGAATCACACCAAGTGTGCCATCAATACACACAGAGTTAGGACAGAGAGGGAAAATCCAGGCAAGGAGACAGATCTGAGCACTTGCCAGCAGCCTCGGTAGCAGCGTTGGCCATAGCCGCCATCCTGTAACACAGAGAATGCAGGACAAAGGAGCCAGACACGGTGGACAAGCAGATTCTACTCAACACCAGCAAGAACTGACAAGGGGCAGACATCTTCATCTTGCAGTTTGCAGACCAGAGACCACCAAGGAACCAAGACTCGGCAGGAGTAGAAGCCAAACGTCCTCACTCCTTCTCAGAGAGCAGAGGAGAGAAGGCCATCACTCCCCCCCAACTACCGGACATCTCCATCTTGGGTACTGACAAAGCTCGGTGGAGCTGCTAGCTCCAACTAAGGCCTTGGAAGAAAACTAGAGTCATTTAGCAGGTCACAAGAACCTAAACTGACCTGCCAGAGAGCTCCACCCAGGGAAAAATCACCCAGCTCAGGTGCAAGCCCCAAGAGTGGCTTTCTTCACTGGGTAATCAGAGCCAGAGTCTGCCCCTCCCTTTAGCAGCCTTGACAATCAATTGAAATTCAGTAAACATAAACCTGGAGAGTGGTTCCAGGCTGGGCTCTCTGAGTTTCTCACAAGCTACCTCCTGGGAAAAGCTACTGTGTGCTGAAAGGCCTCAACTCTACCCAGAACCTAGCCTCATCACAGCATCTCCAAACTTGAGGAAAAAGCCATCTCCCTCTTTTGTGTTAATCAAAGCAGATCTCCCTCCCATTGAACTAACCTGAGAGGAGGATCACAAAATCCTGGGTAAAGTAGAGCATTTTTCTGCCTGTTCAAACAAACTGACTTAAGAAACCAACCAAGCCATAGGAAAATAAAACACCACAAGCAGACCAGAGACTCCAACAAGAGGCTGGTTACAGACACAAGGGAGATACAGGATTTTTCCCACCACTCCCTAAAAAGTTAAAGAACTATTTTTTTTTGTACATTTTATTAAAAAAAATTTTTTCTAAAACGTTTTTTTTTAATTTTTACCTTTTTTGAAAAAAAAAGTTTCCTAGTAACTATTTTCCCCTCTTATAATTTTTATTTCAGTGGTATATGTGTGTGTGCGTTATTCTTCTTTTTTTCTTAAATTTTTTTTTTTTATTTTGCTCTATTGAACTTCTGATCTTTATTCTTTCTTTCTTATTCTTTTCACCTTTACTTCTCTTTTGTTCTTTTTTATGTGACTTAATTGTTTTTCTGCACATTCTCAGATATACACATAGTCGATTATTAGACCTTATCCTCCATGTGTACACAATTAATCCACAAATTTGTTACTCAGTTCAAAACCTCTTAGACTTAAATTCCTTAATAGCATTACTACCTATTTATACCTATGTAATATTTTAAGTATTTTTATTTTTAAGTTTTTCACATCTCCTTTATATCCCTCCCCTTCTGCATTATATGCACGTTCTTCTCTGAATATTTCGTTTTCGATTCTGCATAATATTTTTAATTTTTACTTTTCTATTTTTTCTTGTCTCTTTTTCCCCCTTTCTCTTTTCTTTTTTCTCTCTCTACTTTCATCCTATCCAACCTATGTCCTGCTTTGAGATTAAGACTTAGTTAAGTTAAATCTCCCTGTGCCTTCCCACATCTCTCTATTCCTATTTTTTACCCACATCTCTCCCTCAGCCTAATAATTTCTGGTTTGCCAAATTCGGATTTGCAGTTTGTAGCCCATTAATATATAGTTGTTTGACGTTGAATAGATGTTCTATTGAACTATATTGAATCTGCAGACTATTGACTGGGCAAATATAGACTTTGGTTGATGCTTGCCTTAAATAGTGCTCAAGCAAAAAACTGGTGTTATTTTCATCCCAAATAGGCAGAGTAAGCTGGAAAAACAAAAGAAAAATGTCAAATCCGGGTATCTCAACTCCCACTCATGATAATCAGGGGACAGAACAGATAATGAATAATCCAGAGGAGAGTTCCCAAATAGCTCTACAAACACTGCCGGCAAACATGATAAATGAAAAGATTGAAAACATACAAAGGAATCTGTATGAGCATGATAAGGAGAGAAGGAAGCAAACAAAAGATCAATGGAGGCAAACAAAAGGTCAATACAGGAAAAGATTGAAAACCTACAAAGGACTGTGTATGAGCATGATAGGGAGTGAGAGGAGGCAAACCAAAGGTTTATAAAGGAATATCCTGAGCGTGAGGAAGCTACTCAAAAACTGATACAGGATTTGCGTGAACAGCTTGAGAATACTCAAAGAGAAAGGCAGGAATGGCATGAGCAGGTTGAGAACACTCAAAGAGAACTACAGGAATGGCGTGAACGTGAGGAAGCTAAGCGAAGAGTAATACAGGAATTGAGAGAGCAGGATGAGGATACACAATGATCACTAAAGGTATTCATGGAATCCAGTAACAAACAGCTGAAGTAATTAAGGGAGACCACAAAGGGAATGCTGAATGGAACCCAACATAAGAAATGGGAATCTAAGCAAACCATAACCAAACAACTAAGTGACTTGAGAATAAACACTGAACACCAAATTAAGGAAGTAAAGAAGTTTATACAAGATCTAAAACAAAGCTTCAATAAAGCATTTGAAGCCATCAAAGCTGTCCAATTAGAAGGAAAAGAAATTTTAAAAAAGTGGAAACTCTTGACAGCAGGTTAGACCATGCAGAAGATCGAAACTCGGGGATTGAAGACAGCCTAAATATTATAGAGAAAGAACATACAACCATCCAAGTCAAGTCCAAGAAATATGACAGATCTATCCAACAGTTGGAAGACAGCATCAGAAGGCCTAATCTAAGGATAATGGGTGTAGAGGAGCACCTAGAAACAGAAGAAGTAAATCGTCTAGGAAATTGGTTTAACAGAATCCTGGCAGAGAACTTCCCAAACATGGAAAAAGATAGGCCTATTCAGATACATGAAGCTTTTAGAACTCCAAATAGACCAGACAGGAATAGGACATCCCACCGTCACATTATAATCCGTACAGGATGAATTCAGACCAAGGAAAAGATCCTTAAACATTTGAAGGAGAAAAGATTAATCACCTATAAAAGCAAACCAATTAAAATCACCTCAGATTTCTCAGCAGAGACAATCAAAGCAAGAAGAGCCTGGAATGATGTATGCCATGCCTTAAAAACAAACAGCAATCAACCAAGAATACTGTACCCAGCTAAACTCTCCTTCATAACTGAAGGCCAAATAAAAACCTTCCATAGCAAAGAAAAATTGAAACAATACATCTCCACCAAACCAGCCCTACAAAAGATTCTTAAAGACGTCCTACGCATAGAAAACCAACAAGACCACAATAAAGGCCAATAAAATGCACCCAAACTGAGAATCCAAGAACATAGAAAGAACCCAGTTTTTGTAGCCCCCAAGAAGGTAAATAACATGACAGGAGCTCCCAAATTCCTCTCAGTCCTATCTCTCAACATTAACATACATAATTATCCAATTAAGCGACATGGACTGTACAGTAGGATTAAAAAGCAAGATCCTTCTATCTGATGTCTTCAGGAGTCACATCTTGCCAGTAAACACAAACACATTTTAAGTGTTAAAAGCTGGAAGAAAATCTACCAAGCAAACGGCCCCCATAAACAGTCGGGAGTTGCAATCCTAATATCAGATAAAATAGTCTTCAAATTAAAATTCGTGAGAACAGATAAAGAAGGTCGCTACATAATAATTAAGGGATTTCTCCTTCAGGAGGATATTACAATTTTAAATATCTATTCACCAAACAACGGAGCACCAAAATTTATCCAAGAAACATTCCTTTCCCTCAAATCCCACAGAGATCCAAAGACATTAATTGTTGGGGATTTTAATACACCACTCTCCCCTCTAAATAGAAAATGTGGTATATATATACAATGGAATTCTATGCCTCCATCAGAAAGAATGACATTGCCTCATTTGTTAGGAAATGGAAACACTTGGAAAAAATTATATTAAATGAAGTAAGCCAAGCCCAAAGAAACATAGGTCCCATGGTTTCGCTTATTTGCAATATCTAGTATATGTCTGAGTCAAGCAGAAAAGGTCAGATAAGGTGATGTTAGGGAAATGAACCCTAATATATGTATTCAAATGTTTTTTTTTCTTTCTTGCGATTGTTTCTAACGCATTTATGAGATTATTTGTTTGTTGCTTTATATGTCCCTCCCCCACAGTATAACCCCTGCTTTCACTGTATTTGATGTCGTTATAATTTGTGGAGGGGAAGGGGAAAAAAAGTCGTTTAAATAAGGATACAGATGGACCCGTTTCAACAATGAGAAGTACTAGTTGTTATGTCGAAAATGAACTTTACAACTCTGGTGCAGGGGGGGGGGGGCGAAGATTGGGTGGGGCAGAGGAGGAAGGATGGGAAGGTATATAAAAATGTTTATTCTTTCATGTGGTTGTTTCTATCACATTCATAAAATTATTTGTTTGTTGCTTTGTATGTCCCTACCCCACGGTCTAACCCCTGCTTTCAGTGTATTAGATGTTGGTATAATTTGTGGAGGGGAAGGGAAAAAACAAATTATTTAAATAGGGATACAGGTGGACCCTTGCAACAACGATATGTACAAGTTATTTTGTTGAAAAATGAACTTTACAATTTTGGCCTGGTGGAGGGGAGGCGGGGGTAGTGGGTAGGGGGAGAATAGGCGGAGGTGAGGGGTTGGGGGTGCAAGATGGGAAGGGATGGGAAGGGGAAACAAAGGAGGAGGCAACAATTCTTGATAAGAAATGTACTCATTATATTGCCCATGTAATTGTTACTCTTTTGTATGCTATTTTCACAATTAAAAAAATTGTAATTGTTAAAAAAATAAAAAAAGAAATAAAATAAAAGAAATAAAAAAGAAATAAAATAATATAAGGACCTAGGAAAAAGGAATCTTAAACTTTTTCTATATGGAATGTAATCTGAAAGGACACATTTATTAATGAAGGTATATATTATATAACAATGTAGACTTCAAAGTATTATATCTAGAAGACAATGAAATAGATTATGGAGTTTATACAAACATAGATACTTTTTGTAGACAAGCACCAGGAATATCTTTAGTTTCTATACTATTCATTTCAACCGATAAGTTAAAATTAAAAAAATCACAAGCTCTGCAGAAATAATTATAGATGCATACAAACAACTCTTGAATACATTTTGACATCAAAGTCAGGCAATTCACGTGGAAGAATACTATGGAATCCATGAATTTTTAAATTAAGATATTGCTGTTGCTTTGTATATGAAAATATTTTATAGGAACACAAAGTATGGACTGGCACTTTTGAAATTTAAGAAACTTAACCAAACCATTTCTACATAGGAGAACAATATGTACAGCCATCCACAACTTCAAAGAGGTAGTGATACATACTTATACTTTTGGCAATATCAAATGCAGTTTATTCCAAGTTGTTCTTCAGACCTGGTTTGATATAATGGTTCAACAGAAGGAGATACAGCATATCTTCGCTATTTCTATTCCCAGCAGCAATATGCAAGGGTGTCAAGAGGCCTTTAGTTTGGGGATTGGTATCTGCATCATGATGAAGTAAGAACGAATCCATTCTGGTGTTATTCCACATATAAGCACTGTGCAGGGGTGCCAAGCCATTCAGAGTTATTGCATGAATATCTGCCTTGAGCTACCAACTCATGGACAATGTCTAAATGTCCACTCTTGGCTTCCCGATGAAGAGGGGTATACTTACCTCATCCCTAGTATACATATGAGTGCACTTTTTGGAAAGTAGTCTCGGCACTGTAGTAAGGCGATTAATTTCGGCATACCAAAGAAGAAATTTGCATGGATTCTTCTCCGTTATTTTCTTGCAATTGATACCATTCCTCACGTTTTCACCTCGTTCCTTGTCTTCATCAGAATTGCCTAACCAGAGACTTTGAGTACCAGTGGGAATGAGATGCCCATGTATTTCCCCAATAGTTCACGTTTGTTGAAATGGTCAGAAAAATCCAGTTAATTTTCTGCATATGTTTTTTCACCATGATTTATTTTCTCTTTTTCCATTTTTACTATACTAAATTATTCTAGCTGGAGAGTAGTGAATTGATAGAGAGCAGAGGAAAGATTTTCCTCCGTATTCAAATGCATAGACTGAAAATGAGGACCAGTGGTGTCTTCATGTGCAGCTTATTCTAGGAAGGAGAAAATAGGAAACAATGCCTTCTACGTAAAATATTTGTGAAATACCATGATATAGTTTAAGAGAACTTACTATGCAATATATGAACTTTAAGAGCATTCTAATAGATGCATTATTTATTGGTACCCAACATTAGAAAAAATGTATAATACAGTAGTAAAATAGAAGTCCTTTGCATGACTATTTAAATTCCTTGTTTTTTTAAAGACACTTGTTTTCATCTAAAAAAGTAATCCTATCTATTGTCTTTAAGTAATTTTGATGATTGAAGATGCTTAATGAGAAGTCAAAATGTATTAGTATTCCTTTGATATCAATTAAATTTCATTTTTCTTCTTGGAGAATATAATGATCAAAGCAATATTTCAGAATCAGCAAGCAAGAGTTCAGCATCATGCTTCCAGTGCAAGTGGATCACCAGTAAATGATCCTCGATACCATTTTCCACAAAGTTTTTTCATAGATACAATCTGTCTGCCTTCTCTAGCTGCTTTCCTAGCCTGGACCTTTTCTTTCATTGTGCAGGAAAAGTGTGATTCAACTGATTTCAGTCATATTTGTTCCTAGAATTATCAAGGATTTAGATTCTTTTTTTTAAATTAGTTGTGGAGGCTGAACTCTGGGCTTCGGCACCGTCCTTGAGTTCTTCAAATCAAGGCAAGCGCTCTACCACTTGAGCCACAGAATCACATCTGTGGTTCAAGCGCTCTACCACTTGAGCCACAGAATCACTTCTGTGGTTATGTTTATGTGGTGCTGATTTGGGAAATGGTAGAGCAGAAAGTGAAATGATGCAACCAAATATATAAAAGCAAAATAAATTAGGACAATTATGGAGCAACCATATTGTCTATGAAAATCATGAAAGAGAGAGAGGAAGAGAGATACAGATGTGCAATGACCTAGCTAGCCACAAAATCAATGTTTCTGATCTATATACAGAGCAAACAAATTTATTTTTTATTTGTTAAAAGAGATGGAAATAGAATTTATGTATTTACTTGAAATTAGTACATACATTTTTAGTCGCCTACATAAAGAGACATAGCTTTGACCAAATTACAGACAAGAATCTTAATCCTTGGGCTGGGAAGGTGGCTAAGTGGTAGAGTGATTTTCTTGTAGGTTACTACACTGTGGAAACTACTCATATGAATACTAGGGATGAGGATGAGTATAGCCCTCTTCATCGGGAAGCCTAGAGTGGACACTTAGACATTGTCCATGAGTTAGTAGCTCAAGGCAGATATTCATGCAATAAATCTGAATGGCTGGACACCCCTGCACAGTGCTTATATGGGAAACATATTGCAGCTCACACACACACACACACACACACACACACACACACACACACACACACACATCATCAGATTTCTTCTTAAGTATTTTTTGTGTATGGTCTTAAGAAGAAATTTACATTACTAACTTAAATTTCTGACAGAACAATATAATCACTGTAAATCTTGCTTCTATACTCTCAGTATTAAATTGCTACCTAAGTATGTGCAATAGATAAGTATAAGAAAAAGTAGGAGCCACACTAGTGTCTCATGTCTTTATTCCTAGCTAATCAGATAGACGAAATCTGATGTTTGTGGTTTGAAACCAGACCAAGGAAAATAGTCCATTAGATTCTGGTTTGAAAGTAACCAGCAAAAGCTAGAAATGGAGCTGTGTTATATGCAATAAAATGCTAGCCTTAAGAAAACTAAAACAAAAAATCACAAATTCTAGGACAGAGCTAGGCCCTGAGTTCAAGCTCTAGTATTAGTATTTAACTAATGAAGGAATGAATTAGTTAATTACCTAAAATAAAATAAGTGGTCACAGGTGGAGGGGCAGGTAAAATGTAACAACCCTGGTGACTGGAATATGTATTATTTTGTAATAAGGCAAATTATCATTTGTCCTAATCACTAATATTTTATTTGAAAATTTTTGTACAAAAACCCCTGAATTTGGCATGTGTATATATGTGTACATGTGCTCACATGTGTGTTTAAGTGTGTGTGTGTGTGTGTGTGTGTGTGTGTGTGTGTGTGTGTGTGCGCTGTTGCAATGTTGCTTGCCAATTTGAACAGGATGAGGCTGAAAAGAGCTGTGTTGCAATGCTTTTTATTTATCAGTGTTCTGTCCTGTCATTTCAGTGGAACCACCCTTCTGTACATTTTATTTGTTAATAACATCATCATAATCAAAGCATTTACAACATTAAGTTAGATAAAAGAGATAATTTTCAGCGCTTAGTATATATTAGTTAAAAAGATACACATATAATTGGGTAGTAAGTTATTACTGTAAGAAGACTGTCAGTTCAAAATATGTATTTGACCTCTTAAATTGCTTATATTTTTAAGAAATACACATGGAGTGATTTTGACCAACTTGAACAAATAGGTATTACTCTCTGGCTATTTCTGTGAAACGCAAGGTGGATAAACTCTTTCTGGATTTCTGTTGATAATAACTTTCTTTGTAATATCGTATCTATTCACACTAAGATAATAAACCCTGTATTTTTAAGATTTGTATATCCCATCATATTGACTGAAAATCAGTATTGTGGCTATTCTTGTTAGATATATATTTCAAAAAAAAAAACAAAAACATGTGTCACCTCCAGATTGTGGATGCATTTGAAGTTTGTACATACAAAGGTTTCTTCATTAATAGTTCTTTTGTGGGAGTAACTATCACAACTTTAACAAATAAGGCTTTTAGAATATCTTTTCCAATATAAATAACATCCAAGATCGAGTCTTGCAATTTCTGAAAACCATTTAAATATTTTACTATTATTTTAGTTCATTGACTGTACAGCTAAAGACATTTCTGAAATAAATATTGTTAAGATCTGAAAATGTAAGTGGGTATATAGGCTTTTTATGCATCATTTTAGGAAAAGACAGTTTTTATGAAACTAAAAAAAACAGAATAAAAGAATGTAAGTGAATTGGGTAACCTAATTATTAGTATAATTTTGTTTTCAATTAGCACAGTCCTTTGAATGTAGATGATGCAGTTAAATTGTTTTTTGTCTCACTGTGCTTCAGTTATTTTTAGATTATTTGCAGTTATAAGAATGAATTTGTAGTTTAAATAAAGGTGTTTTAAAATGATTAGGATTAATCTTGTGTTTTGTATTCTACTCCCATGAAAATGAGTTATTATCAAGTGTTAATAGTTTATAATTGAATCTTCAGTATCATAAGAAATTTTGAAAAAATTTGGTAGTGTTGATGTCTTTTTTTCGGGGGAATCCAGTAGTGGGGCCTGAACTCTGGGCACTGTCCCTCAGCTCTTCAGCTCAATTCTACCGCTCTACCACTTGAGACACAGCGTCACTTCCAGCTTTTTTCTTTTTGCTTATGTGGTTTTGAGGAATCGAACACAGGGCCTCATGCATGAAAGGCAAGCGCTCTACCACTAAGCCACCTTCCCAGCCCTTCATGTCTTTTTAAACCAATAGTATTCACAAAATGGAGAGTCTTTAATTCATACTTAGGCCTTGGTGTCTAATATTTTTAACCTCTCATTCCTAACATTAATGATAGGTTAGAGTGCATTTTTGGTTATAGCAAAGATAAAATATTTATCTAGGGTCAAAGGTGATTTTTATATCTGTCTTGCTTTAATAGCATTTTAAAGTAGTACCTTTCTCTCAAAATGTTGGGTATAAAAAGCAATCAAAATACTTCTAATGGTAAACAACTTAGTTGAGCTACAATGTGGAAATGATTGGTCCATAAGACCTGCTGTCTGTTTCCATCAGGAATTATGGAGGTCATTTTCAGTAAGACAGTGTTAAACAGAGATAGGGTCCCCATGCAGTTCAGTGTTTAGTAAAGGGTTAAAATATGATTTCTACTATTTTGAGCTAGAAATCAAGAATGTTATACATTAGCAGTTCTTTTCACCAGGGAGGTATGCATTGATTATGAACTTTGAGTATTCATATTACAGTTCCCTATTTTCTAACAAAGATGAAGTGAAATATTATGAGTGTACACAATAATTCTGGGAAAATTTCCTAGAATTTGTAGACTAAGTGCTGGTATTTTAGTCATAAAATAGAATGAGGTTAATTGATACAGTGGGAGATGAACCTCAGGCTAACACTTACCATGTGTGCAATGTTGTACTAGTAATTCCAACTTTGAAGACTACAATATCATCAACTGAGAATTAAAAATGTAAGGAGCTCCATTTTATGGAATTATTGTGAGGATTAAATTATAAACCATAGGTAAGGTACTTGGAAAAACAATCAATTAACGTTTGGCACATTCTACCTGTTATGTTATCATGTGATGAAATCTAGCATTTTTACTGTGATATTATATGTGCAATGTGATGTATTGATATTCATTGCATTGGTCACTTTTCTGTCACTATGAGGAAAATAGCTGCAAAGAAAATTTCTGAGGTGGAAACTATTATATTGACTCATGGTTTAAGAGAACGCAGTTTAAGATCAAATGTCTCCCTTGTTTTTAATCATGTGTTTATTATCTTAACTAGTTGTACACCGGAATTTCCATTCAATAAATGAATTTTTTAAGTATAATGGATCTTTATATAACTTTTCCTACCCTTCCAAACCTCACCCCACTTTAATTTTTTCTAGTTTCATATTATTTCCATTGAATATAATGTCTTCACTGTTACTCCATAACTCTCTTTATTCCTTCCATTTGACTTCCCCTCACATCTTCCAAGTGATAGTTTTCTGATATTCATTTTTTTGGATTAAAATTCAATTTTATAAGAAATTACACCTTTTAAATATTGCTCTGAAAAATGAAAGCTTTGGTTAATACGTTGTTTAACTTGCATAAAATTCTGGCTTCCAAATACGCAACAGAACATGGGTCCTTTGTGTGTCTGGCTCTGACTTCGTTTACTTAAGATATTTTTCGATCTATCCATTTCTTTGCAAATAATGGATAGGTCCAATAAAATTGTGTATATATGACACAATTTCTCCAATCATCCTTCCGCCAAAGGGCATCATGGCTGTTTCCATAACTTGGCTATGGTGAATAGTGCACTATTGAAGATGGTTGTGAAAGTGATTTTACTGTAACCTTTTGGAAGAATTCATCACTATCTTTCTGGGAGCAATCCTCTAGCCAGTTTTCCAGAATAAGCACATCCTTCCCTTCATCTCCATCACAACGTATTGCAAGTCCTCAAAAACAAACTACCCCATACAAGTCTCAATAAGCTAAAACCACACTGTGCCCATATTCTTTCAATACATTTTTAATAATTACATAAATTTAGTGATAACCTTCTATGTACTTTCTTAATGTGGGAATGAGAGACATAAAAACAGAGTAAAAGTAAGAAATATGCATTTTAATTAGCTATTATCATATTTAAAATCTTTTTCAGCTCTATTCATAGCCTCACTTACTATTATTTTAATCTTTATTTGATTACTTCATCTATCTCCTAAATTATAACAAGTGAATTAAATACAGACAAAAGAAGGAGAAAAGTAAAGTGTCCTAAGTCAAGTTTCTTTTTAATCCATCTAATAGTTTGGACCAAAAGTCGGTGAAAATGGGAAAAAAATAAAATAGAAAATAGAGCATTGTATATATCTGTTACAATGTAAGGGTATTTTAATAGTAATATGATAATTAGTTCCCAAAGAAATAAGAGAAAGAATAGCTAAACTCTAAAGGGAAAAAATGAAGAGAGAAAAGAAGCAAAGTAAAACTTTTATCAATAACAAACACAAGAGTTTGGAACTGGAAAGGTAGTGGGAATATTCCAAGTAACAATAAAAATTGCTAGCGTGGATAGACTATGGATCACATTTTATCATATATAATTTTGATAAAACATACTAGGAATGAAAGTTTCAAAGTCATGATTTAAAACACTATTTGGATTACAACTAGGCAGTATAGCTCAGTGGTAAAACATTGGCCTAGCATGTGTGAAGCAATGGTGTGACCTCCCAAAAATTACAAAGTACACACAAAGTACACACACACAATAACCACATAAACACACACATACACACCACATACACATATTTGGAATATAGATGTTATCATATTAAACGGAGGAAAGTATCACAAATAATAAAAGTATGTTATATGAAATCATAATATTGCTCATACTATTTAAAAGTTTAGTACAAATAAAATAATCAAAATATACTTGTATTTTAATAGCTTAAGTAAATTGAAAATTAATAGAAGAAATGAGAACCTTTTCAAATAAGTTTAAATAATAAACATTTTGAAATATGTGTCCTTTTATTTTGAAAAAAGATTGTTACTGGTGTTTTAACTCAAGATTTAGAATGTGATAGCGAGGTACTGTATATAACACTAGCGATGACTATATCTCTAATCATTTCACTCTGAATAGTTTTATAATAAGGTCACAGAGTTTCTCAGTATTTCCCAAATTACAAACTCTACTTACACTTCCCACCATAGCTAGAAAATGGATGCCACAAATCACCATGCCGAGCTCAAACTTTTTTTTTTAATTCAAGTAAAAATATTTCCAAAAAGTGACCAAGTAATGAAGCCTTTCTTAATAAAGTATGTGCTTCTTGAAAATACAGTAAGTATTTTTTACCTGGACAAATATGTTTATAAGTATAAGAAAATAAATTTATTTAACATCATTAACCATATAAAATTTAAGAAAACAATTTTAAAATAGTCACATATTAAATATTATAAAAGCAAAATATATGTGTCTGAATAATTTACATGTGTAAAAATAAACTGAATAATTTACATGTGCAAAAATAAACTAATTCTACAACTCTGAAAAAAATGAATTATCCTAAAGAAACAAATGAAAACATTTAAGCACAAAATTTGAACTTTAGAAAATAAAATGAAGTGTACTCTTTAGTTGACTTAATTAAGTGTAAACCCTCTGTATATCAATTTTATAATAAAAATGCATGAACAAAGAAAGCAAAAGTACCCATTGATCAGTAGCAACAGCAAAAGCATCAGTAGTTCTTGTTTTGTGTGTACAAAAATATCGATGGATGATAAGCTCTACATAGGAGAATGATTTGTATAATACTGCGATGATTTTAGCAAGTAAGATTTCAAGTCTTCAAAAGGTCAAAGAGAATTGTATATGATCCAGCCATTACACTTCTATGTATGTATTAAAGAGAAGTAAAAAATTTGTTTGGACAGGGAATGTAGTTCATTGACAGTGCACTTGAGTAGTATGTGTGAGACTCTGGAAATAATCCCCAAAAACAAATTTGAAAAGACACACTATAGAGGATGTATGCTGGACAAATTCCTGTAAGTGAATTTTATATCTATTTTAATGTCTGTTCTAAAATTTACAGCATTTCTATTTGAAGAAATGCAAGTTTGTGAAAATTAGGCTTGGAAAACCTATTATTGTACAATTTACTTCCAAAGTACTAAAATGCATACAATAAAAGGAGATTATATATTGCATGTGAATTTCATTTCTGTTTTTTGAAACACAATAGCAATGACATATAGCTCCTACATGGTCCATCATTCTTTCCCCTCTCACTCTCCTCTGTTGTACAGCTCAAGTTGTTATCATTCAGATTTATTATGTTACAGCATTATCTAAATCTTAACTTATTCCTAAATTAATTTTAGTTATTTCAAGTATTCTCTAAAGACATTTCTCTCTATATAATATCTGGGGTCATGTGTTTTTACAAGGTACAAAATATGAGTGACTATCAAACATCTAGATATCTCTGTAGAATATTGGTCCACCTGCTCAATTAACTCGTATGTAAATTCAAGGAATACAGGTCAGTGAGAACAATCTTGTAAAATGGAGTAGCTTCAGCCTTCATAGTAGCTTTGAATCTTATTACCATGTTTAGTAGTGAAGACAAAATAGTTCTACTATAGCCTTGGAGCAAACCAGCCTTGGACTAATTTTTTTAATTGTTTTGAAATTACAAAGAATTGATACCATTAAGAAAATGATTTTTTTTGGAAATCAATTAAAAATGTTTATTACTTATTATAACTCAAATAACAAACAAGAGTATTTTTATACAATCATTACAAATATCATTTTATTACTATAGTAAAATAGAATAAAAGACCAGTCCCAATATATTATCATTATTCTTAATTCCTAATTATTACCTAAATATCTTAAACAAACTAAATAGTCATGTCTTTAACATAAACGTAAATATTCTATACTTTTTACTTAACATTTTCCAGGGGCATGTATTCATGTTTCTAAGAAATGTTCACAGCAGTTAAAAGGTGCTTTTGTGAAATTAATGTGATATATTTTGTTGTTGTTTACAAGGCCTGGGCATTACCCCTAAGCCTTTTTATGCTCAAAGCCAGCATTCTACAACTTGAGGCACAGAGGTAATTCCTGTTTTTAGTGGTTAATTGGAGATAAGAATCTAACAAGTACTTTTTTTTAGGGGGGAGTCCAGTCGTTGGGCCTGGGCGCTGTCCCTCAGCTCCTCAGCTCAAGGATAGTGCTCGACCACTTGAGCCTCAGAGCCACTTCCAGCTTTTTTCTTTTTGCTTATGTGGTGCTGAGGAAGCGAATCCAGGGCCTCATGCATGCAAGGCAAGCGCTCTACCACTAAGCCACCTTCCCACCCCCTAACTAGTACTTTCCTGTCTGGGCTAGTTTCGAACACAATTCTAAGATCTCATTACCCAGAACAGCTTAAATTATAGGCGTGAGTCACTGGCGCTTGGTTGGATATATTTTTTAAATTTTAATTATGTTTTAAGATTTTTGTTTCACTATAATATACATCATTCTACACATAAATTCAGATATATGTATATATTTCTGATGACAAATAATCTCTAAAAATGTATGTCTTTCTACATAAAATATCTATATCTATATCTCTCTCTATATATATACATTGCTGAAGACAGACTTACTCTAAAACTTTTATGCTATTTTTTGACCTTTTTCATTTCAAAGATATACAGTCTATTGTTCCAAAAGTTTCCTAGAATACAATAACTAATATTTCAATAGAATGTAGAAACTATTACTTTCAAGGGAATTTGAGATATACACATGATATTGCAGTAACATTTACAGTGTATTACTTGAAATAATTCTGTTCACACTTAAATATTTGTGTGTAGTGATGGGGAGAGAGGAAGTTAATTCATACTGGTTAGGAATTTGCAATACTTCCAAAATCTATTCAATAATTTGATATAAGCACGTATTCAACCTACCTGTTATGGTTTAGTTTTTTTTTTTGTTTCTTTATTTGTGTAAATTTTTAATATGGATGCACGCACAGTGGTAACATTAAAAATATTAACCCAGATTTTGTGGGTATTTATATTTCTCTTGGGGAAACTAATGAGCTCCAACAAAATATCCATAAGGAGCCTTTCAATTCCAATATCACAGTTTGTCTTATAATGCTTTAAATTCTACACACTCTAAAGTGGACATAGGGTCATATTGTGGAACTTTTCTCCTCAGAGAGTGAGTACTACCCTATTGCTTAACATGGACAATGTACCTTCATACATAGACTGGGCATGTGCAAAGAAGAAGTGGTATTTGAACAATTTTCTTAGCAGTTTTTACAGATGAAATGGAAATAGAGCAACTATGAGCTCAAAAGGAATGTCCAAAGAAGACAAGGACACAAAGTAGAATGTGACAAGAAATGATGAATTATAATTTCAAATAATGTGCCCAGGTGTGAGGGTGTGTTCAAAGTACAGATTCAGACAATGTACTTGAATATCTTGGGGGAAAACTGCTTTAACCTATTTTGGGATAATTGTACAAGTACAAGCCCCTAACTCTGATTCTAATCAGCCACAACATCATCAACTAGGGTCTATTTTCCAACTGCAAAGTGAGAAAAAAAAGGGCTCATCACAGTTAGTGTTCAGGTTGAAGCAATGGCAATCACATAACTTTTCTATAATTCTTCAATTGTTTTGGAGAATTAAAATAGGAAAAAGCCAAGTAATTATTTTGCATGTACCTAAATTAAGTGGGATGTATTCTATTGGTCTCATTTTAACTTGAAAGTTATAGATTATGTCTTTTAATACTCTATCTTGGAACAATGATCTGCTGTCAGTCATTTTCTTCTCTTCCCCTTCTTTTGCCCTTCCACTTATATAATTGTTATTTAAAGAGACATACTTAAGCTTGCATTTCTAAATTCTTCAAAATTATCTGAACTACTTTATACTTCTGGCAGCCTCCTTTATCTTTCACAAGGGAAATATTTTTGACACTACCAGTTTTGTCCTCTATGATATTGGATATCTTCCTGCCTAATTCAGTGCAAGATATACATGAGACTCATCCAGATATTTCAAAACCCGTACCATCATAAAATCCTATCTTACTTAGAAATCATGCTTTTAGAATGTCTGGGGAAATGTCATCTCTCATTTTTGATTTTTCGCTTTTGGTTTTTTTTTTTTTGTCGGTTGTGGGGCTTGAATTCTGGGCCTGGGCGCTGTCCCTCAGCTCTTCAGCTCAAGGCAAGCGCACTACCACTTGAGCTACAGCGCCACTTCCGGTTTTCTGGTGGTTTATTGGAGACAGGAGTCTCATGGTCTCTCCTGCCCGGGCTGGCTTTGAACCGCGATCCTCAGATCTCAGCCTCCTGAGTAGCTAGGATTAGAGGCGTGAGCCACCAGTGCCCGGCCCATCTCTCATTTTTGAAAGACATTAAGTGATACTTATATGCAGTCATGTTTTAAACCAATATGCCACTCAGTAGATTAACGAATTGACAAAATGTGGTTTATGTATGCACGGTGGAATTTTATACTTCAAATTCATACGGAACTGGAAAGACTTGGAAAATCCTAGGAAGTAAAATAAACAAGACACAAAGAAACAGATTTCGTGTATTCCTCATTTGTAGTAAGTTGGAAATGTCTAGGATAGTCCTAGCAATTGAGCAGAATTGCTCAATAACTATGTTTGTATGACCATATAAGATGATGATGAACAAAATGACCTCCTGGATATGGGAACACAGTTTTCTGTTTGTGGTTGCTGTTTTTAATTTCTTTTTTCTTTTGTGTTTTCTCTTTGGTTTATCCCCTGTTATATTTGATTTCAGTATCCTGTGTATTGTATATACATTTATCTTAATTTGACAAGGGAAGAGGCACAACGAAATGGTGATATAAAGAACAAAGCGCAAACCAGTGCAATAGCAATACTCAAAAACAACATGTTGGAAATTTACATTACAACTTATGAGCGGTATAGGGGTGAAGGAAAACTGTGAGAAAAATGAGGGATCAGGTAAAAAGTTCAACATGTTATGTATTCACTACCTTACAACTACTGCAACCCCTTCTATATATCACCTTGATAATAAAATTAAATTAAAAATGAGCTGCATAAAATATAATTTCACTGTATTGGTATAGTAAATATTATTCTATGTGTATTACCTTTTTAAGAAATGAACATTTTGGCTACTAATTTGAATTAATTACCCCTTTATTAGAGGGGCATCATCTTGAATATTATGAAACTATACAATATTTTCAGAATATACTTGCCATTATTTTGAAAAAAAACATTATTTTAGTAGTGTCTCATACTAAAACAGAAATAGTTCAATTCTATGGAAACTCCTAACTTTTCAAACTGAATAATTGTTAAGAGGGCAGAGTATATGTGTTCTTCAACATTCCTATTGTTACTAACTACTCATTTTCAAATTCTGAACATCCCATACTAGAGACATTCAAAACAGTACCTGTTTGCATTTTATTTAATTCTGCAATAGGTACAGTTTTCAATGTGGCATTACATATTTAAATTCAACAGAAAAAATAGCCACAGTCTGGCAGAAGGTAAAACTATGAAATATCTATATTAATTCCTCTAGAGTAAACATTTGTTCATCAAAGTAAGCCATTATTTCTATGACCATCAATCCCAAGTTTTTATGCCATAAAGTCATCCTAGCTCAACAATTTCCAACTTGTAATGTGCACCTTAAAATTCCTTAAATGCACAACATGACAAGCATATAACTATTGTGAAAAAATACTACATTCTGTTAATGTGATGCCCTTCATATTGTAGAAAGAACACTACACTAAACTTTGCTGCATCATTTTCCACCCAGTGTTATTCTTGAGATCAGAACACTTGCAAATATTATTTATAGTTATATATTTTATCTATCATAGATATTCAGGAGATCTGAATGTCTGAATATTAAGATCTGAAGACTGTGGTTCAAATCCCACCCAGAAAGGAAGGTTCCTTAGATTCTTATCTCCAATAAACTGCTCACAAAAAGCCTGACACAAGTGGCACTGAGGTTCAAGTAGTAGAGCAGTAGCCTTGAGCAAAAACAGGCTCAGGGACAGTGCCCAGGCCAAGAAGTTAAGCCCTAGGACAAACCAAACAACAAAAACAAAATAAAAACAAACCCTAACCCTAGCATTTTTCTGATTGTATACAGAGGTACATAATTAAGGAAATTTCTTCCTGTGTTATGTATTGGTAGAAAAAAAAGATGTCACACAATTACTCTCTTCATACCATGTTGCACCAAAGTCTCAAAAAATTGCTCTTTTGCTAAAGTCATAAATTAATAACATAAATTTCTTGGCAACTTTATCTAGACTATTCATATTATCATGTTACTTATGAACTGTTGAATTTAACTATTAACTTCTAACTATACCTCACTTGAAAGAATATTTTAGGCAAATAGAATGCTAGAATCATTTGTGAATTTTTAAATTAAATCTTCTACTTAAAAACAATTTTATAGTATCCTATAGAATATTAAATTACAAAGAAAAATATTTATTTTAAATGTAAATTCTTATTTAGCCAGGTCTACAAATCCTACATTAAATGAACTTTCCTATTTCTCTAGGCTTATGCTTTTGTAATATTTCATCATTTCTTTGAAATCTAACAGAATGATTATTGATTTTTCAAATTCTTGGTTGGTAATCATGAGCTCTTTTGCATCTAGTAATGTTCTGTAATGCAGACGATATTTAAACACAACTGAGGATTATATATGAGTTGCAGTTCAATAGGAAACTTGACTTCTCAAAACATAAGGACAAAATTAGCCCAAACTTCCAACTGTGTGTTCCTTTCTGACTTATTTTTTATTCCTTTCTTGGTTTGTTTTATTGAGACAAAATTATACTACCTAGTCCAGTGAAAGTATCACTATGTCATTCCACTCTCTAATTACCTGTTTAAGTCTGAGTGATAGAATTCCTGGCTTGTATCACATTGTCCTACCATAGTTTGTTGGTTTATTTAATCTAGATACAGACTAGCAATTCTGAACTTCTCCAATAATATTTTCCACTAGACTGATGGCTCAGACTGTTCATGTACTATTTTCAAAGATGTTCTAACATTTGACACGGGATATGAACATTTTCAGATGCACCTGAAGGGGTCTCTGATTCATTCTTTCCTGGATCTGATCCCTTTATTAATGATGACTTGACTTTCTTACTATTTTTGTTCCCATCCACGTAATATTCTCAAGGTTTTTGGGGAAATTTCACTTGAAAACTTTCTAATATTAAAAATTATCAGTTGATTTTAGTCTTACTCAGGACATATTTTCTAACTTTTCTACAGAATCTGAGAGTTGGTCCATATGTGTGTTTGATCATATAAGTGCCTCTGTGTGTATGTGTCAGACCCATCATCATAAAGGGTTTGATGGATCTTGTTAAATGCTTTGTCTGCATCTGTTGAGATAACCATGTGGTTCTTATCCTTGCTCTTTGTTGATGTGATGAGTTATATTAATTGATTTGTGTATATTGAACCAGCTTTGCATCCCTCAAATGAAACATGCTATATCGTCATGCGTGATTTTTTGGATGAATTTTTGAAGTAGATTGGCCAAAATTTTGTGGAGAAGTTTTGCGTAATATTCATCAAAGAGATGGGTCTATAGTTCTTGTTATTTGATGAGTCACTGCCTGTTTTTGGAATAAGAGTTATTATGGTTTCATAGAATGAGTTCGGTAGTGAATTTTCCCTTTCAATTTCATTGAAAAGTTGGAGGATTATTGGTTTGAGCTTTGCTTTGAAGGACTTGTAGAATTCCACTGTAAATCCATCTATTCCTGGGCTTTTCTTAGATAGGAGGTCTCTTATTGCTGCTTCTATTTCCATCCTTGATATGGGGCTCTTAAGATGGTTTATCTCATCTTGGTTCATTTTTGGCATGTCCATATTTGCTAGGAAAAATTCCATTTATGTCAAGTTCTCAAACTTATTAATATAAAGGTTTGAGAAGCATTCCCTTATAATGTTCTGAATCTTGTTTCTGTGGTGATGTTTCCATTCCCATCTCTGAATTTATTTGGGTGTATTTTCTTTTTCTGATAAGATTTGCTAACGGTCTTTCAGTTTAGTTAATTTTTTCGAAGAACCAACTCTTTGTTTTGTAGATTTTTCTATGGATTTTTTAAAAAATTCTAATTCATTTAATTTTAAGTATTTCTCTCCATCTACTGGGTTGGGGTTTATCTTGTTGTTCTTTTTCAAGGAGGTTCAGATATCTCATAAAATTGTTGGTTTAAGATCTCTCCAATTTGTTGATTTAGGAACTCAGAGCTATAAAATTCCTTCTGAGTACTGCCTTTGTTCTGTCCCAGAAGAGCTGGTAATTTGTGTTTTCCTTTTTGTTGCATATCATGAATATTTGAATTTACTTACTAATCTCTTCCCTGACACACTGGTGATTCAACATTATGTTGTTAGCCTCCATGTGTTACAGGACTTTCTTTGGTGGCTTTTGGTGTTGAGTTCTAATTTTATTCCCTTGTGGTGTGAGAGAATGCATGGTAAAACTTCAATGTTTCTGAATGTGGACAAGTTTGCTTCATGACCTAAAATGGGGTCTATTTTGGAAACTGTTCCATGTGATGCTGAGAAAAACTTGTATTGTGATGCTGCTGGGTGAAATATTCGGTAGATGTTCGTTATATCTAGTTGATCTATTCAGTTGTTTAGATCTGCAGTTTTTCTGTTGAGTTTTTGCTGATTTAATCTATCTCGTGGGTATAGTGGTGATTTAAATTCTTCAACAATTTATGTCTTTGGATCTATGTGAGATTTGAGGGAAAGTAGTGTTTCTTGGATAAATCTGGGAGATCCGTTGTTTGCCAAATAGAGATTTAGAATTTTAATATCCTCCTGAAGGGGAGATCCCTTAATTAGTATGTAGCGACCTTCTTTACGTCTTCTCACTAATTGTAATTTGAAGTCTATTTTATCTGATAGCAGGATTGCCATTCAAGCCTCTTTATGGGGGCCATTTGCTTGGTAGAATTTGTTCCAGCCTTTCACTTTCAAAATGTGTTTGTTTGTATGAGCAAGATGTGACTCCTGAAGGCAGCAGATAGAAGGATCTTGCTTTTTAATCCAACTAGACAGTCTGTCACTTAATTGGAGAGTTAATTCCATTAATGTTGAGAGTTAGGACTGAGAAGTGTTTGGGAGTTCCTGCAATGCTATCCAACTTCTTGGGGGCTGGAGCAACTGGATTCTTCCTATAGTTCTTGAATTCTCAGTTTGGGTGCGGTTTCTTCGTCTTTATTGTGCTCTTGTTGGTTTCCTATGTGTAGCACATCGTTAATTTTTTTTATTGGGCTGGTTTGTTGGAGATATATTATTTCAGTTTTTCTTTGCTATGGATGGCTTTTATTTTACTTTCAGTTATGAAAGAGAGCTTAGCTGGTTACAGTAAGCTTGATTGATAGTTGTTTTTCCTTAGGACATGGCCTACATCATTCCAGGCTCTTCTTGATTTAATTGTCCCCACTGAGAAATCTGAGCTGATTCGAATTGGTTTCCCTTTGTAAGTATTTGATCTTTTCTACTTGACAGCTTTTAGGATTTTTTCCTTGGAATTGGTCAAGTGTGGATTATATTGTAATGGTGAGATATCCTGCCCTAGTCTGGTCTATTTGGGGTTCTAAAAGTTTCTTGTATCTAAATAGGCTTATCTTATTGCATGTTTGGGAAGTTCTCTGCTAGGATCATGTTAACCAAATTTCCTAGACCATTAACTTCTGTTTCTAGGTGCTCCTCTACACCAATTATCCTCAGATTAAGCCTTCTGAGAGTGTTTTCCAAATGTTTAATAGATCTATCATATCTCTTGGATTTGTCTTGGATAGTTGTATGTTCTTTCTCTGTAATAACCTAGCTGTCCTCAATCCCTCAAATTTGCTCCTCTGCATGGTCTAACCTACTGTCGAGATTTTCTACTTTGTTTTTTATTTCTTTTCCTTCTAATTGGGCAGCTTTTATGGCTTCAAATTCTTTGTTGGAGCTTTGTTTTAGATCTTGTATGAAATTCTTTACTTCCTTAATTCGGTGTTGTGTTAATTCTCAAATCACTTACTTGATTGTTTATGGTTTCCTTGTACTCCCATTCCTTCTGTTGGGCTCCATTCATCATTGCCTTTGTGGTCTCCCTGAATTCTTTCAGCTTTCTGTTTATGGATTCCATGAATGCCTATGTTGATCTTTGTCTATTATCATCCTGCTCTCCCAAGTCCTGTATTACTCTTTGATTAGCTTCCTCATGTTCATGCATTTCCTGTATTTCTCTTTGACTGTTCTCATCCTGCTCATGCAATTCCTGTGTCAATCTTTGAGGAGCTTCCTCACTCTCATGAGATTCCAGTATTAATCTTTCTCTCCCTATCACGCTCACATTGAATCCTTTGCAGGTTTTCAATCATTTCATTCACCATGTTTACCAGTAGCATTTGTAGAGATTTTTGGGAACTGTCTTCTGGATTATATATTAACTATGCTGTCAACTGATTTTCCTGAGTGGGAGTTCAGATATCTGGGCTTGCAATTTTCCTTGTGTTTTTCTGGCTTGTTCTGCCCAGTCGGTATGAAAGTAACACCAATTTTTTGCTATAACAAAATTTTAAGGCAAGTATAATCAAAGTTCTGTATTTGCACAGACAAAAGTCTGCAGATACAATATTTTTCAACAGATACAATTTATTCAATATCAAACAACTATGTCGTAATGGGCTAAGAACAGCAAAGAAGAATTTGGCAAACCACAAATTATTAATTTTATGGAGAAATGTGGGCAAAAATAGGATTAGAGGGATGTGGAGAGGTGAGTATATTTAACCAAGTCCTAATCTTACAGAGGGAAATGTATTAGACAGAATGATAGAAGCGAGATTAAGAAAAAATGGAAATAAAAAATTTAAATTTAAAAAGTGAAACACTTAAAATTATGTGTTTAAGGATGATATTGAGAGATGAAAAGGATAGGATGAGAGGAAGGGAGGGATAGAAAGCAGACATGAAAAACTAAAAAAAAAAAATTCTTAAAATTAGTTACTTGAAAATTATATAGGTATAAAGAGAGATAATACTGCTCTTAAAGAATTTTTCTTTTGGGTCCGGTCGTGGGGCCTGAACTCTGGGCCTGGGCGCTGTCCCTCAGCTCTTCAGCTCAAGGCTAGCGCTCTACCACTTGAGCCACAGCGCCACTTCAGGGTTTTTTCTTTTTGCTTATGTGGTGCTGAGGAATTGAACCCAGGGCCTCGAGCATGCAAGGCAAGCACTCTACCACTGAGCCACCTTCCCAGCCCTGCTCTTAAAGAATTTTAGCCTAAGAGGTTGTGAACTGAGTAATAAATTTCTGGATTAAGTGTGTACACAACGGGGCATAATATCTAATATACGACGATGGGTAAATATCTGGGGATGATCAAAATAACAATTAAGTCTCACAAAAAAGAAAGAGAAAAAAATGAAAAGAATAAAAAAATAAGGACCAAAAGGTCAGAAGAGATTTTTTTTAAAAGCACACACACACACATTTACACATAAAATAATGATGAGAAGAAAAAGATTAATAGAAAACATTATTATTTTAAAAAATTAAAATTAAGGTAAGGTACAAAAGACTAATTTGATTTTTTTTGTGGGGGTAGAATATGAAGATACTCTATATCCCCTGTGTCCATAACCTGTCTCTTGGTGGATTTTCTGGTCTGTTTGTGGTGTTTGTTTTTCCTGTGGCTTGATTAGTTGCTTAAGTCAATTTGTTTGAGCAGGCAGAAAAATGCTCGGCATTACCCATAATTTTGTGATCCTCCTCCCAGGCTAGTTCAGTGGGAGCGAGATCTGCTTTGAGTATCACAAAAGAGGGAGATGACTGTTTCTTCTAGTTTTGAGATGCTGTGATGAGTCTAGGTTCTGGGTAGGGTTGAGGCCTTTCAGCAAACAGTTGCTTTTCCCTGAGGTGCTAGATTCTGAGATACACAGCCCAGTCTGGATCCATTCTCAGCATTTATGTTTACTGAATTTCAATTGATTGTCAAGGCTGCTGTAGGGAGGGACAGCCTCTGGCTCTGTTTACAGAGTGAAGAAAGTCACTCCTCTAAGGGCGGAGCTTCTTTGCCTGGGCTGGGTGATTTCTCTTGGGTGGAACTGAGCCTGGCAAGTCAGGTCAGGTTCCTGTGACCTCCTAAATGGATCTTGTTTTCTTCCAAGCCTGAGTTGGAGATAGCTGTTCAAATGGGCCTTTTTCAGTATCAAAGATGGAGATCTCTGGTGGTGGTGGCAGGGAGGAGTGGCCTTACCTCCTCTGCTCCCTGAGAAGGAGTTAGGATGTCACCATTCTACACACGTCAGAGTCTTGGTTCCTTGGCCATCTCTGGTTTGCTATCTGCAGTATGAAGATATCTGCTCCTTGTCAGTTCTTACTGGTGGTGAGTAGAATCCACTGTCCCGCTGTGTCTGGCAACTTTGTCCTGGACAATTTGTTATAGGTATGGCTGCTATGACCACTACCACTGTTGCCACGGCCGCCACAGCTGTGGCTACCAGCAAGTTCTCTGATCTGTGTCCTTGCTTGGATTTTCCCTGTCTGGCCAACCTCTGTGTACTGTGAAGCGACACTTGGTGTGATTCTCTAGCCTAGGACTGTTCACTGGAACAGTAAAACTGCTTTCAATGTTAGAGCTTGTTTAGCTCTAGTTTCACCTCCACTCTCCCTCTGAACACATTTTTTGACTCTTATTGAAGTATATCTGATATTTTAAAGTAAATTTGTCCAATATAATTAATTTAATCAATTATTTCATTAGGACAATGTTGGCCAAATTTATTTCCAGTAAATCTTATCCCTTATAATAAATGAGAACATGCTGTGTCAGTCTCCTATTGATATGACAAAATACTTTATAAAATTAACTTCAAAGGAGGAAAGATTAATCTTGGTTTCTGATTTTATACCTTTCAATTTACATTTCTTATTCTCATTGCTTTTGGTTGGTGGTGGTACAGTACCCCATATCAGGAAGATGTGATGGAGTTTGTGTATTCATGGAAGCGAGGAAGTTAAGAAAAGGAAGAATAAGAGTGAGAAAGGGAGAAAGGGGAGGAGGAGAAGAAGGAGAGGGAGAAGGAAAAGGAGAAGGAGACAGAGAAGTAAACGAAGGAAGAGGAAGAAAGGACTTTGATATTAAACCTTCTTTGATCACAAGTTCTCAGTGACCTAATCTCTATTACTATGCCCACGCGAAAGGTTTCACCTCTTTATGGCAACATAGTGAAACCAAATTATTAATCCCAATCCTTTATAATTTTAGATTTAATTTCTAGACTGGTGGGTAGATCTTTCTATACAATTGTGATAACTTCTATTCTTAAATACCTGAGATGCTATTTGGCATAGAGGTGGTTTGGTTATACCATTGCTGAAGAGATGAATGAAATATTTTGAGTGAAAATACATTTTATTTAACGGATAAGGATGCTCCCAGAGGCTTCATTTTGTGACCTTCAAAAATGACTATTTCATCTAACTCATAATGACTTGAATTTTTCATAATTTTATGACATTTCTATTCAAGTATTTGTCATCTCTAGTGAAGTTCTTTCCTTCAAGTTGAAGGAAAAATAAATACTATCATGATCACTTATCAGAATTATTCTTTAGAGAGTAGGTATAAAATGAATTTCCTAACATTCAAAAATTAGTTATCTTCAAGTCTATAGGAATAATTGGATAAGTGATTAAATATCTTGCTTTAGTTTTCTTATGAGGTTGATTCAATTTCTAAAAATCACTGTTGACATAAAATACATGAAATTCACTGTTTCTCTGAAATGACTTAGTAATCAAACCTCAGAAATACATGACTAGTAATCAAGATTTTTATATACTCACAAAATGTATGAATTTACAAGACCTAAAAAAGTTTAGGTTTAAAAGAATAGAAAATCACAGTATGTAATATTGGCCACAGTATATAATATTTAATTTAATGAAAAATTGCTTCATTCACCCTGACAGAGCCTTTTACTTTTTAGCTTACATGAGAAATTTGATTAACGATCCCTTTTTTGCTTTTGAATAATAGAGTATTGCAATTTGTCTAAAGATTCTGTCATTTAAACCTTTGAGTGCATATTTTTTCATAAAAATGAAAAATATTTTTCACAATGCAGGTTCAGGTTTAATAACTGAATAAATATCTAAATGTTAATTTGTTAAATTGAGCATCTAGAATTCAAATAATACAATTTATTTTATTCTTGGATATATTAAATCTGTACTAAATATGGCTGTCTCAAGCTTGTAATCCTCGCTACTCAGGAAGCTGGGGTTCAAAGTCAGCCTTGGCAAGAAAGTTTGTGAGACACATCTCAATTAATCACACACACATTACAACACACACACACACACACACACACACACACACACACACACACACACACACACACAAAGCCAGAAATAGAATTGTGGCTCAAATGATAGAGCAATACCCTTGAGGAAAAAAACAACAACTAAGGTATAGGTCTTGAGTTAAAATCACAAGAACAAAACACACACACATGCAATATTATGTCTAAATGCTTATTTTAGTTTGAAGAAATAAACAATATCATGAAAACTCATATTTGTTACATATCTTGGAACATTTGAGAAGTTGTTTTTAGTATAATTTGTCTTAAGATATAACATAGGCTATTAAAATTAATATTAATCTAGTTAATATTTATAATTACTCATAACACCTTAGAGTACAACAGTTGGGATTTTTTTCTATTGCCATAAGAAATATTCTGAGTAAAAGGAAGAGAGGAATATAAGATGAAAGAAGAAAGAAAGAAAGAAAAAAGAAAGAAAGAAAGAAAGAAGGAAAGGAAGAAAGAAGGAAAAGAAGAAAGGAAGAAAGATAGGAAAGAGAGAAAGAGAGAGGTAGGGATGGAGGGAAGGAAGGAGGAAGCAAAGAAGAAAGGAAAGAAGGAAGGGAGGGAGAAAGGATGGGACAAAACAATTTAATTCATAAAATCTATTTAGCCCAACATAAACTCCATGAAATGAATCCTTTAGTAAAGTCAAGTTTGCAATTTTCTTCTTTGCATGTTATCCATGCATGAATGAAACCAACAAATGAAGGATCATAAATAACTAGGTGAATCTGTTTGCATTTGTAGTAATATGTATGAAAATCTTTTTCTCATTTTTTATACATCATCAAATAACTATTTACAGACAATTTACATTTAGTTATAAATATTCTAAAAATTGATGAAACTAAAGGATTTCAATATATTATATAATGTGAATACAAGTATTTTTAACGTTATTAATATTAAAATCTTCATGTTATATTAATTATAAAAATTTTATTATGCATTTTATCAGGTTAATTGGCATCCTCTGATTTTGGTGTCTGTGGGAGTCCTAATAGCAGACCATAATTAAAATCAAATGAAATCTTGATTTGAGATTTCCCCAATTGCTTGATGTAGGCATTCAAAGTTATAAATTTTCCACTAAGTATTGCATTTAATATGTCCCAGAGGAGCTGGTATTTTGTGTATTCATTTTTGTTAACTTCCAGAAACTTTCAGATTTCTATTCTAATCTCTTCAGTGCCCCACTGGTCATACAGCAGTGTGTTGTTCACTCTTCATGGGTTTGACCTTTTTTTGGTTTTTGCTTTAGCTGTTTAATTCTAAGTTTATTCTGTTGTGGTCTGAAAAGATATGTGAATTCAATTAATTTTCTTTCAATTTGGACAGAATTTCTGTGTGACATAGGATAGGTTCTATTTTGGAGAATCTTCCATGACCTGCTGTGAAGAATGTATATACTGATACTGAATGTATATTCTGTAGATGTCTGTTAGGGGTAGGTGGTCAATGTAGTTAGCTAGGTCTTCAGTTTATTGGTTGAGTTTTTCCAGTATAACCAATCAATGGATAACAATAATGGTTTGGGATGTGTTTTTAGGTTGTTTAGTATTTGGTTGATGATGTAGGGTGGTCCAGGATTCAGGGCATTGATATTTACACTTGTTATATCATCCTAATTGAGAGTTGCCTTTATCAATATGTAATGTCTCTACCTACTAATTTTAATTTGAATTCTATTTTATCTTATTTTAGTAATTCTACTGTGGCCTGTTTATGGTGTCCATTTACTTGAAAATTTTCCTTCCAGCCTTTCAGTTTGAGTATGTTTGTTTTTGTCAATAAAATGTATCTCTTGTGGACAATGGATGGATGTGTCTTGTTTTTTGAGACTACTATCTGATCTGTTTTCTAATTGGAAATTTAATTCCATTGATATTGAAAGTTAAGACTGAGAAATATCTGATAAGCCCTGCTATTTTATACCCCTGCTATTAGGAGTTGTGCCTCACCTAGTTAATATATTTACCTTGTTCTCTGCTAGGGAACATTTTATATAACCAGTTCCTGTTCTTCTTGATCTTCTTTATGTAGGGTATATTTAATTAACTTCTACCCTGATGATTTGGTGGAGATATGTTGTTTCACGCTTTCTTTGTCATGAAATATTTTTATATGTCCTTTAAATGTAAAGGAGAGTTTGGCTTGGGACCGTATTCACAATTGGTAGTTGTTTACCCTTAATGTTTGTCATATATTATGCCAGGCTCTCCTTTTTATGGCTAGAAAAGTTAAGTATTTCTTCATGAGACTAATGGCCATTTTTATTTCCTCTTCAGAGAAGTCTCTCTTTAAGTCTTTAGCCCACTTAATTATGGAGCAGTTGTTTCTTTGAGGATTTGTTGTCAGGTGATTTAACTTTTTGAGTCCTAAGTATATTTTAGATATAAAACCTCGTCTGTTTTATTACTCGTGAAGATCTTCTCCCAGAACGTGGGCTTTCTATTGATCTTGCTAGCTATGACTTTTGCCTTGCAGAAGCTCTGATGTTTCATGCAAACCCAATTGTCCAAACTGTCTTAGATTTCTTTTGTTTCCAGTTCTCTATTAAGAAAATTTCGGCTTGCTCTAAAAAGCCCTAGAGTTTGTCCTATTCCTTCATGTAATGTTTTAATGGTGTCTTCTTTTATTTTGAGGTCTTTGATCTATTTGGAATTGATTCTCGTGCAGGGTGATATATACATATCTACCTTTAGTTTTCTTCAGGTGTTGAAGCAATTTTGTCAATACCATTTACTCAAAAGGCTGTCTTTCTTCCATCCTATTTTTTAGCTCCCTTGTCAAAGATTAGGTGGCTATAGGTCAGTGGGTTTATTTCTGAGTCTTCAGTCTTATTCCATTGATCCTCAGGTCTGTTCTTGTGCCAGTACCAAGCTGTTCTTTTACTATGGCTTTTTAGTAGAGTTTGAAATTTGGGACTGATAGTGCTCCAGTGCTGTTCTTTCTGCTATGGTTTGGCAAACCCACAGCTAGCATTATACTTAATGTTGAAAATTTAAAGCCATTTCTTATAAATTCAGGAATGAGATAAAAATGACTGCTCTCTCCACTACTCTTCAACTTAGTATTAGAATGCTAGCAGGGGCAATAATACAAGATGCAAATTTAAAGGGATCCAAATAGGGAAAGATGAAGTAAAACTCTCCCTCTTTGCAGATGTTATGATCCTGTATTTAAAGAACCGCATGGACTCCACTCCCAAATTATTAAGCTGATCAGAAACTTTGGCAAACTAGCCAAGTATAAAATTCACCCTCAGAAATCAATGGCTTTCCTGTATTCCAATAATGATAAGAATACGGGTGATATTAGGAAAGAAACCCTTTTTAAAAGCCACACAAGAAATAAAATATCTAGGAGTTAAGAGGTGAAGGACCTCTATGACGGAAATTTTAAAAACCTGAAAAAGAAAATGAAAGCAGAACTAAGGAAGTGGGAAACCACCCATGGTCATGGATTGGGAGGAATAACATCATGAAAATGACAATACTGCCAAAGGCTAAATCCAAATTCAATGTGATACCTACCAATATCCCAATCTCACTCCTCAATGAAATAGAAGTAATCCAAAAATTCATATGCAACAATAAAAAACCCAAATAGCACAGAGATTATTTTAGTGATCCTCATTTTGTATTACCACTTTGATTCTACAAAGTAATCTATGGATTTTAACTTTATTCCCTCCCTTTGGATAAAGCTCAAAAAACCCTGCCTCTAATTCCCAAGACACTTAACTCTTAGGTCTGGACAATTGTTCCTAGATAGTGGATTACTTAATTGTATTTTGAACGCATAAAACATGCATATAAAAATCTCACATTTTGTCTCATGAGAAAACAGCCTTTTTTCCACTCTCAAATTTATTTCCTGAAAGGCATTTTTAGAGAGAATCTGTTTTCATTTTTAGATGAAAGGCTTGTAGGAAACTATTTTCATAATCTGGCTTCTCCTCCAGCACCTCAACACCTAAAACACAAATTTCAAAACGGATTTACAAGAAACAATACAAAAACCAAACACTGGGAATGCTCAGATGCAGAACATTTTACAAAACCCAGAATATAACTCTGCTGTCTGAGGGAGGGGTTCTCTGAATAAATTAACAAACAAACCCAAAAGAGCATCCAGGAGTATTGGATGTGAGTGTCCCTGGCTGCTACTCCATGGACAAGGAGCATGGAATGGCTTCCTAAGCCTGCTGGCAAATGTGTGGAGGAAAGTTTCCTTGCCAGTCTGAGTACAAAAGTTGGCATCACCACGCTTGAGCCTGTCTTTTTTGTATTTTCCCCACAGCAGAGCAGAATCAACCCCTCCTCCACGGCTGATAAATACTGTACAAACTGATCCACAGAGTGGTATCTGTTCAGTCTGCACTCCTTCCTAGGTGGGTGGACCCTGTCCCATAGTGTGCGTGTGCTCCCAGGGGCTGATCCTCATGGAACCGGTCCAAGGGGTAGGGGGGCGCAAGATGTGAGTCAGTGGCACTGTGTCATTCATGCAGCAGCCTCCAGGTTGCTGCCCTAGCCCAACAGCAAGTGCAGCCTGATCTTCTCCCACAGTCCCAGGCGAGGGGTGCTCACAAGGGCCCGAGGTGGGCAAGCTTCCACTAGGATCACCAGAGGGACCAGCATGCCAGATGAAGTGGCTGCCGCCTGAATTAATTATTAATTATTTAATTAATTGTTTAATGGAGCAGGTTTTTTTTTTTTTTTTTTTTTTTTTTTTTTTTTTTTTTTTGCCAGTTGAGGGGCTTGAACTCTGGGCCTGGGCACTGTCCCTAAGCTCTTCAGTTCAAGACCAGTGCTCTACCACTTGAGCCATAATGCCACTTCCAGCTTTTTCTGCTAATGTAGTGCTGAGGAATTGAACCCAGGGCTTCATACATGCAAGGCAAGCACTCTACAACTGAGCCACCTTCTCAGCCTAGGAGCAGTTGTAAAAAAATGATTCACATTACTGTATGATATTATTGGAGAGTATTTTTTCTTCCATATGTGCACAAAGCACAATGAAATTTATACAGATTTGAACTCACGGTTGGAAGAGTGTCCTACATACCACTATAAGTATTGTGGCATTTGTCCGAATTGACAGAATAACTTTCTAGAACATCTAATATGCTAGGTCATAGACCTTTTGTAGCCACCTTATTTCCCCAACAGGCATGGCCTGGCTTCCTTACCGCTCCCTGTGCATTTAACAGTTTCGTTAATATGCAGTAGGCTCTCGTGTACAGCCCCCTGTCACTCTATGTTTTCCCCCAAAAGAACATGTATGCACAATGCTTCAGATTGTAGGCTTAAAAAGAAACATATTTAGGATTCATGAATACTAGAATATATCAAAAACAGTAACATTTTAATAGAGCTAGAAAAATAAATAGAATGTGCATTTTATAACCATCAGGACAAAAAGAAAAATACAGGTTTTCCCAGGAATGGGGGTAGGAATCTCTAAATCTAGATTGGCTTCTAAGTTGCCTTCAGAAACATATTCTGCCTCAGAGTCCTAAAAGGGATTTACTTCCTCAATAAAGACAAGGTTTTCTTCCTGAGTCCAAGGAGGGACAGACTCTAATTTCTCAATTGGAAATTGGATACCCTGCAGGAGGACAGATTCGTCAGGATATTCTGTGAGGAAAGATTCCCTTTCCTCAACTGAATCTAGATTTAGGACCTCACTTATTGGTTTTCCTGAAGATACACTGCGGTCATTTTCCATTAGCACACATTTACCCTGCATTCCAAGACATGTATTTTTTTTACTTGTTTGGACCTAATCTAGGTGGATTATGAACATCAATGGAAGACATTCTGGATCATCTTCTTCCTTGGTGGTAAGTGCAGGTACACCTGCTTCACATGTGGGGTTCAGAAGCAGTGGGATGTCCACAGGACTCAAAACCTGCTTGGGCCTTTCTATATATTAAAAAAGCACCCTCTATGTTCACATGCTTTCTGGAGATCAGTAATGGTTTCTGATCTCCATGAGTCATCATAAACGACATCACTGATGGGTTCTTTATCTGGAGATCTGCAGGAGCTGCTCTACTGTGATGCAAACCTGAGCATGGAAATAGGTACAGGAGTCTTAGAACTCTAGAAGTTAAGGTGTGACTAAACTTTCATGAGAATCTAATGGGGGAAGCTGTAGAACTTGAGTTTGGACTGAACACTGATGAGAAGTTAGGATGTTTCTAACGAGTTGCTATTTCCAAGTTCTTTCAAAGGAGAACAGATATTACCTGGCAAAGAATATCCATAAAAGGATATTTTGACAAGCTGGGGAGTACTATGGGCTCTATGCCCATAGGGCCCATGCCTAGAGACCCAGGTTCCATCCATACTCACCAGATCTGAGGTATGTAAACAGGACTTCTTCCACTTTTTCTTGGTCTCATGGGCCATGCATTCCTCTAGCTGGTCCAGAAGAATATGTAAGCAGAAGAGCAAGTCTGAAGAGGGCATGTTGAGCTTGACATACTGTGTAAGTTCTTTCAGGGTGTCATGGTTTTTGTTCTAATAGAAATCATCAAGGTAGAAGTCCATCCACATAGGGAAGATAGAACAAACTATGCTATGGGCAGATTGGTGACAAGGAAAATGAGAGCCTTCCTCCCCATCCTGAGCTTTGTACTATTGCCTCTTTCTGGCGGGACTGGCATGTTGTAGGAAGAGACTCCTGAAAGCAGGACGCTCCTCACAACCCACTCCTAGAAATTTCTCAAATATAATCATCTAAAATTCTCCCTATGATAGGAGGAGAAGGTTGTTTCCCCACTTGATCTGACGTGCTATACATAGCCCTCTTCGTCATTCATGAGAGTCCAAAACCACAACCACATCCACACTGTGTAATCTGTTGTCCACTGAAGTGCCAAGCCTCAACCCCCTGGTGAAAATCACAACTGGTGTGCAAAAAAGGAAGTTGAATTTGATTCAGAAACCTCAAAGATACCCAGTTTTCAAAGACAGAACTTCTCTTTGTGCCACGTCCACTTACTTCTTAATCCTGTTCATCTTCCTCCCAGTTACAGTAGAAAGATCTGTACCAATGGGAGGAAAGAAGGAACTTAACTCTATGCTCCTTCTCTGAACTAACAGGACACACATGGTACTGGTTAAGTCACATATGGTAATGTAAACATAACAGACAAAAAGTGGAGATATGTCTATACAATTTCATGGAAATTCTGTGAGGATGCTTATTAGCATCTGTCCAAATAAATGTCCCATGGCTCATGCCTCTAATCCTACTAATCAGGAGGGTGAGATCTAAGGATGACAGTTTGAACCCAGTCTAGTTTGTAAAATTAGACACTTACCTTCACTTAACCAGCCAAAGGCCATACCTGGACTTGGGGCTTAAATGGTAGAGTGATACGAACGGAACAGCACTCAGGCCCCAAGTTCAAGTTCCATTCTTTCTTCCATCTATATTCCTTTAAAGGCATCCAAGATAGTGATTTCCTAGGTGAGCGTGGACGTTGGGTGACACTGGCTCATTCCTTTAATCCTAGTCTCTCGGCAAGCAAACTGTTAAGGCACCACTAGCTTCTGAGGAAAATGAAATGTTCTGGCAGGCCACTCCTAAGGAGTTATCCAGGGAGTGCGCTTCTTTGTCTCAAGCCAAACTCCTGTGATAAAACCCCAGTGAAACAGTCTCAGAGAGGTACCAACTATTTCAATAATTGGCCAGGGGGTCTCATCAGTCCTGGGTTTGAATGAGGAGCACTCAGTTTTTAAACAATATTCAGCAACTGCTCCATTGTCCCCCGCTCTCTTTAGTAGTGGTGGAAGTTTCCAACATAGAAGAGATCACCTTTCTGGTAGGCAGGGACCAGGTCCATTACCAGTATTTCCAACAGGCCTGAGTCCAAGCTCCATATATATAAGGCACATTCAGGGTTTTGGCAGACTCATTATCACACTGAGGTGGTAAAAATAATGGATCTTTGAAACATGGAAATAGGAGTACACTTCAAAATGAGTAATAGAGTGAATTGAAAAGCACACAGTAAATATTTTCTTAATATACACATATAAAAGCACACAAGAAGAAGCCTGTGTTGTGGGCTAGAATGAGATTAAATAGATTTCCTGTCATAGTTACACCTGGCCTGAGTTGCCTTGTGATCCCCTTGGTTTCTTCTTATAAAAAGGCCTGAGACATTGGATTCGTGGTTTGGCACTGATCCAATGTCTGCAGTATCGAGTGAGGCACTCACCCCTCTCATGCCTGGGACCTGATTCTCTTGGACTTTGAAAACAACACAGGAATGTCTTTCTTGATCCTGAGCCACAGGCCAAGTGAGCTGGCTTGAGCTGACTGTAAGTTACAGTTGCCTGGGTCTCAGAGTTCCATATTCTATTCCATTGTGAGGGAAGTAGTGTCATCTCTCAAAGCCCAATGATGTAAGCTGCTTACTCACATAAGACCATCCCAAAGACAAACTGGAGGCTGAAATTTTCCCTCCCACATCACTCTATACAAATGTGGACATTGTGAAATCCCAACATGCTCAGATAGGCCTAGGAACCAGCACGGTCTTAGCCTCAAGGAAGCTTTCCTAGGTCAGATCCGTGCCTTATTTGTCACTATTCCTCTCATCCTGCAAAAATCATTTTGCGTCTCAGGGACTTCTCAGCCTGCCATGTGCTTCTTGCATCTATTTCCGACATCTACTTCCTAGGACACTGTTTGGTTTATGTTTCCTAATCTTCTGTTTGCTCTTGAAGCCCCTGTGTGCTGTAATCTTCCAAAAAGGCAAGTATTTACAGGTGGGAAAAATTATAAAAGTATTGGAAAAAACCTTACACATATAGTCAGACATTTTTACACGTGTACATTCTTTTAAGATAAAAGACTATTTTTGATACTTTTGTCACATTTTATGACAGAGGGGAAGGGGAGAAGGGAAGAGGTGCTGCATTGTCTTGTCATAATTCTATGATTATTATTTTTTGGGGTGGGTGTCCAGTCGTGGGGGCCTGAACTCTGGGCCTGGGCGCTGTCTCTAAGCTCTTCAGCTCAAGGCCAGCGATCTACCACTTGAGCCACAGTGCCACTTCTGGCTTTTTTCTTTTTTTTCTTATGTGGTCCTGAGGACTCAAACCGGGGCCTCATGCATGCAAGACAAGCTCTCTACCACTGAGCCACCTTCCCTTACCCTTAATGATTATTATTTAAAACTATATTTGAAGGAATGTAAGATTTAAAGATAAAAAACCGTGCTCCTGTTCTTTTTATAAGCTAGTCGTTTATAAAGTGTTCCTCACTAAAGTCTTGTCACCTGTGTCTCATGAACTATCCTCCTTCAAAATAATCAAGAAAAACCTTCACTAATAAGTGGGCTGTTGTCCAATCTCTGGATAAGAATTTAAGATACAATATTGCGGCGACTCTCTGTGTGTACATCTGTATGGGAATATGTGTGTGTGTGTGTGTGTGTGTGTGTATGTGTGCAAATGTGTGTCAGTGCATATGTGTGTTTTAGGACTTGAACTCTGGGGCTATATGACAATCACAAATATCTTTCCCTTAACTGTAGTGCTACCAATTGTGCCACAGTTCTGCTGCAAGCTTTTTGTAGTGAACTGGAGAGGAAAGACATACAATTTCCTGATCAGGCTATCTGAACTAAATCTCAGGTCTCAACCTCCTGATTAGCTATAGTTATAATTATGAGCCTCCAGAACCTGGTGATAAAACATTGCTACTGGAGGCAGTGGGTTTGAAAGTTTCAGTTGAGCCACACAACACTCTATACCATAATACAGCAACAGCAGCTGGGTGCTGGTGGCTCAAGCCTGTAATCTTAGCTATTCAGGAGGCTGAGATCTGAGGATCGTGGTTCAAAGCCAGCCCGGGCAGGAAAGACCGTGAGACTCCTATCTCCAATAAACCACTAGAAAACAGGAAGTGGCGCTCTGGCTCAAGTGGTAGAGCGCCCGTCTTGAGCTGAACAGTGCAGAGACAGAGTTCAGGCTCTGAGTACAAGCCCTATGAACAAAACAAAAAACAAAAAACGAAAAACAAAAAACAGCAACAGCAAAGCTGTATATCAAAATACAATAATAAGGTATAATTAGAATATAATTTAGGGATACAGTCTGCTAGCATAACTTTAAGGAAACCTTGGTCTTAATAATTTAGCATAACAAAACCAAACAAAATGAGATAATTTTAGTAGACTCCACAAATTTTTAATTCCATCATATAATAATTTCAAAACATTATAAAAACAGGAAAACATTCATAATTATAAGGAGAATTTAAAAAAGATAAAAGATGGTAGGTTATGAAATGGAAAATTCTTGTCATGGTGGATATATAGTGGTATTGTCATGGTGAATATGCGATAAAGTTCTTCGAAACCACAATAGATAAATATATATTTACTACACATAGTCTAACTTGTCTCTAACTCTATTAACTTCCCATTTTCTAATGCACATTATCAATGTATTCATGTTTCTGTATATTCCAAAATAACTAACAGAGTCAGGAGGTTACCAAAATACATTAGCTTCAATGTTTCAGGAGATAAACGTGCTAAATATATTGACTATTCTATATATTAAACATGTAGTGTGTTATCATTGTACTCTCTAAGTATGTACATACACTACTTCAAAGTGAAATGGAATACAACATGGTTTTGCCTGTAAAGCTAGGTATTTGTTATATCAATTCAAGACCAGTGTAGCTTTACCTGCAATGCTCCCCAGCTTCTGGTTATGTGTGATGGAATACGTCTATCATTCCAGGTCCATGGGAGCTGAGAGCAGGAGGATTTCAATTCCATGCCATTCTAGGCAAGAACTGGCACATGGCTCTATCTCAGCCAAATAAGGTTCAACACTGGTTAGCACCTATCACCCTCATCTAGGTAAAAATAAAAATAAGAGCATTGTAGTATAACAAACAATATTAAAACATGCCAATAAACACCAACATGAACAACACACACCTAGTGTTTGTTTCTCATACCTGTAATCCTATTAGCTAGGATTATATATGTGAGCTAGAGGCACCAAGCAGTTCATCATTTTAAAAATGAGTATTTGAAGCCAGGTTCCAGTGTCTCATGCCTGAAATCCCAGCTACTCATGAGGCTGAGTTCTGAGGATCACAGTTCAAAGCCAGCCCAGGAAGAAAAGTCCCCATAAGACTCTTATCTCCAATTAACAACTCAAAAAGCAAAAGTGGGTCTGTGGCTCAATTAGTAGAGTGCTAACTAACTTGAGTACAGTCTCAGGGACAGTGTCCAGACCCTGAGTTCAAGCCCCACCACTGACAAAAAAATAAACATTTTGATATCTGAAATTCTTGTGAATTAAAATGCCTGTGGTGGTATACAATTCTACAGACTACTACAGATTTCATTATATTTGTAGTCAGAAAAAGCATCAGCAATTGAATGAAGGACATTTTTTCATAAACTAGGGCAGATTGGTCTTTAATTAGTAGAAATTGCTGGACTCATACATAATATTCTCTTCCAATAGTACCTATGAGAGGGAGAAAATGAAGGATCATTCTGTTACTTTGGGAGCTTCTGTTATTAATCACTGCAATAAATATTATGAAAATGACACTCTGAAATTATTAGAGAGATGACTTGAATGTTACCTTTCTACACACTCATGCTACTCCCTCAACTAAATCACAGAACTTAAGTAACATTTTAGCTGGGAACCAGTGGCTCATGCCTGTAATTCTAGCTAATTAGAAGCTGAGATTTGAGGATGGTAGTTAAAACCTAGCCCTGGTAGGAAATCCATGACACACTGACCTCCAATTAACCACTAGAAACCCTGAAGTGTCACTGTGGCTCAAGTGGCAAAATGCTAGCCTTGATCTGAACAGCTTAGGGACAGCACCCAGGCATGGAGTTCAAGCCCCAGTATCAAGAAAAAGAAAAAAAGAAAAAAAGGGGAGAAAAGCAACATTTTAAAGCTAATGTGCACATATACACAAAAATTGTACAGAAATAAAGTTATAACAGCCCCTGGACTGTCAAAAAAAGAGATTAAACTGAAATTGTCTTCAACCATTCATTTACACAATCTATACTGGTGGCAAGCTATTGGAGCTCACATCACTAACTAGAGGTAGAATTTGAGAGGATCACAGTTCAGAATGAGTGTGCAAGGAAAATAATAAGATTCTCATATCATCCTTAAGCCTGGCATGTTGGAATGCATTTATGAACCTAGCTACTTCCCAGACAGAGGTGAGAAACTTAGCCTCTGTTCGGCCCTCAGCAAAACTGATAACCTATGAGCAAAGTAACTAAATTGTAAAAGGATTGTTCTAATGGTAGAATACTTGTTCAGCAAACAAAATATCTCAATTCATACTCATCTCCTAAAAGAGGGAAGAATAGGGAAGAAAGAAAGGAAAAAAGAAAGAAAGAAAGGATAAAAGAAAGAAAGAAAGAGAAGAGAAAGAAAAGAAAGTAGAGAAGGAGGAGGAGAGAAGGAAGGAAGGAAGAAAGGAAGGAAGAAAGAAAGAAAGAAAGAAAGAAAGAAAGAAAGAAAGAAAGAAAGAAAGAAAGAAAGAAAGAAAGAAAAAAGAAAGAAAGAAAGAAAGAAAGAAAGAAAGAAAGAAAGAAAGAAAGAAAGAAAGAAAGAAAGAAAGAAAGAAAGAAAGAAAGAAAGAAAGAAAAGAAGGAAGGACGGAAGGAAGGAAGGAAGGAAGGAAGGAAGGAAGGAAGGAAGGAAGAAAGAAAAGAAAGAAAGAAAGAAAGAAAAAAAGAAGGAAAGAAAAAATAAAGAGAGGAAGACAGGAGGAAAAGAAAAGAAAGAAAGGGAGGAAGAAAGAAAGGGAGAAAGAGCGGTATAAATAAAAACGTCATCATGTGTTAGATGTTAATAATGACCCTAAATCATGTTAACCATAAATGCCATCATTTAATTCTCTGGGAAGAGACATTTTGTATCAAGCCCTGTTGTATGGACTTGGGACTCCGGAAAACCGCCAGAGTCCATGAAAAAATGCTAACAGCAAGAGTCATTTATTTGCAATCTCAAGCTTGGTCCTCCGTGCACTTGGTAAATGGTGATGCTAAGAGTCCCCGAGCACAAAATCAGCACAGCTTTTATAGTATTGAACAAACAAGTTTAGGGAACTTCCACATAAGTAGTTACATGATTGGTTTGAGTCCACCCTAACTGCACTGCACTGCACTTTTTCTGAATTATTGGTATGTTCTGTTCCTGGAACACTTGGGCAACTCTTTTGATTTCTTAAATGTGGGCAGAGTTTTGGGCACCTGTGTTTTTTTTCTCTCTCTTGGGGTTACTCTGAGGGAAGCCTAGCAAAAGATGGGGTCAATCTCAAATTGGAGTTACTTTGGCTCTTCATTCTCTTCTCTTCTAGAGCATCAGGGACCAATCATGGTCCCTAATTGGCACAGTCTTCTATATTTACAGTTTGATATTGTGATCTCACAACTGATAGATGGACTGTGCTGATCCTCTCTTTTACAAAGGCCAGTCTACAATGTCCAAATGTGAGTAACAAAATTAACACTACCAAAGGGCCTTACATTTTCTTCCAGCAATCCGGACTCCGTACCTCACAGCTAACTTAATTTTATACCAGATGTACTCATATGCTCCAATTTTAAGACATACTCATACCATTTGCTACATACTTAAACTTTCTGAGATTTGTCTTCTTTACAAACATTTTAAGACAATCCTTTCTTTTTAAATCCTTTCTTACCCAGAGGATACCAATTTTTCCCCAACTCCTTTCCTAATGCTTTCTGTACTACCCTCCTCTTCTTTATAATTCCTTGAGCTTCTTTGTGGTTAGAGATTAAAACTGACCACTTTGCCTTTGACTTGTGGAACCATGTTATCTCAGAAAGCCTCAAGTCACTAGTGGGATGAAAAGCTTGATAGATTTTAAGGCTAAGATTAGGGCTGGGTCTCGTTCCTCTTACTTTATCCATTGATTTAAAAAATCCTCCTTTATCTTTAAAACACACCCAGGAAGAAGCAGGTTATTACCATACCAGAGCGAAAAGAGGCTGTGACCCTGAATGCCTAAGGCAATTCAGCAATAACTTTGCCACTAATATCCACTGTGGGAGTAGCGAGGGTTACTAGATATGACCAAAAGAATGTCCCACAAGATCTTATTTTGTAGCAGATTTCAACAGGGAAGCATTCTCAGGTGATGGAATCAACAGGAGTTCAGTCTATTTTACTGCGGTGGAGGTGGTCTGGGTGATGATGTAGATTTCCTCCAGTGACTGTCAGGCTGTCATTGAACTTTACCCATAAGGGTGTGCAGCAGCAGCAACAACAGCAGCAGCAGCAGCAGGGTCTCTCAGTGGCTCCAACGGACAGTCACACCTTGTGCTGAGCTGCAAATTGCTACACAACCTGGTTAAGGACACATGGCATAGGCTTGGCAGGCTGTGACCCCGCTAGATTTTAAAACTATTTAGACAATAGCCCGGTACAATTTACAAAGATGACAACTTTTTAAATTAGATAGTTCTTTTAATAAGGCTAGGATTTTCTGGGCAGATATAGAGTGCTCAGGCCTGTACTATTATTTCCCATGTCTTTTCATTCTGTCTGTTTTGCCACATTTTTAAATAATGTGAATCTGGTCCCTTGTTCTTCAAAGGGGATGATGGGCAAAGATTCATCTTCTGTCACTTCTTCAAGCTGACTCAGGGATGTTGATCCTAGTTAGCCAGGAACCTATAACCATAGCCTATTTTACAAAGAGGTTATCAGGGTTAAATATCATTAAGAACAATATTTTAACTTTTAAGAAATGCACAGACCTTTTTTCTGGCTACAGCAGTGGAGCTTATTTAGACTTCTGGTTTGCAAAAGGATCTTTCTGGATGGCATAGGAATGTGATCTCTAGTATTCCTAACAGTGCCTCAGTTACCTATGTAGGCCTTCAGACAGATATCAACAGAAACACACTCTCAGGTTTACAAAGTTTTATTCCTGAGCAGCTGAATTTCATGTAGCTGGCATCAGCTCAAAATTTACTGCCAGTTAGAGCTTTTGGCACATACAGGGGTTGGGATCTAAACTATCTTCCACATTTTAAAACCTTATCTTTTTAGTACTATCACAGATGACTGACGAGTTCCTGTCCCTTACAAGGTAGATAAGCATAGACAGTAGGCATGTTTACAAACTATGTTCAAATGACCTCATGGCTCTGACAAATTTTTGAAAGGCCACGCATAAATGACTCTAGGATCTGACATTATTTCTGCCATCCAAGCAGTGGCTTATGGTCTCTGGCTGCTCCTCCATTGCTTTCATCCCAGGAGTGTCTTCTCCACACTGGAAAAAATGCCTCATTGGCATTTCCCTTAGTTAGTTGCTGAACTTGAATTCGAGGCCTGAGTGCTAGCCCTCAACTCTACAGCTCAAGGGTATCACTCTGCCACTTTGAGTCCTAAAGCAACTCTGCTTGCTTTTTCAGCCATCTTTTGACTGAGTAGAGGTGTCAGTTTCACAAGGACCTTTTTCTGCCTGGGCTGGCGTGGAACCAGTTTGCAGATCAACAATTCTCATAAAAGGCCACTTTCATTCACTTAAAAGCAACAAAGTGGTCAACAGAAGTGTCTTTTAAGCATGTTCTTACCTGAAAATTACTAAGAGCCAAAGTAACATCTGATAAGCTTACAAGAATCCTTACTCCTTTTTGGGGGCCTGCTGGGAACTGTTACAAAAAAAAAACCTATGAGAGCAAACTGAAATAGGAAGTAAGCAATTATTTTGGTAATCCTAATTTTTCCTTTTAGCGCTTTGAGGCAAATGTTTAGAACATTTTTACTTTTAAACTTTATATACAGAAATCAATTCCTAATTTGTAATCTCCGTTTTAATATTCTATAGTTTAGCTTTTAGTTGCATTTTGAAAAATCCCTTGACCTCTCAAGGCTAGGTGTCACTCATTTCCTCTTGGTTGCTTGTTTTAATACAGATACACATTAAAACTTTTAAACTCAAATAACAATTTTTTTCTTATTGCAAAAATTGCAATCACCATCACTGTACCAAGAAGCTAGACTTAACACCATTATGCCTTAAAAAATATTCAATAGCAGAATATCATTGAGAACAAATCACATTATATAAATAAACTTTTTAATCCTTTTTAAAGGCCTTCTTAATTTTAATTTTAACTCATCCAAGGGACAGTTTTAGCAATGTTAATCAGATCATTACATCATTCAGTTTTACCATCATGTTTCCAGTGTCTATCTGAAGGTAAGGTACAGAATAAAGATGAGCCACTTAGCCCTTCCTGTGTAATGGGCACGCACCCAATCCGACTCTTTAGGGTTAGATGAACTGCATTTGTGTCAGCTTGACCTCTTTCACCATGCATGGTTTCACTGTGCATGACCAGCTGAACTGCACTTCTGCATGTTCACCCTTCACTCCTAAAGATAGTTCTTCTCTTGTCTTCTAAGTTTCTCCTTGTTAAGCCAGATATCTTGATTACAGTGTAAAGAGACTTATGCATTCTAAAATACCAGATTTTCTAATTTTCAAGTTAAAGAATCCTTTAAAAGCCATTTAAAACAAAGTGAAAATTCTTTAAAAATTTTTTGGTAAAGTCCAAATCTCATAACCTTTTGAATTTTAAATTTAAACACACCCAATTGTTACAGAATGCTGAAAATGTCTATCTTCAATATATTACCAAACACATACAAAACACACTCACACAGATCTTTAAGCATGCAAAAATAAAAACAACTTGTACATACATTTTCTAAAATTTTCAAACAAAAATTTAAGACAATATTTCTTTGAAACTAAGTATCTTTGTTGAGCTTCATTTTTCCAAGGCTTGCTTGTTTACGAAGGCATTTCACCAATTAGTCTTTTGAATCCCTTCTGTTGGAGGAATGCTGGGAGGAGGGTCACCTGAAACTAAACTGGCCTGATTTTTACCCAATTTTAGACAAGAGCACTTTATATTGTCAGGACTAGCTGAAAAGTGAAACCCAGCCACACAGCCTTCTCTGTGACTGAGCTCAGCTGGAGGCTGGAGCTTTTATTTCCCCAGAGATGTTCAAATAAATAACAAAAACACAAAAACCAAAAACCCACATTAAAGCTCGTACCAATTATAAAACAGAACTAGACAACTGAACACGCAAAGGCTGAGTTTATCGCTACCAGAACTCTGTGCCGTTCTCACTCAGCAAGCTGAATCCAGAGTCTGCTGAATGAGCCTGCCACTCTCACCCAGAACTTCCCTACCTCAGGAAACATAGAACAGAGAACAATCAGGTGTCAGTGAATGGGGTGATGTCTCACCAACGTTTGTTGACCCAGGGGCCTTCCAAAGTGGAAGAGAAGTCCCAGTCATTTTGGGGCAAGGGAAATAAGTCCCTAGCAGCCATCCCCTCAGACTGACAGATTCTCCCCTATATTCAGACCCTCCTGGGCCAAGGCCAAAGGCTAAGATAAACTCCAAATGACAAACAGAACACTCAACACTAAGACAGAACTTACAAAGACACACTGCATCATTGTAAATTGTAAACCGGAATGTGCCAAACTACAGATGGAGAGTTTCCCCCAAAATGGAAAACTTCCCAATACAGATGGAAAAATTTCCAAAAAATGTCTGCAAGAAAGTGCCAGACTACAGACAGGAAATTTCCCAAAAATGTCCATACTAAACAGCAATCTACCAAGAGGTGTCTGGGGACATCTTCTCACAGACCCCGTTGGCAATCTTATAGCGTGTCTACCAAGAATCCTTGCCAACCAGAATACAGACCCTGTGGGAAACCAGAATTACAGATACAGAAATTGCAGGCAACCAAATATACAGAACAGCAGTGCCTTGACTTAACAGTTGTTTTTTTGAGTCTCTGTGGTGGGGCGTCTGGATGGTTTTATGAGGGGGATTCCACATGAACCCCCAGTAATGTTGTATAGACTTGAGACCCCCAAAAGACCCCCAGAGACCACGACCAATATGAACAGCATAAGAGTCCTTTATTTGCAAGCTCAAGCTGGTCCTTTGTGTACTCACTAACCAGTGATGCTAAGAATTCCTGAGCACAAAATCAGCACAGTTTTATAGTACTGAACAACCAAATTCAGGGAATTTCCACACAAGCAGTTACATGATTGGTTTGAGTCCACCTGTACTGCACTGCCTTTTCTCTGAACTATTGGTATGTACTTTTCCTGGAACACTTGGGCAACTGTTTTGATTTCTTAAGGGTGGGCAGGGTTGGTGGCAACCTGTGTTTTTTTCTCTCTCTTGGGATTACTCTGAGGGAAGCCTAGCACACGATGGTGGGGTTAATCTCAAATTGGAGTTACTTTGGCTCTTCAGCCAGAATAAATCATAACATACCACATACAAAGCTTTGGTAAAACACAGGTCTGGCTTACACTGTTGGACCAATAGGAGTGTATGTCTACTGCTGTTGCAGGTGTGTCTTAAGGTGTGTGGAGTTTTTCATCCTGATTATCTTGCAATGATGAAATTGACTAACTTCATAATTACCTGGGCAGTTCCCTGCTGATAAATTTAATATTAAGTCACAGCTTAACAAAGAACAATATTTACAATGAAATATATTGAACAATCAGACATGGTGAACAAAATAATTTTTACCTGATTCAGCGTATTTTTTACACTCTATATCACATGTACAAGTTCTTCATTCCCTTCTATGTCGTTATGTTGTCTTTCCTTATTTTGGTTTTGTTTTCAGAACCATGGAATAACAAGGCATTTCTTATATTTTTGTCTTCTAGTCTTCAGAAAGTCTACAGTTAAATAGGCTTAAGTTCCTTTTGTTAGAAAATTAAAAGCACACTGGGTGGGGTCTTTATCATAATTTTGTCATGATATAAAATACGTTTTTATTTCTGGCATTTTACCTGAATAATCTCACTTCAATCTTTTCCAAAGGACACTTTGGTGGAAGGAGGAAATTCAAAGTGGATTCTGTTAGAGAATTTCTTTTTTCTTTTTTGGGGGGAGGGGTCTAGCTGTGGGGCCTGAACTCTGGGCCTGGGCGTGGTACCTCAGCTCTTCAGCTCAAGGCTAGTGCTCTACCACTTGAGTCACAGCACCACTTCCGGCTTTTTTATTTTTTGCTTATGCGGTGCTGAGGAATCGAACCCAGGGCCTCATGCATGCAAAGCAAGCACTCTATCACTGAGCCACGTTCCCAGCCCTCTGGTAGAGAATTTCTGTTTCTAAAAACTCTGGTACATAGTAAGGTAAGCAACTCCAAAATTATTTATTATAGAGATGAGTTGAAAGTCATCTAATACACTTTCCTCAACGAAAACATAGGATTTAAAATAACTAATATTTTTAAAGTTAATGGGCACATGAATTTTCTAGAAATAAAATGATCATTCATGAAACCTTACTGATACTTCAAAGAATGGTTTCCAATAAGAGGAATCACCTTCATACATTTTCACACAATGTGTATCTGCCTGGTAACAGAACCCCAAACTAGAATAAGGCATCTAATAGCTGTCTAATTTTTGTTGCCTTTTTGCAATACTGCTTTCTTATCATATTGATTAGTATAAATTCTATGGCCAGTACAAAATCACATTTGTAATAACAGTTACTAGATTGTACCTTCATGTATGAGATGGTGTGGGTTTCTGGTGGAGCCCTCTCTGGTTTAAAGGGGGAGTTGGTATTGGCACAGTCTCTGTAGTGGAGCAGGGTGAGGCTTAGGGGGTGAAGACCTGTCTGTGTAGGGCTTTGAGACCGCAGGGGAAGTACTAGACTTGTTAGGGGTCTGGTCTCTTATAGAGTAGGCGGTACTTTAGTAAGAAGGCTGGGTTACAGGGCTGGAGGCTGATTGGGGCAGACCTTTGAGAAGGAAGAACAAAGCTACAAAGGAGGAGGTTACTTAGAGGAAGGGTTCTGGGGGAGCATTGTGAGTCCTTGTGGGATATGTAGGATGAGGTTTTCCATAAGGCAGGGCAGTGAATGTAGGCAAGAGGCTAACATAAGTTGGGGATTCTGGTGCAGGAATGCGGAGCTATGAGGGACAGGCTTTTCAGGGTCTGGCTTTGAGAGGTCAGGGTGGTAAAAGGAAGACATGGACTAGTAAGGGGCGAGGTTTCTGGTGGACAATGGCAGGCCTTTGGGGAGTGTGTTAGGGTGGAAGTGGGGTTTCCTGCAGAGAAGGGTGTAGTCACAATGTATGGAGGAGATTTTCAGAACCAGAGCTTTGGGAGAGCACTAATAGGATCCAGTGCACTAGAATGGTTAATATGGGGTTTCTGGTATAGTCAGTCACCACTTTGAAAAGAGGAGTAATGTTAGGTGGGGATTTCAGTGTTGCAAGGCAGGCCATGGGGTTTGTACAGGGTTTCCAGTAGGGCAAAGCAACCTTCCAAAAGGGAATAAGGAGGGACAGGGATTTACAGTTGAACCTTGTGAGGCTTCCAGATGGAGGCCAACTGGTACAGTTGTTTCTAGTGGAGCAATGTGAGTGTTGAGAGATGGGATAGTGTGGTGGGGGTATTCTAGTGGGGTTTTTCTGGAGCAAGGCGGGGCTTAGAGCCATGGGGCTAGTTGGAGAAGGGGCTTTGAGAAGGAGTGGAAAGGATACAAAGGTGTAGATAATTATGGGCAGGGTATCTGGTGGAATAGGGTGTGGATCTGAGGGAGGAGCCAATAGGGGTCCGGTTCATCTGGGGAGTAAGGCAGGACATTTAGAAAATACTTGTGGAAGGTGGAGAGGCTTGTGGTGGAACAGGGCTGGCTTTCCAGGCAGGAGATGGGCTGTGTGAGAAGCTTCTAGCCAAGCAAGGTGAGGCTTCAAGGGCAGTTATAGGGAGGTGAAGGGTTTTTGTTATTGCATGATGGGTTTTGTGAGAAGAGGTAGGTTCAAGGCTGGGTTTGAGAGGTTATTCCACTTAGAAGTAGGCTAGTTATAGGTGGAGGTTCTGATGAAAACAGGAGGGGCTCGAGGGAGAAGGCTAGTTGGGGGTGGGAAATGAAAGGGAATGGAGGAGCTTGGATGTACTAGGAAAGAGGAGCAAGGCGACTCTGAGGGACTAGAGTAGTTAGGGTAGGATATCTGTGAGGGTGCAACATGGTTTATTGCAGTCATCAAAATGGTGATTTAAACAATGTGTCTTTATCATTGGATGCATCGATGTTAAAACATATCTAAGAATGTGAAGCACTACTATACAGATCCTGAAGAAACTCAGAAGGATCTGTGAAATTATGTTGGCATACAATTAATGACTAATTACAGTAGGAATTGATCTTCACTAGGCCCATAAATACTTTCCAGAAGAAAAGGCTACATTGAAAAATAAACAATGAAAAAGAAACAGGCAGGCACACCTTGAAGTAAATATTATCCAATGAACAACAGCTATTGAAGAATGATTGCAATCTTCTTTTACCTAAGTTACAGTTACTGACCTATATTCTTCCCTAATGCCAAATAAAAAAGCCATGAAAATGCAGTAATTATTTTCAAGGCATTAGAATTTAAAGAAAGAATTCAATGAATGTATTGCTAGAAAGTATAAAGATAGATGTCGTCGCTAAAGATTGAAGAAAATATCCCCATCTCTGGACCTCCAGGATGAGAAAGGTTAAGCCAAAGCACAATGAGAATGGACAGAAGTACAGTAGTGCATACCAGTAGTTCCCAAGATGCAATGATGAATGTACCAGGGGAGAAAATTAACAAGATCATCACAGGACTTAGCACTGAAGAGTAGAGAAAAGAGCAGTGAAAATTCAAGGAGAATTACAAAGGATGCCCTTGCATATTTGGCAATAGAGCACATTGAATTGAGGTCTAAAATACGTGTAGGTATTATAGGAAACTACCTGTGCTCATAAGGTGTCACAAGAAGTGATGAACTTACGATTTGCAGGACATTGAATATTCTTAAAAGTCTTGCTTCAGTAGTGAAGAGTTAAACCTTGATAAACTCTGTTTTGAAACACCTACCAAACCATAAAACCAAGACAAGAAGTTCAAAATGTGTATGTTGTTTGACTGTTTGCAATAGTAGAGATTAAAAAAAATCAAATCACATAATGTGGATGCAAAAGGAAAACATTATTAAGGTAATCTTTAAACAAATCACATTTTATGTGAATACTCCTGATTATAACTGATTTGTTTTCCTTACAGATTTTGGATGCACAAAAACAACAAAAAACAAAAACAAAGCAAAGCAAAAGACACTTGGCAATAGAGCTGGCTGCCAGTGCCTTATCCTTATTTCTAGATAGTCACGAGCCTGAGATGGGAAGGTCAGAGTTCACCGATGGCTGGGGTAGCAATCCATGAGACATTTATGTTCAATTGTTCAATCAAAGACAGATTGAAACCTTGGATCAAATAGTACAGACTCAGTCAGTCATTACTGAAAAAACCAAGCAAGAGTTTGAGGCTCCAAGTCAAGTTTTATTACTGCGCAGCGCGCATGCGCACGGGCAGACAAACACACACACACACACACACACACACACACATACACACACACTCACACACACATACACACACACACACACACACACACACAAATGGAATGAGAGAGGAAGAGGGAGAAAAAAAGGGAATATTAACAGTTTAAAATGTGAACCTGTCTGCCAGGACTATCCTAAGCATATATTAATAAAAATGAAGGAAACCATGGAACCTAGGTTCCATTACTGTTTTCCCAAGTCTTTCCATTTTCTTAAGAAAGGGGCTGTCATTCTTTCTGATAGAAACATAAAATTTCATTGTGTAGATATACTACCTTTTCTTGATCCATTCATATATAGAGGGGCTTGTCAATGGGTTCAATATCTTAGATATGGTAATAATGCTTCCAAAAACATAGTTGTAGATTTAGTGAGTTTTACCTTGAGATCATTTCCACAAATGCCCAGGAGTGGGATTGCTGGTTCCAGAGGTATGTACATTTGACCTTTCAAAATGATGCTAATTGAAATGAACTCCAAGGTATGGAAACAAGTCATTTTTTTCAGATGTCAGCCTTGATATCTCTAAAGTAGTGTATCTAGATCTTATTTTATTTCATTTGTCTTGTTCCATTGGGTTATCCCTATCAATCTCTGTCTTAATTCTGGTACCTTCCATTTTGTATATACATTTATCTGATTTGGAGAAGGAAAGGAAAAACATAGTGATGAAAGAAATACAAAGAGCGACCCACTGCAACAATGATATTCACAAGACACTATGTCAGAAATGAACTTGACAACTTTGGGATGGGGAGAGGGGTAGGAGTTGGGAAAGGATATGAGAACAACAATGGAGTGGGTAACAATATTCAACAAGGAATTTACCTTACTCATGTAACTGTAACCACTCTTAAAGTATCTTTGAAATAAAATTTAAAAATTGAACCTATCCTAGAAAAAATATCCTTTTCAAAATAATACATCTCTCACAGTACTTGTGAGGGATTCTAGAGTCAAGCTGTTAGACCTGGAAAGGGATAGATTGGGAAGCCATCTCAAACAACAATCAAAAGGCTGAGAGCTGTGCTCTGGGAAGGTGAAACAGTCAAGGGAAGACAGGGGTATGAGTTATTACCTCAAGGGTATTTAAGTTAGAGATGTTGGACACTAAAATATTAAGACTTTGGAGACAAGATGGATGTCTGTGCTATAGTTGTAATGACTATTGCTCCCTTCTGCTCCCTAACAATAAGGGATGCAGTTATCACTATGTTTACAAACAATACCTCATGTAAATAATTATAAACACAAGCTAGATTGATGCCTTAGTTTGTGGACATACCTGTATCCACTGACCACCCCCTATAGTAGAATGAATATAATGTATGTTAAGCAGGATTTGGGGATCCAGAAGCTGGCAATGAGGCTTTGGGTCCTCTGGTGTCTTCATTCCTATCACTTCCTGTGATTTCTCAGTTCTTTGGCCAGGTATCCCATCGTATTTGCTGTCCCAAGGTTGCGGTTAATGACAGTACTGATATTCTGAATACCTCAAAACAAACCACATAAAAATACTTCTTCAAAGAAGATTGACAAATGTATAGGATCACCTGGAAAGATACTAAGCATTAGCAGTCAACCTGTGATCCTCTAGCAAGAAAGTACAATTCAGGACTATCTTTACTTCTGATAATAAAACAGATGGATAATTGTCCCTTTTGTATATTTGGTATTTGGTATTGCATATATTTTCAGAAACACATATACATTGTCAAATAATGTTATTTATTTCATAGGTCAGACCACGTCACTGGAGTGATGTCCCACTTACCTGAATTACACTTAGGTGAGTGTGAATTGCCTATTTACGACCATTTCTCCATGAAACTCAGCAACACAGAATGAAGTATCAGGGTCAGGCCATTCCATACCTGTGAGGATTTATACATTGATTAGAGTAATATACACCTCTCAGTACTCATGGCACATTCTTGTGTTATAATTGTCTTCAGATGAGAAAAATGCTAGAGCTTAAAGTAGAATGATGGGCAATACATTTTCAATGCAAGAGTGATGATCACCCCTGCAATTATTCTCAGTGGAGAATCCTTCCTATACATTTTACTGACTTAAATTCTACTTTGTGCTTTACCATTATCAGGCAGGGTCACACTGTATTGAGCTACAATACTGCAGCAACCTTAGCTGCCTTTGAATGTTACCTCCAATCTTGGTACTAAGGTCAACACTGCAACTGTAACCACATAGTTACAGGACACCCGAACTTTTCTAGCCTGGTTAACAATTGAGCTATCACTGCTCATTGCCAGTGTCAAAGATCTCACTCTTTAGATTTATTGTTTATCTTCTTGTATTTCCAACACTGCCTTAGATGTTGGTTTTTGAAGTAGAACTTTTAGTGTGCATCTGATTTATGGGGGTGCTAGTGATGCCAGTTGAACTGCATATATTATAATGTAACTAATTTGATGTTTTGACATATGAATTAAATTTTGGTAATTGAGGAAGTGAATACACTTCACTCACAAAAGTTTCTTTATGTGTATTGGTATTGCTATATTGTGAACTTCCTAAACGCAATCCATGGAAGCACATGTCCCTAATTCCATCACTTCTGTCACTGAGACAAGGCTTGAAAGGTCCAGACCATTTGGCACCTCATAGTAAGAACCTTTCTACAAAGAAGCGGGAGAGAATAGCAAAAAGAGAAAATGAATCTTCTAACAGTTTTGTTACATATTCATTATGCTTAGCCATTAAGACCACCATAATAGTATTGTTTATGACTTCTTACCTACTCTTTTCTGTTCTGAGCAGTTTTATTGATGGATCTTTAAGAAATCATAAAAGAATAACGTAAGAAATCTATATAAATCATATAAGAAATCATAAAAAATAGTCTGTTAGGTAAATATACTCCTAAAGATATAATTTGAGGAAAGTATTAATCACATAAAATGTAATGCAATGACTCTTTATTGAAAACTTCAGCAGTTGTAGTTTATTTATTCTTATAACAAAGTTCATAAAGTAAGTTACAATAGTATTCCAAATGGAACACAGAACTAGAAACCTGAAGGGTAGCACTAAAAAATGTTACTGCTACCACTAATAGAGTAAGAATGAAATTAGGCAAAACTCCTTCAGAGTAAAAGCCACAGGACTTCCCCATCATTATTTTCATTGTTCATATGAAGAAAAGACCTTTTTTGTAGTAAAGACAAATTTTCACAGATATTAGCATTAATTGGGTATATATTTCTTAAGGCATTGGGACCTACTACACAATGCACAGACACTATTCCAAGCACTGCACCTGCATTAGGGTAATTGTAGTGCTTATGAGTGTTTTTCAAGTTAGAAAATGAATTAACTATTTTATTAAAAACAGAAGTAGGCAACAAGGAGAAGCAAATTTCCCAAATACCCAAGACTGATCAGTTGTAGACCCATAATTCAAATCCAGGTTACACCAGGCATATCTGAGGATATTCTTTGTCACATTCATTACCTTTCAAGAGCTATGGAGCAGATGAACCCACATTATCTTCCTATAATAGCAATAACAATGCTACAGAATATAGATATTTTTAAATGAAAAGGGTGTGGCTAATGAAAGTGTAAGTGTTCTTTATACCAAACAGAGATCAGTTTAATTTCTCAAAAAATACATGAATGAACATCATTCAGCTTCCACTTTTCATTATTCCTGGAGTAATTGCTTAAGGAGACCAAATCCATGTCAAAGACACTTGTGCTGATAAACACAGGCTTTTATCATGAAGAACCGTGAATACACAGTGAATAGTTCGTTATGGATATATAAACCAAAAGAAATAATTTCGTGGAGGTTCTGGGAAGATGGCGGAGGAGAAGCTGGAGGCTAAACAAGCTCCCTCATAGAAAGCAATTTTAGAGTTCCAGCGAACAGTCCTAAGCCAGAGAACCACACCAAGTGTGCCTTCACAGGTCAGAGAGTTAGGCCAGAGAGGGAAAATACAGGCAAGGAGACAGCTCTGAGCACTTGCCAGCAGCTGCCGCCGCGGCAGCAACAGTGGTGGCGGTGGTGGCCATATCCGTCATATCTGAATCACAGAGAGTCTGGGATGAAGGAGCCAGATGCAGCGGGTGAGCAGATTCTACTCAACACCAGCAAGAACCGACAAGGAGCGCACATCTTCATCCTGCAGTTCGCAGACCAGAGACGACCCAGGAACCAAGACTCGGTGGAAGTAGAAGCCTGATGTTCTCACTCCTTCTCAGGGAGCAGAGGAGGGAAGGCCACCCCTCCCTCCCCAGTACTGGAGATCTCCATCTTGGATACCGACAAAGCTCGGCGGAGCTGCTAGCTCCAACTCAGGCCTTAGAAGTAAACTAGAGTCATTTAGCAGGTCACAGGAGCCTAACCTGACCTGCCAGACTCAGCTCTACCCAGGGAAAAGTCACCCAGCTCGGGTGCCAGCCCCAGGATTGGCTTTCTTCACTGGGTAATCAGAGCCAGAGGCTGCCCCTCCCTTTAGCAGAATCGACAATCAATTGAAATTCAGTAAACATAAACCCTGAGAGTGGGTCCAGGCTGGGCTCTGTGAGTTTCTCACAAACCAGCCTCTGGGAAAAGCTGTTGTTTGCTGAAAGGCCTCAACACTACCTAGAACCTAGCCTCATCACAGCATCTTCAAAATTGAGGAAAAAGCCATCTCGTTCTTTTGGGATACTTAAAGCAGATCTGCCTCTCATTGAACTAACCTGGGAGGAGGAGCGCAAAACGTTGGGGAAAGCAGACCATTTACTGCCTGTTCAAACTGACTTAAGAAACCAACCAAGCCACAGGAACACAAGCAGACCAGAGACTCCAACAAGAGGCTGGTTAAGGACATAAGGAAGATACAGGATTTTTCCCACCCCTCCCCAAAAAATCAAAGAACATTTTTGTACCTTTTAAAAAAAATTTTTTCTAAATTTATTTTTAATCTTTAATTTTTACATTTTTTGAAAAAAAATTTTTTTCTAGTAATTTTTTTTTCCTCTTAGAATTTTATTTTAGGGGTATAAGTGTGTGTGAATCTGCTTTATTTTTTGTTTTTGTTTTTGTTTGTTTTTGTTTTTTGTTTACCTCTACTGAACTTCTGGTCTTCTTTTCTTTCTTTCTTGTCCTTTCACCTTTTTTTTTCGTTCATTCTTCTTTATGTTACTTAATTGTTGTTCTACACATTCTCAGATAAACTCATAGTCGAATATTAGACCTTATCTCCCATTGTGTACAAACTTAATCCACAAATTTATTACTCAATTCAAAACCTCTCAGACTTAAATTTCTTAATAGCAGTACTACCTCTTTATACCTATATAATATTTTAAGTATTTTTATTTTTAAGTTTTTCACATCTCCTTTATATCCCACCCCTTCTCTCATTATATTCACTTTCTTCTCTGAATAGATCTAAAACAAAGCTCCAACAAAGAATTTGAAGCCATCAAAGCTGACCAACTAGAAGGAAAAGAAATTAAAAACAAAGTAGAAAGCCTTGACAGCAGGTTAGACCATGCAGAAGAGCGAACCTCGGGGATTGAAGACAGCCTAGATATTATAGAGAAAGAACATAAAACCATCCAAGACAAGTCCAAGAAATATGATCGATCCATCCAACAGTTGGAAGACACCATCAGAAGGCCTAATCTAAGAATAATGGGTGTAGAGGAGCTCCTAGAAACAGAAGTTAATGGTCTAGGAAATTTGTTTAACAGGATCCTAGCAGAGAACTTCCCACACATGCAAAAAGATAGGCCTATTCAGATACAAGAAGCTTTTAGAACTCCAAATAGACCAGACCACAATAGGACATCCCATCGGCACATTATAATCCACACAGGATCAACTCAGACCAAGGAAAAGATCCTTAAAGCTGTCACGGAGTAAAGATTGATCACCTACAAAAAGGAAACCAATTAGTATCACCTCAGATTTCTCAGCAGACAATCAAAGCAAGAAGAGCCTGGAATGATGTATGCCATGACCTAAAAACAAACAACTATCAACCAAGAATACTGTACCCAGCTAAACTCTCTTTCATAACTGAAGGCCAAATGAAAACCTTCCAGAGCAAAGAAAAATTGAAACAATACATCTCCACCAAACCAGCCCTACAAAAGATTCTTAAAGATGTCCTACACATAGAAAACCAACAAGACCGCAATAAAGGCCAAGAAACTGCACCCAAACTGAGAATCTAAAAACCATAGGAAGAACCCACTTTTTACAGCCCCCAAGAAGGTGGATAACATGGCAGCAACTCCCAAATAACTCTCAGTCCTGTCTCTTAACATTAACGGACTTAACTCTCCAATTAAGCGACATAGACTGTCTTGTTGGATTAAAAAACAAGATCCTTCTAACTGGTGCCTTCAGGAGTCACATCTTGCCCGTAAAATAAACACATTTTCAATGTTAAAGGCTGGAACAAAATCTACTAAGCAAACGGCCCCCATAAAAAGTCGGGAGTTGCAATCCTAATATCAGATAAAATAGACTTCAAATGAAAATTCGTGAGAAGAGATAAAGAAGGTCGCTACATACTAATTAAGGGATCTCTCCTTCAGGAGGATATTACAATTCTAAATATCTACTCGCCAAACAATGGAGCTCCCAAATTTATCCAAGAAACACTACTTTCCCTTAAATCCCATATAACTCCAAAGACATTAATTGTTGGGGATTTTAACACACCACTCTCCCCACTAGAGAGATCAGCTCGGCAAAAACTCAACAGAGAAACTGCAGATCTATACAACTGCATAGACCAAGTAGATTTAACAGACATCTACAGAATATTTCACCCAACAGCATCAGAATACACATTCTTCTCAGCAGCACATGGAACACTTTCTAAAATAGAACACATTTTAGGCCACAATGCAAACTTGTCAAAATTCAGAAACATTGAAGTTATACCTTGCATTCTCTCTGACCACAAGAGAATAAAATTAGAACTCAACACCAAAAGCCACCAAAGAAAGTCCGGTAACACCTGGAGGCTGAACAACACAGTGCTGAATCACGAGCGGGTCAAGGTAGAGATTAGAAAGGAAATCCAAATGTTCATGTTATTCAACAAAAACGAGCACACAAATTACCAGCTCTTCTGGGACAAAGCAAAGGCAGTACTCAGAGCTAAGTTTATAGCTCTGAGTTCCTACAGCAAAAAATTGGAGAGATCTGAAACCAACAATTTAATGAGACATCTGAACCTCCTTGAAAAAGAGCAGCAAGATAAACCCCAATCCAGTAGATGGAAAGAAATAATAATTAAAATTAAATCAGAATTAAATGAATTAGAATCCAAAAAAACTATAGAAAGAATCAACAAAAAAAAGAGTTGGTTCTTCAAAAAAATTAACAAAATTGACAGACCCTTAGCAAATCTTATCACAAAAAGAAGAGAACACACCCAAATAAATAAACTCAGAGATGAGAATGGAAACATCACCACAGAAAAAATCAATATTCAGAACATTATAAGGGAATACTTCGCAAAACTTTATGCAAATAAATTTGAGAACTTGGCAGAAATGGACTTTTACTAGCAAATATTGACATGCCAATACTAAACCAAGATGAGTTAATCCATGTTAACAGGCCCATATCAAGCATTGAAATAGAAACAGCAATAAGAGAAGTCCCAGCTGAGAAAAGTCCAGCACCATATGGTTTTACAAAGGAATTTTACAAGGCCTTCAAAGCAGAGCTCACACCAACACTCCTCCAACTCTTCAATGAAATTGAAAGGGAAAGTTCACTGCCAAACATATTCTATGAAGCCATCAACACCCTCATCCCAAAACCAGGCAGGGACTCATCAAAGAAAGAGAATCATAGGTCCATTTCTTTGATGAACATTGATGCAAAAGTTTTCAACAAAATTTTGGCCAATCAACTTCAACAATTCTTTCAAAAAATCAAACACCATGATCAAACAGGATTCATTTCAGGGATGCAAAGCTGGTTCAATATACGCAAATCAAATAATATTATTCATCACATCAACAGGAGCAAGGATAAGAACCACATGGTTATCTCAATAGATGCAGAAAAAGCTTTGACAAGATCCAACTCCCCTTTAGGATGAAGGTTTTGGAAAAATTAGGAATCCATGGAACAGTCCTCAAAACGATAAAGGCTGTATATGGCAAACCTACAGCCAGCATCATACTTAATGGTGAAAAAATTAAGTCATTTCCTCTTAACTCAGGAACAAGACAAGGATGTCCACTCACTCCACTTCTCTTCAAACTAGTATTAGAATGCCTAGCTACAGCAATAAGACAAGATGCAGACATAAAGGAGATCCAAATAGGGAAAGAAGAATTAAAACTCTCCTTCTTTGCAGATGACATGATCTTCTATTTAAAGAATCCCATAGACTCCACTCCCAAATTACTCAAGCTGATTCAAAACTTTGGCAAAGTAGCAAGGTATAAAATTAGCCCACCAAAATCAATGGCTTTTCTGTATGCCAACAATGAGAAAAGTGGGGCTGAAATTAGGAAAGCAACTCCATTTGTAATAGCCCCACAAAAATTAAAATACTTAGGAATTTACTTAACCAAAGAAGTGAAGGACCTCTATAATGAAAACCTTAAAAACTTGAAAAAGGATATCAAAACAGAACTTAGAAAATGGGAAAAACTCCCATGCTCCTGGATTGGAAAGATTAACATAATAAAAATGGCAATACTTCCCAAGGCTATCTACAAATTCCATGCGATACCTCTCAAAATTCCAACCTCATTCTTCAAGGAAATAGAAGAGGCAATCCAAAAATTCGTATGGAACAATAAAAGACCCAGAATAGCAAAACCGCTCCTCAACGGACAGAACACTGCTGGAGGAATATCAATACCAAATTTCAAACTCTACTATAAATCCATAGGAATCAAAACAGCATCGTACTGGCACAAGAACAGAACTCAGGAACAATAGAATAGAATTGAAAACCCAGAAATGAACCTACAGACCTATAGCCATCTAATCTTTGATAAGGGAGCTAAAAAAATAGAATGGAAGAAAGACAGCCCCTTCAGTAAATGGTGCTGGCAAAATTGGTTAACTACTTGTAGAAAACTAAAGCTAGATCCTTATATATCACCCTGCACCAGAATCAACTCCAAACGGATCAAAGACCTCGGGGTCAAAGGAGCCACTCTGAAAACATTACAGGATGGAATAGGAGAATCCCTAGGTCTCCCTGGCGCAGGCCGAAATTTTCTGAATAGAGACCCGGAAACACAACTAATCAAAGAAAGGTTGGACAAATGGGATTGCATGAAGTTGCAGAGCTTCTGCATGGCAAAGGACATAGCTATAAAGGTCAGTAGAAAGCCCACAGATTGGGAGAACATCTTCACTAGTCATACAATGGACAAGGGTCTCATATCTAAAATATACTTGGATCTCAAAAAAATTAAATACCCCAACAACAAATCCTCAATGAAACAACTGCCCAATAAATAAGTGGGCAAATGACTTAAAGAGAAACTTCTCAGAAGAAGAAAGAAGAATGGCCAATAGACACATGAAGAAAAGCTCAACCTCCCTAGCCATAAAAGAAATGCAAATCAAAACAACATTGTGATACCGCCTCACACCAGTTGGAATGGCAAAAATCTAGAACTCTAACAACAACAGTTGCTGGAGGGGATGTGGACAGAAGGGAATCTTACTTCATTATTGGTGGGAGTGTAAACTTGTTCAACCACTTTGGAAAGTAGTATGGAGGTTCCTCAAGAGACTCCACATAGACCTCCCCTATGACACAGAAATCCCACTTTTGGGCATTTACCCAAATGCTTACAAACATGACCACACTAAAGCTACCAGCACAACTATGTTTATTGCAGCATTATTTACCATAGCTAAGATATGGAACCAACCCAAATGCCCCTCTGTAGATGAATGGATCAAGAAACTGTGGTATATATACAGAATGGAATTCTATGCCTCCATCAGAAAGAATGACATTGCCCCATTTGTCAGGAAATGGAAAGACTTGGAAAAAATTATAATAAGTGAAATAAGCCAAGCTCAAAGAAACATAGGTCCCATGATTTCCCTTATTTGCAATATCTAGTATATATATGAGTCAAGCAGAAAAAATCAGATAAGTTGATGTTAGGAAAATGAACCCTTAGATCTGTATTTAATGCTTTTTATTCTTTCATGCATTTGTTTCTAAAGCATTTATAAGGTTATTTCTTTGTTGCTTTGTATTTCCTGCCCCCACAGTATAACCCCTGCTTTCACTGCATTTGATGTCGGTATAATTTGTGGAGGGGAAGGGGAAAAACAATTTGTTTAAATAAGGATACAGGGGACCCGTTGCAACAATGAGAAGTACAAGTTGTCATGTTGAAAATGAACTTTACAACTTTGTTGAAGGTTGAGATGGATTGGGTAGGAGGGTGGGGGGGGGAGGCTGGGAAGGGATGGGAAGGGTAAACAAAGGAGGAGGCTACAATGCTTGATAAGAAATGTACTCACCATCTTGCCCATGTAATTGTAAGCCCTCTGTACAGTATTTTCACAATAAAAATAAGAAATAATTTCATGACTAGTTACATCCTGGTTGTACCAAAGAAAATCTACTCCCTATTCTAAAACACATATCAATTTAATGGATATTAGTATAATCAGTATAAATTATGTGTGCATAACTTATATAATGTATTCTATTACATAACATATAAATCATATGTTTATAATATATGTATCATTATTGATCTTCTATAATACATTATTCATAGTAGTATTATACTGTGAATGATACAAGGAATGACAAATTTATTTAAATAAATATAGTTGTATGTTTCCTTCACATAATTTGTTTTTGTGCCAGTACTGAGACTTCAACATTAGTCTGGGTGTTGTCCCTGAGCCATTTTGCTGAGACTGGTTTCATATAACTATCTTCAAATCTCAGCCCATAGGTATCTGGGATTACAGACATGAGTCATGTTATATTTTTTAATTCCATCCTTGGCATGTTCTTACATAATTATTTTTGAATATTAAATGATAGTATGATATTACATTTCTAAACCAATTCAGAATAAATAACTATTTATCGGGTAAAACTATATGGTGCTATCGAAATTGTAAGGACCCTACTTTACTATCAATTTTCAAAGATATTGCTAGTTTAATTCATGGACAGACAAGTAGAAAAATTAAATTTTGTGTGCATAGTATATGCAGTGTACTATGTTACATAACATATAAATGATATATTTATAATATATGCATAATTAGGTATATTTTATAATTACTATAAATAATATATATAAAACTGATTTTAATATTATTCTGTGAAGCATACAAGGAATGACAGCATAACTATCTTAACTGTATTCTTTTCAACAGTATGTAAACTATGCTATAAACATATATCTTCAAGAAAGCACACCTCTGTAATCCCATATTCACCTTCAAATATTCTCCACGTTGCTATGAACATCCTCTAAGATTGGCAACACTTATCCACAGAAAACAGTTTGTGATACTTTCTGGATAATGTTGCTTGTCCTCATCCCTATCAGCCTTTCAGCAATTTCAGTGAAGAGCATTTTCTCCTGCTTTGCCTATAGACAATATCATCTTTTGTTATTTCCCAGCAAAGAAATTGTGGTTAGCAGGGTTGAGCACTGATACATTCAGATGTTCTTCTGTTGTGAATTTTTCTTTTCTTTCTTGGACAGTGAACTGGCATAACGAAAAACATTTAAGGCAGTGTGTTTTGGTGTATATGAAAACATACTAATTTGAAAATATTACAAATATTCGTTCTTTAAATTTTATGTTTAATTCAAATATAATAGGGGTGGTTTTAGTGGTGCATGCCTTTAAATCTAGCTATTTAGAAATCTGACAACAGAGGATCATAGTTTTAAGCTAGACCAGGTAAATGGACCATTAGACACTTTTCTTCAACGAAGAACCAAAAAGCTAAAACTGGAGCTGTGGCTCAAATGGAAGACTGACAGCCTGAGCACAAAAATAAAGTAAAAGAACCTAGGTCCCGAATTTAAGTCATAGTATTAGCACACATGTACTATATATTCTGTGAGATAATTTGTCAAAAACTGGTCATAGATTACATATGAGGTGTGAAAATGTATGTAAGTCTGAAATGACCCCAAGGTATTTTGACAAGACAACTAAAAGAGATATCACTTAATCAAATAGTAATGAGGGATAGGTTTGTAGATAAAGATCAAAGCTCACTTTGGAATCTTGAGTTTGTTAAAATCAGTAGCTAGGAGTTGTCAGTAGACAGGATGCTATTAAGGACTTGAATTAAAGAAAGAACAGAGCCGGAGGGGGGGAGACAAAAAACAGAAATAATTACATGTACTCAGTGGTAAAATCATGAGAAGGAAGATTACAGAACTACGCCCTGGGATACACAAATATGTAAAAGATGACAAATGAAAAACAGTAATAAGTATGTAATGCAGACTTATATAGATACGTATTTTTAATGTTTAATTGCTATGAAGTGATTGTGTGATGACCTAAAATTTAAGAAATTGGTAAGTTCAACTATCTCTTGGGCCAACCGTCAGAGATATTTTAAGTAAAATGGGGCCAGAGTAGTGTGTCTTGATTTGCCAAAGTGAAAACAGGTCAATATTTGGAAAGCCATTTTTTGTACATGTGGTTGGAGTGACAAATAATGGTTTGTTCAAGTGTCAGTAGAAGGGTACAGTTTTAGCACAATGATAGAAATCTTTCAAGGATCTGGCAGATTTTCCTACTGTCTTCAATTTCCTTTTTTTTTCTGAAAACTAAAATAGCATTACTGGAAGCCAGTCCTAAATTGTACCTTTGTCAAGTTTTCAGATATTCAGTCTATCACATGCCCAAATAATAGAGAATGGGAACAGGTATACATTGTGCACTCACAAGTCTCTGGACTTTCTCGAAGAGCCTTCTGCCATTGTGGGATGGATAGGGCTGGGTAATTTACAAAGTATCCATTATAGATTGAAAGTATTCTGCTAAGTTGACACCTGAGATATCGGAAGTTTTAACTGCATTGTATTGATTTTTATGAATCAGTTAATCAGATTCTTTATAATACATGATTTTACTAGACTGTGAAATGCATGTTTGTTCTATTTCCTTTTTATAATATATAGTATGTTTTGAAATTTTTTATAAATCATTCACCTTTTTATTTTTTTTTCAATATGGATTACTCTTAGTTCTCAAGAGTGGGGAAATGCACAGGAACTTTGTAACTTGAAGTCATATGTGTCATGTGTCATATCATATTTTCCTTGTAGAGAGTTGGTAATAAATTATATGTAATTTATTTTTCATTTTTATTTATTGTCTATTGCAGAGTTTGAACTCAGGGCCTGGGCACTGTTCCTGAGGTCTTTGACTCATCGAGCCACAGTATCAATTTTAGTCTTAATGATTAATTGAGATAAGTGTCTCACGGGAACTTTTCTTCCCAAGCTGGCTTTGAACTGTGAATCTCAGATATCAGCCTCCAGATTAGCCAAGATTATAGGCATGAGCTACCAGCACCTAACTATATGTAATTTTAACTGTAGTTTTCTTCAAGTGTTTCATCCTACATTGAAGTCAATTTTCTTACAAATTTTCTAATAAATATATAATCCATTCAATTTTGAAAATTACTGCTGTATCTCCCACTTATTTGTGGCATTTCTGAAATCCAAGTTCCTCTGTGTGTCAGGGTGGATCCTGTTGCCTATGACAAGTATTATTGTTGAATACATAGCATCTGGCTACTTAGAGAGCAAAGGATGTGAAGCTACAGTAGTCACATAAAGAACTTCCAGGACAATTAAAGGGCAAATCACGTATTCTCTGTGTAGGTGAATAGGGCACATAGAAAAAAAAGTCTTATACTTGAAAGTGATTGAGTGTGTGTGCACATAGGTTTTCACTTATTTAACTGTTGCTATAGATTTACACATTCACTAGTATAAAACAATATTTCATATATATATATATGTACATGCAGATCACAGTTTCCAAAATCCAGAGAACCACCTCCATGGGTATCGCATTCCTATGTTGCTTTGTCCAGCGGTAGAGAAATTACTCAGAGATTCAAGCATATATCTTTCAATATGTTGCTTGTTCCTAACACTAAAATTAGGAAGTCTGTTAATATATAACCTAGGTTATATTATAATATATTTAAAATATCATATATAATGCATTTGTATATTATATATATTATTTATAATACCTGACATTATTATAAATTTATAAGGAAAAATACAATAAACATATCAATGTCCATACTTTCCTAGCCATGATTAGGTTCAGTAGAGTTAGGTGCATTACATCTCAACAAGGAAAGTCTACTTAAATTCTGATGACGTTGAGCTAGATAAGGAGAATTCCTGTAAATGAAGCCTCGCTTCAATTTTGAGAAAAGATAAGTTTGGAAGCTTTTTTTCTGTTTTTTGGAGGGAGGGGGTTTCTTTCACCGGTCATGGGGCCAAAACTCTGGGCCTGGTTGCTGTCCCTCACCTCTTCATCTCAAGGCTAGTGTTCTACCAGTCCAGCCATAGCGCCAATTCTCTGAGGAATCAAACTCAGGGCCTTATGCATGCAAGGCAAGCACTGTAACCACTGAGCAACCTTCCCAGCCCAAGTTTGGTAGTTTTCCAGAGAGGATTTTGGCATTTGCTTTGCATCCTTGATTTGTAATGAATAGGTATTATTTTGCTCCAAATTTTGTCTCCTTTTATGTTCCCTAAACAGTTACGCAGGATCATCATTCCATCACATATATTTAAGTCCTTCTTTTATTTCTTTTTATCATTATTGTTTTGTTGGTGTTGTTTTGCTGATCCTGTATCTTGAACTCAGGGGCTAGGCAGTGTCCCTGAGCTCCAGGCTAGTGCTCTACAACATGAGCCACAGCACCACTTCTGGCTTTTTTTGCCTGGGCTTCATTTGAATCATAATACTCAGATCTCACCCTCCTGGGTAGTTTGGATTACAGATGTGAGCCAACAGTGCCCAGTAATCCTTCTCTTTTAGGTATTATTCTAAAAGCCTCCTATCCAAGGTCACTCCTAAGATAGTAAATGGACCTATGTCAAAAGTTCCTTCACAATCTCATCTCCTGTAATCGCTATGGTGTGTCTTTTCCATCTTATCTTGAACCCACTTCACTGTTCTGTTCCTAACCCATGGTTCTAGGTGTGTCACAAATAATTACCTAAATTTAGTAGCTCTAAACCCTGAATCAATCAATTATTAATTTCATTTAATTTTTTCCAATATGATTGTTTTTCAGCACAAATCTGAGCTTATACTAATTATGCCAACTGTCTGGTAGCTCCATTGTAAATTCACTTTATTCTGCTTAACCAGAAATGGAGAAGTAGAGACCGACCACAACACATTTGCATCTTTCTCAATGAGCAGTGAATGGCAGGGGAGTATTTAAGATGCTTCCCATGTTCTCAGTTAGCTAGTACAAGCTTGGATTCCAGCTCAAATCTTGATAAACAGATACAGAAGTTACATGTAGCCTATTATGCCAGATTAACAGCTAGAGAGATAGATGAGAAAGTGGAAGGGCTTGGTGTGAAAGCCACAGGTTGAAAAGAAGCAGAATTCAAAGGATGTGGAAATGAAGTAAGCTACCTGGAGGGAAAAGGAGAGGCAGCTGAAGGTGATGACCACCTAGATAAAGAAGAAAGAGTAAGTTTGAGGCCACCTGGACATGAGAGTATCCCATGTGAGGTAGAAGAGTCTGGCTGTCCAGAGCCAAAGAGAGAAGTTGGAGGAGCATCAGCAAGTGCTCTTGCCCATTTCTAAGGAGCTCCCAGAATGCCAGGGTAGAAATTGGCAGCTTCTCAGAACATTGCTGTTGAGCACATCTCAGATCCCTTTCTATCATGATAATTGACACTGGAGAGGAGCAGCAAGAGTTGTTTGAGGTGATTGCAACTCACTATGTGGAGCGTGTTCTGAAGCATTGTGGAGTGTGGTCTCTCAGGATGCCTAGGGCAAAGATAATATAGCTGGTGTCAAAGAATGCAATCTACTTGGAGTAGGTATTTATAGATGGCACGTGCCTGAACACAACAAGCTGATAATGAGCTTCTAGAGGTAGTTCCCTAAAGATCTAACAGCCAAAACTTGAGAGGCACACCCAGAGCTTTGAACCACATCAGCCCACCATTCCAATTGATTCTACCATAGTGCTGGCTACCCATTTTCACACCCATGACCTTTTTACCCTGATTGTGCCCCACAATCCCTCACAACTTTTACTCTCTCACTTTTTCGATGCTTTCTTGTCCTTGCTAAACAGTTTTGTATGTCTGTATTAGCTGTTGCTGCTACCCAATTTCCTGTCACTGCAACTCAGCAATTACAGTCACAATTACCATTTCCCTGGTATCCTAGTTCTACTACTCTATTCTGCTACCCATAATTCATAATACCATGGTTCCAGCCACCTGATCCCTGAAACCCTGTCTCTGATACCCCATCCCCAAACAAAGTAAGTGACGAGTGGTTACAGACAGTCGACTTGGATATTCCTCTTGCAGGCACAATTGGAAAAGTAATTCCTCAGGTATTTAACACGAGGGACTAACTGGCAGTGGAAAGAAAAGACGTTACTCAGAGATGAATAAAATCCAAGGACATGACTTATAACTTGTTGCTAGGAAAAGAAGGCCCTAAGGTAAATGTTAATGAGAAAAGAAAATTTTACAAAAATTTTTGGGGATGATATGAAAGGTTTAGCTTAATCTCTTCTACTAGTGGTCTGAATTATTTTATGACATAGATATGTAACTACTTTGTATTTTAAAAGTTATATTAAGATGCAATTTATGTGGTACTTATATTAATTGGTGGAATAGCTGCATAGGATCACATTAATGATATTCAATAGTTTATGCTCTGTGATATACTCATGAGCCTGCTTTTGGCAATATTAATTGAGCTTTCTAACAACAAATGGAATTTCATTGTCAAATACTAAAAGGAGATTACGGATGCTGGTACCAAAATGAAAGCTGGAACAAGAAAACTGAATAAAGCTACAAGTTTGAAGAGAGAGGTCAGTGTCAGGGTTATGATAAAAGAGAAATTATTCACCATGGAATCTTGGAAGAATAGAATGTGTTTTGTTGACGTACTAGCTTTTAAAACATTCTTAGAAAGCAGAATATTGTTTTTTATTCTTGCTATTTGGAACCTTTTTAATGAATGGTTTAAAAAATTATCAAAATAACTTTGAAAATTCACTGGTGTGAATTTTCTGATTAACCTACTCAAAGTTTCCTTGAGATGCAGGCAGGCCGCACTCCTTTTCTATAAAATTAATAGAATAAGCTTCCTTTGAATGTTTGAACAGTCCATGACACTTGTTCCAGAACAAGAAAAGATAGTAGAGAGAAAAAAAATAGGAAGGAGACTCAAGGCTGCTGAGATGAGCATATTTCCCATTTGGACTTTAATGGAATTTTCCCACAAAGAATAAGAATTTCATCTTAACATAAGAATTTCAAAAAGGATGTTCTACAGGATAGCTTCTAAATGTATTATTTAATGCTGTTGGATTACTTGAAAACAAAGGTTTACAGAAAACTTTAAATTTCAGAAAAACTGTAATGTTCCAATAAACAAGTAGAAGAAAAAATAATTTTAAAATTCACAGTTCAAAGCAAACCCTAGCAAGAAAGTCTGAGAGTCGCTTATCTAGAAACAGTAAGTGACACAGTGGCTCAAGTGGTAGAGTGCTTCCCTGGAGCTGAAGAACTCAGGGATATGTTACACCCTGGTCCTGATTTCAATCCCTATGACTGACAAAAATAAATTTTAAAGAATTAAACATTAGGGCCGGGAAGGAGATTCAGAGTCTTGCATGCATGAGGTACTGGGTTCAATTCCTCAGCACCACATAAGCAGAGAGAAGTGGAAATGGTGCTGGGCTCAAGTGGTAGAACACGAGCCTTGAGCTGAAAAGCTCAGGGACAGCATCCAGACCCAGAGTTCAGGCCCCCTACCACAACCACCAACAATAACCAATTAAAGTATCAAATAATCTGAAGATGATGTCCAGAAAAATGAGTGTCACATTATCCGTTTACATGACTTAGTGACTTGAAACCTAGTTTACCAGGGGAGGTGGTGGGCAATTTTGTGTGCCAAAACCTGCAAAATTATTTTGTACTTTCCCAAGGAGGAAGAAAGGAGAGAATGGGGGGAGGAGGATAGGTGTTTAGTGACCTTGCCTTTTGGTTCAGTGATTGTTTTCTGGAGTCAAATTCAGAGAAATTCTGCTTGCAATCCTAGTTGCATTGGGAATTAAGAAGCCATGTCCTGGAAGTGCTTTTGTCCTTTCCTTGGCCTGGTTCCAACCACCACTGGATAACCCAAGTCACAGTTCATGACCAAGATGCCTTGAAGACTACTGATCCACTGGGAAGGTGGACTTAACCACAGCCAGAAAAGGCTAATCATCATCTTATATGGTCATATTCGTAGCATTTGATCTTCTCTGTTTGTCCTAGACATGTACTAGTCCTTGCAAGCAAGGGAAACCATGGGACCTATGTTTCTTTGGGCCTGGATTACTTCACTTAATATCATTTTTACCAAGTCTTTCCATTTCCTAACAAATGGGGCAATGTCATTCTTTCTGATGGAGGAATAGATTTCCATTCTCTCTCTCTCTCTCTCTCTCTCTCTCTCTCTCTCTCTCTCTCCTCTCTCTCTCTCTGTCTCTCTCTCTCTGTCTCTCTGTCTCTCTCTCCATATATATATATATATATATATATATATATATATATATATATATATATATATATATATCACATTTTCTTGATCCATTCATCTACTGAGGAGCATTGAGTTTGGTTCCAAATCATAGCTATGGTGAATAATGCTGCAATAAACATGGTTGTTCTGGCAGCTTTGGAATGACCTACTTTGTGATCATTTGGGTAAATACACAAAAGTGGGATTGCTGGGTCATAGGGCAGCTCTACGTGGAGTCTTTTGAAGAACTCCCATACTGCTTTCCAAAGAGGTTAAAGAAGGTTGCACTCCCATCAACAATGCAGTAGGGTTCCCTTTTAGCCACATCCCTTCCAACAACTATTGTTATATTTCTTGATTATAGTCATTCAAACTAGAATGAGGTGCAGCCTCAATCTTGTCTTGATTTGCATTTCTTTTTTCTAGAAAAGTTTAGCATTTCTTCATGTGTCTAATGGCCATTTTTATTTCCTCTTCAGAGAAATCTCTCTTTAAGTCTTTAGCCCAATTAGTTATCGAGCAGTTGTTTCTTTGAGGATTTGTTGTTGGGGAGATTTAATTTTTTGACTCCTAAGTATATTTTAGAGATAACACCTGGTCCATTTTATGACTTGTGTATATCTTCTCCCAGAACATAGGCTTTCTATTGATATTGCTAGCTATGTCCTTTGCCTTGCAGAAGCTCTGATGTTTCATGCAATGTCATTTGTCCAATATTTCTTTGATTACTTTTGTTTCTGGCTCTCTATTAAGAAAATTTCTTCCTGGGCTAAAAAGCCCTAGAGTTTCTCCTACTCCTTCATGTAATGTTCTCATGGTGTCTTTTATTTTGAGGTCTTGATCCATTTGGAGTTGACTCTCATGCAGGGAGATATAGCTTTAGTTTTCTAGTGGAGTTTAACCACTTTTGCCCACACAATTTACACAAAAGGCTGTCTTTATTCCATTGTATTTTTTTTAGCCCCTTGTGAAAGACTAGTTGGCCATAAGTCAGTAGGTTCATTTCTGAGTCTTCATTCTTATTGCATTGGTCCTCAGGTCTGTTTTTGTGCCATGCTGTTCTTTTACTATAGCTTTTTAGTAGAGTTTGTAATTTGGAAATGATATTGCTCCAGTACTGTTTTTTCTGCTAAGGATTGACAAACATACAGCTAGTACATACTTAATGGTGAAAAGTTAAAGCCATTTCTTATAAATTCAGTAATGAGATAAAAATATCTGCTCTCTCCACTACTCTTCAACTTAGTATTAGAATGATAGTTGGGGCAATAATAAAAGATGCAAACTTAAAGGAAATCCAAATAGGGAAAGATGAAGTAAAACTCTTCCTCATTGCAAATGACATGATCTTGTATTTAAAGATCTGCATGGACTCAACTCTCAAATTACTTGAGCTGATCAGAAACTTTGGCAAACTAGCATAGTACAAAATTAACCCTCAGAATTCAATGCCTGTCCGTTATTCCAAAAACAATAAGAGTGCAGCTGAAATTAGGAAAGCAATTCCTTTTTAATAGCTGCACAAAAAATAAAATACCTAAGAGTTAACTTAAGAGATGAAGGACTTCTATGATGAAAACTTTAACAACCTGAAAAAGAAAATAAGAGCAGAACTAAGGAAGTGGGAAACCTCAAATGCTCCTGGACTGGGAAGATTAACCTCATGAAAATGGCAATATTCACAAAGGTATATACAAATTCAATGTGGTACCTATCAATATCCCAATCTCATTCTTCAATGAAATAGAAGTAATCCAAAAATTCATATGGAACAATGAAAGACCTTGAATAGCAAAGAAGTTAATTGTGATTCTCATTTTGTATTACCACTTTGATTCTACAAAGTAATCTATGGATTTTAACTTTCTTCCCTCTCTTTGGATAAAGTTATAAAAAAAAAATCCTGCCTCTAGCTCCCATGACATTTAAGTCTTAGGTCTGGAAAATTGTTACTAGATAGTAAATTACTTAATTGTATTTTGAACCATAAAATATGCATATAAAAATAGCACATTTTGATCTCATGAGAAAACAGCCTTTTTCCCCCCCTAAAATTTATTTCCTGAAAGGCATTTTTAGAGAGAATCTGTTTTCTTTTGTAGATGAAAGGCTTGTAGGAAACTATGTTCATAATCTGTCTCCTCCTCCCACAACTCAACACATAAAACACAAATTTCACAATGCATTTTTAAGCAACAAAACAAAAACCAAACACTGGGAATGCTCAGATGCAGAATGTTTAACAAAATCCACAATATAACTCTGATGTCTGAGGGAGGGGCTCTCTGTATAAATTAACATACAAACCCAAAAGAACAGCCAGGAATACTGGATGTGTGTGTCCCTGGCTGCTACTCCATGGACAAGGAGCATAGAAGGGCTTCCTGAGCATGCTGGAGACTGCGTGGAGGAAAGTTTCCTTGCCAGCCTGAATACAAAAGTTGGTATCACCCCTCCTGGGCCTGTCTTTTTTGTCTTCTCCCCACAGTGGAGCAGAATCGTTCCCTGCTCCACGAAGGATAAATACTGTACAAGCTGATCCATAGAGTGACTTCTTTTGGGTCTGCACTCCTTCCTGGGTTGGCCACGTGGTGTGTGTGCTCCCAGAGGCTGATCCTCAGGACCCAATTCCGTGGGGCAGGTGGGTGCTAGATGTGAGTCAGTGGCACTGTGTCATTCATTCAGCAGCCTCAGTGTTGCTTCCCTAGCCCAACAGCAGGTGCATCCTGATCTTCTCCCACAGTCCCAGGCAAGGTGCCCACAAGGGCCTGAATTGGGCAGACTCCCACTGGGATCCTACTTCACCAGAGGGACAAGCATGCCAGATTCAGTGGCTGCTGCCTGAATTATTATTATTCTATGGAGCAGTTTTAAACAAAGTGATACACATTACCGTATGATATATAATGATATATCCTTGAGGATCTAGTCTAAAATTATTAAACTTTAAACTAGTAAGAATGGATTTTATTGTTTGTATTTATAAGGCCATAATGGCAAATGGAAATAAAAGTACAAAAAACTCTTATCCAAAAAACACATGATTAAATCTCAGAATTTGAAAAAAAAATTGTATGTAAGTAGTGCAAATGAAGTTATCCTAGAATACTAAAATACACGCAAAATATATTATATTAGTTACATTCAAATGTAAAATAAGTAATTGCAGAGAGAATTCCTACTGGATAAAAATATTACAGTGTTTTAACAGGTTGAAGTGATATAAGTTATATATTTTGTTTTTATAAAACTTATTTATATTTCTCAGTTCTGTTTATCTCAGTGAAGGAAAATGTTAGACAGTAGAAATTATATGTGGCACCTCTTGCTTACAGTACCATGAAGGGGAATAGCACTTCCTAATGAAATCCTTGGATGAAACCCACACCCAGCCCATGTAGACCTATCAGATATCCATGTGGTGTCCCTGAGGGGGTCTAAGACACCGCATTGGTGCTGCAGCAAGTGCAGCAGTTGTTGCAGTAGGCTGTAGCCAACAAGGTTCCATCATTGACCAAACCAAGTAATCCAGACTCAGGTGCCAAAGCCATGGGGATAGGCAGGGAAGACCCCTAGTTCTGCTTTCCACCTGTGCAACCTACATTGCCAAGGCCAAATCCATTCCTCTGCTTTGGAGACCAACGATGGTAGAGGGTGAGCCATTGACTCCAAAAAGAGCATCCCTGGAATGGCACCCAGAGCTGAGCCCATGTGGGCCAGAAGGACGACGGAGGAGGTTACAGAGCAAACCCAAAGGGGCTTCGTGCCCCCGGTGCTGCAGCTAATACTGTGCAAGTCCAGGTTCCTCTGGCAGTGATGGGCATATGCAGGGATGGCCCTGTACCCCAGTCCACAGGGACCAGAAAATGGAGGCCCATAGAGATGATGAAGGGGATCCAAGTTGCTGAGCTTCTGCAGCTTTCACAAGCCCACTGGCAGAGGGGCTAGCACATGGCTCCAGTCCCCAGATGAACTTAAAGACTGATGAGGTGAACCAAGGTTGCGCTGCCTGGCCCCAAGGCCCAGCCTTCCTTCTCACATGGACTGTACAGTGTACAAACATAGTGTCTCCCCACCCCATACCCATGGGTGTAGGCAGTGACCCAATAACAGAGTCTCCCTGGGATGGCACTCGCACCCAGGACCACTGCAGAGCAGTACCAGCACAAATGGAGGAGAGGGCATCAGTGGACTCAATTCCAGCCCCATGGCTGCCAGCTCCTGGGTGAAATGGAAAAAATGAGACTGGGAAGTTAGGTGGGCAGGGTGGGCGCGGCTCATCTGACAATGCTGGGGAGTATGCACACACATACACTCACTGCACATCCACTGCAAGGGAAGGGGCCACACTTCTCAATGGGTGATCTGAAGAGGCACCCACAACCACAGAGACTACAGGAATGGATGCTCACATGGGGACTTGGAAAGGGCTCCAGGGCACAGCCTTGGGGCACTGAACAACTGGCACATAAAAGAAAAGACAAAAAAACCGAAAAGCATCCACTAAGACTTTCTTTGTGAATTAAGGGAGGTTGCATTTAGTTCTTTCCCATGTTTGATTCATGAAAAAGAAATTCTGACGTGTTCTATAAAACACCAAACTCAGGATTTCATCTGAATTTCTCACTGAAGAATGAATAAAATAACCGAGCAACAAGTAAATACGCATATTGTCACTGTGCTATCTCTCTCTGATTAGAAATTAATCCTGCCATGCACATGCAGATCACATATGCAAAACGTTTTCCAACAATTCTTGTTGTTATATTGCATTTATCTTCCTCCTCCTGCCTCCTCTCTTGCTCCGCTTCCCCAGGGTAATGTACCCCTCTTGCTTCTCTCCTCCCCTCTACTTTTTCCCTCTCCCCTCCTTTTCTCCCTCCTGCTATGCCCTTCCTCCTTTCTTACCCCTTCCTCATCCTTTCCTTTCCTCTTTCTCCTACACTTTCACTTTCTTCTACTCCTTTATGGTCCGGGGGTTGGACACACACTAAGCAGATGCTCTGCTGCTCACTACAGGCCTCCAGTTTGGACTTCATTTCAATGACTCTTTATTTCTTTGCTGCAAACCCAGCAAAGACTTTTGACTCAGGATTTAATTCATTGTACATATTCTACATCATCAATATGTGCTACTTCATACATTGTGGCTAATAGTTTTTTATTATGTTTTTGGCTTCAGTTAAACTCATTATAACAATGTGTTTGAAGGCAATCTAATGTGATCCTGTTACTTCCACATTAATGAACCGGTTACTTTGTATCTAGTAAAAGTACTACATATTGCTCCCAGTTTAATGAACTGTCACTTTGTGGTGGTAGCACTCACAGAAACACTAACACAAGGATTGCTGGGGATCAGAAGATTAAGTCCTGACAGGAAAATCTATGAGATGTGTATCTCAAATTAACTACTAAAAAGCCAGAAGAAAACCTATGGCTACGAAGTTTAGTGCCATACTTGCATAGAATAAGCTGATGACAAGACCCAGGCCTGATTTGAAGACCTGTGGTGGGTGCACACACACATACACACACACACACACACACACACACACAAACACACACACACACACACACACACACACAAATTTCCCAGCTAGAGCAAGTAGAATATCTGTTTTCCCAATAACATGTTTGAGTTTTTATCCATTGTGTTTGGATATTTTTGAAAACTTTATCATCAACTTGCCTAATTTTAATAAACGACACCCTGTTCACTATTCTTTAATCCTGGTTGGAAACTATTTTAAGACACATTTTCAGGTAGAAAATTAAATTTGTTTTCAAAATCGTGACTGTCTTGGTTTGTAAGAATGAAAGAATTGTGCCTTTAATTCATTTGTTCATAAATTTGAAAAGTAACCCTAACCCTAGAACCAATTGCATTTGGATTCTAAAAGCCACACAAATATATTAGATTTATTAATCCCTTCTTTGATTCAACTCATCTTTCTTAAAATATTTTGCTCAATATTTTGTTATTTTTCTAATCTGAGCCCTAACTGGAACATTCAGGAAAAGCTGTGATAATGGAAGTACAATGTATTTCTAATATCTTTTCCTGAATTCCTAGAACCTAAAATAAGTTCAAATTTACTAAACATTTATCCCATTTTTTTCCTTTTTGTTGGTAGTGGGGCATCATTTCTGGCCCTGGGTACTATCCCTGAGTTCTAGGCATGGGCACAATCCCTGAGTTCTTTAACTCAAGGTGTGCACTTTACCTCTTGAGACACAGCACCACTTTCTTGTTTTCTGGTGGTTAATTGGAGATAAAATTCTCACAGACTTTCCTGCCTGGGATGGCTTTGAACTGTGATCCTCAGAAATGAGCTTCCTGAGTAGCTAGGATAATAGGCGTGAGCCACAAGTTTAATCCATTTCTTTACTCTATTCTCAACCCCTTTTAACCAGAAACCAAATCTTAATCACAATCTGAATTAACAACAAATGCTTAATGTAAATAAAATTGTTTGGATTCTATTGACTCACTCATTTTTTTGCTTCTACTTCTTAGTGGAAAAGAAAGAAATGGAGCTTTTGCCTTTCTGAAGAAAAGAGAAACTTTTAGAACAACAAACAGAGAATGCTAGCACTGAACAATCAACCACTACATCATAATCCTTTAGAGGATCATTAAGGATCAAGGAAAGGATTCTTAAAGCTGCTACAGAGAAAAGATTGATTATTTATAAAGAATATACAGTGAGATTAAATACAGATTTTTTAGCTGATATGGCAAAAATGGAGAGCCTGGCATGATATATAACAAACATTAAAGGTAAACAACTACCAATCATTAATACGGTCTCAAGCCAAACTCCTTTACATTTAAAGGAAATATAAAAATATTTCATTACAAAGCAACTTAAAACAATGTATCTCCACCAAATCAGCAGGATAGAAGTTAATCAAATATATCCTACATAGAGAAGATCAAGAAGAACAGGAACTGATTACGTAAAATGCTCCCTATTAGAGAACAAAGTAAATATATTAAGAGTAGATGAGGCACAGCTCCTAACAGCAGATGTATAACATAGCAGGACTTATCAGGCAATTCTCAGTCTTAGCTCGCTACATCAATGGACTTAAATTTCCAAATAGAAGACATAGATTAAATAGTAGTAACAAAAAACAAGTCGCATCCGTCTAGCATCTACAAGAGACATATTTTATTGACAAAAACAAACACATACTCAAACTGAAAGGCTGGAAGGAAAATTTTCAAGCAAATGGACACCATAAACAGGCTGCAATAGAATTACTAACATAAGATAAAATAGAATTAAATTAAAATTAGTACAAAGAGACATTACGTATTGATAAAGACAACTCTCAATTAGGAGACTATAACAAGTCTAAATATCAATGCCCTTAATCCTGGAGCATTCCACATCATCAATCAAATATTACTTAACATAAAAATAAATCTCAACACATCATTGTCATCCATGAATGACCTATCCAGGAAAAATTCAACCAAGAAACTGCAGACCTAAATAACTACATTGACCATCTAGCCCTAACAGACATCTACGGAATATACATTCATCATCAGAATATACATTCTTCACAGCAGCTCATGGAAGATTCTCCAAAATAGAACCTATCCTATGTCACTCAGAAATTCTGTCCAAATTGAAAGAAAAATTAATTGAATTCCCATATCTTGTCAGACTGTAACATAATAACCTTAGAATTAAACAGCTAAAGCAAAAAAAAATTGTCAAACCTATGAAGACTGAATAACACGTTGCTGAATGACCAGTGGGACACTGAAGGGATTAGATAACAACTGAAAGTTTCTGGAATTTAACAAAAAAGAACACACAAAATAGTAGCTTCTCTGGGACACAGGAAATGCAGTACTTAGAGGAAAATTTATAGCGCTGAGTGCCTACATGAAGCAATTGGGGAAATCCCAAATAAATATTTTAATTATGTACCTCAAACTACTTGAAAACAGGAGCAAGCCCTAACCCAAAGCAGTAGACAGAAACAAATTTTTAAAAATCGGAAATAAATAGACAAAATAAAACATAGAAAGAATTACAAAAAAAAAAAACAGAGTTGGTTTTTTAAATAAATTAACAGACTTGACACAACCATACCAAATCTGACTAAGAAGAGAACTTATATAGATAAGTAAATAAAAAAGCCAGCAGATTGGGAGAAGATCTTTACTTGCTCTGCAACACACTATGGCCTCATATCTCAAATATATTTGGAGCCCCAAAAGTTAACTCCCCCCCCAAATAAAAACAAATCCTCAAAGAAATAACAACTCTCTTAATAAGTGGGCTAAAGATGTAAAGAGAGACTTCTCTGAAGAAGAAATATGCATGGCCAATAGACGCATGAAGAAATATGCAACATTTCTGGCCATAAAAGAAGTGCGAATCAAAGCAACATTGAGCTTCCACCTCACCCCAGTTAGAGTGACCACTATGAAGAAAATTAAACATAACAGATGCTGGGCTGGTGGGGATGTGGCCAAAAAGGAACATTACTACAGTACTGGTGGAAATGTAAACTTGTTCATATACTCTGTAAAGAAGTATGGAGGTTCCTCAATAGAGCTCCCCTATGAGCCAGCCATGAGAGATCAAGAAAATGTCATATACGTTCACAACAAAACTCTATGCTTCCATCAGAATGAATGGCATTGCCCCATTTGTAAGAAAATGGAATCACTTCGAAAATATAATAAGTCAAACAAGCAAGACCCAAAGAATCATAGGCCACCGATTTTCACTCCTTTGGAAACACTAGAATATGTCTACGATTTTCACAATAGCTCAAAAGCAATATGCATATCACCATATAAAATGATGCTTATTGAAATGAGATCCAAGAAATGGATACAAGATGCTTGTATAGTGAGCTGTTTTTGGTTATTTCTATTTAGTTTTTACCCTTGTATTCACTGTTTTTTATTTCTGTACCCTTTGTCTTACACATGTTTATCTGATTTGGGGAAGGGGAGAGAAATCACAGAAATGGTGGGACAAAGATTAACCAAAGCAAAAGTGATATACACAAGACACTATGTTAGAAATTAACTTTACAACTTTAGGGGAGTGGGATGTCAGGGTTGGGGGAAGCAGGAAAAAATGGGGAAGGGTTAACATTTTAAAAAATATACTCATTACTTATGTAATTGTAACGACCCTTCTGCATATCACTTTCATAATAAAAAAATAAGAGGATTCACGCAAATAGAGAAAATTAGAGACAAAAATGAGACAACACAACAGATATAAGCAAAATTGAGAATGTTATAAGAGAGTACTTTGAAAACCTTATGCCAATAATCTGGAGAATCCTGGAGAAATTGATGCTTTCCTATACTGAATCTGAAGTAAGAAGTAACACATAAGAAGTAATGAAAATTAAATGTCAATAAACCACTTCCCATTCCAGAAAAAGCTAGGACTCAATGAATTTACCATGAAATTAAGTCCTGCAAAGAACTTAAAATACGCAGGTCTAACTCTTCAATGGAATGGAAAGGGAAATGGAATTATCAAACACATTCTATGAAGATAGAATTAGACACTTCCCCAAATCACATAGGGACTCACTAAAGAAAGAGAACTTTTTGATAAGCATTAATACAGAACTTCTTAATAAAATTCTCACCAGCCAATTTCAGTAACTAACAAAAAAGCCAGATGGTATGATCAATTATCATCCTAGGATACAATTTGATTCAAAATTCTTGTCAATAACCATAGCACAAACCATCAGCAGAAGCAGGGATGAGAAACATATGATCATCTATATGGATATAGAAATAGCTTTCAAAAACCTCCAATACCCCTTTTTGATTAAAAAAGTCTGAGAAGCTAGGAATGCATGGAACACTCCTCAGTATAATACAGAGTATGGTTATGATAGAGATAATTAGCATTTACCTAACGGTGGAAGCATTAAGACATTAAAATCATGAATGAGACAAGGATGTCCACTCTCTACTACTCTTCAAAATGGTAGCGGACTTTCTAGCAAGAGCAATTGGAAAGAGAAAAAAAAGGGGGATACAAATAGGGAAAAAGTAAAACTATCCCTTTTTACAGATGAAATGATCCTGTATTTAAAAGTCCTTATAGCTTCCTCCCTCAAGTTAGTAAAGGTGATGCTAACCTTCTGCTATGTAGCACGGTATAAAACCCACAAGAATCAGTAGTTTTTCTGTGTTACTGACAAAGGGAAGAACCAACCTGAAATCCAAAATACAACCTCATTAGCCTCAAAATCAAATCTAAACAAAACAAAACAAAACAAAACAACAACAAAACTAGGAATTAATTAATTTAACTAAAAATGTGAAGGAACTCTACTGTGAAAACATTAAAATATAAAAAGGGAAATTAGAACGGCCATTATCCAGAAAACTAGCAATAGAAAATGCTGGCATGAATGTAACCAATTGGGAACTCTATTACACTGTTGATGGGAAACTAAACTTGTTCAACCACTGTGGAATGCAGTACGGAGTTTCTTGAAAAGACTAAACATAGATCTCCCTTTAGACCCAGTAATTACCCTCATTGGCAGTAATCCAATAAATAACAAACAAGCTCACATGAAAGCTACCAGCACAACCATGTTCAGGGCCCAGGCCCAGAGTTCAAGGACTGGAAAAAAAGTTACCACTGCTGGTATTTGTTTCTGCAAATATGAACCTTTTGTCATAGGATACCAAATCATTCTATTTGCAGTAGATAGAATAGCCCAGGTTGGCTTTGAACCGCCATCCTCAGATCTTAGCTTCTTGAGTAGGTAGGGTTACACCTGTGAGCCACTGGCACCAGGCTAAAAATGGGGGATTTTTAGAAAAGAAAATTCACCTCATCACCTGTTTATAAACCTCAGATATCATTATTAGAATACTTCACCCTCTACTCATTTCATCAGACATTTGTAAATTTTCTCTTTTCCTTCATGTGGGACTACTGTGGTCAATATTAACTCAGCTGTGGGACTGGATAAATTGTATGGTAATTGCTAGCACCTAAATCAAGAACTGTTAGATCAAAACAAATGAAGCCCTCATTTGGAATAATTATTTACTCTTTTTATTATAAATCTGTGCTTGATTACTTCCTAATGTGATGTTGGACCTCCTAACAGAGTGATGGCATTTTCTTTCTCTTTAGCCTTCTTCCACATGTGGTCAAATATTTCCGAATTCAAATATTTCCATTGCTAATTCATTAAGCTGACCTCTAAGAAAATGTGCATTTCTGGAATTTGGTCTGCTGTCTTGTTCTTATATGTGCAGGCTTACTATGATTTATTTGTTCTGCAAGGAATTTTATTTTCCAATCTTTGTGTGACCAATTTTAGTTTCTCTGATCAGTCTTCCTGGCCCTCTCTCTGGGGTCTCATATCAGTCGGCCTCATAAAAAATATATTAGTTATCAACTAAATAACTCTCAGCTTCTCTTTTTTTGCCTGACTTCAAGTAGGCTGTGATACCAGCCCTGACTGGCTGTACTAACTGGAATTTTTTGTTTTTTTGATTGTTTTATTTGTATGTGTGTGTGTGTGTGTGTGTGTGTGTGTGTGTGTGTGTGTGTGTGTGTGTGTGTGTGTGTGTTTTCAGAGGTCTAGGATTACTATTCAAGGTAGTAGCTTCTCTGGGCCCCAATGATTCCCTGGCCTAGGGTCAATTGGTTTTTCCCTGAAAGATTCAAAGAACAGGTGACTAAATTCCTGTTAAATTGTCTCAAAATGAGGCAATCTGGAAATCTTACAAAGCCATTAACAACTTTGTAGCAATCCACTTACAGAAATGGTCTATCAAGATGGCTTTTCAAGGTTGACTGTGAAAAATGTTCATTTTCAAGTAACCACCATAAAGCAGATCACATCTCTCGGGGCAGACTTTGGGAAGGGAGGTTCCCCATCCTTCCTTCTCTTATGATAGGTCAAACCATAATATTCTGCAGTTGTGGCCAGCATGGGGCACATTTTCCCAAGAATATTCTGTAGTGTAAAAGAGGACCAGCTATCAAAATAAATGTGAAAATACTTTTCTACTTCAGACTGATTTATCTTGCTTATATCTGTTGTTATTTCCATTACTTCTAATACATGGATAAATTATATTAGTATTAGACAACTGGCAAAGGATTAATGGCAAAGAATTACTTTCATATATCCAATATAATACACTTCACCCAGTTATGGAAAATTAAATCTAACTGTAGAAACAATATCAGGAATATAAAATAAGCCTGAATATGCATAATCTGGCCCACATACACCATCTTTACTCAGAAATTCAGTCTCTCTATAAATATTTATTTGGTACAAAATAATAAAAATTTAATTAATGAATATGACTTTTAAGTATCATCTGAAGTACTCTTTATGCATATAATTCTATATACTTGTATAGATGTCAACTAGACAGGAATTTAACATTCATGCAGAAATCAAATTTCCACAATTTAAACTAGGTGAGAGGGGTCATTCCCTCGTGTATTGTGTGGTGTGAATTTTACCGCAGTGCTGAATCCTTCCACTTAAAACCGAGTCATGTGCAATAATCTATTATTTGATGTTAAGATGAGTGTTAAGTGTAGAATACACTTTGAATTATTACATTAATTCACAGAAATAAAACAATAGTGATAAATTATTTCTTTAAATTCTAATGTTTCTCAATTTTACAATTCATGAAATATATCATTAAAATTAGTTTCACTTTCTTCTTTTCTGTAGCTGCTAAAATTATAATTATATATCAAACATTCTATATAAAGAAATCAAAAATAAATAACATTATAAAAATGATATATTATTAAACTGTGATTTGAATTATAGTGCTAACAAATTGCGATGTAAACAACATTTAATAGAATTATGGGTAATATTTTTTAAACTTACCAGCTTGTGTTATTTGTTATTCTTGGTCCAAGTCATCCATTCAACGTGCTTAGTTTTCTATTTTATCTCTATTGGTTTGCTGATTGTGCATTTTGTTTTCCCGTTTTAATGACACGTAAGGCTGAAAATCTGTGTGCTAGTTTATTCCTTCCTATGTAAAAGTAAAATTTCTGGTTTCCACAGCTGTTTTACTGCACTATACTACAGTATTTCCCCCCTCTCCTATCTCCTGTATTGTTGCACTCATATATTTTATTTTTTATTTAAATTCTATTGTTAAGGTAAAGTACAGAGGGGTTATATTTACACAAGTAAGGTAAGGAATTTATTTCTTTTCTAACTTGTTACCCCTTCTCCAATTTTTTCCCTCTTCCCTGCCAACGCCCCCCCCCAAGATTATTTCCAACATATTGTCTTGTGAGTATCACAGTTTCATAAGTTACTCCTTTGTCCTTTGTCTCACCATTTAGTTTTTTCTCTTTCCATTCCCAAATTAAGATCAACATATTTACAATACCCAGGGCATCAGATTAAAATACAGTGTCTTCAGGCAATAAACCATAGGTGGGGAAAACACAAAAGGGTAAAAACAAACCACGTAGTATATTAGGAACAACAAAACGTTAAATCAACATTTGTTGATTTAACTTTGAATCACCTTATAGAGTCTTATGTACATAGATATTGAGCAATTCTGCTCAACTATTAATATTATCCTTGATGTACACAATAATGTTCCCCTATTACCCAGTAATCCCACTTCTGGGCATTTACCCTAGTGACCACAAACAAGGCCACACTAAAGCTACCAGCCCAATTATGTTTTAATACAGTAGTATTTACCCTAGTTAAGATATGGAATCAACCCAGATGCCCCTCAGTAGATGAATGGATCAAGAAAGTGAAAAACACACACAAACACATACACACACACACACACACACACACACCAGAGAGGTATACGTACATGCAATACTATGCTTTCATCAGAAAGAAAGGTACCACCTCATTTTTAAGGAAATGGAAGATCTTGGAAAAAAAATCATATTAAGTGAAGTAAACTAGACAAAGAAACATAGGTCCCATGGTTTCCTTTATTTGCAATAATTAGTTTACACCAAGGATAATATCATGTATTTTAATTTGACATTTTGTTCTATATTGAGCATGCAACATTATTGGTATATTGTTTGTTATTATTTCTGCAAACAGGCAGGTATATTTAAAGAATAATGTTCATCTTATCCATTACTGAAGGAAGCACAACAAAAGGAGTAACCCCTACTCAGAAGAACAACTCCTACTTACTTAGCTTCATTCCTTTTTTTTATTGTGAAAATAATGTACAGAGGGGTTACAATTACATGGGCAAAATAATGAGTACATTTCTTATCAAGCATTGTAGCCTCCTCCTTTTTTTCCCTTTTCCATCTCTTCCCATCCTCCCCCCGCCCCCACAAGCATCCCTGCTTCCCCACCACACCAAAATTGTAAAGTTCGTTTTCGACATAACGATTTGTACATTTCATTGTTGCAATGGGTCCAACTGTATCCCTATTTAAACGATTTGTTTTTCCCCTTCCCCTCCACAAATTATACCGACATCAAATACAGTGAAAGCAGGGGTTATACTGTGTGAGAGGGACATACAAAGCAACAAATAAATAGTTTTAAAAATGTGTTAGAAACAATCGCATGAAAGAAAAAAAATGAATAAATATTTTAGGGTTTATTTCCCTAACACCACCTTCTCTGACCTTTTCTGCTTGACTCAGACTTATACTAGATATTGTAAATAAGAGAAACCATGTAAGGCCAGTCTTGTCCCCTGTATCCTCATATTGTACATTACAACTCTATACCGGTTCATCTTATATATGTACTATCTTCTACATTGTGACCTAAATGCAGCAATTCCACATTGCTTTACTTTTTAAAAATTTCTCTCTTAATATTTGATGTTGATGTGTGTGTGTGTGTGTGTGTGTGTGTGTGTGTGTGTGTGTGTGTGTGTGTGTGTTTACAAAGATCAGAAGACAATATTTTTCTTCATTTAGAATACATCTTTCAGTTCATTGTAAGTTGTGGCTAATGGGAGAAGTCTCTTGCTATTTTAAGGATGAAACAGAAAAAGGTATTTGTGCATGTACCACAGTTGCTTTATTAGTCTGTAGTTGAACACTGAACTTCGATTTATATCTTGGCTGTTGTTGTGAATGATAAGTACAATGGACTGCAGATATATTTGAGTTACTCATAGAGAAATAATCACATGATTGGTGGGGCAGATGATATTTCAACATTGGAGTTCTTTAGAAAGCTGCGTATTACTTTCTACAAGGAGAATACTAACCTGCATTTTGATGAAGAGTGTAGAAAATTTCCTTTTCTCCACACTTTCAGCATTATTACCTTTGTTAAAAGGTAATAAAGGGCAGGTTTTTATTATCTTCAGTACTCCAGACTGGCCTTAGACTTAAATCCAACCTCCTAAGTGCTTGGAATTAAAAGCCTTTACCACCACACCCAATTCCTTTCATTTTTTTGATAAAAGTTACAATAATTATGAAGTAGTATCATAGTAATTTTGAGTTACATTTCTCTAATGACTTCTGCTCAAAAAGAATTAAACCAGCATAGAAGTGGTATTAAAGAACTTTGTAAACCCACTGGAAGTTTTCAGGGCTTTAAGGAGAACATGTCGATTCAGAACTTTTGTCCACTTTTAATCAAGTTTCTTGTTAATCTCATCTTCAATCTTTCTATACAAAATCAATAATTGATTCAAGGTATTAGAAAGGAACAATATTAAGCAACTCCTAACATTTTCAATTTTAAATAACATGATATTGCTTAATGATTTTCTGTTTATGCTTGAGACTATATAACTCACTTTAGTCAGACCTTTTACAGGGCTGTATGCATTTTATTTATTTCACATTGATTGTCCTTTCCAAAGACTACGTGTCTAATTTCCTTGTTTTCTTTCAGTCTCAAGTAGTTCAGATGTCAAATGAAGAATAAATGGACAGAAGCAAACAAAAAATAATATATTTCCCCTCATCTGATGATGCCTTTACAAGAATGAGGAAAGAGTTCATCCAAGGACCTATGATAGGACATCAAAAAGAGAATCCATTCTTCTAGGTCTTTCTTAACTTTGCAATGTAACTTAAAGGATGTAAAACACAATATAATGCTCAGATACTTTTATGTTTTATCAGTTTTGAACATTTTCATATGGACTTCACCTCAGTCTACAACATTCTTCATTATTTTTCCTGATATTTTTACACTATCAAGACATAAGATAACAAGTTTGATTTACAGCATGAGAAATAATCCACCTGGCTTCCTTGGAAAAAGAGCATGATCAATAGATAACGTTACTTCTGTTTGCTCACTATATGCAATGGTTTCTGTAATACTTATTGCATTCTTTTTAGTATTTAAAAAAAAACTGCTGGCTAAACTCAAAACTCATTCATGGAGGTTTTTGTTAAGTATTTCACAAGTTTTATTTTCCTTAATTCTTAAGATAACATTTTCTATAATGCTAATGTTATTACCATTTTAGTGTTGGGAAAAATTGTAAGTAAAGGCAGTAAGTGCATGGCCCAAACACACACTGTGAGGAAGGAAATGAGTCAGTTTCCAAAAGTCTTTCACCAATACACAAAAGGTAGGTAAAATCTCTCCATTCTCTTACACTCTATTCAATGTTCATATTGTCCAAGAAATAGTACCATAGCAATTATTGCCTAAGGTGATTGTTTTCTGTTACATTTTGTCTTCAACACAGACAGTGTTGGTGACATTGGGTTATCATGCACAGAGCTGAGCTTATAAAAGAGACAAATATATTCTGTCCCATTTTTCCAGGATCCATTTTACAAAGTACTAAACTTTAAATATCATCACTTAATTTCTTAAGAATCCAAAAAACGAAAAAAATTCACAAATAATAACTCCAAAATGCTTTAAAAGTAGGAGATGATAAAAGAGGCCCCCGTGAAGTAAACTTTCTTCTACTTTTAAAATTATTCTGAAAGCCTTGTGCTGGTTAGTCACAACTGTAATCCTAACTACTCGGCATATTTACTCAGGAGCCAGTGATCTGTGGATAACAGTGGAAGCCAATCAGGGCAAAATACATTCATGAGATTATTTTTCAAAATTTCAATGAGCTAGCAAAGGGCCAGGAATGGAGATGTAGCTCATATAGTAGTAGCTCATCAATCTAGAGAGGAAAGGCCTAGCAAGACTTTTAAGCCCTTTTTTCAAACTGTGAGCACACCAACATACATGCAAGTGCATGAGAACACGTGCACGTGCACACACACATTCATTCAAAATGCCTTCATATCAGTGTTTTGCATTAATTTCTTTGTTAACCATATTATCTGAGTAAAATAAAAGAAATAAACTCTTTCATCTCAGAACATTTTCATATTTTTTATTTTAAAAATACTGTACAGAGAGGTCACATTTACATGAGCAAGTAATGAGAACATTTCCTAACAAGCATTGTTACCTCCTCCTTTATTTTCCCTCTACCGTCCCTTCCCGCCAACCTCTACAAGTACACTCCCCTCCCACGTTCCCCTGCCTAAATTGTAAAGTTCAGTTTTCAACATAGTGTCTTGTGCATCTCATTGTTACAATGGGTCAACCTGAATCCATATTTAAGCATTTTGTTTTTTTCCTTCCCCTCCCCAAATTACAGGAGCATATATACAAGAGGTGGGCACACCAAATTCAAATACAGTGAAAACAGGGGTTATAGCATGGGGGAGGAACATATAAAGAAACAAAAAAATCACATAGCCTGTTATAAGTACATTAGAACAATAGCAATAAAGAAAAAAAAAAACACTTGTGTTCCTATTTGGGGATTGATTTCCCTTAACAACATCTTATCTGGTCATATGTGTATAGATTTTGACCTTTTCTGCTTATCCCAGACATATATTAGCTATTAAAAATTAGGGAAACTCTGGGACCTATGTTTCTTTGGACTTGGCTTACTTCACTTAACAATTTCTTTTTCCAAGTCTTTCCGTTTTCTAACAAATTGGGCGATGCCATTCTTTCTTATGGAGGCATAGAATTTCATTGGTATAAATAGTACATTTTCTTGATCTATTTATCTGATGAGGGGCATCGGGGTTGGTCTTATATCTTAGCTATCTTAAACAATACTGCAATAAATATAATTGTGCTGGTAGTTTTAGTACCGTCTTGTTTGTGATAGTTTGGGTAAATGCCCAAAAGTGGGATTGCTGTGTCATAGGGGAGTTCTATGTGGAGTCTTTTGAGGAACCTCCATACTACTTTCCAAAGTGGTTGAACAAGTTTACACTCCCACCAAGAGTGCAGTACAGTTCCCTTGTGGTCACATACCCTCCAGCATCTGTTGTTGTAAAAGTAAGGAATGGTACAGGAATTTGCCTGTCATACTTATGCAGGGGCCATTCAAATCTTCTCTGTATCGTTCCAATGTTAGAGTACGTGATGCTGAATAGAGCATAGAACATGTTTTATACATAAAGTGTAATTGATTTTCTTAAACTAGACAATTCAACAAAAAGTAAGTTTAAAACAATTTTTCATGAAATTTTAGAGCCATGTACTTCTTACATAAGCACACATTTAAGAATAAAGTCAAGAATGACATGTCAAAAACAAAATAATTCCAGATATTTATTGTTCAAGAGATGTGTAGGTGGAGGAATTCAATTATTCTATACAAGGCACCTGTGATAATGAACACTGCAGCAAGTGTTAAGTTTTGTTAAAAGTTTTAATGGTTTAAATATATTTAATTTTGGGAATTTGCTTATATATGCTAAAACTAGGACTGTTTGGCAGGTAATAAAACTTTTCGATAAAGTATTTAAGATTTATGTTAACAGACATATGCTACTATGTATGTATATTTCAGAGTTTATAGAAACATTACTAATGAGAAGTTGCCAAGTCTTTGTGTAAAGGAGCAGAATAAAGAGTTAAGACTTTGTTAACTACACAGTTTCTGTTAAAACTATAAGGCTTCCTTATTTTATTTTATGTTTTTTAATTTTTGGGGGGTCCAGTCGTGGGGCCTGAACTATGGGCCTGGGCACTCTCCCTCAGCTCTTCAGCTCAAGGCTAGCGCTCTACCACTTGAGCCACAGCGCCACTTCCGGCTTTTTTCTTTTTGCTTATGTGGTGCTGAGGAATCAAACCCAGGCCCTCATGCATTCAAGGCAAGGGCTCTACCACTGAGCTACCTTCCCAGCCCCTGGCTTCCTTATTTTATATGTTAGCGAGGAACAAATGATGATATAAACCATATACAAATGATTAGATGAGCCATAAATAGTAATCTTAGTGGGTAACTTTAAAGATTACTCATAACCTAAAAACCTCTTTTTGAATATCATAATCTTAGCCCATTTTAAATGTACAGGAATATGAGAAAATAGTAAAATCTAATAGTTAGTACCCTTCAAATACTGAAAACACTGATAATTATTTTAGTTTTATTTTAATCATTAATATTTTGTTATTGGTTTTCCTTATTTGTAGCATTGTTTTCCTAGTAATATAATACAACTTTTTGAAAGTCATCAATATGAGGTACTTTGAGAAGGTTACTGGGATGGCCAAACCATTTTTTATAGGGCATATGAATTTACAAAGAGGAAAATTAAGAACAAAATATTAATTTTAAAAATGATTAAGTAGAGTCTGAATCAGGAGTGTTGATAAATACCCACACCTAAAATCTTAGCCCTAGGCTGAAGCATTGGTATTACAGAGTTGAGGCCACAAAAGTGAGAGACTGTGTTTTGTTTTGTTTCATATTTTGATTTTTCTGGTCATGGGGCTTGAACTCTGGGTCCTAGGTGCTCTCCCTCAGCTCCGGGCTAGCACTACCACTTGAGCCAGAACACACTTCCATCTTTTTCTGCTTATGTCATGCTGAGGAATCAAACCTAGGGCTTCATGGATGCAAGGCAGGCACTCTACCACTGAGCCACCTTCCCAGTAACTGAGAGACTATGTTTTAAAAAAATCATCTAAACAATATTTGATTTCTTCTTTGGGTTATTTGATGAAATATATCAATACCTTTTTATGTCTTTGTGAATTGTCATATTTCTAAAGTTATACTAACTTCAGCCACTTTATCCTTTTCAAAGTGATGAAATATTTCTGAGAGTTTGCTTCTGTGAAGATTGTTTGAGCATTTATATTTTCTTCGGAGTCATTTTTATTTTTATCAAAATAACTTTATATTTCATGTTGATGGCTTATCATACATCAAATACTTCCAAATGTAGATGTAGAGTCTAAAGATAGCAGTATGAATATTCTCATACAGCTCTTGTTTATCTCTTATGCACTTTCAGTATTGTGATATTTCTCTTTCTCTTTCACTCTCTTATTTCCTCTCTTTTTCTTTCATGCTCCATGTCTGGTACTTAGAATTTCTGCTGGTGTACTATTATCCTTCAGAATCCACTGGTGTTGTGGAAACATGATAGAGACCATCAGTTACCCTTGCATTCTTTAAGAGTTATAACAGTGAGTGATGTTATTCTATTCTATTTTAAATGGCAAAACAACAGATCTAGGAATTCCTTTTCACTTTTACTATTATTACAAATTTTATCCCATAGGAATCATTGAGACGATAGGATACTTTTAACCTCTGACCTAAAAGTTCTTTTTCTTTTACAGACTTTTTCTTTTATTATCAGTGAATACATATAATGAAAACAATGCTAACCTATGGAAAGTAGACCGAAGTTATTCAGGGATGAAAAACAAGGTTAATGGGGGAAGTGAGTACAAAAGATGCCTATCATACAACAAAGATCCTCAGAGCAGTTTATCATGTACACTTTGTGAGAATGGCAATATGCTGGGAACTATAGATTAAATCACTGAACAACTGATATATATATATATATATATATATATATATGCACATATATTTATATATGTATATTTATTTGTAAATGAATATATGTGTGTATATGCCCTTATATATGTAGACATGCATGTTACTATACACAAAAATACACACATACATATACACATGTATACATGCACACATAGAAAAAGACACATAGCTACAGACAACACAAGTTTCACTAGTTGTTGAATATGCCTTAGACAGAATGCTTGGAACCAAATATGTTGAAGAAGTATTTATCTCTAAAAGTTCTTTTACCACTCCTCTTAACTCTTAAAACGGTTTTGACAGATTCGATTTGCAAAATGCAGTACAAGTGATAGCAAGTCACTCGGAAATCTCAGTAAGTAAACCTCATATGGCATCTCCGTGCTCCCTAGGGAATGCTTGTTCTTGTAGACACTCTCAACAACCAAAGTAGCAGGAAAATACCCTGGTACAGAATAAAGTTATAAGGCTTTAAATGACATTCTTCCTTGAGCTCTTTTCCAACAGCCAGCATCAATTCCTAAGCAGAAGAGTGAGTCCTCAGAAGATGGGAGCTCAGCTCAACATTTCACCAACCCATTTGAAAAGTCCTATGTGAGGAATACATACTGAGGTCTTGCTGATTTCCTAGCTAAGAAAATAAGAAAAAAATAAAGTATTTTAATGCATTAAAATTTGAGAATAATTTGTAACCTGTCAATAAATGTATAGAACACAATTATAACAAAATGAAAAAAATGATGTGCATATGATTTATGTGCTCTTGGACTTAGCGAGTGATTTTAGGTGTATCTACACAAGTAGAAGCAGCATAAATCAAGCCAGCATTTCTTCATTGAAGATACAAGGAAAGGATACAGGTTGACCCATTGTAACAATGAGATGTACAAGACACTCTATCAGATGGGGGGGGGGGTGGAGGGAATGGTTGAGGGGGTGTGGAGGGAAGGGATGTTATGGGAAAAACCAAGGAGGGGGTAAAAATGTTCAGTAAGAAATGTACTCAATACCTTATTTATGTAACTGTAAACCCTTTGCACAGGACATTTACAATAAAATATTTATTAAAAAGATACAAGGAAAATTTCTGTACTTATAGGAAGTTGTATTTGTCAAACAATATCCGTAAGGTATTGGTTTTAGGACCACAGGCATATTAAAATTTTTGATGCTCAAATTCTCTACATGAGCACAGTATATTATTTACATTAGAATCTGCCCACAACCTAGTACAGTGTAACTGCAATGAAAACTTTTACTACATTCTATGTTTGTAATGAAAAATAAAATCATATGCACTATCAATTCATACAATTTTTTCAGATAATTTTTTATTGTGAAAATATCGTAAGCAGTGGGTACAATTACATGTGCAAGAAAATGAGTATATTTCTCATCAAGCTTTTTTGCCTCCTCCTTTGTTTCCCCTTCCCATCCCTTCCCATATCATCCCCCCACTCCCCGTCCCCTTTAATCCCCCCTAGACAAAGTTGTAAAGTTCGTTTTTCGACATAAATCTTGTACATCTCATTGCTGCAATGGGTCCACATTTGTTTTTTCCCTTCCCCTCCACAAATTATACCAACATAAAATACAGTGAAAGCAGGGTTATACCTTGTGGAAGGGACATACAAAGCAAGAAAGAAATCATCTTATAACTATGTTAGAAACAATCATAAGAAAGAAAAACATTTCAATCCTTTCTCTGGGGTACATTTCGTAAAACATTAACATATCTGAACGTTTCCGCTTGTCTCAGACATATACTAGGGATTGCAAGTAAGGGAAACCAAGGGAACTATGTTTCTTTGGTCCTGGATTACTTCATCTAATATACTTTTTCCAATTATTTCTATTTCCTAACAAATGTAGCAATGTCATTCTTTCTGATGGAGGCATAGAATTCCATTGGGTATATAGACCACATTTTCTTTCTTTTTTTATTTTTTTTATTTTATTTTTTTGAGAACATACTGTACAGAGGGGTTACAATTACATGGGCAGGATAATGCATACATTTCTTACCAAGTATTGCAGCCTCCTCCTTTGTTTACCCTTCACCTCCCTTCCCAGGCTCCCCCTTCCCCCCACACAATAATACCCCCCCTCCCGCCCCCCTCCACCGACATTGTAAAGCTGGTTTTGACATGACATTTTGTACTTCTCATTGTTGCAACAGGTCCACCTGAATCCTTAAACGACTTGTTTGTCCCCGTCTCCTCCACATGTTATACTGACATCAAATATAGTGAAAGCGGGGGTTACACTGTGGGGGAGGGACATACAAAGCAACAAAGAAATAATCTTATAAATGCATTAGAAACACATGCATGAAAGAAACAAAAACATTAAAATACATATTTGAGGGTTCGTTTTCCTAACATCACATTCTCTGACTTTTTCCGCTTGACTCATACCTATACTAGATATTGCAAATAAGGGAAACCATGGGACCTATGTTTCTTTAGTCCTGGCTTACTTCACTTAATATAATTTTTTCCAAGCCTTTCCATTTCCTAACAAATGGGTAAATGTCATTCTTTCTGATGAAGGCATAGAATTCCATTGTGTATATATACCACATCTTCTTGATCCATTCATCTACTGAGGGGCATCTGGGTTGGTTCCATATCTTAGCTATGGTAAATAATGCTGCAATAAACATAGTTGTGCTGGTAGCTTTAGTGTGGGCTTGTTTGTGATCATTTGGGTAAATGCCCAAAAGTAGGATTGCTGGGTCATTGGGGAGCTCTATGTGGAGTCTTTTGAGGAACCTCCATACTGCTTTCCAAAGTGGTTGAACAAGTTTACATTCCCACAAACAATGAAGTAAGGTTCCTTTCTGTCCACATCCCCTCCAGCATCTGTTGTTGTTAGAGTTCTTGATTTTTGCTGCTCTAACTGGGGTGAGGTGATATCTCAATGTTGTTATGATTTGCATTTCTTTTATGGCTAGGGATGTTGAACATTTCTTCATGTGTCTATTGGCCATCCTTCTTTCTTCTTCAGAGAAGTTTCTCTTTAAGTCTTTCGCCCACTTACTTATTGGGCAGTTGTTTCTTTGAGGATTTGTTGTTGGGTGGTTTAATTTTTTGCGTTCCAAGTATATTTTAGATATGAGACCCTTGTCCGTTGTATGGATAGTAAATATCTTCTCCCAGTCCGTGGGCTTTCTATTGATCTTGCTAGCTATGTCATTTGCCCTGCAGAAGCTCTGCAACCTTATACAATCCCATTTGTCCAACCTTTCTTTGATTTGTTGTGTTTCCGGGTCCTATTCAGAAAATTTCGGCCTGAGCCAAGGAGACCCAGGGTTTCTCGTATTCCATCCTGTAATGTTTTCAGAGTGTCTGCTTTGAGTTCAAGGTCTTTGATCCACTTGGAGTTGATTCAGGTGCAGGGTGATATATAAGGATCTAGCTTTAGTTTTCTACATGTAGTTAACCAGTTTTGCCAGCACCATTTACTGAAGAGGCTGTCTGTCTTCCATTCTATTGTTTTAGATCCTTTATCGAAGATTAGATGGCTATAGGTCTGTAGGTTCATTTCTGGGTTTTCAATTCTATTCCATTGGTCCTGAGGTCTGTTCTTATGCCAATACCAAGCTGTTTTGATTACTATGGCTTTATAGTAGAGTTTGAAATTTGGTATTGATATTCCTCCAGCAGTGTTCTTTCCGTTGAGGAGCGTTTTTGCTATTCGGGGTCTTTTATTGTTCCATATGAATTTTTGGATTGCCTCTTCTATTTCCTTGAAGAATGAGGGTGGAATTTTGATAGGTATTGCGTTGAATTTGTAGATAGCCTTGGGAAGTATTACCATTTTCACGATGTTAATCTTTCCAATCCAGGAGCATGGGAGGTTTTGCCATTTTTTAAGTTCTGTGTTGATTTCCTTTTTCAAAATTTTAAAGTTTTCATCATAGAGGTCCTTCACTTTTTAGTTAAGTTAATTCCTAGGTATTTTATTTTTTGTGGGGCTATTACAAATGGAGTTGCTTTCCTAATTTCAGCCCCACTTTTCTCATTGTTGGCATACAGAAAAGCCATTGATTTTGGGGGGTTAATTTTATAATCAGCTACTTTGCCAAAGCTTTGAATCAGCTTGAGTAATTTGGGTGTGGAGTCTATGGGATTTTTTAAATACAAGATCATGTCATCTGCAAAGAAGGAGAGTTTTATTTCTTCTTTCCCTATTTGGATCCCCTTTATGTCTGCATCTTGTCTTATTGCTGTAGCTAGGCATTCTAATACTAGATTGAAGAGAAGTGGAGAGAGTGGGCATCCTTGTCTTGTTCCTGAGTTAAGAGGAAATGGCTTTAGTTTTTCACCATTGAGTATAATGCTGGCTGTAGGTTTGTCATATACAGCCTTTATTGTATTGAGGAATGTTCCATGGATTCCTAATTTTTCCAAACCTTCATCAGGAAGGGGTGTTGGATCTTGTCGAATGCTTTTTCTGCATCTATTGAGATAACCATGTGGTTCTTATTCTTGCTCCTGTTGATGTGATGAATAATATTAATTGACTTGCGTATATTGAACCAGCTTTGCATCCCTGAAATGAATCCTGTTTGATCGTGGTGTATGATTTTTTGGATGAATTGTTGAAGTCGGTTTGCCAAAATTTTGTTGAGAAGTTTTGCATCAATGTTCATCAAAGAAATGGGTCTATAGTTCTCTTTCTTTGATGAGTCCCTGCCTGGTTTTGGGATGAGGGTTGTGATGGCTTCATAGAATGTGTTCGGTAGTGCGCTTTCTCTTTCAATTTCATTGAAGAGTTGGAGGAGAATTGGTGTGAGCTCTGCTTTGAAGGCCTTGTAAAATTCCACTGTAAAACCATCTGGTCCTGGACTTTTCTTAGCTGGGAGGTCTCTTATTGCTGTTTCTATTTCAATGCTTGATATGGGCCTGTTAAAATAGTTTAACACATCTTGGTTTAGTTTTGGCATGTCAATATTTGCTAGGAAGAGGTCCATTTCTGTCAAGTTCTCAAACTTATTAGCATAAAGTTTTGAGAAGTATTCCCTTATAATGTTCTGAATCTTGGTTGTTTCCGTGGTGATGTTTCCATTCTCATCTCTGAGTTTATTAATTTGGGTGTGTTCTCTTCTTTTTCTGATAAGATTTGCTAAGGGTCTGTCAATTTTGTTAAGTTTTTCGAAGAACCAACTCTGTTTTGTTGATTCTTTCTATAGTTTTTTTGGATTCTAATTCATTTAATTCTGATTTAATTTTGATTATTTCTTTCCGTCTACTGGATTGGGGTTTATCTTGCTGCTCTTTTTCAAGGAGGTTTAGATGTCATTAAATTGTTAGTTTCAGATCTCTCCAATTTGTTGATGTAGGAGCTCAGAGCTATAAACTTGCCTCTGAGTACTGCCTTTGCTGTGTCCCAGAAGAGCTGGTATTTTGTGTGTTCATTTTTGTTGAATAGCATGAACATTTGAATTTCCTTTCTAATCTCTTCCATGACCCACTCATGATTCAGCAGTGTGTTGTTCAGCCTCCATGTTATACCGGACTTTCTTTGGTGGCTTTTGGTGTTGAGTTCTAATTTTATTCCCTTGTGGTCAGAGAGAATGCAAGGTATAACTTCAATGTTTCTGATTTTAGAAAAGTTTGCTTTGTGGCCTAAAATGTGGTCTATTTTAGAAAACGTCCCATGTGCTGCTGAGAAAAACGTGTATTCTGATGCTGCTGGGTGAAATGTTCTGTAAATATCTGTTAAGTCTAGTTGATCTATGCAGCTGTTTAGATCTGCGGTTTCTCTGCTGAGTTTTTGCCGAGTTGATCTATCTAGTGGGGAGAGTGGTGTGTTAAAATCCCCAACAATTAATGTCTTTGGAGCTATATTGGATTTGAGGGAAAGTAGTGTTTCTTTGATAAATTTGGGTGCTCCATTGTTTGGCAAATAGATATTTAGAATTGTAATATCCTCCTGAAAGGGAGATCCTTTAATTAGTATGGAGCGACCTTCTTTATCTCTGTTCACGAATTTTAATTTGAAGTCTATTTTATCTGATATTAGGATTGCAACTCCCGCCTGTTTATGCGGTCCGTTTGCTTGATAGATTTTGTTCCAGCCTTTAACATTGAAAATGTGTTTGTTTTTATGGGCAAGGTGTGACTCCTGCAGGCAGCAGATAGAAGGGTCTTGTTTTTTAATCCAACTAGACAGTCTATGTCGCTTAATTGGAGAGTTCAGTCCGTTAACATTAAGAGATAGGACTGAGAGGTATTTGGGAGTTCCTACCATGTTATCTACCTTCTTGGGGGCTGTGAAAACTGGGTTGTTCCTATGGTTCTTGGATTCTCAGTTTGGGTGCAGTTTCTTGGCCTTTATTGCGGTCTTGTTGGTTTTCTATGTGTAGGACATCTTTAAGAATCTTTTGTAGGGCTGGTTTGGTGGAGATGTATTGTTTCAATTTTTCTTTGCTATGGAAGGTTTTTATTTGGCCTTCAGTTATGAAGGAGAGTTTAGCTGGGTACAGTATTCTTGGTTGATAGTTGTTTGTTTTTAGGGCATGGCATACATCATTCCAGGCTCTTCTTGCTTTGATTGTCTCTGCTGAGAAATCTGAAGTGATTCTAATTGGTTTCCCTTTATAAGTGATTACCCTTTTCTCTCTGACAGCTTTAAGGATCTTTTCCTTGTTCTGAGTTGATCCTGTGTGGATTATAATGCGGCGGTGGGATGTCCTATTCTGGTCTGGTCTATTTGGGGTTCTAATGGCTTCTTGTATCTGGACAGGCCTATCTTTTTGCATGTTTGGGAAGTTCTCTGCTAGGATACTGTTAAACAAATTTCCTAGACCATTAACTTATGTTTCTAGGTGCTCCTCTACACCCATTATCCTTAGATTAGGCCTTCTGATGGTGTCTTCCAGGTGTTGGATAGATCTATCATATTTCTTGGACTTGTCTTGGATGGTTGTATGTTCTTTCTATATAATATCTAGGCTGTCTTCAATCCCTGAGATTCGATCTTCTGCATGGTCTAACCTGCTGTCAAGACTCTCTACTTTGTTTTTTATCTCTTTTCCTTCTAGTTGGTCAGCTTTGATGGCTTCAAGTTCTTTGTTGAAGCTCTGTTTTAGGTATTGTATGAATTTCTTTACTTCCTTAATTTGGTGATCAGTGTTTGTCCTCAAATCGCTTAGTTGATTGGTTATGGTTTCTTTGGGCTCCCATTCCTTCTGTTGGGTTCCATTCAGCATTCCCTTTGTGGTCTCCCTGACTTCCTTCAGCTCTTTGTTAATGGATTCCATGAATGCCTTTAGTGATCTTTGTGTGTTCTCTACCTGGTCTCTCAATTCCTGTTTTACTCTTTGATTAGCTTCTTCCCGTTCGTGGGATTCCTGCAGATCTCTTTGAGTGTTCTCAGCCTGCTCTCGCCATTCCTCCCTTTCTCTTTGAGTATTCTCAAGTTGTTCACGCAAATCCTGTATCAGTTTTTGAGTAGCTTCCTCACGCTTATGATATTCCTGTATAAACTTCTGGGATGCCTCCTCTCTCTCCCTATCACGCTCATACAGAGTCCTTTGTATGTTGTCAAACTTTTCATTTATCATGTTTGCCAGCAGTGTTTGTAGAGCTGTTTGGGAACTCTCCTCTGGATTATTCATTATCTGTTCTAACCCCTGATTATCAAGATTGGGAATTGAGATACCCGAATTTGCCATTTTTCTTGTGTTTTTCCGGCTTACTCTGCCCATTTGAGATGAAGATAGCACCAGTTTTGTGCTAGAACACTATCTTAAGGCAACCATCAACCAAAGTTTGCATTTGTACTGTCAATAGTCTACAGATACAATCTAGTTCAACAGATACACCTATTCGACATCAAACAACTATATGTTAAAGGGCTTCGAACCGCAGAGAAGAATTTGGAAAACCAGAAATTATTAGGGTTAGGGAGAGATGTGGGTAAAAAATAGGAATAGATTGGTGTGGGGAGGCACAGGGAGAGTTAACTATGTCCTAATCACAATGCAGGAAATAGGTTGGGTAGGATGCAAGTAGAGAGAGAAACAGAAGAAAGGGAAAGGGGAATGAAAAGAGACCAGAAAAAAAAATAGAAACGTAAAAATTAATGTTATTTTAGAGATTAAAAGACCATCTATTTATAGAGGAATATGAATATGTTGAGAGAAAGGGAGGGACATAGAGGAGATGAGAAAAACTTTAAAAAAATGCTTAAAATATTATATAGGTATAAAGAGGTAGTACTGCTATTAATGAATTTAAGTCTCAGAGGTTTTGAATTGAGTAATAAGTTTGTGGATTAAGTGTGTACACAATGGGGGATAGGGTCTACTGGTTAACTACGGGTTTATCTGAGGATGTGCAGGACAAGAGTTAAGTCACATAAAGAAGAACAAAGAGGAAAAGATGGAAAGGATAGGAAAGTGAGAAGAAAAGATCAGAAGTTCAGTAGAGCTAGACAAAAAACAAAAAGATAATTAAGAATGGAAGAAAAAGAGAAAGAAGACAAGAAAAGAAAGGAAAACACACATTCACGTATTCCTAAAATAAAAATTATATTAGGAGAAAAAAAATAGTTAATGGAAAACAATTATTTTTTCAGAGGAGGCAAAAATTAAAGATTAATAAAAGTTTTAGAAAAGCAAAAAAAAATTTTTATATATATGAGGTAACAAAAAACGAAAAAAAAAACAAAACAAAAAAAAGATAAAAAAGAAAAGAAGAAGAAGAAAAAAAAATGTTCTTTGATTTTTTTTGGGGGGGGGGGAGGGGTGGGAAGAGTCCTGTATCTCCCTTTTGTCTGTAACCAGAGTCTGGTTGGAGTCTCTGGTCAGCTTGAGGTCCTGTGGCTTGATTGGTTTCTTAAGTCAGTTTGTTGGAACAGGCAGAAAAATGCTCTGCTTTACCCAAGATTTTGAGATCCCCCTCCCAGGTTAGTTTACTGGGAGGGTGATCTGCTTTGAAAATCACAAAAGAGGGGGATGCAGTGATGAGGCTATGTTCTGGGTAGAGTTGAGGTTTTCAAAGAACAGTAGCTTTTCCCTGGGGCTATTTTGTGAAAAAAAAACTCACAGCACCCAGCCTGGAGCCATTCTCAGGGTTTCTGTTTTTCAATTGATTGTGGTGGCTGCTAGAGGGAGGGGCAGCCTCTGGCTCTGGTGACCGGGTGAGGAGAGCCACTCCAATGGCTGGCGCCTGAGCTGGGTGAATTTTCCCTGGATGGAACTGAGTCTGTGAGGTCACTTCGCCGTTAAGTCCTTGTGACCTGCTAAATGACTAGTTTTATTCCAAGACCTGAGCTGGAGCTAGCCGCTCCTCCGAGTTTTGTCGGTATCCAAGGTGGAGATCACCAGTGCTGGGGGGGGAGGGGTGGCCTTCCCTCCTCTGCTCCCAGAGAAGGAGTGAGGAAGTCGGGCTTCTACTCACTCCGAGTCTTGGATCCCGGGTCGTCTCTGGTCTGCAAAATGCAGGATGAAGTTGTCCGCTCCTTGTCGGTTCTTGCTGGTGTTGAGTAGAATCCGCTCGTCCGCCGCGTCTGGCTCCTTCGTCCCGGACTGTGTCTCAGGTGTGCCCCCGTGGCGGTGGTCGCTGCCGCGACCCTGCCGCCGCCGCAGCAGCTGCTGGCAAGCGCTCAGATGTGTCTGCTTGGCTTCCCCTCTCTTGACTAACTCTCTGTCCTGTGATGGCACACTTGGTGTGATTCTCTGGCTTGGGACTGTTCACTGGAACTCTGAAACTGTTTTCTATGCAAGAGCTTGTTCAGATTCCAGCTTCTCCTCTGCCATCTTCCCGAAACCCTATAGACCACATTTTCTTGATCCATTCATCTACTGAGGGGCATCTTGTTTGGTTCAGTATCTTAGCTATGGTAAATAATGCTGCAATAAACATAGTTATGATGGTAGCTTTAGTATGGTTTTGTTTGTGATCTTTTGGGTAAATGCCTAAAAGTCTGATGGCTGGGTCATTGGAGAGCTCTATGTAAAGTCTTTGAGAAACATCCATACTAATTTCCAAAGTGGCTGAACAAGTTTACACTCCCACCAACAATGCAGTAAGGTTCCCTTCTGTCCTCATCCCTTCCAGCATCTGTTGTTATTAGAGATCTTGATTATAGACATTTTATCTGGGGTGAGGAGGTATCACAATGTGGTTTTGATTTGCATTTCTTTTCTGACTAAGGAGGTTGAGCATTTCTTCATGTGTCTACTGGCCATCCTTCTTTCCTATTCACAGAAGTTTCTATTTAAGTCTTTAGTCCACTTATTTATTGGGAAGTTGTTTCTTTGAGGATTTGTTGTTGGGGGATTTATTTTTTTTTGAGATCCAGGTATACTTTAGATATGAGGCCCTTATTCTTTGTATGGCTAGTGAAGATCTCCCAATCCATGGGCTTTCTATTGATCTTGCTAGCTATGTGTTTGCCATGCAGAAGTTCTGCTATTTAATGCAATCCCATTTGTCCATCCTTTCTTTGATTTGTTCTGTTTCTGGGTCCCTTTAAAGAAAATATTGGTCTGTGCAAAGGAGACCTAGGGTTTCTCTTACTCCATTCTTTAAAGTTTTCAGAGTGTCTGCTTTGACTCCGAGGTATTTGATCAATTTGGAAATGATTCTGGTGCAGGATGATATATAAGGATCTAGATTTCGTTTTCTACAAGTAATTTACCAATTTTGCAAGCACCATTTACTGAAGAGGCTGTCTTTCTTCCTTTATAGTTTTTAGCTTCTTTATTGAAGATTACAGTGTTATAGGTCTGGGATTCATTGCTGGCCTTTCAATTCTATTCCATTGGTCCTGAGGTCGGTTCTTCTGCCCGTACCAAGCTGTTTTGATTATTATAGCTTTGTAGTAGAGTTTGAAGTTTGGTATTGATATTCCTCCAGCACTGTTCTTTCTGTTAAGGATTGTTTTTGCTATTTGGGTCCTTTATTTGTTCCTTGAAGCATCTGGTAGGAATATCGATAGGCATTGCATTGAATTAGTAGATAACCTTGGGAAGTATTGCCATTTTCACGATGTCTATCCTTCCAATCCAGGAATATGGGAGATTTTTCCACTTTCGAATTTATGTTTTGATTTCCTTTTTCAAGTTTTTAAAGTTTTCCTCACAGAGAAATTAAGTTAATTCCTAGGTATTTTATTGTTGTGGGGCTATTAGAAATGGAGTTCCTTTCCTGATTTCAGCCACACTTTTATCGTTGTTGGCATAGAGAAAAGCCATTGATTTTTGAGGGTTAATTTTATACCATGTTACTTTGTCAAAGTTTAGAATCAGCTTGAGTCACTTGGGAGTGGAGACTGGGGTATTCATTAAACACAAGCTAATGTCATCTGCAAAGAGAAAGAGTTTTATTTCATCTTTCCCTATTTGGATCATTTTTATATTTGCCTCTTTTCTTGTTGCTGTATCTAGTCATTCTAATACTAAATTGAAGTGGAGAGAGTGGACATCCTTTTCTTGTTCCTGAGTTAAGAGGAAATGGCTTTAGTTTTTCACCATTAAGTTTTATGCTGGCTGTAGGTTTTTGTCATATACAGCATTTATTGTATTGAGGAATGCTCTCTGGATACCTAATTTTTCCAGAACCCTCATCACAAAGGGGTGTTGGACCTTGTCAAATGATTTTTCTGCAACTATTGAGATAACCATGTGGTTCTTATCCTTGCTGTTGATGATGTGATAAATTATACCATTTTACTTTGTTATATTGAACCTGCTTTGCATCCCTGAAGTGAATCTTGTTTGATCGTGGTGTATGATTTTTTGGATGAATTGTTCAAGTCAATTGGCCAAAATTTTGTTGAGAAGTTTTGCATCAACATTCATCAAAGAAAGAGAACAAAGAAATGGGTCTATAGTTCTCTTTCTTTGATGAGTCCCTGCCTGGTTTGGGGATGAGGGTTATGATGGCTTCATAGAATGATTTCGGTAGTGAACTTTCTCCTTCAATTTCATTGAAGAGTTGAAGGAGTATTGGCGTGAGCTCTGCCATGAAGGTCTTGTAGAATTCCGCTGTAAATACATCTGGTTCTGGGCTTTTCTGAGACGGGAGGTCTCTTATTACTGTTTCTATTTCAATGTTTGATATGGGCCTGTTAAGATGGTTTAACTCATCTTGGTTTACTTTCAGCATTTCGATAATTGCTAGGAAAACGTCCATTTCTGCCAGGTTCTCTAACTTACTAGTATAAAGATTTGAAAAGTATTACCTTATAATATTCTGAATCTTGGTTGTTTCTGTATTTATGTTTCCATTCTCATCTCTGAGTTTATTTTTTTTTGTATTCTCTTCTTTTTCTCATAAGATTTGCTAAGGGTCTGTCAAATTTGTTAATTTTTCAAAGTACCAATTCTTTTTTTTTTATTCTTTCTGTTTTCATATTTGGATTCTATTTTTTTTTAATTCTGATGTAATTTTAATGATTTCTTTCCGTCTATTGTATTGGCGTTTATCTTGCTCTTCTTTTTCAAGGTGGTTCAGATGTCTCATTAAATTGTTGGTTTCAGATATCTCCAATTTGTTGATGTAGGAGCTCAGAGCTATAAACTTGCCTCTGAATACTGCCTTTGCTGTATCCCAGAGGAGTTGGTAATTTGTGTGTTCATTTTTGTTGAATATCATGAACATTTTAATTTCCTTTCTCATCACTTCCGTGACCCACTGGTGATTCAACAGTGTGTTGTTCAGCCTCCAAGTGTTACAGGACTCTCTTTGGTGGCTTTTGGTGTGGAGTTCTAATTTTATTCCATTGTGTTCTAAACGAATGCAAGGTATTACTTCAATATTTCTGAATTTAGACAAGTTTGATTTGTTACCTAAAATCTGGTCTATTTTGGAAAATGTTCCATGTGCTGGTGAGTAAAACATGTATTCTGATGCTGCTGGTTGAAATACTCAGTAGATGTCTGTTAAAACTAGTTGACCTATGCAGTTGGTTAGGTGTGCATTTTCTCTATTGAGTTTTTGAAGAGTTGATCAATCTAGTGGTGATAGTAGTGTTTTAAATCCCCCAATACTTAATGTCTTTGTATCTATGTGATCTTTGCAAGAAAGTAGTGTTTCTTGCATAAATTTGGGTTCTCCGTTGTTTGCGAATAGATATTCAGAATTGTAATATGCTCCTGAAGGAGAGATCCCTTAATTAGTATATGATAAACTTTTCTTATCTCTTGTGACTAATATTAATTTGAAGTCAATTTTTTCAGATATTAGGATTGTAACTCCCACCTGTTTATGGGGGCCATTTGCTTGGTAGATTTTTTGTTTGTTTGGTTTGTTTTGTTTTATCATGAAAATATCATAAGAGGGTTTACAATTACATATGCAAGATAGTGAGTAAATTTCTTATCAAGCATTGTTGCCTCATCCTTTGTTTCCCCATAACATCCCTTCCCATTTCCACACCCCCATCCCTACAGCTCCCTAACACCCCATCCCCACCCGTCCATCCCCCACCCCACCGAAGTTGTAAAGTACATTTATAAATATAACGTCTTGTAAATCTTATAGTTGTAATGGGTCCACCTGTAAGCCTATTTAAGCAGTTTGTTTTTTTCTGTTTCCCTCCACAAAATATATCAACACCAAATACAGTGAAAGCAGGGCTTATACTCTGGGGGAGATACATACAAAGCAACAAAGAAATCATCTTATAAACATCTTAGAAACAATCACAGGAAATTAAAAAAATTGAATCCTTAACATGTGGTTCATTTCACCTAACATCAAGTTGTCTGACAGTTTCTGTTTGTCTCAGATATATACTAGGTATTGCAAATAAGGGAAAGCAAGGGACCTATATTTCTTTGGGCCTGGCTTACTTCACTTAATATAATTTTTCCAAGTCATTCTATTTCCTAACAAATGGGTCAATGCCATTCTTTCGGATGGAGGCATAGAATTCCATTGTGTATGTACACCACATTTTCTTGATCCATTCATCTACTGAGGAGAATCGGGGTTGGTTCCATATGTTAGCTATGGTAAATAATGCTGCAATAAAAATAGTTGTGCTGGTAGTTTTAGTATGGTCTTGTTTGTGATCATATGGTTAAATGCCCAAAAGTGGGATTGCTGGGTCACAGGGGAGCTCTATGTGGAGTCTTCTGAGGAATCTCCATAACATTTTCCAAAGTACAACTTTGGCAAAATAACAGGATATAAAACTAACCCTCAAAAATCAATGGTTATTCTGTATGCCAACAATTAGAAAAGTGTGGCTGAAATCATGAAAGCAACTCCATTTGTAATAACCCCACAAAAAATAAAATGCTTAGGAATTAAAGTAACCAAAGAAGTGAATGGCCTCTATGACGAAAACTTTAAAAATCTGAAAAAGGAAATGAAAACGGATATTAGAAAGTGGGAAAACCTCCCATGCTCTTTGAATGGAAAGATCAACCTCGTGAAAATGGCAATACTCCCCAAGGCTATCTACAAATTCAATGCGAAACCTATCAATATTCCAATCTCATTCTTCAAGAAAATAGTAGAGGAAACCCAAAAATTCATATGGAACAATTAAAGACCCCAAATAGCAAAAATGATCAAAAATAGAAAGAAAAGTGCTGGAGGAATATTAATACCGAATTATAAACCCTCCTAAAAAGCTATAGTAATCAAAACAGCTTGGTACAGGCACAAGAACAGACCTCAGGACCAATGGAATAGAATTGAAAACCCAGAAATGAACCCACAGACCTATAGCCATCTAATCTTCGATAAAAAAGGGAGAGAAAAAAAGAGAATGGAAGAAAGACAGCCTCTTCAGGAAATGGTGTGGCAAAATTGGATAATCACTTGTAAAAAACCAAAGCTAGATCCTTATATATCACCCTGACCAGAATCAAATCCAAAAGGATCAAAGAGCTCAGAGTCAAGCAGATACTCTGAAAATATTACAGGATGGAATAGCAGAAATCCTAGGTCTCCTTGGCACAGGTCAAAATTTTCTTAATAAAGACACAGAAACACAACAAATCAATGAAAGGTTGGACAAACTGGATTGCATGAAATTGCAGAGCTTCTTCTCTGCAAAGGTTATAGCTAGCAAGATCAATAGAAAGCCCACGGATTGAGAGCAGACATTTACTATCCATACAATGAACAAGGGTCTCATATCTAAAATATACTTGGAACTCAAAAAATTAAATCCCCAACAAATCCTCAAAGAAACAATTGGCCAATAAATAAGTGGGCAAAAGACTTAAAGAGAAACTTCTCTGAAGAGGAAAGAAGGATGGCCAGTAGACACATGAAGGAATGCTCAACCTCCCTAGCCATAAAAGAAATGCACATCAAAACAACATTGTGATACCACATCACCACAATGAGAATGCTTGGTACGTTTTGTTCTAGTCTTTCACTTTCAAAATGTTGGTTTTTATAGGCATGGTGTGACTCCTGAAGGTAGCAGATAGAATAATCTTGCTTTGTAATCCAACTAGATAATCTATGTTGTTTAATTGGAGAGTTAAGCCCATTAATGTTGAAAGATATGACTGAGAGGTTTTTGGGAGTTCCTGCCATGTTATCCAACTTCTTGGGTGCTGAGGCAAATGTGTTCTTATGGTTCTTGGATTCTCACTTTTGTGCGGTTTCTTTGCTCTTATTGTGGTCTTCTTGGTTTTCTATGTGAGGAAATCTTTAAGTATCTTTTGTAGGGCTGGCTTGGTGGAGATATATTATTTTAGCTTTTCTTTGCTATGGAAAATTATTATTTGACCTTCAGTTGTGAAAGAGAGTATAGCTGGGTACAGTATCTTGGTTGATAGTTGTTTATCTTTAGGGCATGGCATAAATCATTACGGGCTCTTCTTGCTTTGATTGTCTCTGCTGAGAAATCTGAGGTGATTCTAATTGGTTTCCCTTTATAGGTGATTAACCTTTTCTCCTTGACAGTTTTAAGGATCTTTTCCTTGGTCTGAATTGATCCTCTGCGGATTTTAATGTCATGGTGGCATGTCCTGTTATGGTCTGGTCTATTTGTGGTTCTAAAATCTTCTTGCACCTGAATAGGCCTAACTTTTTGCATGTTTGGGAAGTTCTCTGCTAGGATCCTGTTAAATGAATTTCCTAAACCATTAACTTCTGTCCCTATGTGCTCCTCTACACCCATTATCCTCAGATTAGGCCTTTTGATGGTGTCTTCCAAATGTTGAATAGATCTGTTATATTATTTGGATTTGTCTTGGATAGTTGTATGTTCTTTCACTATAATATCTAAGCTGTCTTCAATGCTCGTGATTGCATCTTCTGCAAGCAAATTGTATCTACTGTCAAGGCTTTCTACTTTGGTTTTTATTTCTTTTCCTTCTAATTGGTCAGCTTTGATGGCTTCAAATTCATTGTTGGAGCTTTGTTTTAGATCTTGTATAAAGTTTTTTACTTCCTTAATTTTGTGTTCAGAGTTTATTCTAAAATCACTTAGTTGATTGGCTATGGTTTCCTTGGATTCCCATTCCTTCTGTCGGGCTCCATTCAGCATGCCATTTGTAATCTCTGTGAATTCCTTCAGCTGTCTGTTTATCGATTCCATGAATGCTTCTATTGATCTTTGTCTAGTTTCATCTCACTCTCACAATGCCTGTATTACTCTTTGATTAGCTTCCTCATCTTCACACAATTTCTATAGTTCACTTTCACTGTTCTCAGTCTCCTCATGCAATTCCTGTCTTTCTCTTTGAGTGCTCTCAGCCTGTTCACACAATTCCTTAATTTCTCTTTGACTGTTCTAAACCTGTTCACTCAAGTCCTATATCAATCTTTGAGTAGCTTCCTCACGTTCACGAGATTCCTCTATTAACCTTTGCTTTGCCTCCTCTTTCTCCTTATAATATTCACACTGAGTCCTTTGCAGATTTTCAATGTTTTCATTCACCATGTTCAGCAGTAGTATTTGTAGATCTTTATAAGAACTCTCCTCTGGATTATTCATGAATTGTTCTGTTACTAGATGTAATGAGTGTGACTTGAGATACCCGGACCTGCCATTTTTCTTGTGTTTTTCTGGCTTGTTCTGCCCATTTTGTATGAAAGTAACACGAATTTTGTGCTAGAACACTATTTTAAGGCAAGCATCAACCAAAGTACTGTAGTTGCACAATGAAAATGGCTGCAGATACAATCTAGTTCATCAGATACAATCTATTCAATATCAAACAACTGTGGATTAATGGGCTAAAAACAGCAAAGATAAATTTGGCAAACCAGAAATTTTTAGGTTTAAGGAGAAATGTGTTGAAAAATAGGATTAGAGGGATGTGGAGAGGGAAAAAAAGAGTGAATTTAACCAAATCCTAATCGCAGAGAGGGAAATGGATTGGACAGAATGATAGGAGAGTGAGTAAAACAAACAAAAAAACAAGAAAAAATGGAAAAACAAAAATTTAAATGTAAAAATGAAACATGTAAAAATTATATAAGTTTAAGGAAGTGATATTGAGAGAAGAAAAGGATAGAATGAGAAGAGGGGATAGATATGAAAGAGGTATGAAAAACTAAAAAATAAAATTTCCTAAAATTAGTTACTTGAAAATTATATAGGTATAAAGATATAATACTGCTATTAAAGAAGTTAAGCCTGAGGTTGTCAATTGAGTGATAAACTTCTGGATTAAGTATGTACCCAATGGGCATAAGATCTAATAATCAATGGCAGGTATATATCTGGGGATGAGCGGAACAGCAATTAAGTCATGTAAAAAAGGAAGAAATAGAAAAAAATGAAAACAAAGAGAACTATAGACCCATTTCTTTGTTCTCTTTTTTGATGAGTATTGATGCAAAACTTCTCAACAAAATTTTGGCCAATTGACTTAAACAATTCATCCAAAAAAATCATACACCATGATCAAACAGGATTCATTTCAGGGATGCAAAGTTGGTTCAATATAACCGAATAATCTGGTATAATTCATCACATCACAAACAGCAAGGATAAGAACCACATGGTTATCTCAATAGTTGCAGAAAAAGCATTTGACAAGGTTCAATAACCCTTTGTGATGAGGGTTCTGGAAAAATTAGGAATCTAGGGAACATTCCTCAATACAATAAAGGCTGAATATGACAAACTTACAAACCTACAGCCAGCATAAAACTTAATGGTGAAAAACTAAAGCCATTTCCTCTTAACTCAGGAATAAGACAAGGATGTCCACTCTCTCCATTTCTCTTCATTTTAACATTAGATTGCCTAGCTACAGCAATAAGACAAGACGCAAACATAAAAGGGATCCAAATAGTGAAAGATGAAGTAAAACTCTCCCCTTTGCAGATGACATGATCTTGTCCTTAAAGAATCCCACGGACTCCACTCCCAAATAACTCAAGCTGATTCTAATCTTTGGAAAAGTAGCAGGGTATAAAATTAACCCTCAAAAATCAATGGCTTTTCTGTATGCCAACAATGAGTAAAGCATGGCTGAAATCAGGAAAGCAACTCCATTTGTAATAGCCCCACAAAAAATAAAATAACTAGTAATTAACTTAACCAAAGGAGTGAAGGACCTCAATGATGAAAACTTTAAAAACTTTAAAAAGGAATCAAAACAGAAATTAGAATGTGGCAAAACCTCCCAAGCTCCTGGATTGGAATCATCAACATCATGAAAATGGAAATACTTCCCTAGGCTATCTATGAATTCAATGAGATACCTATCAATATTCCAACCTCATTCTTCAAGGAAATAGAAGAGGCAATCCAAAAATTCATATGGAATAATAAACACCCCAAATAGCAAAATAATCCTTAACAGAACGAACAGTGCTGGAGGAATATAAATATCAAACTATGAACTCTACTACAAAACTATAGTAATCAAAACAGCTTGGTCCTGACCCAAGAACAGACCTCAGGATAGACGGAATAGAACTGAAAACCCAGAAATGAACCTACAGACCTATAGCACTGTAATCTTCAATAAGGGTGCTAACAACAAGAATATAAGAAAGACAGCCTGTTCAGTAAATGGGGCTGGCAAAATTGGTTAATCACTTATAGAAAACTAAAGCTAGATCCTTATATATCACCCTGAACCAGAATCAACTCCAAATGGATCAAAGAACTCAGAGTTAAAGCAGACACTTTGAAAACATTACAGGATGGCATAAGAGAAACCCTAGGTCTCCTTTGCACAGACCAATATTTTCTTAATAGAGACCCAGAAATACAACAAATCAAAGAAAAGTGGAACAAATGGGATTGCATGAAATTGCAGAGCTTCTGCTTGGCAATGGATATAGCTAGCAAGATCAATAGAAAGCTCACTGATTGGGAGAAGAACTTCACTAGCCATACATCGGACAAGGTCTCATATCTAAAATATACCTGGATCTCAAATAATTAAATCCCCCCAAAACAAATCCTCAAAGTAACAACTGGCAAATAAATAAGTGGACTAAAGACTTAATCTCAAATAATTAAATCCCCCAACAACAAATCCTCAAAGTAACAACTGGCCAATAAATAAGTGGACTAAAGACTTAAAGAGAAACTTCTCTGAATAGGAAAGAAGGATGGACAATAGACACATAAAGAAATGCTCAACCTCCCTCGCCAGAAAAGAAATGCAATTGAAAACCACATTGTGATACTACCTCAACGCAGTTAAAATGGCTATAATCAAGAACCCTAATAACAACAAATGCTGGATGTGATGTGAGCAGAAGGGAACATTACTGCATTGTTGGTGGGAGTAGAAACTTGTTCAACCATTTTGGAATTTGTTATGGAGGTTTCTCAGAAGACTCCACATAGAGCTCCCCTATGATCCAGCAATCCCACTTTTGGACATTTACTCAAATGATCACAAACAAGACCATACGAAAACTAACAGCATCACTATGCTCATTGCAGCATTATTTACCATAGCTAAGATATGGAACCAATCTAGATATATTCTTGATTGCATCAAGAATATGTGGTATATATACACAATGGACATTGCCCCATTTGTTAGGAAATGGAAAGATTGGAAAAAATTATATTAAGTGAAGTAAGCCAGGCCCAAAGAAACATAGATCCCATGGTTTCCCTTGTTTGCAATAACTAATATATGTCTGAGACAAACAGAAACTGTCAGACAGGTGGCTGTTTGGAGAAATGAATCCCAAGATACAGATTCAAATATTTTCTTTTCTTTCTTGTTATTGTTTTCAACATATTTATAAGATGATTTGTTTGTTGCTTTGTATGTACTTCCCCCAGGCTATAAGCGCTGCTTTCACTGTATTTGATGTTGATATAATTTTTGGAGGGAATGGGAAAAACAAACTGTTTAAATAGGTTTACAGGTGGACCCATTTTACAATAATGAGATGTATAAGACGTTATGTCGATAAACGAACTTTACAACCTTGGTCGGTGGGTGGTGGTTGTGGTGGGGAGGGTGGTGGTAGAGGGATGTGTGGATGAGGGGGAGAGGGGAAGAGATGGTATGGGGAAAAAAAGGAGAAGGAAACAATGCTTGATAAGAAATGTACTCACTATTTGCGCATGTAATTGTAAACCCTCTTTAAGATATTTTCACATTGATAATAATAATAATAGAATATCCATTTAAGTGACTAAATATTTATATTAAATCCCATAAATTATATTCCTTCAATTTTCTGACTAAAGTGTTCTCCAATCTAGGTATTTTTAAAAGAAATATTGTATGTTGTTTCCTTGGTGACAACATAATTGATAGACTTAAAATTTTCCTAAAACATGGCAGTCTGAAATGAGGTGGATGTTCTTGGGTTTGCATGCAAATATTTTGGACAGCACTAATGTTTTAATCTTGGATGCTATTTGATTGCTAATTTTTACAGGCTTTCATAATATGAGAAGAAAATCAACAGACCATAGGAATATTTTTATCAGCTACATTGTATTATTTATTCAAACACATACACACATACAAACAAACAGATATACACATGTTTAGTATGAAGACCCAGTCAGTCTGCAAGAAAATATTTTAATAGGAATTCCATAAAATATTTAGTCTGCTGAGATCCGCTTAGAATTTCTTGAAATATCTAATTGCTTCCACCCCTGGACAAATCATTATCATTGGTGAAAATGTTGCCATTTGAATTTAGAATGCCGCAGAAAGACCTATGTGTTAAAGAAAAATTACTTTCCACTTCCTCCCAGATTGTGGGGAATACCAGAATAGTTCTTCTGGAGATTAAGTTCTTTAGAGTGAAACCCATGAAAACATAGCCTCTCACATACTTTCTTCTTTTATCTTTAAATCATTCTAGGTAAAAAACATTTCTCTTTAACATACTTCCCACCTTGACATTGTCTTGTCACAGCCCTCCAAAGCAATAAAACCAACTGAACATACACTGAAACCTTCAGACTTATAAATCTGAGTAAGCCTTTCTGCTTAATAAATGGACAATATCACTTACTATGGTAGGTTATAAAGCTAACACAGAAGTCTAGTCTTTGTAACAATGTAGACTGTATTAAAATATACTTCATTATAAAATATCTAATTCCATGTTGTATTTTGTGTTTTTGTTTCTGTTGATCCTAGGGCTTAAACTCAGGGCCTGGATGGTGCTTTTGTGTTCAAGGTCAGTGCTCTACATATAAGTTGAACTGGAACTTCATTTCCCCTGGTGGTTAATTGGAGATAAGAATCTAATGAACTTTCCCACTTAGGCTAGCTTCACACTGTAATGTTCAGATCTCAATCTCTTAACTAGCTAAGATTACATACTTCAAATTCCAGTGCCCAGCCATGTTGCATATTTTGTGTAATTCCAATTCTCAGCATTGTATAGATTCTCCTACTAAAATATGAAAAAACAGAATCTACTAAGGATATTTGTAAAGTAAAAAATGAAGGAAGATTTTTCATTCTTTACAAAATCTATGCAAAATCTATGCTAAAATATTAATATTTTACTGTACCTTTCTTGCAACCAGTTTGATATAGATTTATAATTGTCAGGCCAAGTTTCTCGACATTCTACTGGAGAATTATGATTTCATGCATGCATGCATATGCATATGTATATATAGATATCCAAATATTTTCCCTAGTGGATCATCAGAATTGAAACTTTGCTTTGTTTTGCTGTTCAGCTGTTGAACCTGATTGGCTCATTCTGTGACAATACCTCTCCTCTTTCTCAACATTCCTTCATTTACTACACCATCAGCCTTCTAAACTCAGGTTCACTTCTTGCAGAAGGTGACCAGTCAACCCAACAAATATCTACCCAGAGGGTTTTAATAAAGCAAACTTTAAGATAGTAAGATAACATGATGTGACAACTACAAAATTTCTACAGAGACCTAGAAAGTTATCAAAATTATATCTGACATTTTTCACATTTCTGCCTTCCTTCTCTTCTCATACTTAAGAAAGCACTGTCTAACACTATAAATATATTGCATTTATAAATTAAGGATTAGTGTTTTATTCCAGCCTGAAGCCTTCTTTTCCATGGTTTTTGATATAAACTTTTGGGAGATTTTTTTGATTGTTATGGGATTCCATTCCAAACAAAGCCATGTATATCAAGAAAGCCAATGTTTTCAACTCAGAGTAATAAATATAAGAGGGAGAAAATTAAGGTTAGTTATATATGTTAAGCACAAATTCAGGCAATATCCAGACATTTTGAAATGGTATACCTTTACTAGATAAAGTGGCTTAAACCTATAATCTTATCTATTTGGGAAACAAATATTAGACAATTCCAGTTCCAGGCAAGCCCAGACAAAAAAAAGAAGTTTCAGAAACTCTAACCATTTGTTCGGTGCAATGTTTTCTTGCCTGTGTTAGGAGGACCACAGTCCAATAAGGCCCACCATAGTGATACTACCTCAAAGTAAGAAATCCAATTACAATCTGCAGGTATGACAGTATTAGAGTTGTTGTTTCACAGGGACAAGGTTTTGGATTCAATCCTCCTGTACCACAAGGAATTTAAGTGTGTGCCAGAAAAAGAACGGCATGTCTAAGGTCAAGACTTCATACTGGTTTTACAAGCTCTTATAAAAACTTTACCTCTTTTGTTAATTTTTAAAGTATAATCATAATTTCCATGGCCAAACCAAATAATTTCCTATTAGAGATTTTCTTTTATCCATTAAGGAACATGTTATGTGTTGGATACTGTCCCATTGAAATCATATTAATATCGAAAACTCGTTAACTGCATGTGGAAACAGTATCTCAAAGGTAGCATTTAAGTTGAATTCTCCTCCAAGAGAAGCAGAAGGAATTGAATATACTAAGGAAAGAGGACTCTGAAGAAGCCAATTCTGATCTTGGATTTCTAGTTTCACCAACTCAGAGGCAAAGTATTTACATTATTAACGCTACCCAATCTGTGGTAGTTTATTATTACAATTACTAGCAAACATGAGTAATCTATAAGACAAGAAAAGTCATTGATGCTTGGGGTCCGTGACTCATCTCTATAATTCTAGTGTTTAAGAAGGATGAGACTTGAGGGATAATGGTTTTCAGGCTGGTAGGAAAGTTCATGAGGTTCTATCTCCAAATAACTACATGGTTCTTATTGTAGATTGACTACTATTAGCAAACAAACTGAGAGCATGAGGTATGTTCAAGCCGCAAACTGGTAGAAAGAAAAAATTCTTAAAAGAATACTATGAGAAACAGAGCTATGAATAGGAAAGCAGAAACAAAAGACATAAACTTATTGATAGAGACAAAGCTTCCCAATGTGAAATATGGCACAAAATGTAATATTTAGGGTTTTCCTTCTTATATAATAGAAACAAATGGTATGTCTACTTGAAGAAACTAAAGTGTAAAACTGTATGCAATAAATAATAACATTACTTTATGTTTCTATAATTTAACTTGTTTCCCCACAAATTTATAGAATAATATAGCTATGGAAAAATCAATATATATTGCATTTTCATATAGGATTACATATCCTTGCAAGTGTTGTCTAAAATTGATCTACATTAAAATCATCACCATTGATATCCTTCTCAAGATTCCAAATGTTTATAATCTCAGCTGACCTTCCTAAAAAACTCATACCCCATACATAATTTTTAGTTTGTTCATGCATATTTAGGAACATAAACATATGGCAGAAAATATTAATTACCTTTATCTGCTGTCATTAATGTATTATAACTAATACAATTAAGTATATACCCTGAGAGAAAGAAGATTCTTCCTTCTAAATACATGCTTGCAGACACACACAGTATGAGTACTCACATATTTACCACTCTAACTTAGGTTAGGTTCCTGACATTGGGTATGAGAAAATGATCTAATAATCAAACTTCCTTGCCCAGTCATAACATACATTCATAATACATACATACATTCATAATTCCACACATACAAAAAAAACTTGATCATTCAAAATAATGAGATTATTTAACAGAACTATCCAGTTCCTGAGCCATCTAATCCCTGATTTCATTCATTCATGACAATGCATTTTTCATACCACATTTAAAAACTTTTTGAGTCTCTCTGATCAGCAGACACAAATGTGCTATCATATAATAGAAAATGTAGGTAAAATTACTTGTCCCTAGGTCATCTTTAATATATCTTAAAGAGTTCTATGTCCTTCTTGCAGAGCCTGTTTCTGGCATTTTGCCCTAATGTCTAATATTAAGTTACAAAGGACATACCATATTCCTTAATTCATTTTCCCTAAAGGTTATGCTATGTAGTTGGCTCTGATTTTTTGCTTATTCTAAATTAAATTTTCTCAACCAGTTGAATTATTATGTTACTCCTAAGCCATTCAAAATACCAAAAAGACCTGGAAATTCACCTTGGCAATGAATTGTGAATGGCAGTTATGGTTGTGGGGAGGTAAAGGACTTGAATTATCTAGAGTGCCTTAAACCTGGCACTGTTATTTAAGGACTGATCACTTAGTAAGCTTTTAATGTGTGTCTTCTTATTTCATGTGGGACGGTAAAAGTATACTTCTCATCACCTCCTTGCCTGCAAAGAACTAGAATTATTTCCCTTGTAGAGTTTGGGCTGAAAAGTCTGACTTAAAGAGGCACAATAAAGAATGAAGTAACTCCATTACAGACTAGCAATCATCTTGTGAGGTACGGATTTTAAATAGAACCATGAATTTGACCCAGAAATGACACAGAAAAGAAAACAATTGCCAGGCAACTGAAACATAAATAATCCTTGGGCAAGCCACAGGAATTTTCTCTGGATACATCAACCAAACACTGGGTGCCCATACGAGACACGGTGACCCAGTGTCCAGGTGGTACCCGTCAATAACAAGTCAGTATTAATAATAACCAATCATGTATGTGTAGCTTAATTTGCTTAAAATATTAGCCAATCATGTAATTTCTCATGTAAAACTCCCTTAAGGTTGTTTATTCAATACTTTAAAAACTGTACTGATTCTATGCTCGGGCCTCTTAGTGTCACCAGTTACCAAGTGCAAGGAGGACCAAGCTCGAATTTGAAAATAAACCACTCTTGTCACTTACATTGATCTTGGTTTCTGGTGGATTTTTGGAGGAGGAATAACAGGTGGGGGCTCATCCGGGATAAACCCATAAACCCACCCAGACACCTGATGAGACTAGCAAAAAATGGCCTCTAAGTTAAGGCATTGCCACTTTGTAACTGTCTGGGGTCTGTGTGTCCTGCAGGATTGGTATTGGGAGTTGGCAAGAAGTCCTGTTGGATAGTGCTATAAGGCAGCCAACTGGAATGGTGTGAGATGTCCCCCTGTTCCCCGGGAAGGTGAACTATCCACTAGTGTGGACTTTTGGGCCTGTTTGTTGTCAGAAAGTTTCTGTCTGATAGTTTACAAGGTAGACTGTCCACTAGTGAGGACATTTGGGATTTATCTTCTCTGAAATCCTTCACTTTCTGTCTGACAGTCTACCATGCGCATGCTGTTAAATGTGTGTCTTATCTTAATGTCTGTGTGTTTGTAATGTGAGTATGATGAAACAATTCCTCACTCAGGTTCATCCGCAGGTGGATGCCCAGAGACGCTGTTTGTCTCCATTTGAGGCTGTTAGTCTTCGCTCTTTTTCTTCATCCAATAATAACTACTTTCTCTTTCAGACCCCCTTATTTTTCCACCTCAAAGGGTGAAATCTGGCCTAGAAAGATTGGCCCACTTGAAGCAAAGCTGGAGTCAGGTAATCTATCGGATGCCACTGCTAAAATATTGCAAAGTGTCTCTGTCTACCCCTTTGGGATGTTAGACAGACCAGCTAGTCGACACTTTACACTTTTCTACATTGTTAGCTCTGTCCTTAACATTCTTTAAACTAGTTGTTAGGAAGATAAGGGGAGTGCGAGGTGCATTCTCGTTCTGACTCATTTCAATGTATATCAATCCACACATAAGACCAGAGGAAAGGAGAAAAGTAATTACAATTGTCACAAAGTGAAATAGCCGGTGCTTTAAGCAATTTGGGATATGACCACAACTCAAAATGTCCCAAGGAGTAATAAAGCCCCACCGAAAACATACGAACAAAACTTCTTGGGTGCAAGGGGTCACAGCAGTTAAACGATACTCATGGACCACCCAATGAACAGTGGATCTGGTGACAGGATGAGTGTCTCACTCATTTTTAGTTATCCTAGAGAGCTTTTATCCTTTATTAGGAAGATACTTGTTGACTAAGGTTGGGGCACAGATTCACTTCTATCCAGAAGGCTCCCAGGTGACAGATGCTCAAGGGAGACCAATACGAGGGCTGACTCTGAGCCTGGAAGACAATTACCGGTTGCAACAATCACCCCAGGCTCCTCACCAAGAAATCACCTACTGGCTGGAAAGGTATCCAGAAGCATGGGCAGAGACTGGAGGAGTGGGACTAGCGAAGAATAGACCAGATCTATTCATCGAGGTAAAGCCAGGAGCTGACCCAGTCAGAGTCCGGCAGTACCCTATATCCATGGAGGCACGGGTGGGAATAACCCCACATTAGGTGTCTGCTAGAACTGGTTATACTGCGGCCCTGTCAGTTGGCATGGAACACTCCCCTGCTATCAGTCTGTAAGCCCCACTTCAATGAATATAAGCCAGTAGAGGACTTAAGGGAGGTCAACAAATGGGTAATGGACATTCACCTGACTGTACCCAACCCCTACACACTCCTGAGTACCCTGCCTCCCGATAGGCAATGGTACACAGTATTAGATTTTAAAGATGCCTTTTTCAGCCTACCCTTGGCAGCTAAAAGCTAAGATCTCTTCTCCTTTGAGTGGAGAGATGTGGAAAGATATATTAATGGACAGCTAAACTGGAAAAGACTTCCTGAAGGATTTAAAAACTCACCTACACTCTTTGACAAAGCCCTGCATGAGGACTTAGGTGAGGCTAGGGGAAGCCACCCTGGCTTGACTTTGTTGCAATGCTTGGATGAATTATTAATTGCTGCTAAAACTGAAAGAGAATGCATCCGAGGAATGGAGGATTTACTCCAGATTTTGAGAAGCCTTGGTTTCTTGAGTGTTGGCCAAGAAAGCTCAAATCTGCAAATCAGAGGTAACTTATCTGGACTATTTATTGAAAGCGGGGCAGCAGTGGCTTACAAAAGGAAGAAAAGAAACTGTCCTTAAAATTCCACCACCCCAGTCTCAGCACCACATAAGGGAGCTTTGGGGCTCAGCAGGCTTTTGCTGTCTGTGGATTCCTTGGTTTGTGGAGTTGGCTAAACCCCTTTATGAGGCTACCAAAGTAAAGCAACTGTTTTTATGGATGGAGTAGGTTGAACAAGCCTTTGAACAGATAAAAACTGCCTTATTGTCAACCTCAGCATTAGGACTCCCTGATACAACTGAACACTTTTATTTGTATGTGGATGAACATAATGGGATTATGAAAGGAGTCCTAAGCCAATATCTAGGCCCATGGAGAAGACTAGTAGCCTACTTATCAAAGAAATTAGACCGGTGGCAGCAGGATGGCCACCATGCCTGAGAATTATAGTGGCTACTGCTCTAAGGGTAAAAGATGCAAATTAACTATGGGGCAGGAACTGTATGTGACCACGCCCATACTATTGAGAGTGTGTTAAAGCAGTCACCAGATCGATGGCTCAGCAATGCCCGACTAATCCATTACCAGGGACTGCTACTCAGTCCTCTCAGAATTAATTTCCAGGTTCCCTCAGCTGTCAACCCAGCGATTTTTCTACCAGATCCAGACTTAGACACGTCACTACATGATTGCTTGGAGATCCTGGTGCAAGTCCGTAATTTCCAAGAGGACTTAAGAGATCAGCGTTACCGGATGCTGAACTCGTGTGGTTTACAGATGGGAGCAGCTTTGTGCATCAAGGACATAGGTATGCGGGAGCAGCAGTATTGACTGAGACTGATGTGGTTTGGCTCGAACCTTCGCCCATAGGCATGTCAGCCTAGAGAGCTGAATTAATAGCCCTGACCCCAAGCACTAACGGTAGGAAAGAATAAAAGACTAACTCTGTACAGTGATACTCGGTATTCATTTGCAATGGCTCATATACACAGAGCTATCTACAAAGAAAGAGGATTACTGACAGCAGAGGGAAAGTCTATCAAAAATAAAGATGAAATTTTGGCCTTAATCGCTGCTCTTTGGTTGCCTAAGAAGTTGGACATTGTTCATTTCCCTGGACATCAAAAACTTAAAGATGCTGTGAGTAAAGGCAATAACCTGGCCGACAGAACTGCCCGGGAAGTGACAACACAAAGAGACTCTATAATGATGATAAACCTCTCAGACCCCGGTGCAAGAACTCTCCTGGACACTCCTACATATACCACAGAAGATTTAAAATGGATTGATCAACTAACAATGGCACAATGCCTGAATGGTTGATGGAGAGACTCTAAGAGCAACAGTATCTTACTAGAACAGTTAGGGAGTAAAATAATACTGAAAATGCATCAAGCACCCACATGGGTTCGAGGAAGATGCAAGACCTGGTGATAAATACTGGTCTTAGGGTCAAGAATAGTCATGCTAAAATAGAACAGATTGTCAGGGACTGTAAGGCATGTCAGCTAATTCATGCAGGGAAAATTCAGGCAGGACCAGGCAGTCGGATAAGAGGAGATAGACCAGGAACCTAGTGGCAGGTGGACTTCACAGAAATCAAATCTGGCAATTATGGATATAAATATCTATTAGATTTCCCTTTTCAGGATGGGTAAAAACCTTTCTTACAATGAGTGAAACAGCACAGGTGGTGGCTAAGAAGTTGCTGGAAGAAATCTTACCCAGGTTTGACTTCCCTAGTATGATAGGATCAGATAATGGACCAGCCTTTGAGTTGAAGTTAAGTCAGGGACTTTCTAATGCTCTTGGGGCAGATTGGAAACTGCATTGCGCTTATAGACCCCCAAAGCTGAGGACAGGTAGAAAGGATGAGTAGAACTGTGAAGGAGACCCTGAACAACTTGACCATGGAGACTGGTGGTGACTGTGTAACTCTCCTTCCCTTTGCCTTATACAGAGTACGAAACTCCCCTTTGAAAATTGGTCTTTTCCGCTATGAAATTGTATTCGAAATGCCCCCTCCCTTAATTCCTAATTTTCAGAGCAGTTTCTTCGGGAAGATGATGACTCTGAACTTTTGTCCTCTCTCAGGGTCCTGTAGAGGGCCTGCCTTTATGTTTGGCCTAGACTGAATGTGCTGTACGAGTCAGGCCCTCCACCGATCCCACATCACTTCTGCCCCGGGACTGGGTCCTGGTGAAAAGACACCGACAGGAAAACCAGGAACCGCGGTGGAAAGGACCTTTGTGGTCATCTTGACGAATCCAACTGTCCTCAAAGTCGACGGCATCGCTACCTGGATCCATCATTTGCATACAAACCCTGCATATCCCATAACCAATTTTGGAGAGCACCCAGAGTGATAAGTCTCACTTTCCAAAGACAATCCTTAAAGCTCAAATTGAGCTGTAAAAAGACTAAGTCATGAAATGGTTGTTGATGTATACCTTACTTGGAAATTGTATTGACATAATAGTGGGTGCCTGCAATCCTAATCACCCATATAATTGGACTTGGATTATTAGTAATCAGGTAATGGACAAACGTTTCCCTCTGGCTGTGAAAGAGGGACCCTCCCTATGGTTTAGAGACAGGCTTACATTTAATTTGTGCCAGCTCGCTGAGGGACTATGGGAAGGACCTAGGCTTGTTGAGTGTAGATGGTGACACTGGTATGTTTGCTCAGGGGAAGGAAGGACTAATAATTATGGAGGACCAGAGGACTTTTATTGTAAGAGCTGGGGCTGCAAAACAAGTCCCTCAGGAAAATGGAAAGGAAAAGGAGGAGACCTTGTTACTTTTACTAAATCAGGGCCAGTGGGCATCCAGTTTAGTGGGATGTCTGTGCACCAACAAATTAGGGTTCCCCAGGATTCTGATGCCTGAGTGGAAGTTCGGTTCACATACAAGGGCAAACAAGTCCTAGGATGGGAATTAGGAAAGACTTGGGGACTAAGATTTTACCGATGTGGAGAGACTCACAATGGCATACTTAGAACTCTACAGGCAATTGCCACAGCTAGCTATTTCCCTGCAGTAATGGGACCAAACACTGTTTTAAGACCGGCTTCTGCCACAAAAGCCAAAGCAAGTGAAAAGAAAAAACCCCAGGCTGTAGTGACCCCATCTCCTCCGAAAAGAGGAGACACCGTCAGGGAGAACATCCCCTTGCTGGAGGGTTCTCTATGGCAGCTGTTGGTTCAAACTTACAATGTAATCAATCAGACCCACCCTGATAATAGTACATGTTGGATGTGTTATGATATGAGACCTCCATTTTATGAGAGTATTGCAGTGGTACAGAATGTAACTAAAACAAGTAAATCATGCAGATGGGAATCAAAAGAGGCAAAACTTACTCTAAAGGAAGTTATAGGACAACAGTTATGTGTAGGACGAGTACTAACTAATTTTATTCACTTATGTAATCAGACCCAAGAATGGACTCCTGAGAAAGGTTATCGATTACCTCCCCAAGATGTTTGGTAGACAGGTTCAACTGGCCTAACCCCTTTTGTGCACTGGAAATTTTAAATAGGACCCACAGTTTTTGTGTCATGGTGCAACTCATCCCATGACTACTTTACAATTCTCTGTAAGACAAGATGATAAAAATGTCCGCAGCAAGCTACTGGCCCGGAAGAGCTAAAATAGAAATAATAACAGCCGTGACTATCGGGGACCTGGTGGGCTTAGCTGGAGTAGGGGCTCAAGTAGCATCCCTGGTTACTCAGAGAACACCCTACTCGAATCTTTGTACTTCTATAGATGAGGATATCAAAAACCTGGAAAGTTCTACAGCCTACCTTCAAAAATCTCATGATTCCTTACCTGAGGTGGTGTTACAAAACAGGCAAGGGCTCTAGTTAATTTTCTTACAACAAGGAGGTCTATGTGCTGCCCTAGGGAAGAATGTTGCTTCTATGCAAATCACTCTGGAGTTGTAAAAGAATAAGGGAACAGCAAGAAGGATGGTTTGAATCATGGTTTAACTATTCCCCTTGGATTACTACATTAATATCCACTCTGTTGGGTCCCATTATCATTCTAGTGCTTGTGTTCACTATAGGGCCTTGTGTTGTAAATCGACTAGTGATGTGTGTTAAGAAACGAGTCAATACCTACAACTGATGGTCTTAAGAACGCAATATCAATTAATCCCTGATGAAAGACATAACACAGGCCCATAAGGACAATGTTTAGCCTTTCAGGTGCATAATAAAAAGGGGCGAATGAAGAGTCTAAGACTTAAAGAGGCAAAATAAAGAACTAAGTAACTCCATTACAGACTAGCAACCATCTTGTGAGGTACAGATTATAAAAGAACCATGAAATTGACCCAGAAATGATATAGAAAAGAAAACAATTGCCAGGCAACTGAAACATAAATAATACTTGAGCAAGCCACAGGAATTTTCTCTGGATCCATCAACCAAACACTGGATGGCTATACGAGACACAGTGACCCAGTGGCCAGGTGGTACCTATCAATAACAAGTCAGTATTAATAATAACCAATCATATATGTGTAGCTTAATTTGCTTAAAATATTAGCCAATCATGTAATATCTCATGTAACACTCTCTTAAGGTTGTTTATTCAATACCATAAAAACTGTACTGATTCTATGCTCAGGACCTCTTAGTATCACGGGTTACCGAGTGCGTGGAGGACCAAGCTTGAACTTGCAAATAAACGACTCTTTTTTCACTTATATTGATCTTGGTTTCTGGTGATCTTTGGAGGGTCTCCAGTCCAGGTATAACAATGCCCTGCTGCTACTGTAGTGAAACTCACAAACAACTGCACAGCTGTGTTAGCTGCTTTAGATTTTGAAATTTTCTTCCAGTAGCCCTAGTGATTTGAGCCCAGATTTATGGGATAGTCACATAATACACAATTGCAAAGCACCACAATATACGAAGACAAAATACAAAATGAGGTTCAATTTTTTTCTTTGTTGTTTCACTTTTTTCTTTCTTTCTTTTTTAATTGTGAAAATACGGTACAAAGGGGTTACCATTACATGGGCAAGGTAATGAGTACATTTCTTAACAAGCATTGTTGCCTCCTCCTTTGTTTCCCCTTCGCATCCTTTCCCATGCCCACCTCAGCCCCCTTCCGCCAAAGTTGTAAAGTTTGTTTTTCAACAAAATGGCTTGTACATCTCTTTATTCCAATGTGTCCACCTTTATCACTATTTAAAAAATAAGTTTTTTTTTCCTCTCCCTCCACAAAGTATACCATCATCAAATACAGTGAAAACAGGGGTTATACCGTGGGGAAGAGACATACAAGGCAACAAAGAAATCATCTTATAAATATTTTAGAAACAATCACAAGAAAGAAAAAACATTTGAATCCTTATTTTGGGGTCCATTTTGCCTAACATAAACTTATCTGACCGTTTCTGCTTGTCTCAGACAAATACTAGTTATTGCAAATAAGGGAAAGCATGGGACCTATGTTTCTTTGGGCCTGCCTTAATTCAGCCTTGGAAGAAAACAAAAGAGTCATTTTTTTTCTTATTCACTGTCTTTTAAGGAGCTAGATCCTGTTTATTTCTCATTATTGTTGATATGACTTAAATAAATTTACCAGATTTTTCAAATAAAATAAAGAGATATAAAATGACATGTTTAGTAACAATATAAAGCTAAACATTTGAGTGATTTTTTTTAGTTCTGTTCTCAGTTATGCTGAAATAACATTGAGATGAGACAAGCATATGTGTAAATTGACACGTATCAATCACACAGAACTCGGGAATCTTTGGGCTTTGATTTCTGTTTCAACGTCACCTAGAAAACAAAATTATCACTTGCTTCATGTCTTAAGTAACATACTTAATACAAGTTTTATTAATTTTACCAATGTATTTCATAACCTATGGAATCGATGCATTGCATAAGGATTTCATTTCGTATTTCCACTGAATTAATATTACATTTATTTTATTTTTTCACACATAAAATAATGACATTCTTGAGGATAAATCATGCCTGTTTTTCATTTTGATTGCCAAAATTGAACTATAAGGCACTTTGAAAATTTAACTTTAAATTTGAACTAAAGCAAGATATTCCATCACTTCCAATTATTCCTATTGAAAGGTTAAAGTTTGAGGCAGTGACCACCATATGTTGCCTCCTGAGCTTCAGTACTCCCAAGAAGACTTGGAGTGGATAAAGAAAATTTCCATGGCCTATAAACCCCCAGACAGAGAAGGAAACAAAGACTGGTAGAAAACTGGGGCAGGAACCCGAAAAATGCAGGACTTGCTCCGACACTCAGATGTAAAAATTAGGCAAGGAAATCAACTCATTGAGGACATTGTTAAAAATTTTAAAACCTGTCAGTTCACCAATGTCCCCAATAAACCAGTTACAAAAGTAGCTAGCCTCCGTGGAGATAGGCCAGTTGTGCATTGGGAAGTAGACTTCACAGAAATTAAAACTGGACATTTTGGATATAAATATTTGCTAGTTTTTGTAGATACTTTTTCAGGATGGGTTGAAGCCTACCCAACAAAGCATGAGACCGCGAACGTCGTGACTAAGAAGATCCTGGAAGAAATCCTACCCAGTTATGGCTTCCCATCCACCATCTGGTCAGATAATGGACCGGCCTTCGTCTCAAAAGTAAGTCAGGGAATAGCCGCGGTACTGGGGACAGATTGGAAATTGCACTGTGCTTAGAGACCCTAGAGTTCAGGGCAGGTAGAAAGAATGAATCTGACTCTAAAAGAGACCTTAACTAAATTGGCCTTGGAAAGTGGCGCAGACTGGGTATCGCTCCTTCTTTTTGCCTTGTTTAGAATGAGAAATTCACCCTATTGGCTTGGCTTTACTCCTTTTGAAATAATGTATGGACACCCTCCACCAATTATCCCTAGCCTTCAGACTGAATTGCTTGCTGATTTGGATGATACTGAATTTCTGTGTAAGCTTGACTATTTACAGCTGGTGCATAAGAGTATGGGGCCCCAGCTTATAGCATTATATGATTCTTCTTCTATTCATACTCCACATTTGTTTAAACCAGGGGACTGGGTGTTTGTTCAAAGCCACAACTTGCAATCTCTGGAACCATGGTGGAAGGGGCCTTACATGGTGCTACTGGCTACACCTACTGCCTTAAGGTGGATGGCATTGGTGCTTGGATCCACTGTTCCCACACTAGACCAGCTGACCCCTTTGTCTTGGACGACCGTGGGGAAAGATGGGAAGTCTCCAAGCATCCTACCCAACCACTTCTGAAGAAAAGAAAAATGGACTGATTGTTATTGGTATATTCGTTCAAGATCAAGAGCTGTAGGAGTTTAGTTTTGGGGTAGAGCCACAAGATTGTGGCTCAGGACCAAAAGCCAAGGTGGGGAATGAAAGGTTAAAGTTTGAGGCAGTGACCACCACGTGTTGCTTAGCAAAGCAACACGTGGTGGTAATCAAAACACCTGGGTGATTGTGTGCCTATATAAAGACCTGCGAATCCTTAGCTTGGGCCTCTCCTCCTGTGCTCCGCTGTGTCGGAGTGTAGGAAGAGGCCCCAGCTGCAGCCCTTTTAAATAAAACAGTTGTAGATTCTGACTCTCGGTGGTCTTCTCGTGGGGGTCTCTCCTGAGACCTTGGCATTACACTATAGACTTGAATATAACTTATTTTTGAATGGTAGGAAATTCATATTATACCTACTCTCTATAAAATATTTTAAGAAATAAATGATCATGATAATATTAATTTTTCCTTCAAGTTGAAAGAAAGAACCTCACTATAGATGACAAAAACTTGAATCGAGATGCCATAAAGTTTATGAAAAATTCAAGTCATTATGAGTTAGATGAAATAGTCATTTTTGAAGGTCACAAAATGAAATCTCTTAAAACTTTCTTATCTGTTAAATACAATGTTTTTGCACTAAAAATATTTCATTCATCTCTTCCGCAATGGTATAACCAAACCACCTCCATGACAAATAGCTTCTCTGATTAATTCAAGTCAATATTTAATAACAGAAGTTATCGAAATGTGTAGAAATATCTACCCACCACTCTAGAAATTAAATCTGAACACATAAAGGATTGGGATTAATAATTAGCTTTCATTATGTTGCCTTAAAGCAGTGAACCCTTTTAAGTGGGCATAGTTGTAGAGATTTGGTCACTGAGAACTTGTGATCAAAGAGGATGTTAAAATCAAAGTCCTTTCCTCCTCTTCCTTCTTTTTCTTCTCTATTTCCTTCTCCTTCCCCTTCTCTTTTCCATCTCGCTCTCTCTCTTCCCCTCCTCCTCTTTTTCCCTCTCCCACTCTTATTCCTCTTTTTTACTTCCTGGCTTCCATGAATACATAAATTCCATCACATGTTCCTGACATGGGATACTGTGCCACCAGCAACCAAAAGCAAGGAGGATAAGAAACATAATCTGAAATGTATAAAATCAGAAGCCAAGATTAATCTTTTCCTAACTTAAGTTAATTTTATACAGTATTTAGTGATATTGGTAGGAGACTGACACAGCACGCTTTCACTTATTATAAGGAATAAGATTTACTGGAAAAAAATCCGACCAACATCACCCTAATAAATTATTGATTAAATTAATATTATATTAGGAAAAATCTACTTTAAAGTGTCAGATATACTTCAATAAGAGGCAAAAAAATCACATCTATGGTTTACTATGAAAAGACAATAGAGGGCTGGGAAGGTGGCTCAGTGGTAGAGTGCTTGCCTTGCAATGTATGAGGCCCTGGGTTCGATTCCCCAGCACCATATAAGCAAAAAGAAAAAAGCTGGAAGTGGCGCTGTGGCTCAAGTGGTAGAGCGCTAGCCTTGAGCTGAAGAGTTGAGGAACAGCACCCAGGCCCAGAGTTCAGGCCCCACATGCAGACCCCCCCCCAAAAAAAAGAAGACAATAGAATTCAATCTATTCCTCAAGGAAATTGACCTATATTTGGCAGTATTGTCAATTTCATAAATGATGTAAGAAGAATGAAGAACACATTTCAACTCAATCTGTGTGATATAAAATTTACCCTGTCCCCTGTATTCTATCTATGTTTGGTTCCCAAAATGATTTGTATTTTATTCTGATCATATTTTTAATTAACTTTAAGTAATTGTATGGGAGTTGCTGTTTGACAAAGCAGTTTATGAATAGTGTTTAGTGAGGGTTTTTTTTTTCTTTTTTGTCTTCTGAGGTTTGAACTCTGTGTCTGGGCGCTGTCCCTGAGCTCCTTTGCATGAACATTTTAACTCTACCACTTGAGGCATAGCAGCACTTTCAGATTTTTCTGAGATGTAATTGGAGATAAGAATCTCACAGACTTTCTTGCCTGGGATGGCTTCAAACCTCGATACTCAGCCTCCTGATTATTGAGGGTTACAGGCATGAGCAACTAGTGCCTGGCTTATACAATGAAGCTTTTTTTTTGGTAGTCCTGGGGCTTGAACTCAGGGCTTTGGCAATGCCCAAGAGCTTCTTTTCCTCACTCTAGCACTCTACAACTTGTGTCATATTGCCAATTCCAGCTTTTTTTAAAATTATGTAGTACCGAGGAATCAAACCCAAGGCTTCACACATGCAAGGCAAGCAGTCTACCACTAAGCCACATTCCATGGCCAATACAGTGCACCTTGAAGATCATTATCCCTCATCCTTCTCAATCCTATCTCATCCCTCAATTTACATAATTTTGTAGAATATTCACTAACTTGCAATGATATATATAGTCACTCAGAGAATATATCACTGATTATACTTTATTGATAGTTTTATTCATCAACATACTAAAGTTATGCATTACAGAATTCTGGGATTTTAAATTCTGAATTTTCACACACTACTATTCAGATTCACACACTACTATTATAAAAATTTTTCCTAAGGTTAATGCAAATGCACTCTGTAATTCTTCAATAAAGTACAGTGATTCTTAAAATCTTAAAGAGTTGGAGTAAGAACATCAGCTTCAGTTCTAGAACATTTTATCATCACTACCCTCTCAACATACTCCAATATTTATTAGTAGTCTCTTCCTGTCATCACTTCAACCTACCTCATCTTGAGCAGCTATTATTTCATATTCTACCTCTACAGATGTGCCAATTTTAAAAAGCTCACATTATTATAAAATGTAGTCTATCCATTTCTCCCATGTAATATTACTGTTTCCAAGTAAGACCATGTAAATTTTTCTCATGGATGGAATATATTGTTTTGTATGCATGTGAATAATTAAATAACATCCTCATTGGACATTTCAATATTTTATTATATGTTATTGAAAAAGGTTTTGCTATGTCTATTCCTGTACATGTGTCTCATTGGATATATGTTGAAATATATTTTGTATATAAAATTATGATTCAAAATGCTGGATCAAACTGGGTGTCGGTGGCTCATGCTTGTAATCCTAGTTACTCAGGAGGCTGAGATCTGAGGATTATGGTTCAAAGCCAGCCAGGGCAGTAAAGTCCGTGAGACTCTTATCTCCAATAAACCACTAGAAAACTGAAGTGGCGCTGTGGCTCAAGCGGTAGAGCGCTTGCCTTGAGCTGAAGAGTGCAGGGACAGTGCCAAGCCCAGAGTTCAAGCCCCACAACTGACCAAAAAGAAAACAAAAAATATGCTGCATCATAGAGCAACTCTATGTGTAATATCTTAAAGATTGCCAGTATGTTTAACAAACTGACTATATCATTTTAAGTGACAAGCGCCAATGTATAAGATTTCCAATTTCTACATAGTGGTTGTATAGTGCAATCTCATTGTTGTTTCTATTTCACTACTCTCTATATGTAGCCAATGTCTAGGTATGTTATGATACTTCCATATGTCCTTGGTTGTTGTGATATTAATATAGAGATATGTATTTCAATTTTTGATAATTTATTCATGATGGTTAAATTTTTTCATTGGTATTAATATGCTCTTAATATATTTCTGATTCAAGTGTTTTAAGTAAATGAATATGTATACACACTATGTATACATGTGCATATATTCATACTTTTATGTGTATACATACAAATGCCTATATATGTGTACATACATGAAAATACATATGTGTATATACATATATACAGACATATATGTATATTATTATTTTCATTTCTCTGTAAGTTATCATTTTACTTCCTTTGCCAAACATGTCCTTTATTGATTTTACTTTATTTTATTTTATGGTTAAAATGTACAGAGGGGTTACAGTTACATGAGTAAGGCAATGAGTACATTACTTGTTGATCATTGTTACCCTTTCCCTTCCTTGTTGTTGTCCAACTATCCCTTCCATCCCCCAGCTCTCACATTCCTATCTCCCCACCCCTCAATGCATGAAGTAATAAAGTTCATTTACAATATACTGTCTTGTGAGTATGTTTGTTGCAATGTGTCATCCTGTGTCCTTGTTTCACCGTTTTATAATTCTGCTTCCCCTCCCCAGCTTAAACATGTATATACAAGATGCAGGGTATCAAAACTGAGTAGAGTGACAAGAGGGGATATGCAATAGGGGAAAGAACATACAAAGGAAACAACAACAAAAATGAATATAATGGCATTGTACGTTTACAACAGTAACAATAAAGACAGAACACTCAAACATGTCCTTTATTGTCGAGGTAATTATTACAGTTAATGTTCTTATCACTTTTGGAACTTTGCAAAATATTTGGTAGCATTCAGTGTGGACTGATATGTTCAATATTTGTTAAATCTATCTACTCATAAGGTACCTGACAGCTCTCTTCTAAAGAAAAAAAGGCAGTCTTCTACAGCTTGGTTCCAAACCATTTGTATTTTTTCCTTGTACTAAGAATACTGACTGAAGCCTGGTGCTGAGGGCTCACACATAGCTATAATCCAAGCTACTCAAGAGGCTGAGATCTGATGATCGCGGTTTAAAGCCAGCTTGGGCAGGAAAAGTCCATGAGACTGGTATCACCAATAAACCACCAGAAAACTGGAAGTGGTGCTATGGCTCCAGCCTTGAGCTGAAGAGATGAGGGACAGCACCCAGGCACAGAGTTCAAGGCCCACGACCACCACCACCACCAATAACAACAACAAAAAGAATACTGACTCAAAATGCAATAGTATTAAGCAGTCTTAAAGTTAGACTCAAGTCTAACATTTTGGTATTATCTTAGATGCCAACAGCCTTCTCATCTAATGAGCCATGTGTCCTCAGAATGTTAACCAAATTTCTTAGTTTATTTACACAGTTACTATAAGTATGTATGTTCTCATCTATCTTTCTTTCATTTTGCCACAGAATCTGTATATATCCTTTATGTCATACTTGAATACAAATGCCTTTGGAAGATATTTATTAATTGATGTATATTAATTGTACGAAGAAATCTTATTGAAATACTTTACACACTCTCATATTGACCAAGGGCCTGATTAAACTTTTTTTTCTCCGTTCCATTGTCCTTTATTTTTCAACTGTTTTCTGTGAATTTCTTTCTGCTAACTTCAAACATCGTCAAAATTTTAAAGTGCTGTTCACCCACCATCATTGAAAATTATACAATGCTGAATATAAAAGCAAAAATCAAAATAAATGGAGACATATAATTTTTGTGGATTGGAGGATACAATTGAGCCAAGATATAAATTTTCTCCTCCCCTATTTGTTGGTCATTCGTGGGTTTTGAAATCTGGTCCTGGGCACTTACCCAATGCATTTCAGCTCAAATGAGTGCTCTAATGGTTTTCTGGTGGTTAATTGGACATAAGAGTCTTACGGACATTCCTGCTCCAGCTGGTTTTGAACCACAATCCTCAGATCACAGCCTCCTATGCAGTTAGGATTACAAGCATGAGCCAACATCGTCCAGCTTCACAGTTTTATTTATGTTTATGACAACTTCTAAAAAACACCTGACCAGCACTCTGACTCATTCACAAAGGAAAATAAAATGGAATATATTTCTCTGTCCAATATTAAAGCTGTTAGTATAAAATTGTTATATTTGGAGAGGAAAATTTTACAGCTTAATGGGTCTGTACAGCACCAGATTAGCTCCACATAAATATTATCAAGGAATATTTAATAAGGGGTAAAACCAAACATTTGTGGAATGACATTCTTTTGAATAAGTGGTGATAGGTTAGACAATATTGGGGAGAATTAAAAAGTAAACATTGACTTAAACATAACAATTTATTCAAATATTAACTTCAAGCAGGATTAAAACGTGGCATATAAAACAAAACGAGTGATGTAAATGTAAAAGAAAGAAAGATGTCTTGACAATTTTGGAGATGAAGCTTTCTTAAATTTGGCATTAAAATTATAGGCAAGGAAAACAATATAGTAGAACTCAATGAAAGTGTAAAATAATTTGGTCTGTGAAAGTTCATATACAAGTAGTGAATAGAAGTTGGAATCAGGTGGCTCATGTATCTCATCCTAGCTACTTGGGATCCTGTGATTTAAGCTTTGCTGTTTGAAGCCAGCCCTCCACAAAATAAAGTCCTTGAGAATATTATCTCTGATTAATCAGCAAAAAGCCAGAAGTGAGGCATGACTGAAATGGTAAATTTTTAACAAATTGCAAGAAATTTCAGGGACCCTGAGTTCAAGCCCCAGGACCATACATGCATGTAGAAAAGTAATAGTAGTAATACTGGTAGTGATGATGATGATGATGTTTATGATTATAATGATGATGAGGTGTACCCATATTCAAGGATAAAACATGTATAAATCTTATACCTGAAGAATGCCTCAAATCTAGATTCTAAATAGAACCCTCAAAACCTAATGTTAAAAAGAACATCAATTAGAAACCAGCAAAGTATATCTTGTGAAAAATAAGCACAAGAAAACCATCATCAGTCGCCAAATAAGTGCATATTAAAACCAAAATGACATCATAAAATATGTATAAGAATTACTTCACATAATACAATAATGACCATACTAAATGTTATCTAGAAACAGAGAAAATGGATTCTGGCAGAAATGTCAAATGCGAAATCCACTTCTGAAAACATTTGACAGGTTCTTAGCATATGAAATAAGCAAATACCCACTGTATATCAGAATAATTGATCTTTCCAGGCTTTGTCTCATAGAAATAAAATGTAACATTCACCCAAACGCCAAAACACAGAGGATTATAGCAGCATTATTTCCTCTAGTCAAAGAAAAGGAAATCAATTCAGGCTTTCTTCAAGTGAATGGGAAACGAATTGTGCTACATTCTCTAATAACAGAACCAAAAGGCAACTCGAGTTAAGGCATACAATAACTAAGAATAATCTACCATAGATTTGATGGCAATCATGTTTATTTATTGCATGATCTAAAAGTCGGAGAAAAAAAATGTGTTGGTTGCCAGGATAAAACAGGTTTTGGATGGAAAAAAGAGAAGTGGTGGGTTTAATTATAAAAGGGAAACATGAGACAATTATTTTTGGTAAAGAAATGTATCTGTAAATACTGGATATTAATATAGATTTGATAAAATTATGTTGGACTTAATATGTGCACAAAATAAATTAACTGTTCTGCATAAGGTACTTGAGACATTAATGTTCTATTTGTGATATCATACTAGAAATATTTAAATAAATTGGAAAAATATTCAAGGGATTTATCTATGTTCTTATAAGGTCATAAAGATCCATACTAACCTCGATAGAATTTAATATCTAGAAAACAGAAGTCAATATTGAATGTTTACATTGAAAAATAATGTGGGTCCAAGCTTGAGACGAAATATACCTTGCTAATTAGAAGGCGGAGATTTAGAAGACTGATATGAGGGCCAGTTCTGAAAAACACAAATTCATGAGGAACTACAAAAACAAAGAAAGCTAGATATAATGAAATTTTCTGATATCTCACGTTTGTGGAAACCATAGGTAAGTGATCATTACTCAAGGGTGGCTTGGCCTGAAAAATAATCTAAAGTGGTTAGAGCCTTAGCAACAAAAATAAGTCTGTAGCATGCTTCCCTTTTATAATTAAACCCACTACTTCTATTTGTCCCAACTTGTTAAAACAGGAGTGGTTATAAACAAAAGCACTGGTCTGAAGCCTCAATATAAGGAACTCAGTCTATGTGGGCCCAACAGTCCCTAACATGAGGTTTTATTTAAATTAACAAGCATTATTTTAGATTTTGCATAGTGGGATGTTGCATAGTCACAGGCAAGGTCTGCTAAGTCAGGTAATCCAATCTACTCTTTCACATGTTACCCAATAGCCTGGTTTCAATAAAAATGACTACAAGGAGATTGTACAAATGAGACTGCCACTTTTCCCTTTCATGAATCAAAATTCTGTGAAATGATTTCTGTCTTCCAGATGTTTACATATTTCTCATGATCTTTTCTACTATTTTGTCGTCATTATTGATGTTCATATTACTTTTTGTTGTTGTCTTTTGTGTACATGCCATTTGTAGGGCTGGAACTCAATGTTTTATGGTCTTCCTTGAATTTTTTGCTCTTAGTTTTTTTTTTGTTCTATTTCTTTTGCTCTAATTTTTTGCTCTACTCCTTGAGCCACATTCTCACCTTCTGCTTCTTGCTGGATAATTGGAGATAAGTTTTCTCACATTTTTGTCTGTTTGGACTGACATTGAACTAAAGTATTCAGGTCTTAGCCTCCTGAGTTTCTAGGATTCTACACATGAATGGTTAACACCAATCTTTGCTTTACTGTTATTTTAATTATGTGATAGAGGAAAGTGGAAGTATATTTGTGGTAAGGGTGCAATTTTCAAATAAAAGTTTGAATCAACTTGATATAATGTAATTGTTATCAATTTTAACAGTTAAATCAATAAATATTACACATTCCCAAAGAAATATAATTGAAAACAAAACGCAGAATTGTTTACTTAAAACAAGAAATAGAACCATGAATTTCACTTTACAATTAATTTTTATATAACTTTAATTAGCAGACTTCCATGACTAAAAGTTAATATATTAATTTTATACTACAAGAAGAAAAGTGATCATAGTTAAGAATAGATATTTCATCACAGCGAGAAGATAAGTTTTTGAGCATTCTCACTAAAAAGAAATGTTACATGCTGAAATTAATGGATATAGTTGCTCATGCTTGTAACCCTAGCTACTAAGGAGGTTGAGAGCTGAGAATCATGGCTCAAGACCAGCCTAGGCAAGAAAGTCTGTGAGTATATTATCTCCAATGAGACAAAAGAAAACTGGAGTGGCTCAAGTGGTAGAGCACTAATCTTGAGCTGAAGAACTGAGGGACAGTGTCCAGGTCCAGATTTCCAGCCCCCAAACTGACAACAATTAAAAATAAACAGTTAAAAATAAACCGTACTTTGAAATAAATGTTAAAATATATATTCTAAATTTTTTTTTAAAACCTCACTAGATATACTAGTTTATATAAATAGATAGAAGTGTTTTCTGGTTTTAGGTGTTATTGAACGAATTGTGTAAATCACACATTTCTTATTCAAATCATATTTGTAGGTTTATACACTTATATGCCATAAGTATAACTAACAGATATGTGATCGGCAGTGCTGTTTTAGGAATCTCCCTTGGCATTCTAACATTAACACTTCTCCCCTGAAATCGATATGCCCTCCAATCTTGTCAGAAGTTTCAACTCATTGGAGCAGAAAAGTATAATCCATAATCATTGTTTGGAAAAACTGTAACATTTTACATGTATTTCACTTCGTTTAAGAACCAAAACATTTAAGTCATCTGAAATATGCCAATAATAGCAAAATATCTTCTGAGCTTTTTAGTCTCTTAAGAGATGAAAATCTTTAAATATACATCTAATTTTTTCTGCCTAACATCCTATATCTTAGGAAGATCTTTTTGTGTAATCCTGTGTTCCTGATTAGAAGACCGGAATAAAGGTAATAATGAAAATAGCCAAGGAAAATACTTGAAAAAATTTAAAAGCAATCGCAGACACTCCTGTTTTAATCAGTTTCAATGAGAATATACCTTAAAGTATCACGTTTGTTTTAATCATTAAAGAGCAATAATTAAACTTTAATTAGCAGTGAAGAAGGGAACAGAAAACTGTGTTTGAAGACAGCTTGACTTTGAATAATTCAACATAAGCATAATGGCTTTATGTTGTTTTTTCTATGTAATTACCAAAATAATAAAGAGCAACACCCAAAGGCAGGAAAACACCTAAGCCAAAGCAGTAAACTTTTGTATATAAAATAATTGTGATGGTCTAACTCTTTCAAAGTCAGGCTTGGAAAGAGGAAAACTGTATTTGTTTTAGTGTGAACAATAAAAAATATAAAAATCCTCTATTAATGTTTTACATACGTATCTTGACTAGGATGATTCGTGTTGGAGAAGAGGAAAGATATGAAAAGTTCAAAATTGTTTGACTATTCCCCAACAACATTCTTATTTATCAGCTATAGCAACACAAGTAGCCTTGGTTACTCTTAAAATCATGCTTGTTTACATTTAGAAGCAATAATTTTTGCTGGGTTATAAGCTGCAAACGCTTGAGTATTAATAACGAGTCATTTCCTAAGAGAGGAAAGTTGCTGTGAAAACAAACATAAAATATCAAAGACAGCATAGTGAAAACTATTTTGTAGCTATATCACAACCTGTAGGTGTAGATTTTGTTTCCCATGGTTCCAGGGTACCCATTTTTGTTATCTTCTTTGTCACTGTTTAGTGATCCTATATCATCCTATACCATCCTGGGAATGCTGTATCTTTACTAGATTCTCTAATTTCTGTTGGAAAATTAGGAAGGATGGAAAATTGAGTTTCTGTTTCTGTTTTACTTTATTTTATAACAGTTTAGAAACTGTAACTCAAAATGACATTAATTATCTTTATAATATTAGGAGACAGATTTCATTTCCATATTCTTACCCTAGCTTTATACATAACTTTAGTACTTTGATCCCCAAACGTGAAACTAAAGATAGAGAGTTTCTTATTTAAATATTATTTAGAATTTGAAGACTTCATTAATGCAAGGTCCTTCGTATTATATCCTTCATACATGTGTACAAAGCCAGTGGCAAATTTTTCTTATTCTCAGAAACTAGGATATGTGATGTCTCTATACTTGCAATCAGGAAAAGTCTGTAGCTGAGTTAGTTTACTAAACCAAATATGCTGTAACAAATTTCTACAAGTTAATTGGCTTGAATAATCCTTATTTATCATTTTACAGTTCTAAAGGACAGAAATCTAAAAGAAGTCTCACCACATTAAAATCTAGCCACCTAGAGGGCTAAAAGAATTTTTAGATGATTCTAGTGGAAAGGCATTTACAACCTGTTCCGCTTTTCAGAAATTCAGAATCTGGGTTGTTGTCTTTTCCTTTATCTTCTCATGTAGCATCTTTACATCTTTCTGATGGTTCTTACCTGATCATTTCCCCTTTGAAATATAGCTGGGATTTTAAGTACCCATTTGAGTTATACTTCCCCCATCTGGTAATTATTCAAATTCGTGTTCCTTGAGTAATGAGAGATGAATATTTTACAAATACATATATATATATATATATATGTATGTATGTATAGTGCATATCTACATTTGAAGCATTAGACATTTAGGGGATGAGAGGCATTATTGGAAGGTATTTTACTGACAACCACAATGAGTTTCTAGCACTTTTTTCTACTATAACTTGTTATCCGTTCATTAATTTTGAACAACATATTTCTTCAATGAAATATCACTAGAAAAAATTAGTTCCTGAAAGCAATTAATCCTGATTAAAACATTGTCCTGTACTAGATATCCTAAATGCAAGAGAGCAGCTCCTGAAACAGTTCTGGCACTATCACTTTTATACATTCTGCTACAATCTTCTCTTTTGAAGAGGAGTTGATTGTTATTATTGTGGAATTATGGTTAATATTTATTTGACTGCTATTTTTAAATAAATCACCACTCAATACTGGTTCTCTTTTTGTAACATTTTGTGTCTAATCTATTTCTGAAACACAGCTATTTGAATTACGTGAACTGCTTATTGAAGTTGAATCAGTGTGGAGAGGAAAAGAAAATAGATGTCTCTGTGGGTATGTCACATTAAAAATGTACCTACAAGCTATTTACCTTAAAATCATCTATTTTTCATTATGTTTAGATTCTGATAGAATTTAGCCTCTCAACTCACACAGTGTTAATGCAGTTTTATTTCATGCCTCTCAAAAGCAATCCACAAATTACTATTTATTTAAATTTTATCTTTTTAGTTTTAGAATTTTTCTTTAGCAAACTATATTTTTTAAAAAGTTAGCCAAGGCAAATGGTTTATTAGATATTTGCAGTCATGTTCAGACTCTATGGTGGAAGCCAGAAAGAGAAAAAAATTCATGTTTTTTTTCTTCCTTGAGGCACTCTTATTTATCATTCATCTAATTCTGAAAGAATGAAATTCTTGATTTGAAGCCTTTTGCTTGATATCCACAGCGTGTCATTCTTCCTTTATTAATAGAAGAATTTGGAGAAAGCATGAGAATTCACACTAGGAAAATGGGGAAGAGGAAAAGAGAAATAGAATTCTAGATATTTTATTCTTCCTCATCTCAATCACACGGTCTGGATAATGATTAAGGATATTAGATACAATGGTCTAGAGTGATTACCCCCATCTATAGAAAAAATATAACCTCATAAGTGATCACATGGAGAATCCTTATTTATTAAAAATTGTAGTAATTTCCAACAGGAAATGTTACATATTTGCTTAGTTCTTGTTTAGTATTTGTTAAATTCTGATGTGCTATAGTGAACAATCATAAAGGTATACAAGAATGATAAGAAACTAACATCTTAATATCATATTCTAATATTAGCTTAATTCTGCCTGAGTTATCTCTATGAGGCTGTATTTGAGTTTTGCCTCAATTTCACATGCTATATTCTTCCAATATATAAGTTGAAAGAAGACTCCTTCTGAAAATATGCTATTTTTATAGCTAAGAGAAAACAAGTCAGCTATTAAACACAGACAATGAGACAGAAATCTTCCCCTAGAAATAGACTTTCACCACTTCTGTTTCATTTTTGTAAACTGAAGTAAGTCACATAACCCATCTTGACATTGCAGAGTAGAAGTAAATCTCACCTACAGGAAGCTGATGCAGGACATACAGTAAAATGCCCAGATATGCAACACTTGAGATAAAGAGGAAAAAAAAGAGAACTACAGTACAATCAATCATACTTGCTATCATATGTCTCTGCAGGAAGGAAGCTATAATGTTCCTTTGTTTCTAAAATTACTGAGATCTTCAAATCATGTCTTTTATGCTTGGATGTTACAGGAATTAGAGAACATTTTGATCCTGAGAAAGCATCAAATCTCAAAGAAAGTTGGAGTAAGCATTTCAATTCCACTTTTTGTTCTCCAAGAAAAGAAACCATTTTATAGACAATACTTTATACTTTCTTACCTAGTATCATTTTTTTCCAGAAATGGATTTTGTTAATATATGTGATTATCCACCAGAATAAATGTCATCATTTATTTTCATCTTGTGCAGACAGTATAGTCAATTAGATGTAAGTGGGAGTTCATCAGTAGCACTTTTTAAAAATGCAAAAAATGTGGACAGGGAGCCAATATACATATTTTTCCACCATCACCTTCCACATCTTCCTTCTTCCTTCCTAGGAAACACACCCTATCAATAAAAGGCTTAGATATTTGGCTCGTGACCTTGAAAGTGGAAGCACAATATTAGGGATGTCGGAGATGATGGTCAATAATATTTTACATAATAATGTCACATGCAAAGCCTTATGAGTCCAGCAGGCCTTAACACTGTACTTCCTTAGTGATGTGATAGGAATGTCAGCTTTACTGGACTTGGTATTGTTTTCCACTTCCTTTTCTACCCTTTGGCCTAAATTATGATACATAGTAATTGAATGAAAAAATAATGCCATCTTAACCAAGTCCCATTGCGACAATGAGATGTATAAGACGTTATGTTGAAAAAGGAACTTTACAACTTTGGCGGGGGAGGGATGGGGAATCAGTGGGCAGGGATATTAAGGGGAAGGAGGAGACAACAATGCTTGCTAAGAAATGTACTCTTTACCTTTCTCATGTAATTGTAACCCCTCTGTAAGGTATTTTCACAATAAGAAAACGTATTAATATAAAAAAGTAAGAAAGTTACTTAAGGCTTTGGGAATGTGGCTAAATGGAACAGTTATTGCTTAGCAAGAATCAAACCCTAGGTTCAATTCCTCAATCCCACATAAATAGAAAAAAAAAAAAAAACACTGAAAGATGAGCTGTGCCTCAAGTGGTAAAGTGTTAACCTTCAGCCAAAAAAAAAAGCTCAGGAACAGTTTCCTGTACCTGAGTTCAAGCCCCAAGACTGGCAAAAAAGTCATTTAGCTAGTAAATGCAAAATAAATAACCCATACTTAGAATATGCAATTGCTCATTCCAACTGATACCTAGTAATAATCTGTAATTCATTTATTTTACCTATATTAGAATAGTATTTTTTTAAAGGGCAGGGAAGGTGCCTCAGTAGTAGAGCGCTTGCCTTGCACGCATGAGGCCCTGGGTTCGATTCCTCAGCACCATCTAAGCAAAAAGAAAACAGTCGGAAATGTTGCTGTGGCAAAAGTGGTAGCACGGTAGCCGTGAGCTGAAGAACTGAGAGACAGAGCCCAGGCCCAGATTTGAGGCCCCACGACTGGACCTCAAAAAAACAAAACAAAAAAAGACAAAAAAAGTTCTGTTAATAGGTCATGGCAATTAATGCCAAGAATGTGATTAGATATCAGGTGAAGATTAATCCTGGAAATTCAAAGATTCCAGGATTTTGAGTGGTCACTGCTAATCACAATGAGAAGGGTAGTCTGTGAGATTTGGAAAACTTTTTGGTAAGTCACGGCATCAAAAAGGCATAGGATAATTAATGGCTTTGACAGAAGAGAAGGAATAACTCCCCATGGAAGGAATAAATGATAATAATAACTAAGTTATACCACAAACTGTTCTAGGGAACCATTTTTGGTTATTGAAGAACTAGTTATCAACTACGCTTATTCCTCATTGCCTTTAGCATTCTAGTAACTTAGACTAGTTCTTAATCTGTGTGATAAATTGTATATCCTTCTATGCTATTCTTTCATACCTTAATTCCTTTACTTTCTAAAAATCTTAGTCTTTTATATTTCTCTATGAACTATTTCTGATACTAAGTCCACATACACAGACAGCAGAGGATGCTAATGTAAGAGTCCCAAAACACATGAATCATTAATGTAACAACATGGAAAAGGAGGATATATTTATTGCTACCTCAATTTTTCTGAAAAGCTGCAATGTCACCATTGATTGAAATCTCCATTCTTTGTCTACATAGTGTCATTAAGTGCAGATCAATGCAAATATAAGCCGGATGCTGGTGGCTCACACCTGTAATCCTAGCTACTCAGGAAGATGAGACTGGTTCAAAGACAGCTTGGTCAGGAAAGTCCATGAGAACCTTATCTTTAATTAACCACCAGAAATCCCGAAGTGGTGCTGTACCTTAAGTGGCAGAGCACTCAACTTGAGCTGAAGAGCTGTGGGACAGAGCCCAGGATCAGAGTTAAAGACCCATGACCAACAAAAAAACTGCAAATAGGACTTTGAGTATCCCCAAAAGGAACAACGAAGTCAATAGTAATCTTCCCAAACAGAAAAAATAATTACAAACTGATTCAGTGCACCTACTTTTGCTGAGTTATTTAAGTTATGGTTTCTTTGCTGGACATATTCTCTTCTTTTAAAAATTGTCAAATATTAGCTTTATTATAAACTTCATCTAATATTTCTTGTTTCAAAAGAGAAGTCCATACAGTTGATGTCACTTGGCTTTCTTACTGTCTCAGTTCAAAGTCAACCCAGGCAAGAGAGTCTGTCAAACTATGATCTGTAATTAAACACTAAAAAAGCCAGAAGTGGAGTTTTGGCTCAAACAGCAGAGTACTAGGTTAGGGGACAGGTGTGCAGGAAAGACAACTGTACAGGGACAGTGTCCACCCTCTGAATTCAAGCCCCAGAACCAGCACAAACTAAACAAACAAACAAGAAAATGAAAAAACCCACATATCTCTTTGGGACCATCCTTAGAGCACTGGTTTGAGATGAGGCTCCTTTTGTTTATCATGCTCTCTGGATCCTGATTTTTGGAATCCTTATTGCTATGGAGAACTCAGGACCAGAATAAAGAAATGGATAACTGACTCCTGCAATACAGAATCATCTCAGGAGAGAAATATCCGTGCATAGGACACTTTAAAACCTGCATGTCTTTCTTTCTTTGTAGTAGGACACTTTTAAAATAAAGTTATTTTCTTTTATTCTATGCTTGCCTTCAAATGGCATATTGTTTTCTTTTGTTATACTCTCAACTGGAAGTTTACAGACAAGTTTTATATGAGTAAAGGACACACTACAAAAGATCAGGGACAGAGTTTCCTTCAGTCCTTGGATTATTTTTTTGTATAGTAAAAAAGGACAGCACAAATTAACTTGAACTTTGTCATTTCTCTGTGTTCAATTCCTCTCTTGGGCTCAGTTTCCACTTGCAGTAACAGTTCCTTCCACTTACTTCCAGGAACAATCTATGATGCTGCCCCAGGTAAAATGAATATTTTCTGGCTTCATTGAAATAGCACAAGCGCATCTTTGGACATGTGGTAACGTGTTTCAGAGATAACTTTGTAATGAGAAAATATGTAATTTAAATGTTTTATAAAACATTATCCATGTACACATGACCATATAAGATGATGTTAAGTGAAATGTACCCCAAGATAGGGACACAACTTGCTTTTACTTTCTTGCTATTGTTTTAATGTATCTAACATATACTATGTGATTTTTTTCTTCCTCCATGGTATTACCCCTGTTTTCACTATATTTGATGTTGGCGACCTGCATCTTGCATATACATTTTTTTAATGGGGAGGGGAAGGGAAATAACAAAAAGCTGAAAAAAGAATACAGTATGACCCATTGTAACAATGAGTTGTACAAGGCACTATGTAGAAAATGAACTTTACAACTTGAGCAGGGGAGAAGGGAGTTGGGGCGGTGGGGAGGAAAGGGATGGAAGGAGAAAAACAAAAGAGGAGGTAACAGAGCTTGATAGATAATGTACTCATTTACTTACTTATGTAACTCTAACCCCTGTTTACACCATTTTATAATAAAAAACATGAAAAAACCATCGTGGAGTAGTTTAAGTTCATACTTCCTATGTGCACTGTAATTACGACCAATTTTACGTGGGAAGAAGGTTCTCAGAAACATATTTTTGTGAGTGTGTGTGTTGTGCATTATTTCCCAAGTGTACATAAGTTAACATTAGGAGAAACAATAGGAATAATTGAAGAAAAAGAAGTTTTGTGCTTAAGTATAATGGTTCAATACAGTACAGAAGACTCTGCAAATAAAAAACTTTGAAACAATAAAGCCATTCCAGTATGTAGATCTATGGGATATAGAGAGCATTACTACTAAGTGGAACATGAATGATGAGGCCACTCTTGTTTTCTACTAAATCTAAATCAGGTAGCTAATTATGGAAATTTGTAAAAAGTAGAAGGGAAGAATTATTCTAGTCAGATATAAGAAGTCAGATATAAGAGCATGGACTTAACTAGAAAAAAAAAGGCTATGTTGAGAGAGCAGGAATTATACTAGCAATGAACTGGTGGCTAAGATCACATTTCTTTTTCTTTATTTCTTTGATGGTTATGGGTCTTGAATTCTGGGCCTGGGTGATGTCCCTCCACTCTTCAATTCACGGCTAGAGCTCTACCACTTGAGCCACAGTGTCAATTCCTTTTTCTGGTGGTTAATTGGAGATAAGTGCCTCAGAAAACTTTCCTACTTGTGCAGCATTTGAACTGCAGTCCTCAGATCTCAGCCTCCTGAGAGGATTATAGGCATGAGCCACCAGTACCCGGCTCAAGATCACATTTCTAGGAGTGTACACTCATGATATGTAATGTGTATGTTCTTCTATCTTTGTATGAATTCTTGAGTTAAAAATCTGGGCTACAGCTTAGACTTTACATTAAAAAATTATTTCTAGTTTAAAACTTGATACTCATGGAAAAAATAAAAACTAAGAATGTAAAAGGGTCTGGGAAATTCAGTTTTCATCCAGCCTGGGAAGAATAGTCTTTGCAACAACACCTATAATTAATCAGCCAAAAGCTGCATTGGAAGAATGGCTCAAGTGATGTAATACTAGTTATGAACAAGATTGCTGAATAAGAGCTTGAGGTTTTTGCATGCATACATACAAACATTCACATACACACAGAAGCACTTATATGAGCAAACACACATATGAAACAACTCTCAGAATGTGTAGAAAAGTTAGAAAATAATAGAAAATGTGTCATGAGTAAGACTAGAATGAAGTGATAATTTTTAATATTAGAAAGTCCTCAAGTGAACTTTCCCCCCAAAAGCTTGAGAATATTACATATGTAGGGACCAGAGATGGAAAGAGAGTCAAGTGATCATTACTAAAGGGATCGGATCCATGGAGGAATGAATCAGAGACCCCTGCAGGTGCATCTGAAAATGTTCATATCTTATATCAAATGATAGGATATCTTTGAAAAATGTACAACAGTTTGAGCAGTCAGTCTAGAGGATAAGATCATCGGAGAAGTTCAGAATTACTAGTATGTTTCTAGATTAAATAAACCAACAACCAATGGCAGGGCAATGAGATACAAACCTGAAATTCTAGCACTCATATTAGGACAGGAGTTTAGAGAGTGGATTGCATAGAGATACCTTCCTTGGGCTAGGTACGATAATTTTGCTCAATAAAACAAACCAAAGGACAAGAAAGGAATTCACAATTGGAAGTTTGGGATAATTTTGTCATTTTGTTTTGAGAAGTCGTTTCCTATTTAAATGCAGCTCATAGAACATCCTCAGTCATGTTTTTACATGCTCTCTTCATTACAGAATATTCCTAGATGCAAAATAGCTCATGACTCCGAACCAAAAATTTGAAAAGGTAAGCATCATTCTGTTGGGTTCCAAAGAAATGATGAAAGATTACAAAAGCTTAAGCCTGGAGAAATAGAAAAGATATCTAATGTAGGACATTGTAGACCTGGCTAAATGAGAATTTAGATTCAAAATAAATATTTTGTTTGTAATTTCATATTCTACAGAATATTACAAAATTCTTTTTAAGTAGAAGTTTTAATTCACAAATTCACAAATGATTCTGACATTCTATTTGTCTAGAATATTCTCTCAAGAGAGTTATAATTAGGACTTAATAGATAATTCCAACAGTTCATGTATAACGTGATAATATGAATAATCTAGAAAGAGGTGCCAACAAATGGGTGATAGTAATTTATAAATTTAGAAAAGGAGCAATATTTTGAGATTTTGGTGTAACATGGTATGAAGAGAGTTATTGTGAGACATCTTTTTTCTTCTACCTATACATAACACAGGAAGAAATTTCTTTTTTTTATTGTGAAAATACTGTACAGAGGGGTTACAATTACATGGGCAAGATCATGAGTACATTTCTTATCAAGCATTGTAGCCTCCTCCTTTGTTTCCCCTTCCCATCACTTCCCATCCTCCCGCGCCCCCACCCAATCTTCTTCTCCCCTCCCTCCACACAAAGTTGTAAAGTGCGTAGAAATTTCCTCAATTACGTACCTCTGTATACAATGAGAAATATGCTAGGTTTTGGGTTTTTGTTTTCATTTTGTTTTTGTTGTATTGTTGAATTTAAATCATTATGAGACATACAGTGATATTGGAATTGAAAGGCTCCGTAAGGACATTTTCTTGGAGCTCATTAGTTTTCCCAGGAGAAATATAAATATCCACAAAATATGGAGCTAATTAGTAAGTATCTGAATTAACACTAGATCCTAGATATTGTGTTAGTAAAAGTCAAAATTGTATTATTGTTACATCAGAATCCTTCCCCACTTGCCAATGTGTATGAAAAAATAAAAAAAGGCATTAGCACAAAATGTCTAATCTTTTTAGGCATTTAATACTAGTGGTGAGGGTAATGTGTGAACTCTTCCATTCAATTAAAACTTGAAGGTTATAAGAGAACTTCCTACATATAAGAATTTGTGGCAGGTTGATTGACAGGGTTATTACAGCATGGAGATATTCCTAACAAAAATTAGGTTTAAATAGAGTATATGGCAGTTATGATTTGTCAATGGCTATTGAGGCATTTTTTATTCTAAAGAAGAATCAATTCGAAGAGTCTTCAGTCACATCAGTAAAGCTGTATGTTCATCCTAATACTTGGTGCTATTGTCCTACATTTATAATGATTAGGCTCATAAGATATCCAAACATATCTAAAGACATTTCAATAAAATCCCAAATTGGTGTGGATACATGGGTCACTCTTTGGAACTGTAGCACAAATTAGGCTTGCCTGTGCTGTAGTTCAATCTTTATTCACCTGGTTAAACAAAATCTTCAAAAATATTCACAGAATACCTCTAAGTAGTTAATTAGAGTTATATCTGTATAATTCTTCTAAGGTCAGGATAAAAGCATTTGTTCCCTGTTTTTAAAATCAAGAGGATCTGTTGAATTCATGGATCCAGAATTTCATGACTTCACATTCATATCTCAAAATTTTATCAATATGACTTTCACCAAAACACTGTTCTTTTTGAACTTATCTATGTCCTTTACTTTTCAAATCCAAATAGCATATTTCTTCAATACCTTCCTGCAAATTCTTTCCTTCCTTTACTTCTGTAAATCTGTGTTTATTACTTTTTTGTTTCCTTATTTATCTCTTTCTTCTAATCTTGTGCACACTGTTGCTCACATTGCTCACACATGTGTCAGAATTTTCCTTTTCCTCTTCTTTAATAATACCCCTGATTTTATTATTTTTTCATATTCATGGTCGTGGATATTTTGATGATATCTAAACAGACCTATCTTTGCATCTGTTTAACATAAACTTTAGAATTTTCTGAGAGTTTTTTCCTCTAAATCCATCATTTCCACTTTTAGTCCTTATCACCAAGAATATAACTAACACAAATCCTCGCCAGATATGTGGATGCACTTTAGATTTCTTCTTACCCTTCTACTCCCTGTCATCAAATAAAATGAATGATCAAGATTTTCTGTTTCTGTCACTAATACAATTTCTATGTAATCCCTTTAATGCGCCTGACACCAGCCTGTTTCAAATACTCATCACTGATTCCCTAGCTCTAAAAAAACCGTTTACAAAGTATGATTTTTCCACATCGTCTTTTCATATTGGTCCTCTCCATCACCAAGTTACTCTCCTTGTAAGCACACAGAGTGAAGAGCACAGATACAAATTCCAGTATCATTATTTACTCACTGTATTAACTATTGGCCTTACATTTCTCATCTGTAAATGGAGGTAATCAACCAGAAATATTGAAGAATATATTTGTTGACTTCTGGAGCAAGAAAAAAGATAAGTGAAGAGTCCTTACATTTTCCACCTTAGCTTATAAATAAAGAGTCAAATTCAAGTTGTTGGTATAAATTCACAAATAGTTTCATGCAGAAATAAAAATAAATTTTAACTATTGGCTCTACGGCCTGTGTATTTTTATGGTAACTACAGATATGTAAGTGGTATTATGTAAATTGGGTCATATGTTTACAGCTGTACTGAAGAACAAACTCTTAATATATCATTGGAAACATTGGTTTGAATACTATCTATATGAGAATGTTATTTGAACTAATCACACTTAGTTGAAAACTATACCTTAGTCCTTCAAAATGTGGAAATAAATGATTTTATTTATTAGAAAAAAATACCACCAAGAAAAGTGAGTACACATTAGAGAAACTGCAGGAATAATGTTAGTGTTTTTTACTGTCTGTACCTGTTTATGTGATTTTATTTATTGATATTGAAACTCTCCTCTTGTTATTTTTATTGTATGTAATTCAACACTGTTTATATCCATGTATTCAATGTGGGAAATCTACATTCAAAGATGTCTAAAGTTTTTTTTCCTTTTCAATCACAACATTGTCATTATCAGGCTACACTGTGGTCATCATCATCATCTTCATCAAAATTATTATTAGCATCATAGTGCTAATCATTGGAAGTCTGATACGTGTCTGATTTTGCTATTATTTTTCTTTTGATTAATAATTTTAATGTTACCACTGTGCATACATCCATATTAACATTTTGAACAAATAAAGAAACAACAAAAACTAAACCATATCAGGTAGCTTGACTATGTGCTCATAACAAATTATGGAATAGATTTTTGAAGCATTGCAAATTCCTAACCAGTATAAATTAACTTCCACTTTCCTCCTCACAACACAAAAATATTTAAGAGTTTGGACAAAACTTTTTCAAGTAATATACTGTAAATGTTACTACAATATCATGTGTATATATAAAATTCCCTTGAAAGTAATAAACTCTACTTTCTATTGAAATATTAATTATTTTATACTAGGAAACTTTTCGAAAAATAGAGTGTATATCTTTGAAACGAAAAAGGTCAAAAACAGTAGAAAAAATTTTAGAGGGAGTCTGTCTTCAGATATATATACATATATATGCATATATATTTAAATGTTATGTTTCCAATGACACATTTTTAGAGATTATTTGTCATCAGAAATATATACATATATCAAAATTTATTTGTAGAGAGATATAAAAAAATCTTAAAACATAATTAAAATTAAAAATACATCAAAGCAAGTGGCAGTGACTCACTCTTATAATTCAACCTATTCTAGGTAATGAGATCTTAAAATTATGTTTGAAACTAGCCCAGACAGAATAGTGCTTGTTAGGAGTTCCGGGAAGATGGCGGAGGAGAAGTTGGAATCTGAACAAGCTCTCACATAGAAAGCAATTTTAGAGTTCCAGTGAACAGCCCTAAGCCAGAGAACCACACCAAGTGTGCCATCACAGGACAGAGGTTTAGGCAAGAGAGGGGAAATCAAGGCAAAAAGACACATCTGAGCGCTGGCGGCGGCAGCGGTCGCGGCGGCGACTGCAGGGCACCATAACTGAGCCACAGAGTCCAGGACGAAGGAGCCAGGCGGCGGGCGAGCAGATTCTACTCAACACCAGCAAGAACGGACAAGGAGCAGACATCTTCATCCTGCAGTTTGCGGACCAGAGACCGACCCAGGAACCAAGACTTGGCGTGAGTAGAAGCCCGACTTCCTCACTCCTTCTCAGGGAGCAGAGGAGGGAAGGCCACCCCTCCCCCCCAGCACTGGTGATCTCCATCTTGGATACCAACAAAGCTTGGAGGAGCGGCTAGCTCCAGCTCAGGCCTTGGAATAAAACAAGTCATTTAGCAGATCACAAGAACTTAACAGCGGTGTGACCTGCCAGACTCAGCTCCATCCAGGGAAAAGTCACCCAGCTCGGGCGCCAGCCATAGGAGTGGTTTTCCGCACTGGGTAACCAGAGCCAGAGGCTGCCCCTCCCTCTAGCAGCCTCCACAATCAATTGAAAAACAGAAACCCTGAGAATGGCTCCAGGCTGGGCTCTGTGAGGTTTTCACAAAATAGCCCCAAGGAAAAGCTACTGTTTATTGAAAGGCCTCAACTCTACCCAGAACCTAGCCTCATCACTGCATTCCCCTCTTTTGTGATTCTTAAACCAGATCACCCTCCCATTAAACTAATCTGGGAAGGGGATCTCAAAATCTTGGGGAAAGCAGAGCATTTTTCTGCTTGTGCCTCCCCACACCAATCTATCCCTATTTTTTACGCACATCTCTCCCTAACCCTAATAATTTCCAGTTTTCCAAATTCTTCTCTGGGGTTCGAAGTACATTAACATATAGTTGTTTGATGTGGAATAGATGAACCTGTTGAACTAGATTGTATCTGTAGACTATTGACTGTACAAATGCAAACTTTGGTTGATGGCTGCCTTAAGATAGTGTTCTAGCACAAAACTGGTGCTATTTTCATCTCAAATGGGCAGAGTAAGCCGGAAAAACACAAGAAAAATGGCAAATTCGGGTATCTCAATTCCCAATCTTGATGATCAGGGGTCAGAACAGATAATGAATAATCCAGAGGAGAGTTTCCAAATAGCTCTACAAACACTACTGGCAAACATGTTTGACATGAGAAGTTTGACAACTTACAAAGGACTCTGTATGAGCGTGATAGGGAGAGAGAGGAGGCATCCCAGAAGTTTATACAGGAATATCATAAGCGTGAGGAAGCTACTCAAAAACTGATACAGGATTTGCGTGAACAACTTGAACTACTCAAACAGAAAGGGAGGAATGGCGTGAGCAGGCTGAGAACACTCAAAGAGAACTGCAGGAATACCAAGAACGGGAGGAAAGAGAACTGCAGGAATCCCACGAACGGGAGGAAGTTAATCAAAGAGTAATACAGGAATTGAGAGACCAGGTAGAGAACACACGAAGATCATTAGAGGTATTCATGGAATCCATTAACAAAGAGCTGAAGGAAGTCAGGGAGACCACAAAGGGAATGCTGAATGGAACCCAACAGAAGGAATGGGAGCCCAAAGAAACCATAACCAATCAACTAAGTGATTTGAGAACAAACACTGAACACCTAATTAAGGAAGTAAAGAAATTCATACAAGACCTAAAACAGAGCTTCAACAAAGAACTTGAAGACATCAAAGCTGACCAATTAGAAGGAAAAGAGATAAAAAGCAAAGTAGAGAGTCTTGACAGCAGGTTAGACCATGCAGAAGATCGAATCTCAGGGATTGAAGACAGCCTAAATATTATAGAGAAAGAACATACAGCCATCCAAGACAAGTCCAAGAAATATGATAGATCTATCCAACACCTGGAAGACACCATCAGAAGGCCTAATCTAAGGATAATGGTGTAGAGGAGCACCTAGAAACAGAAGTTAATGGTCTAGGAAATTTGTTTAACAGGATCCTAGCAGAGAACTTCCCAAACATGCAAAAAGATAGGCCTATTCAGATACAAGAAGCCTTTATTACCCCAAATAGACCAGACCAGAATAGGACATCCCACAGTCACATTATAATCCACACAGGATCAACTCAGACCAAGGAAAAGATCCTTAAAGCTGTCAAGGAGAAAAGGGTAATCACCTATAAAGGGAAACCATTAGAATCACCTCAGATTTCTCAGCAGAGCCAATCAAAGCAAGAACAGCTTGGAATGATGTATGCCATGCCTTAAAAACAAACAACTATCAACCAAGAATACTGTACCCAGCTAAACTCTCCTTCATAACTGAAGGCCAAATAAAAACCTTCCATAACAAAGAAAAATTGAAACAATGTATCTCCACCAAACCAGCCCTACAAAAGATTCTTAAAGATGTCCTACACATAGAAAACAAACAAGACCGCAATAAAGGCCAAGAAACTGCTCCCAAACTGAGAATCCAAGAACCATAGGAAGAACCCAGTTTTCACAGCCCCCAAGAAGGTGGATAACATGGCAGGAAGTACCAAATACCACTCAGTCCTATCTCTTAATGTTAACGGACTGAACTCTCCAATTAAGCGACATAGACTGTCTAGTTGGATTAAAAAACAAGACCCTTCTATATGATGCCTGCAGGAGTCACATCTTGCCCGTAGAAACAAACACATTTTCAATGTTAAAGGCTGGAACAAAATCTACCAAGCAAACGGCCCCCATAAACAGGCGGGAGTTGCAATCCTAATATCAGATAAAATAGACTTCTAATGAAAATTCCTGAGAAGAGATAAAGAAGGTCGCTCCATACTAATTAAAGGATCTCCCTTTCAGGAGGATATTACAATTCTAAATATCTATTTGCCAAACAATGGAGCACCCAAATTTATCAAAGAAACACTACTTTCCCTCAAATCCCATATAGATCCAAAGACATTAATTGTTGGGGATTTTAACACACCACTCTCCCCACTAGATAGATCAACTCGGCAAAAACTCAACAAAGAAACCGCAGATCTTAACAGCTGCATAGATCAACTATACTTAACAGACATCTACCGAACATTTCACCCAGCAGCATCAGAATACACGTTTTTCTCAGTAGCACATGGAACGTTTTCTAAAATAGACCACATTTTAGGCCACAAAGCAAACTTGTCTAAATTCAGAAACATTGAAGTTATACCTTGCATTCTCTCTGACCACAAGGGAATAAAATTAGAACTCAACACCAAAAGCCACCAAAGAAAGTCCGGTATCACATGGAGGCTGAACAACACACTGTTGAATCATGAGTGGGACATGGAAGAGATTAGAAAGGAAATTCAAATGTTCATACAATTCAACGAAAATGAACACACAAATTACCAGCTCCTCTGGGACACAGCGAAGGCAGTACTCAGTTTATAGCTCTGAGCTCCTACATCAACAAATTGGAGAGATCTGAAACTAACAATTTAATGACACATCTAAACCTCCATGAAAAAGAGCAACAAGATAAACACCAATCCAGTAGACGGAAAGAAATAATTAAAATTAAATCAGAATTAAATGAATTAGAATCCAAAAAAACTATAGAAAGAATCAACAAAACAAAGAGTTGGTTCTTCGAAAAACTTTACAAAATTGACAGACCCTTAGCAAATCTTATCAGAAAAAGAAGAGAACACACCCAAATTAATAAACTCAGAGATGAGAATGGAAACATCACCACGGAAACAACCAAGATTCAGAACATCATAAGGGAATACTTCTCAAAACTTTATGCTAATAAGTTTGAGAACTTGACAGAAATGGACCTCTTCCTAGTAAATATTGACATGCCAAAACTAAACCAAGATGAGTTAAATTGTCTTAAAAGGCCCATATCAAGTATTGAAATAGGAACAGCAATCAAAGACCTCCCAGCTAAGAAAAGTCCAGGACCAGATGGTTTTACAGTGGAATTTTACAAGGCCTTCAAATCAGAGCTCACACCAATTCTCCTCCAACTCTTCAAGGAAATTGAAAGAGAAAGCTCACTACCGAACACATTCTATGAAGCCATCGTAACCCTCATCCCAAAACCAGGCAGGGACTCATCAAAGAAAGAGAACTATAGACCCATTTCTTTGATGAATATTGATGCAAAACTTCTCAACAAAATTTTGGCCTATCGACTTCAACAATTCATCCAAAAAATCATACACCACGATCAAACAGGATTCATTTCAGGGATGCAAAGCTGGTTCAATATACGCAAATCAATTAATATTATTCATAACATCAACAGGAGCAAGAATAAGAACCACATGGTTATCTCAATAGACGCAGAAAAAGCATTCGACAAGATCAAACACCCCTTTATGATGAAGGTTTTGGAAAAATTAGGAATCCATGGAACATTCCTCAATACAATAAAGGCTGTATATGACAAACCTACAGCCAGCATTATACTCAATGGTGAAAAACTAAAGCCATTTCCTCTTAACTCAGGAACAAGACAAGGATGCCCACTCTCTCCACTTCTCTACAATCTAGTATTAGAATGCCTAGCTACAGCATTAAGACAAGATGCAGACCTAAAGGGGATCCAAATAGGGAAAGAAGAAATAAAACTCTCCCTCTTTACAGATGACATGATCTTGTATTTAAAGAATCCCATAGACTCCACTCCCAAATTACTCAAGCTGATTCAAAACTTTGGCAAAGTAGCAGGTTATAAAATTAACCCCCCAAAATCAATGGCTTTTCTGTATGCCAACAATGAGAAAAGTGGGGCTGAACTTAGGAAACAACCACATTTGTAATAGCCCCACAAAAAATAAAATACCTAGGAATTAACATAATTAAAGAAGTGAAGGACCTCTATGATGAAAACTTTAAAATCTTGCAAAAGGAAATGAACACAGAACTTAAAAAATGGCAAAACCTCCCATGCTCCTGGATTGGAAAGATTAACATCTTGAAAATGTCAATACTTCCCAAGGCTATCTACAAATTCAATGCAATGCCTATCAAAATTCCACCCTCATTCTTCAAGGAAATAGAAGAGGCAATCCAAAAATTCATATGGAACAATAAAAGACCCCGAATAGCAAAAACGCTCCTCAACGGAAAGAAAAGTGCTGGAGGAATATCAATACCAAATTTCAAACTCTACTTTACAGCCATAGTAATCAAAACAGCGTGGTATTGGCATAAGAACAGACCTCAGGACCAATGGAATAGAATTGAAAACCCAGAAATGAACCTACAGACCTATAGCCATCTAATCTTCGATAAGGGAGCTAAAACAATACAATGGAAGAAAGACAGCCTCTTCAGTAAATGGTGCTGGCAAAATTGGTTAAGTACATGTAGAAAACTAAAGCTAGATCCTTATATATCACCCTGCACCAGAATCAACACCAAATGGATCAAAGACCTTGAACTCAAAACAGACAGTCTGAAAACATTACAGGATGGAATAGGAGAAACCCTAGGTCTCCTTGGATCAGGCCGAAATTTTTTGAATAGAGACCCGGAAACACAACAAATCAAAGAAAGGTTGGACAAATGGGATTGCATGAAGTTGCAGAGCTTCTGCAGGGCAAATGACATAGCTAGCAAGATCAATAGAAAGCCCACGGATTGAGAGAAGATCTTTACTAGCCATACAACCGACAAGGGTCTCATATCTAAAATATACTTGGAACTCAAAAAATTAAACCACCCAACAACAAATCCTCAAAGAAACAACTGCCCAATAAGTAAGTGGGCGAAAGACTTAAAGAGAAGCTTCTCTGAAGAAGAAAGAAGGATGGCCAATAGACACATGAAGAAAGGTTCAACATCCCTAGCCATAAAAGAAATGCAAATCAAAACAACATTGAGATATCACCTCACCCCAGTTAGAACGGCAAAAATCAAGAACTCTAACAACAACAGACACTGGAGGGGATGTGGACAGAAAGGAACCTTACTTCATTGTTGGTGGGAATGTAAACTTGTTCAACCACTTTGGAAAGCAGTATGGAGGTTACTCAAAAGACTACACATAGAACTCCTCTATGACCCAGCAATCCCACTTTTGGGCATTTACCCAAATGTTTACAAACAAGACCACACTAAAGCTACCAGCACAACTATGTTTATTGCAGCATTATTTACCATAGCTAAGATATGGAACCAACCCAGATGCCCCTCAGTAGATGAATGGATCAAGAAAATATGGTATATATACACAATGGAATTCTATGCCTCCATCAGAAAGAATGACATTTCCCCATTTGTTAGGAAATGGAAAGGCTTGGAAAAAATTATATTAAGTGAAGTAAGCCAGGCCCAAAGAAACATTGGTCCCATGGTTTCCCTTATATTCAATGTCTAGTATATGTATGAGTCAAGCGGAAAAGGTCAGATAATGTGATGTTAGGAAAACGATCCCTTAAATATGTATTTTAATGTTTTTTTTCTTTCATGCATGTGTTTCTAGCGCATTTATAAGATTATTTCTTTGTTGCTTTGTATGTCCCTCCCCCACAGTGTAACCCCCGCTTTCACTATATTTGATGTCAGTATAACATGTGGAGGAGACGGGGACAAACAAGTCGTTTAAGGATTCAGGTGGACCTGTTGCAACAATGAGAAGTACAAAATGTCATGTCAAAAACGAGCTTTACAATGTCGGTGTGTGTGTGGGGGGAAGGAATGGGTGGGGGGGCGGGGGGAGGCTGGGAAGGGAGATGAAAGGTAAACAAAGGAGGAGGCTGCAATTCTTGGTAAGAAATGTATGTATTATCCTGCCCATGTAATTGTAACCCCTCTGTACAGTATGTTCTCAAATAAAATAAAATTAAAAAAAAAAAAGTACTTGTTAGATTCTTAAAAACATAAATTAGCTCTGGGCCTCAAGTTGTAGAGTGCTATCCTTGAGCAGAAAAAGGCTTAGGGACATTTCCTATGTCTTGCAAACAAAAACAACAACACTATCACCAACAAAATGTATCACATTAATTTCATAAAAGCATCTGTTAACTGCTGTGAGACAAAATTATACTACCTCGTCCAGGGAAGTTATCTCTATGTAATTCCACTCTCTAATCTCCTGTTTTAGTCTGAGTGCTAGAATTCCAAGCTTGTATCACATTGCCCTTCCATAGTGTGCTGGTTTATTTAATCTAGAAACAGTCTAGCAATTCTAAACTTCTCTTATGATCTTATCCAGTAGACTGACTGCTCAGACTGTTTATGTACTATTTTCAAAGATGTTCTTACATTTAACACAGGATATGAACATTTTCAGCTGTACCTGCAGGGGTCTCTGATTCATTCCTCCATGGATCTGATACCATTAATAATGATTACTTGACTCTCTTAGTATCTCTGGTCCCTACCTATGTAAAATTCTCAACTTTTTTGAAGATAGTGCATTTGAGGGCTTTCTAAGATTAAAAATTATCACTTAATTCTAGTCTTACTCAGGACTTATTTTCTATTGTTTTCTAACTTTTCTACATATTGTGAGAATTGTTTCATTTTGTATTTTGTGTGCACATATAAGTGCCTATGTGTGTCTGTGTATGTTTGTATGTATGTATGCAAAAGTCTCAAGCACTTATTCAGCAATCTTGATCATGACTGATACGCCAGCTTTGGCTGGTTAATTATAGGTAGTGTCTCAAAGCCTGTTCTGCCCAGCCTGGATGCAATCTGAACTTCCCAGACTCCTTTACATACTTAGGTTTTATTTTTCCAGGAGTATCATCTTTTAAACTACAAACATTTTTGTGAATGTAAAGTGTAAGCTGTAGCCCAGATTTTTAACTCAAGAATTCATATAAAGATAGATGAACATACATATTCCATATCCTGAGTGTACACTGCTAGAAATGTGATCATAAGCCGAGTGGTGGTGAGATCTGAGGACAGGGGTTCAAAGCCATTCCGGGTAGGAAAGTGCTGGAGACCTTTTTTCCAATAATTAATATAAAACTGGAAGTGACACTGTGGCTCAAGTGGTACAGCACTAGCCTTGAGCTGAATAGCAGAGGGACAGCGCCCAGTCCCAGAGTTCAAGTGCCATGACCAACAACAGCAAAAAAAAAAAAAAAAAAAAAATGAGAAAAAGAGAGAAAAATTAATGTGATCTTAGCTACCAGGTTCATTGCTAATATGATCCCTGTTCTTAAGATGGACTCTTTCTTTCCAGTTAAGTCCATGATCGTATATCTGACTTGCATTGGAAACAGAATCATTCTTCCATTCTACTTTTTACAAATTTTCGGGATTAGCAAGCATGACTTAGAAAAGACAGTGGCCTCATGCTTCATGTTCCAATTAGGAGTAATGCTTTCCCTATATCATGCCCATAACTCTACATGCTAGACTTGGCTTTAGTGTTTCAATGTTGTCATATTTGTAGTCTTCTATATTGTATTGAATCCTTATAATTAAACACAGAAATTCTCTTTCTCCTATTATTGCTATTGTTTCTCTTACTGTTAATTCATGTACACTTGGGAAATTAATGCACAGCACATACACTCACAAATAAAGATCTGAGAACCTTCTTCCCATTTAAAATTCACCGTAATTTACAGAGTAATTAAGAAGATTGAACAAAATGTATTCAGGGATAAGGTATTTATTAGCCATTTAAATTTCACATTTTCTCTTTACTAAGTTGTCTCTGAAACATGTGTTACCACGTGTCCAAAGGTGTCCTTTTGCTATTTCACTGAAGCCAGAAAATATTCATTTTATCTGGAGCTGCACCATAGATTGTTACTGGAAGTAAGTGGAAGTAAATGTTACTGGATGTGGAAACTGATCCCAGGAGAGCAGCACCATAGATTCTTACTGGAAGTAGGTGGAAGTAACTGTTTCTGGATGTGGAAACTGATCCCAGAAGAGGAATTGAACATAGAGAAATGACAAAGTTCAAGTTAACTTTTGCTTTCCTTTTTACTGTACAAGAAAAATATCCAAGGCTTGAAGGAAACTCTGTTCCTGACTTTTTTGAGGGTGTTCTCTACTCATATAATACTTGTTTGTAAACTTCTGGTTGAGAGTATTAAAAAAGGAAGCACTATGCCATTTGAAGGCCAGCATAGAAATAATTTTCTTTTACAAGTGTTATACTGCAGGGCTGGGAAGGTGTCTCAGTGGTAGAGCGCTTGCCTTGCATGCATGAGGCCCTGGGTTCGATTCCTCAGCACCAGATAAGCAAAAAGAAAAGAAGCCAGAAGTGGCACTGTGGCTCAAGTGGTAGAGCACTAGCCTTGAACTGAAGAGTTGAGGGACAGCGCCCAGGCCCAGAGTTCAGACCCCATGACCGGAACCCCCCCCCGCAAAAAAAAGTGTTATACTGCAAAGAAACAAAGATATTCAGGTTTAAAGTGTCTTATGGATGGATGTTTCACTCCTGAGATGATTCTCTTGTTGCAGGAGTCAGTTATCAATTCCTTTAGTCTGGCCCTGAGTTTTCAATAGCAAGAAGGATTTCAAAAAACCAGGATCCAGTGAGTACGATTAATAAAAGGAGCCCCTCCTCAGACCAGTATTCCTTCAAAGAGGGTCCCAAGGAAATACTTGGGGTTTATTTTGTTTGCTTGTTTGTTTAGTTTGTGCTGATTCTAGGGCTTGAACTCAGAGGGTGGACCCTGTCCCTCTACAGTTATCTTTCCTGCCAACCTGCCTCCAAAGCTAGTACTCTACTGCTTGAGCCAGAACTGCGCTTCTAGCTTTTTCGGTGTTTAATTACAGTTAAGAGTTTGACAGACTCTGCCTCCTGGGTTGGGTTTGAACTAAGATAGTAAGAAAGCTAAGTGACATCAACTGTATGGACTTCTCTTTCGAACTAAGAAATATTAGATGAAGATTATTATTAAGCTAATATTTGACAATTTTTAAAAGAAGAGAATATGTTCAGCAAAGAAGACATAACTTAAGTAACTAAGCAAAAGTAGGTGCACTGAATCATTTTGGAATTATTATCTCTGCTTGGGAAGATTACTATTTACTTCATCATTCCTTTTGGGGAAACTTAAAGTTATATTTGCACTTTTTTGTTAGTTGTGGGGCTTGAACTCTGATCCTGGGCACTGTCCCTCAGATCTTCAACTCAAGTTGAGCGCTCTACCACTTTAGCTACAGCATCACTTCTGGGTTTCTGGTGGTTTAATGAAGATAAGGATTTCATGAATGTTCCTGACTAGGCTTAACCACAATCCTCTGGTCTCAACCTCCTGAATAGCTAGGATTACAGGCATGAGCCAACAGCACCCGGCTCATATTTGTGTTTAGTGCAGTTAATGACACTAGACAAAAGACAAAATACAAAGAATGGAAATCTGAACCAAATTATGTGACATTGCAGCATGTCAGATTAATTGAGGTGGCAATAAGTATGTCCTACTTTTCCATGCTGTTACATTAATGACTCATGAGCTATGGGACCCTTACATTAGCATCCTCTTCCATCTGTGTATGTGTATTTAGTATCAGGAAATGTTCATATAAAAATGCAGAAAGAGGTTTTTAGACAGCAAAGGATATCAGGTATGAAAGAACAGCATAGAAGGAGATACATATATCACACAGAGATTAAGAATTAGCCTAAGAGATTTAGAATGCTAAAGGCAATGAGTAATAAGCCTAGTTGATAACTAGTTCTTCAATAACCAAAAATGGTTCCCTAGAACGGTTTCTGCTATACCATAGTTACTATCATTTATTCCTTCCATCTGGAGTTATTCCTTCTCTTCTGTCACAACTATTAATTAGCCTCTGCCTTTTTGGTGCCATGACTGGCCAAAAAGTTTTCCAAATCTCACTTAGACTACCCTTCTTACTGTGATTAGCAGTGATCACTCAAAAGCCTGGAATCTTTGAATTTCCAGAGTTTAATCTTCACCTGACATCTAAGCACATTCTTGGCATTAATTGCCATGACCTTATGAAGAAAACTTTTTTTCAACACAGTATCCTAATATAGGTAAAGTACATGAATGAGGGACTATTTTCAGGTATCAGTATGGAAGGAGTAATTATATGTTCCAAGTATAGGTTCTTTATTTTGCATTTACTAGGTAAATATTTGTTGTTGTTGTTATTGTTGTTTTGCCAGTCCTGGGGCTTAAACTCAGGGATAGGGAATTATTCCTCAGATTTTTTTTCTCAAGGCTAACCCTCTACCAGTTGATGCACAGCACCATTTCCAGTGTTTCTTTTTCTGTTTATGTGGTACTGAGGAATTGATCCCAGGGTTGCAGGCATGCTAAGCTATCACCGTACCATGAAACCACAATCCCAGAGCCCTAAATGACTTTCTTAAGATGGCATTACATTTTCATTCTGTTACTATGTATCATAATTTTGTCCAGAAATTTTTGCTATAAATGGACATTGAACACAATACTGTGTCAAGTAAGGCTAGATGGACAATGAATAACCGTCATGATCTAGCCAGGCACAGAGTGGCTTACCTCATGGAGCTCATACAACAGACTGAACGAGACAGCTCCTGACCCACAGCCCACCTCCAGAATGAGAGGACCACCTTGGTTCCAACCACATGGGGACACTGGGCCACCTCCTCCAGCACCCATTCAATCAGTTTCTGAGAGAGAGAAAGAGAAAGAAGTTCAGAAATACACTTAAGACAGGTGCCAGTGGTTCAGGCCTATAACCCTAAGTACACAGGAGCCTGAGATATGAGGATCAGGGTTCACAGCCAACCCGGGCAGGAATGACTGTGAGACTCTTATCTCCAAAAAAAACAAGAAAATCAGAAGTGGCCTTGTGACTCAAGTGGTAGAGTGCTAGCCTTGAGCTGAGGAGCTCGGAGACAGTGCGCAGGCCCTGACTTCAAGCCCCACGACTGAAAAGAAGTGGACTTCCTACCACAAGAAGTGTACTGAATAGCACCCATTGTCCTAGGGAGCCTGACTCGGCAAGTCAGGCTGAGCTTCCTGTCAGGTGGGAGTCATGTAGGTCACCTAGCTTCTCTGTGCCTCAGTTTCCACATCTGTAAAACTGAACAAAATGAAGGATCCACTTCCTCATAGGGATAGGGTCATAATGAAAGAGACCCATGTTTTGTTCATAATCCCATGCCTGTCTCACCATTAACACACACCATTTGAGCTCTTTCCTGGTATCTTTCTGTCGTATGCTCACAGAACTGCTGAGAACCATATCTGAGGGCTGCTCCGTCTGTGCCTGGCAGTGCTCCAGAGATCTCTCTGTATTAATCCCTTGTTTCCTCACAACTGTCCCATGAGGAGATTGAAGTCCAATGGTGGGGGCCCAACCCAGAGCTTAACCTGTCGTTAAGAACTGGCTGCCATGCACGGAATTTGCGACAATCCATCTAAACCAATGACTGAGTGTAGCACCACATGTCTACCATCCCAACTACAGAGGACAGGGCCTGGTGGTGCACACATGTCACAGATAGGAGGACTGCGATCCAGCCCAGCCTTAGCATATATTAAGTCTCCATCTCAGAAATACCCAAGACAGAAAAGCTTGTCTTGCATGGTAGAAGACCTGACTGGCAAGCCTAAGGCCTTGAGGTCAATCCCTAACATACCTAAGAACCAGAGGCCCACTGCCCGAAGCTCCTGCCTATAATCCTAGGAGACTGTGATCTGAATATCATAGCTCAAGATTCAAAATAGAGTTGGCCTTGCCCATCAGACATCATGATGACAAGACCCGGAGTCTGACCTATGTTGTTGTGCTCCATACTAGCAGGGCTCCTATCCTTACTAAGTGATGGCCATGCTCTCTGTACCCCTGGGAAGCCACCCACTGCAGGCCACTCCCAGGTCTTCCCAAGCTCCCCACTGCCAACTACCAGACCCGAGATTACACAGCTCCAGGTAAAACAGATCCCTTGTTCTTTTACTTTAAATGTGCTGAGTCCCCATCAAGTGTCTCACCCTTCCAGGCCCCCAGACTTCAGCTGTGAAGCCCATGAACCCCCCGAAAGATAGCAGATAGAAGTTACCAAAGCATCCAGCTTCCTTGTTACAACCCACTTCTACACACGCATGCACGCACGCACACACACACACACACACACACACACACACACACACACACACACACTTCCAGACTGGTGACAAGACTTATCCATGCAGCACCTGTAATTTGCCAATTTATCACTCACCTAAGTACAGTCAGGCTGTACAAGGAGAAAGATGATCTCTCTGTCTCTCTGTCTCTCCCTGTCTCTTTCTCTCTATCTCTCTGTCTGTTTCTCTGTCTCTCTCAATCTCTGTCTCTGCCTCTGTCTCTCTCTCTCTGTGTGTCTCTCTCTCTCTCTCACACACACACACACACATACACAGATTCATAGCAGTGTCTCTCCTGAGTTTGTTGGAGAACAGATGGACCGGGAGCACCAGCAGAAGCTGGCAGAGCTGGAAAATGTGATCAGCCTATGAGAACTGTTGACAGCTGGTGGGGGGGGATGGGGAGACAGGCCGGGTGTATGTGTGTGTGTTTGTGTGTTCCTCCCAGATATTCACCTTCTGTTCTGACCCCCAGCACTCTCACCTCCCTACTGGGTTTTTCTGGGACCCTCTTCAGTTTAAAAGGGTGACCAAGCACAGAAGACAAGGTCTCACACAGCAAGGGGGTTATATCATCTGCATCCAACACCCTTCACCCACACGAAAAGACACCAGAAGGCAGGTGTGGAGGTGCTGTTCCCCTCTGACTAAAGCCACCAGGTTCCCACCAGGGAGAGGAAGAGTGCAGATGTGCAGCTGTGTGGCTCCCACTGCTCCAAGTCAGGGACTCTGTGGCACCCACTCCTCACCCAATCCTGCATCTCCCCTTTTCCTGGGACACTGGCCACTAGGGATGAGGGTGGGATCCTCGGGTCAACACCCACCTCCACCCTGGGACACATTTGGGCCAGAATGTGGGGCATCAGGGAGGTGCTGGTCTGGGTCAGGAGGGGGGAAAAGGGGAATATGGGGTCGCAGGGAGGGCCTGCATGGCAGCCACTCACATGTGCTGCAGGGAGAAGCTGTTGGCAGCTGCTCTGGCGAGCAGCGATAGCAGAGGCATGGTGGACACTCTGGCCCGCAGCAGAGTACAGGGTGACCAGGACCAGATCAGAGCCGCAAGCCAGCCGGTGGCGCACTATTGCACAATTGCCTGAGGACTACAAGAGACACCACAGGTCTGAGTAGGCAGCACAAGGTTTGAAATGCTGCACTGCGAGGAAGGGTGGTAGAGGGCTGGGGCCCAGGCGAGCATGTGGTGGGGCTGAGCAAGGCCTCTTCTCTTAGGCCTCAAGTCTCTTGCTCACCACTCAGTCACCTCTACCTTCCTCAAGTGCTGGTAGTGGTGTCAACCAACAGAGGGAGTCCTGGTGCTACAGGGCAGAATGGAATGTGAGTGTGGCCACCATTCTTGTATCCCATTGGACAGAAATAACCATGAAAGAATGGGGGTCTGGATCCTGTGATCTAGGCAGAATGGGTGGAGTCAAGATGACAGCAGTGCCTTTCCCAGGAAACTCTGTCCAATCCAGTTGGAGGCAAGAGGGAGACGTGCATTAGCGGGATGGCTGCACAGATTGTTCTGTATGTCTCTTTTTTTTTGCCACTCTTGGACCTTAAACTCAGGATCTAGGCACAGTTCATGAGCTGCTTTTGCTCAAGGCTACCTTTCTACCACTGGAGCCACACAGCTCTATTTCTGGTTTTGTTGGCACAATTGGACAGGGGTCTCAACAACTTTCCTGCCTAGGGTAACTTTGACCATGATCCTCCCATCACAGCCTTGTAAGTATGAAGGAGGACTTCTGAGAGCCACTGGTGCCTGCCAAATCATTTGTCTTGATGATATTCTCGGACAGATCGATGAGTTCCCTATCCTCGGGTTTAAGTGGTAGGAGCTGGAGCTCACAGTTTGAATCCTGGTTCTGCCACCTCCAAATGGCAGGAGATCCTAAGAAACTCATTCCTATCCATATGATTACCAATGGAATGTGATGTGTGTCATGATTGAATGGGCAGTTTTTGAATGATTCTAGGATAAAATTATACACAATTACATTATGATACACTGATCGATTTTAATGAATACTTTATGAAGCATTTAAAAATTACATTCATTAAATGGAGGCATAATGAAATACCTAAAAATCGGACGTCACATAGTATAAAAGTGGCAATTTTTCTGCCAGGAATGGGATGTGAACTCATGGTCTGGTTAACACTGTGGGACTGTGTGGGAAGGGGAAGCTTGCTTCCTTGAAGTCAAGAAATTCAAGTCTGTTCCTTAGGACTGAAATCAATCCCCACCACTAGAAAGTATCCTTTTTGTGTACATTTTAAATATGTGATTTATATTTACACACATATGTTGTCTTCATAGTGCGTTCAGTGTAATTATTCATTTTATTTTTTATTCATGTATTGACTGTTCATTTTATTGACTATAGACATATAGTCAATATGACATATAGAACATTGATTACATAGGATATAGGTCTGCATATGTATTCCACTTCATACCTGACACTCAGGACTTTCACAAAAAAGGAAAACGTGTCACCATCAGCTTCTTACTCGATGATTCATTTTTTAGAAGTGCTGTCATCTGAACTCACAGCCTCTGAGGCCCAATTCATGAATGGGTCAGTGTCAGCATGCCATTCTGGGGAAAATTGAGCTGACAGGCAGTTCCCAGGACCTGAAATCGAGCCCCAGTGGTTGCCAAAATAAGAATAGATTGACACGCAGATGGTAGTACACTAATAAATATATATATTTATAGAGTGCCAGAGATGTCTATCCAATATTCAGTTATATAGACTACATTCCTACTAATTCTGGGGTATTTATTATGCCTCCATGTAATTAATGTTATTGTTTTCATCCTTAACAAACTATTAAGTAAATCAATCAGGGTGTGCTGAAATTATTGCATCCCTGTAAGCAATAGTATTCTTTTAATACTTCATAAACATTAAATAAAATCAGTTTCCTGAAATCATGCTGTCTAATTTTGTAGGAGCATCATTCACAATCAACTCATTCAACCGTAACATTGATATCATTCCACTGTTATTCATATGGATGGGAACGAATCTCTTAGAAGCTCCTGCCATTGGTTGGTGTCAGGAGGGGGATTTAAAATCAGGGCCTACATTGCCACGTGGGTCTATGACTTCCCAAATAGTCTGCCAACCTTTAGCAATGCAAGGTGAAATACCTTTGCAACAGTGTGATTCAGACCCAGGAGGGTCATTGTGCAAAGGAAGAAATGGTAAAAAAAAAAAAAAAAAAAAAAAAAAAAAAAGCCATCACGCTGCATTTTTTCTATGCAATTTTTTTCCCACACAAGGCCTGGGGATCTAGGATCCCACAATCAGCTGTGGGTCCAGTGGCTGCACCCTAGCATTGGGTGATCGAAACTGAGGCAGAGTTGCTACGACCTAAGTTCAAGCCCCTTGTTGAGCCAAAAAAAATATTAAAAGAAATTAGCTCCCTGGCTCGCAATTCACCCCGTTTTTTCTGCCAGGCTTTGGATTTGAACTCAGGGTCTGGGTAAATGTGCAGCTCTGTGGAAGAAGGGGAAGCTCACCGTACTTGAAGATAAGAAAGTCAGGCTTGTACTCTAAGCCTAAATTCAAGCCTCAGCCCTGGAAAAGATACTATTTATATACATTGTAAAGACAGGATTTGTACCTATGGATGTTCAGTCCATACACATTTGGTGTGGTTGTTCCTTGTAATTTTTGTTTTCTTCATTTATTTACTCTTGATTTTACTATGAAAACAGCCACTCCGTCTATTACATTGATGACATACTATCACATGGCATCTAGATTTGTAGACATGTTCTCCAGCATGCCTGACACCCTGGACTCTCAGAGAAAAAAAAAATTCACACACGGCTTCTTACAACATTATCCAATTGTTAGTAGTGCTGAGATCTGAACTCAGGGCTTAGCAGGACCAATTGGTAAATAGTTTAAGGTGAACACACCAGCTTGTGAGCAACTAAGGAGTTAGGCCATTCCCAGGATCTGACATTGATCCCCAGGGTGGGCCATGGTAGTCATAAATTCATTATTTAAACATAGAATCTATATTTACATACATGTGTGGACAGCATCTTGTGTTTGGTGTACTTCTACTTACTTTCTGTCTTATCCATGGAAGGATTGTGTATTTTACTGGACATAGTGACAGATATACCAGTGCTTACATGGATGACAACTTATTGCCATGGCTATAGGGTTTCCTATGCATTCTCCATCATAGCTGAGACACAGGACTTTCACAGGACAGGTGAATCCATGGGCTTCTCACATCAGTATAAATCTTTTGGCAGTGTTGTGATTTGAACTCAGAGCCTTGCAGTCCCAATTGGGGAAAGGGTCTAGGCGAGGACACCAACCTATGAGCAAGGAAGGAGATAGGCCATTCCCAGGACCTGACATCGAGCCCCAATGAGGGGCAGATATTCATAAATTCATAATTTAAACATAGGGTCTATATTTACATACATGTGTGGCTAGCATCTTGCATTCAGTGCACTTCTTCTCCTTATTTTGTCTCTAACTCATGGGAGTATTGTGTTTTTACTGAGTATGGTGACAGCTATAACTGTGCTTACATGGAAGACAACCTGTTCCCAAGGTTATATGTTTGCCTATGCATTCTCCATCCTAGTTGAGACCCGGGACTTTCACAGGAGAGGAGAGGAAAACAAGTGCAATGACAGGCTTCTGAGGAAAGAATGAAACTCTGTTTTTTTGAGTGGGGTGTCTGGTCATGGGACCTGAACTCTGGGCCTGGGCGCTGTCCCTCAGCTCTTCAGCTCAAGGCTAGTGCTCTACCACTTGAGCCACAGTGCCACTTCTGGCTTTTTTCTTTTTGCTTATGTGGTGCTGAGGAATCAAACCCAGGGCCTCATGTATGCAAGCCAAGCGCTCTACCACTGAGCCACCTTCCCAGCCTAGCTGTCAGGTGGTTCCCAGGTGTTGAGATTGAGCTCCAGGTTTGGCCAAAACAGCGATACATGGATAGGCAGAGGGTGGTATACAAATAAATATATATTGTTAAGGAGTTCCAGAGCCATCTATCTATGATTGAATGACATTTACTACGTTCCTACCAAATCTTAGTTATTTATTATATTGATTATTTAATATTCTTTTCATGCTTAATAAACTATTAATGAAGATCAGTCAGCATCCTAGGATTATTGCATCCAATTCTAGACTAGACAAATGCATGAACTACTCTTTCAATGGGTATTCTTATACATAGGAATGAGTTTCTTGTGATCTCTTGCCATTGGTTGGTGTCAGGACCAGGATTTGAACCCAGGGCCTATGTTGATTTGTTGGCTTATGGCTTCCCTGATAGCCTGCCAGCCATCAGCACTGGCAGGCCAGGTCCACTTTGCAACCGTGTCATTCAGACCCAGGATGGACACTGTGCAAAGAAAAAATTGTAAAACCCCAACCCTCTACAGCTCCCCACTTTTTATTGTCCTACTTTTTTTGCTTCCTGCAAGCCCTCTGGGCCTAGGCCCAGGATTGGCTATGGGTCCCGAGACTGCACGCCAGCCTCGGGAGATCAAAGCTGAGGCAGAGTTGCCACGACCTGAGTTCAAGCCCCATGGTTGCTTAATTAATTAATTAATGAACTAAATTTTTAAAAAGAAGATTCCCCTCCTCAAATAAAATAAAATAAAATTAAAAAAAAAAAAAAGAAGATTCCCTGATTTGGAATTTCTGCCAGTTTTCTTTCCTAGCCTGGTATTAGAACTCAGGGTCTTGGTAAATCCATAGCAATTGTGAGGGAAGGTACACAGTTGCCACTACTTGAGTTCAAACCCCATGCCAAACCAAAAACAAATAATCAAGTCACTGCTCGGCAGGGAAATGTAGTTGTGGAGATGGGAAGTAAGGGGTGGTAGGGAGAAAACAAAGGAGGAGGCAACAATGCTCCATAGGAAATGTACTCATTACTTTGCTAATGCAGCTGTGAGCCCTCTGTACAACATTTTTACAATAAAATACATACAAAAAATAATGTAGTGCTCAAGAAGCACTTTGGGGGTAAGGGAAGGATGTCTAATAGCTGTACAAAATTCTACATTGATATTTTTTTAATGTTCAATATGGAACTGAATAAACATAACTGCTTCCATTACAAATATTATTTCCCTGTCTCAGAACTGGGACCAGTATTTCTGCCATTGATGGGATTTGAGTTCAACATCCTGGTAACTCTTTTACACCATTTGTGAAGGGGAAACTCACTGTCTTTGAGGAAAAGAAATTCAAGCTAGAGTTCCCAGGGCCTGAATTAAGGCCCTGCAATGGAAAAAAAATATTTGTATACATGTGTAATATATGATATATAGGTACATATATATGTTTATTTCATATTATTATTATTATTGATTTTGTATTAATTTTATTTTTATTTTATTCATTTTATTGTTTATTGTATTTAGTACAATACACATACTATTTATTATGTTTTGTACATCTAATATAAAATTATACAAAATAATTTAGGACACTGACTCTTTTTTATTAATACTTATTAAGTGTTGAAACATGATACATAATTAAATGGAGGCATTTGTCATAGCCATCACATATTTGGAGTCTCTCCCCAGTATGAACTTTATCTCATTTATCTTTGGACAACTTCCTATAGGGATTTCGTTAGATGATTTATACTCAGAAGCCTTTTTTTGAGGATAGGCAATTGGAGGGATAAATTGTAAGGTTGGGGCTGGGAATGTGGCTTAGTGGTAGTGAGCTTGCTCAGCATGCATGAAACCAGGTTTTGAATCCTCATTGCCACATACTCAGAAAAAGCCAGAAGCTGTGGAATGGCTCAAATGGTAGAGTACTAGGCTTGAGAAAAAAGAGCTCAGAGACAGTACCCAGCCCTAAGCCCCAGGTCTGGCAAAAGTAATAGGCCAGATTCCGGTGGCTCTCACCTAGAACCCTATCTTCTCAGGCTGAGATCTGAAGACCAGAGTTTGAAGCCAGCCTAGGGAAGGAAAGCCTGTTAGACTCTTAAATCCAATGAACCACCAAAAGATTCCATGTGGTGCTGAGGGTCAAGTGGTAGAATGTTCACCCTGAGCTGAAGGGCTCAGGCACTGAGCCCAGGCTTCAGTCTGAGACACGAAACTGGAAATAGAGTGAAGGATAATCAAAGTACTTTTCCTATTTGCTGATTATGAGAACATTTTCTGGAAAATGAACGTTGATGTACACCAGAATTGGAGTCAGGGCTCAAGGTTCAAGTGTAGCAGATCCATATGCCCAGCCTCTCAGACTCTAGCATTATAAACTCGTGTCCTACAGGGTTCTGAAAGGTCCATTGTTGAAAGGCTTAATATGCTCCCCAAGCCCTTTGTGATAAGCATTTGACTTGTATTGTCAATGTCATTACACTTCTGAAGCTAGCAGAGAACCAAGAGTTCATGCCCATCACCCTAGCTCAGGAGGCTGAGGTCTCAGGATCACAGGGTGAAATCAGCCAGGGTAGGAAAGTCTATGACACTCTGACTTTCACTTCTCAAAGTTCAGATGTTCAAGAGCTTCCTGTGTTTCCCTTGGTGATAAGAAGCTACTTTAACTGTAAATGTTGTTAGAGTTCTTGAGCTATAGAAGCAGGAAAGAAACATGTTTTTTCTTCCAAGCATTTGTTTCTAACGCATTTATAAGATTATCACTTTGTTGTTTTGTATGTCCCTCCCCCACAGTATAACCCCTGCTTTCACTGTATTTGATGTCAGTATAACTTGTGGAGGAGATGGGGAAAAACAAGTCGTTTAAGGATACAGGTGGACCTGTTGCAACAATGAGAAGTACAAGGTGTCATGTCGAAAACGAGCTTTACAAAGTTGGTGCAGGGATGGGGGGTGGGGGGAGGAGGATTGGGTGGGGGGGTTGGGGGAGGCTGGGAAGGGATGTGAAGGATAAACAAAGGAGGAGGCTGTGATGCTTGATAAGAAATTTACGCATTATCCTGCCCATGTTTTGTAACCCCTCTGTACAGTATGTTCACAAAAAAATAAAAATAAAAGAAACATTATTGACCCATCCTTGGTTCAAATTCAGTTCACAGGATCCAAGCTCTAGCCCTGTTAGCAGGAAGAACTCCAGTGCAACACTGTATTTGAAGGAGAGAAAACAGTTGCAAAAGCCAGGCTAGGTTCAGAGACCTAGCACTGCAGGATTAGGAGGAAGAATGTACACACTGAACAGGGAAGTGAGCTGCAAAACCACTTCATTTATTCCAGGCATAGCCAGCAATGGGGGGCAAACCTGAAACATTTGTTAGAGGTACACCAGGGTCAGGCTTTTCTCAGACTCTTCAATGACTAATTAACCTTCCTTCCTCAGGTAAAGGGAGCCTCAGGCTATCTTTGGTTACCAATAGAATGCCAGTTTAATTGGAAGAGAAAAGGAACAGAGTAGAAAAACTCTGCTCTCTGGTCTTAGGGAGTGAGTTTTTGACTCTCCTCTGTCAGATTTGAAGGCCCTTCTATCTCTGCCAGTCCATTCTCCTGCTTTCATTTTCCACATCATTAATGCAAATTCCCAGTCCAAGAAAAGGCAGGGCCCTTTCTCTTCTGTCTCCAAGCACCTGAGTTAGAACCTGGCTCTGCCCTCTTGACTCCGAAGCTCTTGTCTGCCTGAGAAGTGGGACAGAGACACTCTTCCTGCTCTGTGTTTGGGTGAAGGTGATGTTGGTGTCCTGACACACTGCAGAAGGCCTCATGACTGGGAAATGTTCCTTTCTTTCCTTCTGAGGTCAAAGACCAGATTCATCTATCAACTTTGTTTCTTTGTTTCTTTGTTTCTTGGCTTCTTTCTTTCTTCTTTCTTTCTTTCTTTCTTTCTTTCTTTCTTTCGTTCTCACTCTCTCTTCCTTCCTTCTTTCCTTCCTTCCCTCCTTCCTTCCTTCCTTCCTTCCTTCTTTCCTTCTTCCCCCTCTCCCTCCCTCCCTCCCTCCCTCCCTTCTTTCTTACTTTCTTTTTTCTTTCTTTCTTTCTTTCTCTCTCTCTCTTTCTTTCTTTCTTTCTTTCTTTCTTTCTTTCTTTCTTTCTTTCTTTCTTTCTTTCTTTCTTTCTTTCTTTCTTTCTTTCTTTCTTTCTTTTTTCTTTCTTTCTTTCTTTCTTTCTTTCTTTCTTTCTTTCTTTCTTTCTTTCTTTCTTTCTTGCCCTTTCGCTCTTTTGCTCTTTCTTTCCTTCTTTCTCTCTCTCTACCTACCTACCTACCTACCTACCTACCTAGCTATCTCTTTGCCAGTTGTTGGGTTGAACTCAAGGCCTAGGCACTGCCTCTAGCACACTGCTTCTTGAGCCACAGCACCAATTCTGGCTTTGTCTGTGTACGTGTGCCTGAGGAATCGAACCCAGGGTGTCTTGTATGCTAGGCAAGCACTCTCTCACTAATCCACATTCCCAGCCCCTTCATCTTTTTTAATGGTAGTTTTTACATGAGTATGCTACCATTTTATGTTCTCAAGTTTAATTTTCTGAATAGGAGTTACTTATACAAAACCTGATGTTCTATTCCCCTGCCTGATTATAGACTGTTCCTGCCTTAGCCTCATAATAAAATGTAAATAAAGGCTGCTGAGAGCTTCAGTGTGCATCATATAAGGACACAGGCCTGCAACCCTAGAAGAGAAAAGCTATGGGCCTGAAATGAAGAGAATGATTCAGTATGAGCAACTAGCGTATCTGAAAAATAAACCAGTAAATAAAAGCAGAAGCATTGCATAAGTCTGTTTGCACTCGGGGAGGTAATATAAATACACACATAAGTAGGTAGGGCACTGATACATAAACTTGGCCTTCTCTTTTTGAAATTTTTTGAAGCCATCCCAGGGATTAAACTCAGGGCCTGATGTGTTCCTGAGTTGTTTTGCCAAAGGCTGAGGCTTTATCACCACCACAGCTCCACTTCCAGCTATCTGGTCATTAATTGGACATAAGCAACCCCCAGGATTTCCTGCCTGGTCTGGCTTGCATCTCCTGCTCTGCTTTCTCTCTCAAAGCTGGAGCTCTACCCTCTGGGCCACTGTTCCAATTCTGGTTCTCTGGTGGTTTATTGAAGATAAGAGTCTCACAGACTTTCTTGCTCGGCCAGCTTAAATGACGATCTCTTGAGGTGGCTTCAAGTGGCTTTCCTCAGGGATTCACCGAGGAGCCCTCTCCACACAAACCCTACATATAAATCTCGAGAGGTACTAGAGAAAAAAGGAAACATGAAGATGCTACTAGTGTGTTCTAGATATTAAGGTTGGAGACTCAAAACACTCATAATTATTAGATCATTTTATAGGGAAAAGGAGCAATGCAGACAGTATGAGGATTGCTCCAGTTTTCAGTCCTCTCATCCTGAAACAGTAAATTCACAGCAGCTCAATGCTAAGTGACAGAACTGGCATGTCCTCTGGATATTTGCTCCCAAATCCTGTGACACTCATTTCTCAATTTTGGCCTCAAACCTGTGACCAGATGGTAAGATGAGGAAAGAAAATAAACATTGGGTACTTTACTTATAAATTCTAACCTTTGGAATGACCTTGTTAAGAAGTTAGATTGTCAAGAGTAAAAAATGAAGAAGAAAAGAAAGAAGGTACCAGTGGCTGCTGACTGTAATCCCAGCTCCCCAGGTGGCTAAGATGTAGAGAATCTTAGTTTGATTCCAGCCAATATACGAAAGTCCATGGCACAGGTATTTCTAAGAGATCACAGAAAAACCCAAAAGTGAGGCTGTCAAGCTTAATGCACTACCCTTGAGCAAAAGGAGCTCAGGGACAACGCTTAAGCTCATAGTTCAACATCAGGAACTGCCCCCTCAAAAAGAGCCTGTACTTCCATGGCTTTGTCTATGTATGGATATATTCCTGTAGGTGAAGCTCCCGAGTAACTATGATGAATGGCACCAACCTAGGAAATTTGTATTCAATATAATGAGTTCATAACACAGAGACTTCCTTCAAGACAGTGCATGTTCTGGGGCTCATCTCACTGTTCCCATGTAGCCTGAGGGTTTCTCTGCATCCCAGGCCTGCTGGAAAAAGTCTCTCTCATTGTGTGGACAGGCAGACAAAAGGCTTCACTCTTGTACAGCTAGGTAACAAACAACTCCAACCGGACTAGTTAGTGAGAATGAGTGTAGGTGGGCTCTGAAGGCCAGGAGAAAAAGTCCTCTTTGTACCCCAAGCTATCCCTCTCCCCAGTGCTCTGTTTTAACAAGAAGCCTTCATTTGTGCCACATTCCATGGCAGGCCAAGTTCTGTGCACTTATCCTGCCTTTGTGGACTATATTCCGGTGTTCAGATACAGTGCTCAATATAATTCAGGAGTCCTTCAGGCAGAGAACTAGGGCACTGAACATAATGAAATGTTTCATTGCTGGCAATGATGGGCCTATGATGCCTCTCCTAGGTTTCTGGAAGCTTTGGAAATCCAAACACATGTCTGATATCACAAAGCTTCCTATCATCTAGGGCTGGTGAAGCTCAACAGGTTTTGCAACCTTTGACCTCTCCTAGTTGAAGCCTGGGTGGCTAGGTTTTGGGATTGAACCCAGGGCCTGGGTGCTGACCATGAGTTCAGTGCAGAAGCCCTGTGCTTTACCATTTTGTGTAACAACATCACTTCTGGTCTGTGAATGTGTGTGTATGTGTGTGCACGTGCGTGTGTGTGCTGGTGTGTGTGTATTCATGCACACACATACATGAGTCCTGGAGCTTGGACTCAGGACCTGAGCACTGTACCTAGTTTCTCTTGTAGAAAGATATCCCTCTCCCACTTGAGCCACAGAGCCACCTCAGACATTTTCTAGTGATGTGGTCCTAAGAAATCAAGGCCAGGATTTCATATATGTAAAGCATTCTACCCCTAAGGCACATTCCCAGCCCTCTAATTCAGTTTTGTTAGTTTATTTCTGTCTTTTTTATTGTTGTTGTTGTTGTCAGTTGTAAGAGTTGAAGTCTGGGCCTGGGTGTTGTCCCTGAGCTCTTCAGCTCAAGTCTTGCACTCTACCACTTGAGCAAGAGCGCCACTTCAGGTTTTCTGATGGTCCATTGGAGCTAAGTGTCTCAAGGACTTTCCTCCCCAGGCTAGCTTTGAACCATTATCCTCAGATCTCATCCTCCTGAGTAGCTAGGATGACAGGCATGAGCAACAAGCACTCAGCTTCCACTTCAGGTGATTAGTGGTGAATTGGAGATAATAGTCTCATGGGACCTTTCATGTCTGGGATAGTTTAGAACCCAGATCCTCCGATCTCAGCTTCCTGAGAAGGCAGGATGATAGACTTCAGCTACCGACCCCTTGGCCACGACCTTTGCTGGAAGGGGGTCCATGGCTCCACGTTGTGGAGTGCTAGCCATGAGCCCAATAGGTAAGGGTCAGAGCCTAAACCCCACCTTCAAGGTTCATGACCAAGAAAAAACAAAATGAAACAATTGTCTGCAGGAGACAACTCATAGTCTTCAGTAATCCATAATTTTGTCCCTGCCGTGGGGACCTATTGGAGCCCTAATATTCTTGTCTGCATAATCATCGCAGTTGTGGAGCTCTTATAAGGACAAGATGTAAAAATACACCCGGGGAAGGACACAACACATGGCACTCTTTGCACACAGCATCCTATGAAAGACTCAGCACCCAGCACCCAATGTCGGACTCAGCACACTGCATCTTCTGAAGGACTCAGCACATAGTACCCTGTGCAGGACTCAGAACGGAGCACCCTATGAAGGACTCAGCACATTGCTCTATTCCACAAGGTGTCATTAGAGTTAGGGTGCTTTCATCAGTATCACCATTCTTTCAGGAACATTTCACAAACCACACAATTTCATATCTAATGGTTTAGTGGGGTGTTTTTATTTGGGGAGGGAGGTTACCCCTGGGGGTTGAGCTCAAAGCATTGGGATACTGTTCTAATAAAATTTGCTCAAGGCTAGAGCTCTACCACTTGGACCCACATTTTGCAGTGTCTCACAGACTTCTGTCAGGACTGGGTTTTAAAGCCCCCAAGTAGCTAGGATAATAGGCCTAAGCCACGATGCCATGGGTAACCCATGGAGCTGGATTACAGCAGTTTACATGTGGGTAAGTCATGTTAGGTGGCAGCTGTCAGCACCAGACTCCTAGCTTTCTCTATTATGAGATATTTGAAGTTCTGTCCTTCTATAATTACAGTTAGAACATTGTATTGTTTTTTGGCGTCAGTCCTGGGGCTTGAGTAAGAGCTTAGACACACTCCCTAAGCGTTTTTGCTCAAAGCTAGCACTCAATTTATTCAAAGGCAACAGAACTCCTGGGTTTTCTGTTTATGTGGCACTGAGGAATCGAACCCAGGGCTTCATGCTTACTAGGTGAGCACTCAACCACTGAGCTCCAGGAGTGAACGAAGTATAAATATTGTTGTATATAAATAGTATATACACAAAAGAGATTGCTGCATATTATTACATTATAGATATTACTACCAATTATTAGGTATTAAATTATATCTCCATTTAATGATGTGTTCCAGTTAACAATTAATAAAGCATTAATTAATAATTACTCAATATCCTATTATTTTATCACATATGTACATATATCCATACATATTTTGTATTTCATAGAATGAGGATGATATATTATTAAATTCTGCATCATGTGCTACTACCAATTATTAGTTATTTAATTATGTCTCCATGTAATATTTGTTTTGTTAATGCTTAATAAAATATTAATTAAACTTAATGCACATCCTATACTTATTGTGTCTAATTTTTATTCTAGAATAATTCACTACTAATTCAATCTGTTTATCATTTATTGTAGACACAATTCTTCCACCTATGACGTTTTTTACCTTTATTAGATCCTATTACATAGTATATAGATTTGCACCCAAATTATACATCCTACCTGACACCGAGCACTGTCACAGAAAAGGAAAATTTATGTGTCATGCTCGAGTCCTCCTTCCACGATTACATATTTGGCAATGCTGGGATCTAAACTCAGGGCCTAGAAGGCTCAGTTTATGAATGGGTGACTGTCAGCGCTGCAGCCTCTAGCCAATTCAGCTGCCAGGCAGTGCCCAAGCCCTGAGATGGAGCCCCATATGTTGACTGCAAATTGTGCTTAGTGTAGTTACTCATTTTATTTTTTGTTTTATTCATTAACCATTTATTTTATTGACTGCTATAACACGTGGATTTTTTTTACTATATTTATTACATAGATTATACATTTGTCTATGTATGAAACTTCACACCTGACACCCAGGACTTTCACAGAAAAGGAAACCATGTGTCACCATGGGCTTCTTACTGCATGATTCAATTTTTGTAAGTGCTGGCATCGGAACTCACAGCCTACAAGGCCCAATTCATGAATGGGTGAGTGTCAGCATGCCAGCCTGGGGCATATGGAGCTGACAAGCAATTCCCAGCACCTGAGATCCAGCCCCAGGGATAGACAAAATAACAGATTGACATGTAGGTGATAGTACACAAATACATATAGATCTTTATAGAGTGCCAGATATTTCTATATATTATTCAGTTATATTGGCTACATTCCTACCAATTCTTGGGTATTTATTATGCCTCCATGTAGTTAATATGATTGTTTTCATCCTTAATGAATTATTAATTAAATCAACCATTGTCCCGAAACTATTGTGTCCAGGTAATTAATAGAATTCTTTCAATGTGTCAAAAATGTTCATTAAATCCATTGGCCTCCTAAAATCACTCTCTAATTTTATCATTAGTATCATTCAGGAACAACTAAGTCAACCTTGACATTCATAACCTTCCATCGGTATTCCTATGAATATGAACTAGAATCTTAGGATCTCCCTCTATTGGTAGGGGTCAGGACCCAGCTTCAAACACAGGGCCTATGTTGCTGTGTTGGCCTATGGCTTCCCTGGAAGCCCACCAGTCTTCAGCACTACCAGGTTACTAACACTTTTCAGCCGTGTCATTCAGACCCAGTATGGTCACTTTGAAAAGAAAACAAATGTAAAATCAGCAGCCATCAGCAAGTTGCCGGATTTTTTTTCTGTGTCATTTTATTTATTTTTTCCTGTCAGCCTTTGAAGCCCAGAAATCCAGGTTCGGCTGTGGGTCCAGTGGCTGCAACCCAGCCTAGAGTGATCAAAGCTGAGGCAGAGTTGCCATGCCCTGAATTCAAGCCCTGTGCTTGACAAAATAAAATTACCTACCTACCTACCTACCTACATATATATATATATATATATATATATATATATATATATACATATATATATATATATATATATATATACACATACATACATACGTACATACATACATTAAAAATATTTAAAAAATTATGAGGCTCCTTGGCTTGGAATTCATGCCTTTTTTCTGCCGGGCCTGGGATTTGAACTCAGAGTCTGGATAAATCTGCAGCACTGTGGGGGAAGGGAAAGCTCACAGTGCTGGAAAACAAAAAAGACAGGCCAGTTCCCAGGAGCTGAATTCAAGCCCTAGCACTCAACAAAATAATATTCGTATTCACTTTAAATACATGATTTCTATTTATATGCACATGTTTACTGCACTCATTTTATTTTGTGTTTTATTTAATTATTATATATTTTAGAGAGTATGATTACATGGATAAATTTTTTGATATCCTATTACATAGGACATAGATTTGCCTATGTATTATACATCATTCCTGAAACCCAGGACTTTCACTTACAAGGAAAACAAGCGGGACAATTGGCTTCTTCCACCAGGATTAAGTTTTTGGCAGTTCTGTGATTTGAACTCCGGGCCTAGAAGGCCCACTTCATGAATGGGTTAATGTTAGTACACCAGTCTGATGCCAGTGGAGTTGTCGGGAAAATTTGAGGACCTGAGATCAAGCCCTAGGAGTGGCCAATATATAAACAGATAGATGTGTAGATTGCAGTGTGTGTGTATGTGTATTTACATATGTATGTGCATCTATAAATAAATTTATAGATTTTTCCTATAGATAGGAATGAGTAGGTGGCAGTCCTAGGATCGAACTCAGGGCCTAGGTTTCTGGTTTGGGCTCAGGCTTCACTGACAGCCCACCATCCTTCTACTCTGCAAGGTCACATACAATTTTCAAGCCGATTCATTGAGGCCCAGGATGGTCACAGTACAAAGGAAACAAAGTAAAACTGTTGTGTAAAACTTCCTGGTTTAGTTTTTCCTCCCCCGTCTTGGTTTTTTTTGCCAGAGCTGGGAGTTGAACTCAGGTCCTAGGATTCCCGGATAAAAGCTGCACCCCAGCCTAGGGTAATGAAGGCTGAGGCAGAGTTGTGACGACCTGAGTTCAAGCCCTGGGCCTACCCCCGCAAAATGTTAAAGTCCTGGCTAGGAATTTGGGCCATTTTATCAGCCATACTTGGGATTTTAACTCAGGGACTGGATAACTCTATTGTGCTCTGGGTGAAGTGGAAGCTAACCTCCTGGAAGAAAAAAAATTCAGGGTCAATTCCCAGGGCGTGAATTCCAGCCCCAGACCTGGCAAAAATAATATTCATATACATGTATATTATATATCATATATATGTATTTGTATAGATATTACACATTTTACCTAGGACACAATATTTCCACAGAAAGGAAAACAAGTCAACATTGGCTTCTTACTCTACCTATTGCTTTCAGCATTGCTGAGATTTGAACTCTGGGCCTGGAATGCCCAATTCATCAAGGGGTCAGTGTAAGCAAAGCAGCCTCAAACAAATTCACTGCCAGGCAGTTCCCAGGACCTTAATTCTAGCCCCAGGAGTGGCCAATATATAAATAGATAGGTGTGGAAATTGCTACAAATACATATGCATCTATATATATATGTATATTCCACTGTATATATAACTATTTACTTGCACTCTAAATGTTCTTAGACTTCCTGAGCTATAGAAGAAGGAAAGAAACATCATTGACCCATCCTGGGTTCAAATGAAGTTCACAAGATCCAAGCCCTAGCCCTGTTAGCAGGATGAACTCCAGTGTAACCCTGTATTTGAAGGACAGAAAACAGTTTCAAAAGCCAGGCTAGGTAAGGAGACAAAGGCCTGCAGGATTAGGAGGCAGAATGTACACACTCAACAGGGAAATGAGTTGCAAAACCACTTCATTCATTCCAGGCACAGTCAGCAATGAAGGGAAACCTGAAATATTTGTTAGAGTTACACCAGGGTCAGGCTTTTCTCAGCCTCTTCAAACAATGACTAATTAACCTTCCTTCCTCAGGTGAAGGGAACCTCAGGCTATCTTTAGGTTAACAATAGAGAGCCAGTATAGTGGGGGAGAGGGGAGGAACAGAATAGAAAATCCCTGATCTCTGGTCTTAGGGAGTGGTTTTTTGACTCTCCATCTGTCAGATATGAAGGCTCTTCTTTTAACTTTGCCAGTCTATTCTCCTTCCTTCATTCTCCACATCATTAATGCAAATCCCCAGTTCAAGGAGAGGCACCGTTATTTCTCTTCTGTCTCCAAGCAGCTGAATTAGAGCTTGGCTCTGCCCTCTTGACTCTGGGGCCTTTGGCTACCTGAAAAGTGAGAAAAAGAAAGTTTTCCTCCTCTGTGGTTGTGTGAAGGCGATGCTGGTGGCCTGGCACATTGCAGAAGGCCTCGTTACTGGGAATTGTTCCCTTCTTTCCTGCTGATGTCCAAGACCAGATACGTCTACCATTTTTCTATCTATCTATCTATCTATCTATCTATCTATCTATCTATCTATCTATCTATCTATCTATCTATCTATCTATCTATCTGTATCTCTCTCTCTCTATCTATGTATCTATCTCTCTATCTCTCTCTCTATCTCTCTATCTATCTATCTATCTATCTGTATCTCTCTCTCTATCTATGTATCTCTCTCTCTCTCTATCTATCTATCTATCTATCTATCTCTCTATCTCTCTCTCTCTCTCTCTCTCTCTCTCTATCTATCTATCTATCTATCTATCTCTCTATCTATCTATCTAATCTATCTATGTATCTATGTATCTATGTATCTATGTATCTATGTATCTATCATCTATCTATCTATCTATCTATCTATCTATCTATCTATCTATCTATCTATCTATCTATCTATCTATCTATCTATCTATCTATCTATCTATCTATCTATCTATCTATCTACCTACCTACCTACCTATCTATCTATCTATCTGCCTATCTGCCTACCTACCTGCCTAAATAACTACCTACCTACCTACCTACCCACCTACCTACCAACCTACCTACCTACCACCTTAGCTATCTCTTTGACAATTGTTGGGCTGAACTCAAGGCCTGAGCACTGTCTCTAACACTCTACTACTTGAGCCACAGGACCAATTCTGGCTTTTATCTGTGTATGTGCTACTGAGGAATCGAACCCAGGGCTTCTTGCATGCTAGGCAAACACTCTCTCACTAATCCACATTCCCTGCCCCCTCATCTTTTTTCTTAAAGGTAGTTTTACATAAGTATGCTAGCATTTTGCATAACACAGGTTATTCCTATGAACCCTGATCTTCTCTTCCCCTGCCTGATTTGTGACGGTTCCTGCATTGGCCTCAATAAAATGTAAATAAAGGCTGCTGAGAGCTTTAGTATGCATCATATAAGGACACAGGCCTGGAATCTGGGAAGAGAAAAATGATGAGGTTGAAATGAACAGAATGATGCAGTATGCGCAATGAGCATATCTGAAAAATAAATCAGTAAATAAAAGCAGAAGCATTGCATACAGCCTGTTTGCACTCAGGGAGGTAGTATACACATGTAAGTAGGATATTAATACATAAACTTGGCCTTTGCTTTTTGAAATTTTTTTGGTGGCCATCCTATGGCTTAAACTCAGGGTGTGATACTTTCCTCAGCTATTTTGCTCAAGGCTGAGGCTCTACCACTGCCACAGCTCCACTGCCAGCCATCAGGTCGTTCACTGAACAAAAGCGCCTCCCAGGCTTTCCTGACTGATCTGGCCTGTATCTCTTATTTGGCCTTCTCTTTCAAAGCTGGAGCTCTACCCTCTAGGCCACTGCTCCACTTCTGGTTTTCTGGTGGTTTATTGGAGACAAGAGTCTCACAGACTTTCCTGGTAGGGCTGGCTTTCAATCATGATCTCCTGAGGAGGCTTCAAGTGGTTTTCCTCAGGGATTCACCTAGGAGCCACTCCACACAAATCTTTCATCTAAATCTCGAGAGATACTAGAAAAAAACGGAAACAGGAAGATGCTTCTAGTGTGTTCTAGATACTTAAGTTTGGAGACACAAAACACTCATAATTATTAGATCACTTTCTAGGCAAAAGGAGCAATGCAGACAGTATGAGGATTGTTCCAGCTTTCGGTCCTCATACCTTGAGACAGTAAATTAAGTGCATCTCAATGCTAAGTGACAGAACTGGTATGTCTTGTGGACATTTTCTCATGAATCTTGTGACACTCAATTCTCACTTTTGGTTTCAAACCTGTGACCAGAGGGGATGATGAGTAGAGAAAATCCTTTTCAGAGAACGTAGCTATAAAGAACATTGGGTAGTTGACTTATAAGTCCAAACCATTGGAATGACCCTATTAAGAAGTCAGATTGTCCAGATTATAAAACAAAGAAGAAAAGAAAGAAGGTGCCAGTGTGTGCTGACTGTAATCCGTGCTCCTCAGGAGGCTAAGATGTAGAGAATCTGAGTTTGAATCCAGCCAGCATAAGAAAGTTCATGGCACTGTTATTTCAAAGAGATCACAGAAAAATCCAGAAGTGGGATTGTGACTCCACATTAATGCACTACCCTTGAGCAAAAGGAGCTCAGAGACAAGGCCTAGGCTCATAGTTCAACCCTTGGACCTGTCCCCTCAAAAAGAACCTGCACACCTCCATGTCTTTGTGTATGTATAGATACATTCCTATAAGTGAAGCTCCTGAGTAGCTATGATAAATGGCACCCAAGGTAGGAAATTTGTATTCAATAAAATGAGTTCATAACACAGAGATTGCTTTTATGACATTACATATTCCAGGGTTCCCCTCATTGCTCCCAGTGTAGCCTGAGGGTTTCTCTGCATCCCAGGCCAGATGGGAGAAGTCTCTTTCATTGCCTGGACAGGCACACAAAAGGCCTCACTCCTGTAGAGCTGTGTATCAAACAACTCCATCTGGGCCAATTAGTGAGGAGGAGTGTGGGCGGGCTCTGAAGGTCAGGAGAAAAAGTCCTCTTTGTACAACAAGCTATCTCTCTACCCAGTGCTGTTTTTTGACAGGAAGCCTTCATTTGTGCCAACTCCCATGGCAGGCCAAGTTCTGTGCACTCATCTTGTCTTTGTGAGACTATATTCCAGGGCTCATATACAGTGCTCAATATAATTCAGGAGTCTTTCTGGCAGACAACTAGGGCACTGAACCTAATGAAATGTTCCACGGAGGGCAATGATGGGTCTATGATGCCTTTTCTAGTTTTCTGGAAGCTTTGGAAATCCAAGCACATGTTGTATATCACAAAGCATCCAGTCATCTATGGCTGGTGAAACTCATCTGATTTTGAAACCTTTGACCTCTCCTAGTTGGGCTCTGGATGACTAGGTTTTGGGGTTGAACACAGGGCCTGGGTGCTGGCAATGAGCTCAGAACAGAAGTCTCGTGCTTTACCATTTTGTGTCACAGCTTCACTTCTGCTTTCTCTCTGTGTGTGTGAGTGTGTGTATGTGTGTGTGTGTGTGTGTGTGTTTGTGTGTGCATATTCTAGTCCTGGCGCTTGAACTCAGGACATGAGCACTGTACCTAGTTTCTCTTCTACAAGGATTGCCCTCTCCTATTTGAACCACAGAAGCACTTTAGGCTTTTTCCTAGTGATGTGGTCCTGAGAAATCATATATGCAAAGCACTCTACCCCTAAGGCACATTCCCAGCCCTCTACTTCAGTTTGTTAGTGTGTATCTATCTTTTTTTTATTATTGTCGGTTGGAGGAGTGGAAAGCTGGGCCTGGGGGCTGTCTCTGAGCTCTTCAGCTCAAATCTTGTTACTCTACCACTTGAGCCACAGAGCCACTCCTGGTTTTCTTGTGGTTCATTGGAGCTAAGTGTCTCATGGGTTTTCCTACCCAGGCTAGCGTTGAGCCATGATCCTCAGATCTCATCCTCCTGAGTAGGTAGGATGATCAGCATGAGCCATAAGCACCCAGCTATCACTTCATGTTTCTTAGTGGTGAATTGGATATAATAGTCTCATGGAACCTTTTGTGTCTGAGATAGTTTGGAACCCAGATCCTCAGATCTCAGCTTCCTGAGAAGGCAGGATGACAGACCTGTGCTATAGAACCCTAGGCCGTGACACTCTGTTGCAAGAGGTTCCTTGGCTCCACGTGGTGAAGTGCTATCCATGAGCCCAAGAGGTAAGTATCAGTGCTTAGGCCCTGAGTTCAAGGTTCATGACTGAGAAAAACAAAACAAAACAAAACAATTGTCTGCAGGAAACAACTCACTAGTCTTCAGTAATACATAATTTTGCCCCTCCCATGGGGACATATCTGAGTGTCAATATTCTTGTCTGCATAATCATCTCAGTTGTGGAGTTCTTACAAGGACAAGATGAAAGAATACACCCTTTGATGGACAAAACATATAACACTCTTTTTTATTCTGTCGTGAGGCTTGAATTTTTGGCCTGAGCTCTGTCCCTCAGCTCTTCAGCTCAAGGCTAGTGTTCTTCCATTTGAGTTACAGCACCACTTCCGGTTTTCTTGTGGTTTATTGGAGATAAGGTTTTCACCGACTTTCCTGACCGGGCTGGCTTTGAACTGCGATCCTCAGATCTCAGCCTCCTGAGTAGCTAGGATGACATGCATGAGCCACCGGTGCCTGCCTCCACATAACCCTCTTTACAGGGTTCAGCAAAGAGCATCTTGTGAAAGACTCATCGTCCAGCACCCAATGCAGGACTCAACACACTGAACTCGGTGAAGGACTCAGCACATATCCTATGCAGGATTCAGCACACAGCACCCTGTGAGGGACTCAGAAACCCAAGAAGGACTCATCACAGAGCTGTATTCCACAAGCTGTCATTAGTATTAGGGTGCTTTCATCAGTATCACCATTCTTTCAGAAACACATCACAAACTGCACAAAGTTCACATCTAATCATTTAGAGGGGTATTTTTTGGGGGGGGGAGTCACCCACAGGGATTGCACTAAAATGTTGGGGGTAATATCCTAAGATCTTTTGCTCAAGGCTAGAGCTCTACCATTTTGAGCCACAGCTCAGATTTTCACAGACATCCTGCCAGGGCTGGGTTTTAAACCCACCAGTGTCAGGTCTCAGCCCCCATGTATCTTGGATGACAGGGGTGAACAAGCCAGCAGTATCTGGTTCCATGGCACTTGGTTGCAGTGGTATACATCTGGCTATTCAGATTAGATTGCAGTTGTCAGCATCAGACACCCAGCTTGCTCTGTGATGAGGTATTTGAAGTCCTATTCTTATAGAGTTGCAGTCACAACATTCAATCTTTTTTGGTGCCCGTCCTGGGACTTGAGTAAGGCTCTAGACACAGTCCCTAAGATTTTATGCTCAAAGCTAGTGCTCGACTGCTTGAGCGACAGCACAACTTCCGGATTTTTATGTGCATGTGGTAGTGAGGAATCGAATCCAGGGCTTTGTATGTGCTAGCCATCACTATAGCACTGAGCCACAGGAGTGATGTGTATAAACAGATAAATGTGTAGATCGGCATATATATATGTCTACATATATATGTAGATGTATAAATATATATATATATATGTATAAAACAAGAGAAAGATGAGTGTATATTATTAAATTACATAAATTATATTATTGCCAATTATTGAAAAATTGTTCCTTCCATTTTTAAGTATCATGGTTGAATACATAATAAAGTATTAATTGAAAATTAGTCAATGTAGTGTAGTTGTTGTGTATAATTTTATAGTATACTCATACACTCACTACTAATTTAATTGTTACTTTTATAACATTTGTATGGATGTATTTTGGAATGCATTTCTTAGAATCTCCCGCCAATCATTAGTGGCAGTCCCAGGATTTGACCTCCAGGCTTAAGTTGAGGTTTCGGCTATGGCTATCATAATAGCCAGCCAAACATCAGCATGTAAGATCATGTACACATTCTGGGCCTTGTCATTTAGACCCAGGATGGTCACAATGCAAAGCAAAAAAATGTAAAACCACCTTCTTGAACTTCTCTGTTTTATCCTTCTCCTTTTTATTTTTATTTTTTGCTAACGCCGAGATTTGAACTTGGGTCCTAGGATCCCAAGCTCAGCTGTGGCAGAGATGCCAAGACCTGAGTTCAAGCCCCATGTTTGGCCAAAAAACATAATAAAATAAAGCCCTG